>NW_028288835.1:3357656-4070208 GCF_059628265.1 Tinamus guttatus
TTCAGAAATGAGACTGTGTGTTATGTACCACTGCAAATGGGGTATGAACCAACCGATAATCATTTTAAATCAGAATTAGAAAGCTTTACCTCGATTAAGCGGATCCTCCAACAGTATCTCGCAATTGTTTTTCCTTCCTTAAAGGCTACATTAGTCTTGACCTGGTAAAGTATAATGAGTAACTGCAATTCCCATCAAAAACTGATGGGAATTGCTGGTGCTCAATCTCTTTTAGGGTCATAACCCAACTGTGTGTCTTGTTAGGTTGGGTCTTGCCATCCGGGGTGGCTGTAGCACCCCTGGGTGATGTTACTGATACCTGCCCTTAGGGTGACTTGGACAGTGAGGCCCTTAAAGGAGGGCAGGGTCCTTCTGGGAGTTGTTTGCTCTTAAATCCGTATGGTAGCGTGTGTAAGTTAACAAGATAAAATAAGATAATCCTTCCCAGACTGTGTTCACTGTATGCAAAATTTGGATCTTGGATATAAATAGCACCTGCTTTTGCTTCCTCCCCAGGGCCTGCAGCTGAGGTCTTAAGCACTGGCTTTTTTTGGGTATCTTTTCAGGTAACAGTTAGGACTCAGTGAATTTCTGCAACTTGGATGCTGAGGGAACATCCAGTCACTTACTACTTTACACAGTAACATACTTCAAAAACTCCAGGTTGTTGCATAGCACATAGACCTGCTAAGATAATTTAACCTCTTGTAATTTGTAAGCAAATCAAATGCTTTGAAAGCAACCACAACTAAGGTTTCCCAAATTTGCTGATGTAAGATGGATTTACATGTATTTTTAGTCATCTACATTCTGCTTTTCTCTAGTCATTAATGCTAGCTGCTTAGGTTTTTTTATTCCATAGCACATAAGAAAATATTCTTGTGCCATAAAGCACTAGGCCTCAGATCCATGGTTACATATAGTTTTAATTCTATATCGATAACTCTTTATAGATAGGTCTGGTGAATCAGTCTTCAGTGTCTACATCTTTGGTAAGAGCCTTTCGCCTCTGCCCCCTTGCCTTGTAGAAAAGCTGGATAAATTTACCAGAAACAAAGAGAAATACCATGCATGAGGCATTATTTATAGGTATTCCATTTTAGCATTCTCCAAAGAATTATAGCTCATAAGATAACATAAAGGGATCCTTTCATCTGGTGTGCTTAGAATCATCATGTTCCTTTTACATATAAAATTTCTGAAAATAGTGTGGTGCAAAGTGCTATTATAGAGGCAAAGAAGTACCCATTCCTATGTGATACAATATTCCCCTTCCAAACAGAAATCTAGAGATAAGTTGGATGGACAAAAGGGTTATGAGTTGTTTCTGGAACTGGAGTCACTGGCTACCCCTAAAACTGCAGCTGTCTTATGCAATGAACCAAAGTTTAGCCCTAAAGATGTAAAAGTGGGGATACCATGTTCATTTTAGGGTTAGGCTTTAAACAATCTTAAGAGCACAGATGAACATTTGTGTAAATCAAGTGTTGCTCCAGAAAATAAAATGTCAATTTAGGTTAAAATGGAAACTGTCAAGCTTTTTAGATTATAGCACTGGTATCTATCTTTAGATTCCTGAGATTGGTGGTGGTTTTGTTTTATGTTCCCCTCATTTTTGTTTTAACCACAGGTTATCCTAAACCAAAGAGATCTGGTGAGATACTTGGTGAGGAGGGGTAGGAAAAGAATTTCCCATGTGCAATAATTGTTCAGAATCTGCACTAAGCTGATAGAATTTCGAAGGCTTTTGTGTTCTTTGCTCAGAAGAAAAAGATAGATTTTTTTTTTCTTCCCAGTTAGGACATTTTCCTGAACTGCGGGAGATTAGGCAATAAGTCTCTGCTTTTTTGCATATTCACTTTACTGGGGACTGGTCCAGCTGCTGGCTATGCTGACATTAGTCTCTTTTACTACTTTCTTTGAGACATTTCACTTCCTAAAAATGACTAAATGTTTGGAGAATAGGCTTGAATTTGAAATTCCTTGATCTATTGTTTTTCACTGTTGTGGGTCTTGTCTTTGGACCAGAAATTCTGTCTAGCACTGGGGAAACTTTTCCTGAGGAGATCTTGGCTGAAATGTTTATGTTCTCACGGTAGTTAGAATTGGGATTTTTTTTTTTAATACAAACTTTTAGTTGGGATTTTTTTTTTCAAATTATGCACGAGCTACTTGCCTTGGAATGGGAGCTCTTCATTCCCCCCCCCCCCCAGTAATTTTAGAAATAAACATTAAAAGAGTAGCAATAAAGGTGAGCAATTACCTTTGCAAGCTGATAACTTGGCAGTTGATTAGCTGGCTGTTCTGTCGCTGCAAACAAATTCTGCAAAAACATGTGCCTATTTCAGGATAAGCTGAGCAAGAAGATCTTCCTCACTGCTCTTTCTCGCTTCTATCAGAATTTAAGTGACTCACTTGGTTTTGCTCCCTTTAAAAGCTTTTTTTGATTGCCTGCAACAGCCTTATTAGTACTTGGTATCACATGCAGCTAAGGGACTTCGTTGCCCATGGTATCTGTAGAGTATCTGCACATGGCTGATGTTGAATGTAACTATTGTGCAGTGACATCTGGAACTGCAATGTCACTTCACTGATGTTGTAAGAACACGCTTGTACACTGCTAGAATTTTTACATTTTGTGCTTTGTATTCTGGGGTACATGTGTTTTTAGCTGTAAGCATGTCAGCTCATAGCCTGGTAATATGGAAGCTCTTAAAACTTCTTATTTGAATCTGCTGCATAACTTACACAGTTGAGATTTTTTGCCTTTATATTTGAGTTAATTCTGAAAAGACACTGTGTGGTTTAACAGTGCATCCTCTGTAGTAACTGTCCTGTCACCTGCTGGATTGACCAAGCTGTGACTTTTTGTGTAATAAATAGGTACAGTATAAGCACCTGAAGCAAAAACAGTCTTTCTGAAACAATCTGTCCCCAAACATCATCAATCCTGCTGTGGATGAACTTTTGAAGTGAATTAGACTACTGAAAAATGTAGTTTTAAAATCATATTTCTTTTCAGAGTTCTGCACCATTATTTTAAGTGTTACGTCATGCCCTTTAATGTGGTATCTCAAAATCCTTTAAAACAGATTAGGTGTGAACATAAAGTTCTCTTCCTCCTCAATTCTTTACTGAAAAGCTTGTCAGTAGTGAAGCTGTGGGGAAAAAACCATCCTGAAAAAATACATTTGACACTCTAACTCCGTGAATATCCTTGCATCCAAAAAGCTCCATTTTGCCCCAGACCCCTTTCTGTAGGGATCTGTTCCTGAATATATTTCCGGCGTGCTGAACCAGAGTGACCTGCAAGAAGCAATATTACATCATGGCAAAACAAGCCTAATTGACACAGCTAATTGAGCTTGGAATCGGGTCCCCAGGCAAGCTAGGAAACATTTGTCGCACCTGGACATCTGCCTTGTGTCATTCTTACTGCCTCTCTGGAAAACAAGGCTGGTAGGCTTATGACATAATCCTTTTCACATCTCTTTTTTGGAGAAAAAGGGTCATGTCTCTGGTGTGGAATATTGACAGAAGAGCTATAAAATGGAAGAGGCAACTTCTGGCTTCGCAGGTGCAGGGGATGCTGTGGAGGAAAACACTCCTTTTTTGTTGTTTCCTTCCCTTTGGGATGCATTGCAGTACTCTAAATTTCATAACAATGAACAAGCTAAATAAGAGGTGAAATCTCTGTTCTTTGTTTATAGAATGTATATTTATTCTTATGCTGAAATAGGTTTTTATAGTCTATCTGCAAACTCATGGAAAATGGGCTATACAATGCTGAAAATGTTACGGTTATACAGCATTCTGTGACTTCTTTCAACGTATCTGAAGGGTAGGTGATTCTGAGACTATTGCAGAGCAATCCTAAGCTTTGGGATTTCCAAGCTTTCAGTAGCATGGGCAGCATTCCTCAATAATTTTCTGTCTTTTCTCGGATCGCTTGTGGTCTGCTTCATCTACTTTGTTCTGGTTGTTACAAGGGAAGTCTTTCCCTCCCATTCGTGGTGACAGCTAACCTCTTCTCGCCATCCCGCTACATTCCTGCAGCTCAGTAACAACCCCAAGCGTGACTAGGGCAGCCTTTGGGTGCTTTTAACCTTCTCTTCTTAGGTTAATGTGTTTTCCTTTGCTAAAGAAAGCAAGTGATAACAGTTAATCTTTTAATGTATGTTTATTCTTCATGTCTGGTACCCATCTTCTGTTTGTCTCCCTATCATCTCTTCCCATACGTCATCGTTCCTGTGAAAAGCTTCCTTGTTTCTTGATGTCTCCACTGAATGAACTTCCAGCTTTTCCCAGTGCTGTCTGTCCAGTTGCCTTGTCTTCCTTTCAGGTTTGGCATAGTCTTCTCCTGGTTGATCTTGGCAATCCGAGTAGAACTTGTAGCTCATCAGGCTTTCTGTAGCACGTTCCTCTGCTGCAAGAAGTTAGGCTGGGTCATATACCTTGTTTCTCTCCACTAATTCTGGAGCAGGCTGCTCTTGCAGACTGCTGCCAAGGGCCTCCTTCCTCATGGGTCATCTCCTGTTGTGGGAATGGGCTTTCTGCCCACGTAATGGCCTGCAAGTGCAAGCCTTGTGCCATGGAGCTGGGGGTATCAGGTGTTGAGGTGCCACCAGAGAGCCCGTGCAGAGCGATAGTTCCCCAAAATGCAGGTCTGTGGGTTTCTCCTTCCTTCAATGTTTTATTAAACGGTGACTGTCAAGACCTAAAGAAAAAAAATCAATTTTATTTTAAAATACCTTCTAATTTTCTTTTTTTAAGGTATGTGAAATACAATGCATGAGGGGGTGTAGCGTGTATTTGATCAACTTCTCTGCTATATACACTTTATGGAGATGAAGTCTATTAACAAAAGCAGCAATAACTGGCTGCAGATAGATTTGGAAATTTTGTTGGTATTGATGAATTACAGAATTTTATTTCATGCAACTCCTGATCTGAAGGGTTCTTTCACTGGTCTAAAACACATGAATGCCCTGGTCAACAATTCCTGTTACTTGAAACTCTTGGATTTTAAGCATAATTATACTTTTTAATGCAGGTTACGTGGGAGTTTTAAAGTAGCCATAAAGTATGCTTAAAATGTTGGTATTATCCAGCAGAATAAAGTTCAGCACTGCTGTGACTGTCCCTTTCAGTCGAAAGATGCATCTCCCCAGGATTAGTGTTCTGCTATGTCATTGAGAAATTACTGAATTTTTAATATTGCAGTAAGGAAAGGTGAATATTGATACAGCAAATAGTCATCAAAATCAGCACTTCCATGTCAGGACATAATAATGCAAAGGAAATAAGTTTATTTTTAAACTTACTTCCACTGCAACTGAATCGGAATTTAAAAAATAGCTGTCTTGCTACCTGGATTATTTTTTTTTTGCCTTTTTTCCTACAAAAAATTAAAAGGTAGGGAGAGATCCCTGTGCTTGAAAGATGCTGTTACCTGCCCATTCACATTGTACTCCTTGGATATTGGACAGTGAATTGTGTAGTTTAAATATTTTGGAAGGAATGAGGGGGTGTGTGTACATCAGCTGAGATTAATGTATCTAAGGAACTGTACATATGGGCTATTTTATTGTGATGCTAGTAGCAATAGCTGGCTACCTACCTAGTAACACCCCTTACTGCTACCAAGCAAAAATAAGCACGTTTTATTGGTGTCTTTATAATAGGTGAAGTCGTAGGAATCTTGTCCCCCTGAAGATGTAAAGTTTTACCACTTCCCTGAATAAGGTAGAAGGAATTCTCAACAGAGCACATCCATTCTAGATGGCCGAGACGCAGTTTCTGTGTCTTTCTAGGTGAAGTGCTCAGATAAGAGAGGAAAATCATTTCAGATGGTCCTTACATAATATCCAGATTTATTTAAACAGTTTAACTTGCACAGCCAATTATATTTGCTTTCATGAAGAGTAGTTTTAGAACAACTCTGCGGGTGTGCGAACATGATGATGAACTGCCCAATTTCTCCATCTGGTAAAATGTCTTTATAACAAATTTGCATGCATCTTTGTTTTTTCACTTGTACTCACCAAATATACTTTTTCCTCCTTACTCAACGTTTCTCCTATCATTGTTTTTTTTTTTTTTTTTTTTTTTGATAAGAGGCTTAAACTTAATTACTTGGGAACTCTTTCCAGACTTATAACTGACGGTGTATATCCCTTGTAAAGGTGTATATGTCCATACAAATACACATAACTGATAAATTAGGACTTTTGTGTCCAGGCAATCTGCTTAGCCCTTTTCTAACTAAGAATATTGTGTAATGATACTGGCAGTTCTGGACTGAAAGACATAATGGCACATATTTCTGTGATCTTCATAATGCCAAGATCTTTGATCTAGTTTTTAATACCAAGATCTTTTACTCAGATTTGTCCCTCTACCCTATCTTGTCACCATAAAAGCTGCTTCTCCTTCAAGCATGAAGCTATAAAAGAAAATGAGTTTGGAATTGTATTCTACTCCCCTTATTTATTTGTTAGTGATATGTAGTAATGGCATTGTGTTTTGAATACCCATATATTTTTTTCCATGCTGCGAAAGGAATTTATATGAAAAAAAAGCCTTGGGCAGATTCATATAGATGTGTTTTATTCCACAAAGGTTCATGGAAATAATTGAGGTTACTGAAGAACTATTTAATAGAAAAGGATTTAAAAAAAGGGGCACCCTTTGAAAGCATATTGAGGAGAAAGGACATGATAAACACACACGATATGCAAAATTATAGAATATAAAGTAAGATTTTTTTTTTTGGTCATAATGTTTTCCAAAATTTCAAAGTGGTGAAATCAAAACGGAGACAATGGTGCATATTATTTATTTTACACCCTTTTATATTGAAGTTCTGCTCTAGGATCTTATTGAAGCAGTGTTAAGGGGAATTAAATAGCAGGAATACGCAAAGCCCTTATAATCAACAGTGGCAGCGTTTTTGAGTGGATATTAAACCTCAAGCTTCAGAGTTTCAGCCACTCTTTTGTAGCTGGAAACCACTGTGCATAAAACCCATTATGCCCACTGTGCATAAAACCATGGTATTTCATGAAAATGAATATATGCACACACACAAAACCCGTTTACCTAATGTATATGGGTTCATATGGGTCCACTGGAATACTTGCATGCTTATCCTTGAAAACATATAATGTGGGTGTATATTTTTATTTGCAGTGGGAAACACTGTGCTTGTCTGTGTATTAAGCCTAATGTAAGGTCTATTGAATGCTGTGGAAACACCTCCAGTTACTTTAGAGATAATATTTATAGATAAATAAGTAGTAAGGTGCAAGAGTTGACTAATTTACCCCTGTGTATGTCATCTGTGGCTTGCATATGTGTGTTCACATGTTTTTAGGCACATTAATGAAGGCAATTGGATTTTTGCCCCAGTATTTCTATAGCCGTCATCACTGTTGCATTGATATCATGGAATCTTGCACTCAGTGACCTTGTGATTGCAGGTTCTTGCTGGACAAGGGTGTGAAAGAAATCCAGCAACTTGTAGGAGCTTTTCATCTTTCCTTTTTTTTTTTTTTTTCTTTTTTTCTTCCCCCTGCTTCCTCATAAGAAGCCTCAGGATCAAGCTGGATTTAGATTACTGCAATCATTCCTTAGTCTTTAGAGATAGGTTTCTTTTTGCCTTAGCTGACTAATGTCTTTGTTCAATGCAATGAATGGCTAAAGACACTGATGACTGTGGTGGTTGCAATTGCATTTGGAGCTCCTTATCTGTGTAAATTCAAGAAATGAAAAGCCAAAGATAGGTCATTTGTGACAAAACATTGCAGGTGTATGATTCTAATGTTAATGATATCAGCCAATTCCTGCAAACCTTGACTCTCTCTTCACTAATTTATATTGACTCAAAATTAAAATATTTCCTGACTCAGTGTAATGCAGATGCTGTTAGAAGCAAAGGTGATGTCCAAAATCCTGGAGAAGAAATTTGGAGGAACTGCTCTGCTAATATTTCAATTAAAATAGTTGAAGAGCATAAAAAGTCTGTTTTTCCCTAAAACGTCTTGTAGTTTCTCTTGAGTGCAAAAACTATATAGTCATAAGAATCCGTATGGTATAGCTAACTCAGTGCAAAACTTTTGTTTAACCACGCTGCTTTTGTGTTTTTCAGACCTCTATTTTTTTTCTTTTTTTTCTGCTATTGTTTAAGTGCATTTCTTAAACTTCAGTGGTATCTTGAGTGAAGACTTCACCTGATAACCATGGCTAGACTGAGGATAGAATCATAGGATCATTGTGGCTGGAAAAGACCTTCAAGATCATCGAGTCTAACCGAATATGCTTGTTTGAAGGAAGTCCTCTGCTTGGTTTTAGTCATGGAGTTTTCTGGAGTTATTCAGCAGGGGAATGAAGGAGAAAACACTGACACATATAAGTACAATGGGAGAGACTGAGCTGAGCAAGTGTAGGAGAGGGATTTCTTTTCCCGTTCTCTATCTGCATTCTTAATTTTTGAGATGAAAACAATGCCCCTTAGTTTTATTTGGAGCATGGTGTAGAACTGTATCACATATGCTGCATTTATGGTGATTCTTTGGTCTAGTTGTGCTAGGCCCAAGAATGTATAGGAAGTCAAAGGCTTCCTGAATTATTTACGAAGACCTGGTTATAAATCTAAACCTTTCCTGTGTCTTTCCTAAGTGTGAGCAAGCTCAAGTGAAGGGCCCTAAGGAAAAAAGATATATATATATAAATCATGGTGCAAAATTCTAACTGTGTAAGTTTTTAGAAGAAGAAAAAACATTTGACCCTTAGTTTCTCATCAGGTACTCTGCTGTGGCTTTGTTGATGGGAAGTGCTTTAGGTCCTATCAGTGAGGTTTTCCTCTCCTCCTGAAGAGCAGATACTATGGAAATTGATGGAGACCTAGATAAGATTTTGAACCCACTTGCATGTGCTGAAGAAACCAATCAACACTCTTTGCTAACCAATACTGATTACTTTTAGTTCTTAACAGCCACTGTGATATCAAGGTAGACCCTTAGTTTTCTACAGTGATGCGTGGGCCGGCAGCATCTCAGGATGGTGCCAAGGTGCCCTGCATGGACATGGCAGCAGAGCCCATTTCTATTTTCTATCTGTTGGGTTTGTCTAGGAAAAGAGAGCTTTTCCTTGTAGCCTTTATTTTCTTCTTTTCTTTTTTCATTTCTCCCTCCAGTTTTCCTTTTTTTTTTTTCTCTCCCTCCCATTTTCCTTTTTTTCCTTGTCTACCTTTATCTCCATTCCTGCCCCTGAGGGGCAGGAGGCGAGATGTAGCAGACCTCTCCAAAACATCAGTGATGTTTTTGGCCCTAGCTCGTGTTAGCTGGACTGTGGTGTGGACAGCACAGTAGGGAGCTCTCTGCCCAGGGCAGTGAGCCACAGCATCCAATGAGGATATTTCTTTCCTGATAAAGTGGTGTCCTTATTTTTTTTTTCAATGGACTTGGGTTTCTTGACACGTTTACTCAAGAACAAACCAATTAGTTGCTGCTCCTAAACAGTGCAGAGCAGATAAAGTGATCCTTGCAGATTTAGCAAAGGAAAACTGTTTTAAAATTATTTTAAATGCTTTTTTTTTTTTTTTCTTTCTCTCCATTATTGCCCTCCTACAGGAGGAAATTATATTGAAAGAAGATGTTGTAGCAAGAGCGAGTGTAGAGGAACTGCTGCGGGCTGCGGGCCAAAGTACATCATTAGGAACACTCCTGTTATCTGGAAGTCTGGCTTCCTGTCTCAGTTTCCTTGTGGGTCCCGATGAATGGCAGAAGCAATGGAACACTTTCCTGCTTGGCCCAAAACTCGGCTAATTTACTCCCTTGGCCGTGTGCCATGCCGGGCTTGGGAATAAATCCTGGAGCTCCCCCCTGAGCCGGGAGGGTCCTTGTTGCAGGGCCAGCCCCGGAGCGGGGAGGCTGCTCTTTGGAGCACTCAATGTGCAGGAAAGCAGTGACACTTGTGAATGCCACGGGCATTAAGGAGCCTTGAAGGACTGCAATAAACCTATATGGTATATAGGTTTAGCTATGTGGTATAGCATTTTCATGTAGGTGCAAATTCTCCTGATGCGATGAAAAATACCATAGTGTGCCTTGCAGAAAGTACCAAAATGTATTTTAAATGAGGGCTTTTAAAGCAGCATTCAGTGAAATAGCTATTTTGCTGTTTTTTTTTTCCAGCAGAGCTGTGTATCATGTGAATTGGTACACGTGCTGAAGTTCTGAATATGGTTTTATTGTATAGTATAAAAAAGCTGTAGTGTAGCATTTCTGTATGCTTCTTACAAACATCCTATTAGGTGGTAATTTTGTATATGATGGTTTTTTTTGAGCTGTGTACAGATGAGGTTTTAAAATCACTTCCTTTTTGAGTATTTGTAGTCTCCCCTCTATATTCTCCAAAATATCTGTTTAAAAAAAAAAAAAAAGGAATCTTAACTGTAAATTAAACCCACAGCACCAGACTTTCCATGCAGATGGTTGTCTGGTAGCTCCTCTGTTTCTCACTTTGACTACGTTTGACATGGAAGAAATTTACAGCGGACTCAAAGGGAACTCAAGAAAATCTTCCCTGCAGCATTTCCTAATAGTCTTTCCCTATAATATAATAGTGTTCCTGGTAAAGGCAGCTCAGTGGCATCCAACAGGAGCTCCTCTTGGCTCATACCCGCTATGCATGAGCCCTGGGCAGCCCCATGGGGTGCTGCTTTCCATGATCCACCTGCAGGAAAGAGGAAGGAAAGGCACCGAGATGGGCATTTTGCAGGGGAGAAACTTGTTGATGTTTTGGGAATATTGCACAAGATTTTAATGTTTGCATTGTTTTAATGTTTGAACTAATGTATTGGAGGAATATTGTTAATGCAGCAGTATTGCTGACATCCCCAGTTAAAACTATGTGGCAAATAACCCCATGTAATAAATGTAGAAATGCATCTCCTTTACTGGCCTTTTGAGCTGCAAGGAGAGGGCAACCTGAGCATGTGTGTGCATGTAAAACACTGTATATGCTTTTTAACATCTGTGTCAGAAAATGATAGCAACTAAATTTTAAGGATACTTAACATCATTGGACAGTCAATTTGAGGAGTAATTAAGCATTGCAAGCGTCAGTATTTATGATCAGACCAGTTTCCATCCATCTTTAAATTATAACAAAATGGATATTACTCTATCATGTAGTTAAAACTGCTCAGGGGAAGTAGTATAAAAAGACTTTTGGTTATGGAAAGGAAAATATGTTTTTTTGCGAAACATAAAACAGCAGATCAGCATACAAAATGTTGTATTGAAGTGTATATGACATGAGCTGGTCAGGTCAAAGTAGCTGTGGTGTTCACAGTCCCCAGGAACGGCCTTTTTGGAAAGGGTCAAGTTCAGCCCTGTAACAATCCATGCAGTTGATGTTGTCTCCAATGGAATTCTGTCCCTGGTCTTACCCAGGGACTAGATAACTGGATGTGGTTAATGAATGTACTATGGTATCAGTATAGCATTTATTTGATTTATTTATTTATTGTTTAAATGGTAACTGATAGAGACTTTAGTAACATTTTCTTGTAGCAAAGACTATATTGTTTCCATGTTCTTTGGTGCCTCTCCTCTGCCTGTAAATTACTTTGTAAAATAGACTCCTCTTGTCTCTTGTTGCCATTTAAAAGATTTCCTGTAGTTAAAAGTAGATTTTTTTGGAGGAAGAAAATTCCAAGTTCACAAATTCTGCCAAAATTTTTTTTAACCTGTATCATTTTCATCCTCACTGTAGATTTGGGTCCATTATTGAATGTTTACCTTTTAGCCACATTTGTAAAGATGTAAAATGATTGGCCTAGTGTGTCTTAACAATATTGCACCTGAAAATATTTTTACTCTTTAACCTCTGTGTTCAGAATGTCACATTTATCTAATGATATCGTATAATATCTGTGATTAAACTCAGAGGCTTTAGCTTTCCTGTGTCGATGCTGAAGTAATGCCTGTACAGAGTATCTTTAGGTTGGGTTTCTTACATAATACAGAAATGCATAGCTCTTCAGTAAACACCCAGCACTGCAAACCTGAAATGAACTGGGGTGTCTGGAAATATATTGGCTTGTGGATTGATTATTTTTGATTTTTTTGGAGTATAACATGCATAGAAAAAAATGATGCAGTTAAAAATAGCATGTAATATGTGTGAGGAAACCGTGTCAGTGCATTGCAGGCTTGTGTAATTGAGACAAAAAGTCTTCCTAAGGAAGGCTGCTTGAGGGAGGCTCTTAAATTTGGCCTGTCTGGGACTGTCAACCTTGTATTCAGCAGAGAAGTTTACAGAATAATAAGAAACTGGATAATTTTAAGATGAGCGTTTTGCTTGTTGCTTATATAAACTATCTTGCGTTTTCATTTTTATGTGCATGGCTAACAAGAGCGTTTTCTTAATTATAGATCATCAGTTTAGGCTTAGGGTGCTTGGAAGTTTTGGTTATGTGTCATTCATACTATGAACATACTCAGTTGCAAAGGGAAACTTCATTCTCTGTCAATGAATCCCATTAGGGTAAATTAAAACGGGAGGTACTGGGACATGCTGTAGTTTATGTTGAGACAGTGCGTGAACTTAGTTTTCATTGTGAAGATTTTATGGAATTTGCTAATATAAATGAAAGATGGGAAATTGCTCTCATTATGTGTTCTAGATAAAACCATACAGAAGTGTTTGCCAGCCATTTCCCCGGTTTGCAAAACAGCCGAACATTATTGAAATAAGCGTAGTAAAATCTGCCTGGGGGACACTTTCCTGTTGGAAGAAGATTTGCTTTAAAAGCTTCCTGCTGTATGTATTATGCATATTTTTCCTGGAAACCAAGTATGTCTTCATTTTGTTCCAGTTACTGTACTTGCGAAAATATGCTTGCGGTACAGAAGCTCATTTTATAACAAAACAAGCAATACAGAAGTGATTTGCAACTACATGGTAGAAATGTTGATTAAAAATTACAAGGACGTTACAGAAATTGCTTCATCCCGTAAATATGTTACCTCTATACCCATTTGTTACTGAGATGAAGCAGCTCTCTACTTGATGGTGGTGCCACTTGACATTTTTTTGGTGCTTATGGGCTGCTTTTTGTCCTCACTTGAGTCAGTGGGATTTGACTTAACATCTACTGGCAAGTCTGTCTTGGAGCGCGCTTACATTAATAGTTTGCATGAGATCAAATCGACTGCAAGGGGAAAACAAGCTGTCAGCCACATCTCAACCAAATGTGAAATGTGTCCATCCAGGAAAAAAAAAAATTTTAAGAAGTTAGGATTGAGCATGGATGGACTGTTTTGTGGGAGAATGAAGGCAAATTCTCTGGCCAAGTGCAATGTACGTCTGCCTTCAAAATGACAGTTTTCTTTATCAAGAGGGATGTGTCTGTGCCAAACTGGCTGCCCACAACTGCGATCGCCAGTGCAGCTTAGCGGGCGCTTGCTGCGTGTTCATTGCTGTTTTGTTTCACCAGAGCACATTGCTCACATTATGTGTGCCCTACGAAGGGCAGCATCTTTAAGCATGTCTACAGCACTTGCTGGGTATTTTTTTGCTGGGATGACATACAAGTGCTGTCTTGGGGTGGCCATCAGCCAAAACCTGTGCGCTCACGTGCTGAATATGCACCTGGGGCTGCCCAATACCCACCCCAGCCAGCTGCACGTTCTGCTTCTGATGTAAAAATCACTTGTGGCTGCTTCGCATCCTGCAGTGTAAAGCAATGAAACTACTAGTTGCTTGTGTCACATCCATCGTGGTCCAGAGCCATGCGCTCAGACTTGGCTGCAAAGCTCTTAGCTGTCACCTGCAGCCACCTAACTAAAGTGCAACCTGCAGAGCTGCTTGTTCTTTTTGTGTGGCAGGGAAGAGTTTTGGTACAAAGTCCGTATTCTAAAACATACTTTCCCTTCCAGCTCTTCAATCACTTCCAGATACGCTCAGGTTTAAGAGTGTTCATTTTGTGCTTTTAAAGAGCACGTAGGGCCTCTCCCAACTAACTTTGTGTAGTTTTTCTTCCTGCTCAGGACAACATCTATGTGTATATATATCTATGTGTGTATAAGAAGTGTGTCTATATATGTGTGTGTGTATATATATATACACACAAACGTGTGTGTATATACATATGTGTGTATGTATATATGTAGATCCTTGTGTACAGAGCCTTTTTAGACTGCACTGCTCAGATACTCAGCAATGGTCTTTAATGCTCCCGGGAGTTCTGTTTGCCCTCTTTTAGAGGGAAATCTCCAGAACTCAGTCTTTTATTTTTGTATGCAGTTAATGGATATTTGGAGGGAGCAGTTTTTATTGCCTGACCTATCGACCCACCGCAGACGTCCTTCCGAGAGTGCATGTCATGGAGTTACTTGGGTGCATCAGGAGTCTGGAGTAGGACCTCACCTTTCAGGCTGTCCAAACCACAGCACCGTGGATGGAAACCCAGCAATAAAACGTGAACCCTGAGCTCTGAATAATGAGCTGGAGTTTCTTTAGGGTAGGCCTGACCTTTGCTTTGTGTCAGCCCATCAAGCCCTCCATAAAACACAACCAGACAGCTCGCTCTCATCTTACAGCCCGCGCCGTGAAACGAGTTTGCTCTGTAGCATCCCTCCTCACAGGCAGTGTGTTTTTCAAATGGACTTCCCTTCCAGGCCTGTTAAGTTCCCTTGTCCTTGGTTTTACTGGAGATATCGAGAAGGTTCGTCTCACGGTTTTCATCTAATTTCATTTTTATAATCGGCACAAGAAGAACTAAAACAAAGTTTTCATCTCAGGTTGCAGTACAGTTTGGTGTGATTGCTCAGCTTCTAATCTCAGTACTCAGAATATCTTGTTATAGGAGTTTATAAAAATATTTGGCTCTGTTTCACCTCAGTCACTCTTGGCAGTTCTTCATCTGCTCTTCTAGGGTTTCCATCTGCTCTTTCATTCTGCAGCTTCTTCTTTATGGCCCAGTTCAGTACCTGCTACTCCAAGTAAGTAGAAAAACCTTTGATTTCTAACGAGGTACTGGACTGGATGCAGATACTATTCTGCATCTCAGTCAGACTCTCCCAGTAGTTTATCTTATTGCTAAAATGAAGAATATGACAATTCCCAGAGGCTCTGACGCTTCCTTTGTTCTTCCTTGCTCACAGGTGTCCAGTGGTTTCACCTGGAACTATGTCCATTACTTAAAACCGAAACAAAACACATCCATAAAATTCAATGAAATATGTCACAAGGGCTAAAGGAAATACCTTTTATCTGATAAAGCTTTAAAATTAAAATCCTTTTAGTTACAAACAAAGTAGGAAGAAAGTTAGAACAAAACCTCTGAAGTGGTTATGAACATGCATGGGATCAGCATGATTAAGAAAAACTTGATAATTTTTTGCAGCTATTTAATACTTGGCTTCTAAATTAAGCACAGTGAGTTTTTTTTTTTTTTTTTTGTAATTTTTACAATTCATACAGAAGTGAGTATTGGGGCTCAATAGTCATTTGGTCTTGGATGGCTAATGCCACTAAGTAGCACACTGTTATATAGAAAAAGATAACATATGTGCTTGACCACATGTGCTTGCCTGTGTATTTCACTTTCAATCATGCATTTAATTTTGCATCTTTTTTCTTTTTCTTCCTTCTGTTTTTATAGAAGGCACAATGATATCCATTTTCTTTTTTTTATTCTTTTTTTTCTATTTTTTTTAACTTGGATGGCAAAGTTGCAATTATAGCTGTTTGGTACTTGTGTATTGAAAGGTGTTATCTAATTGTAAAAACAATGCATCTGTTACTTGCAGGAGACAGCTTATCTGACTAAATGCAAAGCTTCACCCCAAGGTTTGGAAGACAAATTTAACAGAACAAGGCAGGCCCTGATAGGGAACAGATGCAATGAGTTTGTGACTTTTGCTCTCAGGAATGCTGACAATTAAACAAGTAATTTTTTAAAAAACACCTTTAGTAGAGAAAGAAAGGTATTGAGCAAAGTGGTTTAAGATGCTGAAAAATAATCATCTTTACCTACTGTTTTAGGTGTATAATGTTTAATGGGAACATCTGAATAACCGTTTCTAGTAGCCCACTATTTTTTGCACTCTCCTGTTTGTGGAACCTACAGAGACAGCAGAATTGTATATAGGATGTTTTATTTTTTTTAATTCCTACCTCGCTTTCCCTTTCAAAAGTAACCCTAAGTACCAAAGTGTTTTCCTTCAATTGCTGAAACCATCAGAATGCAAGGTTCAATCGCCTCTACTGCGGGCAAAGGACAGCGAGAGGAAAAAATCCTTTAAAATTTCCATAAATAAAACCCTGATACATGTTTTGCTAATATATATTATCAAGTTGGCTCTTTTAAGAGCTCGAGGCCTAGCAGTGAGATTGTGGCAGGCAAAATCTGGGGAAAGGAAGCCTCGAAGTAGCTTATTCTGTTGCTCTTCCCTTGCTCTCTGCTTGGCTGGTGTTCGGAGCCCCGTGGATAGGCGCATCCCGTCCCTGTTGCCGGTAGGTCCGGGAATGTCCTGCCGTGTCCGGTAGGAATGCAGGGTGGCCTGTGCTTGGGCCTGGTGGGCTTCTCCTGGTAAGGAAGAACGAGCTGAAATTACAAGGTTGTGTTTTGTTCCTTGTTCTTGAGAAGAGTGTGGAAGTGACGCTTTGGGGAGTTTCTGGGGAAAATAATTATTTCCAAGTAAGGAAGATGTTTCTAAGGGAGGCACTCGTGTCACCTGCTCGATGCAGTGACGCCAGCCAAATAGATTGGCAGAGCAGGAGCTCTGATCAGAGGTCCATTTGCTTGTTTCTTTGCTCCTTAAAAGCTTGGAGAAAATGTTGGTACTGGCTTCTGTGCAGCTAGAGTTTGTCCTTTGACTCTTTGATTCCCTCGTAACTAATGAATCATTGTCCTAAATACTTGTGCTCTGACTCAGGGCAAAGATTTCGGAGTCACCATCAGTGTTTGTGATACCAGGGTGTTGCAGTGCAGTTATACAGGCACACACGTCACGCTCCTCAGAGGCATTGCTGAGCCTTCAGCATACCTCTGGGGCTGGGTTGTTTTTTGTCATTTTGCTTTGTTTTTAACTAACTTTACAATTGGACAGTAGCTTCTCATAACACTGATCACCTGGCTCGAGTCCAAGAAATTCCATATAGCCAGGTGTCAGAATAACCCTGAAGATGAAGGTGCTTGTTTGGCTATGGCTTGAGGAGATCCCAGGAAGGAAACCAGCCTTCCTGTGGCCCAGCTCATCCTGGGAAGTACCTGGTGTGGGATCTTACCCAATTCCTTTGTGGTACCCTAGTCTGCAGCGAGGATACAAGTTGTATCTCTTTGCAGTGATTATGTTCCTAAAGAACTTGAGGTCTCCAAACACATCGTGCGCTCCAGCTGAAATCCTGTCTTGCAAGGTGTGCCAATGGGAATTCCGTGTTTGCAGCATATATGTTTGGCCTGGGGGACCAAGCAGTCGTGTGTGGTGAATACTCGGTGTATGTGCTGAGATGTTGTCATTGACCAAAATATTTCTGATGCACAAAACCTCTCTTCTGGGGGCTGTTAGTTCAGGAGCTGCTTTTGAGTATTTTGCCCTGTAAGCACAAAGGGTTTGTACAGTTCTTAGTGCTCCAGCACTAGTTCTAGACTGGAAAACAAATTTCTGTGAAAAGTCCCACTATGGCATAGTTTATTCTGAAAAATCCTCCTTTCTGTTGCTGGATGGAAATACAGCATATACCCTCCTGCTCCCTGCTCAGGCACTTGGGTCACCAGTGCAGGGCAGGGAAGCAGCACTTGTCTGTGGTGTTAGGGGTGGATGTGGTAGCTGAAAAAATAAAGGAAAAACAGGCGCCTCGGGCTGAAACAATATGTTCCCATAAAATTACTGTTAGTAATAGCTTTTCGGTTAGTTTTATGAGATAAATAGAGCTCACAGATAAGTGTTGTGTTTTTCTGCTCTTACTTGTTTGCCTCTTCAGAAAGATATTTCATGCAGACTCTAGAGTTGAGTTTGGATTTCTTTCTCCTTCACCTCCTGTTATTTTATACTTCTGCTATTACTACTCCTATAAGTATTTACACAATATTTTTGTAATGTCTTTTTGACTTGCTTAAAGCTCCCTTGTCCTCTTCCTCACTTGTCAGACATCCCCTATCACAGTTATCCTCAGCTCTGAACCCTGCTTGGGAACCAGCTTTGCACAAACCTACTAGCAAAAGGCCTCCCGACTGCCCACAGCCACAAAATACTGTCATAAAGGAAAGCAACATGTGTAAAAGCAAGTGTGAAAACAAGAAAATCTGCCGCTGACTAGTCCCTTGGCCTGTTTAGGGCATGATGTGCTTATCTGCAAAGTGCCTTGCCCATGTAAGGCAACAGATCGGGTCAAATAAATAATAATCCAAACTCAAGAGTTCTTTACTCTGGCAATAAATTAAAGTAAATGAAGTATGCTTATGTAAAAAAGCTAAATGAATATGTCAGACCAGTAATTAGATGACGGAAAATACTTTCCAGAATATCCTGGTGCTGAGGAGCTATAGCAGGTCGAAGCCAAATCCTGGATGTAACTGAACGCCCACGACCGTGGCTGACACCAGGGGTGGGTGTGGAGTTCAGAGGGAGCCAAAAATGAGCTGGGAGTTTTCCCTCTAGCAAAGGGACATTCTGTTGTGTGTGCACTTTGTAAATGAAGTCACTCGGGAGATAATGAAACCTCTACTGACTTTTAATCTTTTCCTTTGCAGTAGTTGATTGCCTTAATGGTAAAGGATGATCTGGAGATAGCAAGGAGAATTCCTGGTCACAGCAGGAAAGCATTAGGAGCAGGATTTCTGAGCTGTCTCAGTGACATCGCCTGCATGGTTGGGTCGATGTGGGGTAGGGAAGCAGAATAGAAAAGCTTGGGAAAACTGATGTAAAATCCTATGGGAATCTCTGTCTGGATTACTGAATATGCCTAGACGTGGTCCTGGGCACTGGGGCCACCTGCCATGGGATGATTCGTGTCTGTGCAAGTAAATTTTCTTGGTCTTGGGCAGTTGGGGCTGCATCTGACCTGCCTACTGGATCTAGTCCGTGTGTGGCTTTAGCTGCCATCTCTTCCCAAGAAGCACTTAGGGACAGTGTCTCATACCAGAAGGCTTTTGAACAGATTCCTAGGTCAGATCCCATCCCTGGCTGCTCCAGGTCTTGTTTAGTTCAGATATCAGCATGTAATTTACAGATTTTTATAGCTGTATTTTACAAACCTGTATTTTAATTATAGGTGGTGTCCAGGGGTCAAAGGTATCTTGGTTCATTTTCTGTTATTTGGCTGCATCTTCCATTCTTCTGAGGCAGGTCAGTTTTAGAAAAAAGACAAATGAAGATTTCACTTCTATTGATAAATATTTCTGATTTTTTTTTCAAATTTCAGTTTCCAGGTACAGCAAAGCGTAGTACTAATGTAGGGTAGGGCGAGTGATGTGTGTCTCTGGAAAATCTCTGTTGTAAAGGGAAAGAGAGGCATGTAAAGCAGAAATATACTCTGATAACTGGTGTCATGTAGTATACTAAGAATTGGGATGTGCGCTCATATCTGAACTTATGCAATTGCTTAAGCATATTTTGTATGTGCCCTTAAATGCCTGTCCAATGTCTCATTTTCTGGTTGGAGAAGGGAGGTTGCACCCTGCTATTAGGGAATCTAGATACTTGCTATTAATTATAATGCAAAGATGGTGAGGTAAAAGGAGAAGAAAAAGAGTAGGAAAAAATAGGAAAGAATAGAGACAGAGATAAGGAACATGAAAAGAGGTATCTGGGCAGGGCCTGGGCATGGGGACCTGCAGGAACAGCAGCAAGGTGGGCTCAGCCCCAGCACGTTAGGGCTGGCTCCCAAGGCATCGGGAAGGAAGCGGGAGCCCTGCTGTGCTTTTATCGCATGGAAAAAGGAAAACGCTTCTGGAGAACAGCTGGTTATGCAGATTGCTTGTACATGAAATTTGCTTTTGCTGAGATACTCTCCTGTTCATTTTGCTTGGCCATAGACCTAGGGAAGTGAAATTTCTTTCTGAATACTAAGTGTAAACTTTCGGCTTATTTTTCCTGTTTGTGTACATACATAGATTTTAAAGCAAGAGTAGCTTATCCAGCCTGCTGATGTCATATTATGTTCTTTCCTTGCAGTGAGGTAAAAGGGGGTTCTCTTCTACACATGGCACCGTTAAAAATCTCCTTCCTCATCCTGCAAGGGCAGCAGTTAGTGCAGGGCAGGTTGGCCAAGGAGGAGCAAGCAAACACGGCCTGGTGTGTGCAAACACGGGCTGTCGTGGGTGCAGAGCCCGCCAGCATCCTCATTCCAGCATCCTCATTCCAGCATCCCTGAGGAACACACCTTCCCGAGGGCTGCAGGAACACAAAGGCCATGTGTACACACGGAAAGTATAGCGATTAAGTTAAGCAGGTTTAGAGATCGGGTTAGTTTAATCTAGGCGTTGCCTCCTGTAGGCATGCTTAGGTTAGCTGGAGAGCACCTGATGCTAATGTGTTTAAAGTTAAATCAATATGAAGCATTCTTAAAGGCAAAAAGAAATTTGAGTCAACTTGATGTGTAAACAGTATTAATTAGTCAAATCAGTCTCTAAAACAACCTGATTGGGTGTAGATAGTCTCAAAGGTGCTTATATGATGCTTCCTCTCCTTAATGCTTTCTTGTAGGCCCAGTAGAAACTTCAGATGGAAACAGTGTTGTCTTATCCTCGTAGTACTACTAAGAATAGATCTGGGATGGAAAGGGAAAAACTGGCATCCCTTTTCCTCCTCACCTGTCACTTCTGCCAAATGCAGATTCCATCTGCGTGCTGTTATGCTCAGAGGACCAGAAAGCTCTGGTGAGGGTAAAGGGGAGACAAAAAAAAACCTTCAAAATTATAGGCAAGTTAATAACAATGTGCTTACCACCAAAGAGCTTAAACTGAGAGATGAAAAAAAAAATCAGTGCACTGTATTTTAGTTTTTTTGATTTGGCAGTGCACTCGTGAATAACAAAGACAATATAATGAAATCATAGTTTTTTTTTGGAGGGGGGCAGAAGCAGAAAGATTTGGTGCAATTTGGATGCAAAAGCATTGTGGAGAAATATTCAATTTGTCTGCCCCTTTGTTTTATTTTTTAGTTCAAAAGTAGCTCTTACTACCTGAGTAATTACCTTTCTCACATATAATTTACTGCGTTTAATTTTCTAATATTTTTCAATTTTAGAATACCTACACCCTGAAGTCCATATTATATATCCCCCATTATGTGTGAAGGTGAAATATAGTTCCTGGCAGTGCTTGAAAATATTCAACGTTTTTTTCAAAATAAGACAAGGAAAAGAATGACTGAATGCTGTCGTTGAGGTGACCTGATTTTGCAGAGTAGGCAGTAGGCTAACACAGATTGTAGTTCTGCTGAAATTTAAATTGGTTTAGTATTAGATAGAATTAAAGTCTGCTTTATAAAGAGTGCTTTGCAAAATGGGGGTATTATGAAGGCACGCTTGCTAAACACTGCTCTGAGCGTCTGCCCCAGCATCTGATTTCTATCAGCTGTGCCTCCTATTTGGAATAGGAGGAAACCTGAATAAGGTAGAATGTAAAATGTTAATGAGTGTGGAAAGGTCATATGCAGTTAGAGTCTGCAAAACATAGCTTCAGTATTTTTGTAAGTATGAAAACATCACTCTGTTATAAAAACTGTAAGAATATGCTTTAAGTTAGATCTATTCTTGTGTAGGCATTAGAAATAAATGTAATTCTTTAAATTACAGGGGCACTGTCAATAAGCTGCTTAATTTTTGCTGTGAGGACTCTTGTTTTTAACATTTGATCCAGTTTAACTGACAGAACAGATTTTTTTCTCCTGTAATTCTTACGGACTGGGGAAATAAGATATTCTTAAAGTTCCTGTTCTTAAATATTGCTGAATTCAGAAGCTCTTCTAAATGAGGTTCATTCTCTTTGGCAAACAGAGAAATTGCTTTTACAACTTGAACCTTTAGTCACCTCATCTGTGTATAGGGAGGTAGACCGGGGAAATGCAGTTAAATAGAGGTGAAGCATGTTCCAATTCCTCTGAATTTCCAAGTGTGTTATCAAGTGGCGGGTTCTTGTCTTGCGGCCACTTAAATCAACAAATACACAGGAAATTAAGAGAAGTTTTAAGTCGCATTGGGCGTTCTTGTAAGTCAATATTTGCAGGATCAGAATTTATCCTAATGCATTAGTAGGATGTGCAGTGTTAGGTTCGGGTAGAGCTCACACATTGCTTTCTGCTTCGGAGATCACACTTGAACTTACCATCGATTCAGACTCCGTGATTCCTTGTGTATGTGTGTAATAAACCATTGGAGTTAATTAAGCTGTGACATAAATGTTAATGTCATCAAATTTTTAAATTGTCCTGCATTAGGAAGTAGAGACCGCTATTTCTGTGTATTCGGAGGATAAAAAATACAGTGTGTTAATGCAAGTTTTGTCCTTGCAACTCTATTCCTTTAGTTGAGACCAGGCAGTCATTTGCAATATCAGGTGTTATGAGCTGGAAAAGAACTTTCCACATTGGTGGGAATTATTTAGGCAGTATTTATACCACATTTATGCAGTGATTGGTTTATAAAATGTGAATGAAAATGCCTAGGAGAAAGTAGACAAATTTATTGTTCTCAAATGAACTGAGTTTGCTATAAAGTGAAAATATGAAGCTACAAATGTTCCTAATATTGTGTGTATTTATCTTTCAATCCAACCATGTGTCATTCGTGAAGAATTTGTCTCTCCTTCTGTCCCTTCCTGTGCTAATTATATATTTACAGGGGGGATAAATGTGAAAGGTTTATTTGTGATCTTGCTCGTGGATGTTTCTTTTTCCTCTTGGATCTGCATGGTGGGCTCAGGGACTGATAATCTGCTCCCATGACTTCTAGGCATATTTTTCATGTTTAAGAATTGCCTATCAGCTGTGGTATTTTCTTTCAGATCTAAGAGGAGAAATTATTAATATATTATTGGCAAGAAAATAGATGTATTTTACCTTTTTTTGAATTTGGATGAATATATCGAAGTTATGTTTTATTTTTCTTTACATAAAATAGTCAAGAGTCTTAAATACCAGCTGGCAGAGAAGTTGCCAGTTGCCTTTTGCAGAACAGATGATTTTTCACAGCAGTTACTTGATTCATTCCATAGCTGTCATTTTTTTGTTTCCTGAAAAGATTACAGCAAACTTTCCTTACAGTAAGCATTTTCCTCTTGACCCTTATCAAAACTGAGGTTCAAATGATGGAAACTTCCAAAGTTTGTTGGCTGCTATGGAAGAATTTCTCGTTTCCAGGCCCTTTTGTTTAGTGCTTGTGATCCTAGTTGGGTTAGAGCCCATCTTTGCCCCTGTGCTCCCTTCTGTTCTTCTTTAAAATGCGTGATTAAATCCTGAAGACACAGCAAGCTTTGCTTGTGCTTCAGGCTGCCATTTCTCTGATATGTATATATATACATATATATATATATATATATATTTGAGCTCTTCCCTGCTCGTAGCTGGTGTCCCCATCCCAACGCTGGGTGTTAACTGCTCCTGGTGGAGCCCTTGCTCCATGGGCCCTCCTCCTGAGGACACTAATGGGAGTTAATCACCCCTATCCAAGGGTGAGAGTTTGTGCCATCCCTCTGGACTTGGATTTGCCCAGGATTTTGTCCCCCACATGCGTGTCCATTTGCACTGAAGTACAGCTTGATGTTGGAGCTGATGCTTTTTCTTTTTCTTTTTTGTTTTTTTTTTCACTGAGCTTTTTCCATATCTTGTGCTTCCTCAATGTTGACTAGCCAGAATGTTGATGTAAATTCTTTTTTTTTTCTTTTTTTTCCCTTCCCTCTAATGCATGCAGCATTAAGGCTGCTTTGTTGCTTTAAGGTGCTCGAGGTGATATGTAGCTCGCTTTATTTTTTGTGTTCCCGGTTCTTTAAACATTAGCTCTTTGTCAGATATGTATTCGTCTATTTGCCTTTCATCTTGACTGTTTCTTTTCAGGGATTTACAATACTGTTGAGTTAAGGATTCTCACAGATGCTAATGGAGGAAAACTGTTAAGTAAGTTTATTTAAGAGTGCTGATTAAGTAAATGTCTCTAAGTCTGTTGCCCTAAGGCGATGTTTTAAAGGGGGCTTTATGTCCCTCCCTGTAGGAGAAAATGTAGTTTTAATGAACTTGTATTTTATTTGTCAAGCCCTAGGATTTTCCTACTTGATGTGCTGAAGGAAAAATGTCGTTGTATCCTCATTGTTCTTAATAAAATGGATTAATAAAAATGTAAGAGGATTAAGCATTTTAGCTTCTGGCCTTTGCACTTAATTTCAGAATACTCTTCTAGAGCCAAAAAAAAGGAAGAAGAAAAACTTATATGCGAGTGTTTCATGGTCTGCTTTGAAGTAGTGCAATTCAGGAGATGGTTTCTATGTAAACTAAATTGTTCTCACCTACAGGAGTGTGTCACTTGGAAATCTGTTCTCCATTAATGGAGGGCCGACTGATTCTTCCTTGTGTTTAGGCAAATCAGTAATTTAGCAACTAGGTTATTCTCTAAGCTGAAGCCATTGAAGTCTTGCCAACTGATAATTTCTGTGATATCATAATTTAATTTGTATTTACATGAGGTCTTGCTTTTCATCCAAAGACTTTAAAACATTTGCTAAATGTAAATTAGGCTGCACAGGGTTTCTCGGAGACTGTTGGATGAGGGATTGAACTGATATGGATGGATGATCCCATGTCTAGTGTTCCGGTGTCCTTGCTGGTCATCTCTTTTTCAGCACTGTAACATCTGAATTCCCTAGGGGAACTAGTTTTAATGCATCTGTAAACCTACAAGAGTAATTGGTAGACCTGGATAGGATAAACTAGTCTAATTTAGAGCTCTGCATATGGCTTTGCCTAAATGCAATTACAGAAAATGGAATAAAAGAATAAGCTGAGTTTAGTATAATTTTCACTTCAGTTCCGCATCTTGATTCTCATTGTAAATGCTATATTCTGAAATTGACTGTGCTTTTCTTTCTTTATCAAATATCTTTCCAAATTTCTAATTGTTTAGTCTTTTATACCTTATATAATTAGTCTAAGAATCCAGAGGGAAAAATCTGTCTGGAATCCAATGTGTAAGTTGCTTGCCAAAATTACTAATTACCCGTAAAAGTTATTTCAGAGCCCTGTGCAGTTTTTGACAAAGTTTAATACATAATTTTGCTAAGCACCTTTGTGTATTCCAGCCATAGCAGTGACTGAGACACATTTATCAAGCAAACAAAGCAGGCGCGTGAAGTTGTTGATTTACCTCCTCGTTTTTAGATCACCCTTATGTTAAAATTTCAGATGAGGGAGATATTGTATCTTAAAAAGTGCAGAATTCTTAATAGTAACTTAATACAATGCTGCTTTTAATCTCAAACTTTGCTTTTGGGTATTTATTTATTACTTATCATCTGTTCATGCCCGTATACTCTTGTACACTTGCCTCCCTTGAACTATGGGCACCAGATTGGCCACATTTAGTGCCTCTCAGGACAGGGATTATGCTGAAACAAAGCTGGCACAGTTGTGTATAGCCATTTCTTTTATACTGCATCTGAAAAATCCTGGAAAATGCACTGCAAGCAATGCAGGAAGTGTGCTGAAGCTTTAGCAACACTTAAGATAACCATCATCACCTGTAACTTCAGCCATCTAATTAGATTAAGCTCGTCTCCTCCTGCAGCAACTCGAGAGAGAGGGATGGTGTGAGGTCGATCACTGGTTCTGCTGATTTTCAGCACCCACGTTATAATAGGGAACATGGCCTTGGCCTGAGGTGCCTTTCTCGGTCCCTTTTCCCAGGAAGGGAGGCTGTAGGATTAACTATGTTACACTTCAGGTTGCTTCGAGTTCAGGGAAAATATTTAGACTGCCCGTATAAGCGACAGGGTATTCTGTTTCATTAAACCACTTGTACAAATGCCTGTATTCCACGTGATTTCACATATGTGAGAGTTGAGTTTAATGCTCTACAGATGGATGCAGTTTTTCTGTGCCTTCCTTGGATAGGAGAGCCTGTTTCAGGCATAGTTTCTGTGAATTGTGTTTCTTCTCCCCTACAGGTTTTCTTTTTGTGAGTCTTTTAATGGGCATTCACTCCTCTTTCCTTCCCTGTGCTTGAGAGATCTTTGAAGTTTTCCGTATTTTAACATTAGAAAATGGGTTACGAGAGGGAAAAAAGGTACTGAAGCCCATTTTCCAGTGATGGCCTGATACGTAAGAAGGCTGTTGCATGGGTCAAGTCATTCATCAATGCCTGAGGGACCTGGTCCTTGATGAAACTATTGCACAGGTCCTTTGAAGTCTGCCCAGTTACTAGAAAGCAAGGATCACACACACATAAAAAGGAGATCTTCACATGTAGCTGCTGAGTCATACCTGAAAGGGTGTATTTGGTTTTGCTTTTTTCCCTCTCTTCTCTATTAGCTTGCCAGAGCTTTAGCTCTAGCATTAAATATATAGAATTTTTAAAAATTGTTCTGAGCTCAGTGGTGGGAATGCATGGATTGTGTGGCCTTTAATTTTATTTGTTTATAAGGAACAAATATCTTCCTTTCTACACACAGTTAAATCTATGTTAGAAAACAAAGGATTACTATTTATTCCACAATAATTGTCCTTCATATTATGTATTTCTTCCAGGAGCTGGCACTAGCTTTAAAAGTAAGCATGCAATGGCAAGACCTAAACTCTGCAATTATTCTCCTTTCAAAAGAAAGGCTGGTTTAAAAGCACGAATGCTTTTTGCTTTTCTTCTCATGCCAAAGAGGAGCAAAACTGAGACCTTCTAGAAGAGATGTAACCTCCTTATCCTCAGAAACAGATGGGAAGGAAACAGTCATTAATTCTGCAGTTTATAAGGTGGTTGGTTCTGTGGCTGATGAGGGGGATCGTGATATTCTCTCCATGCAGTGGCAATAAGGGATTGTATAAATTGTGCTAATGGTAGTTCCAAAAACCTGTTTTACTAAATCATGGAAAACGAGTAATAGGTAAGAGTGTAAAGAACGCGGCTTTTTTGTTGCATTTTTGTTTGTTTATTTTTTGGTTGGTTGAGCACATAAAGAATAACAAAAATTGTCAAAGTACACTTCCTTAAATACTGTATGAACTTTTTTTCCTGTAAACTTTGCTTTTCTCTAGTGTCACTTCTTGGAGGTTAGCTTTTAACTTGCAATTAATGGTGTTTTGTAACAGCTAGTAATTCCAGCCTTTTTTTTTTTTTAAATTCAAGAAAGATATTCATTTTGATAGCTAATCAGATATATGTTTTTTTGAGCCACTAAAGAAGGTTAATGTGCCTTTCCAGAGGTCCGGAATAGGGAATGGATGGAAGCACAGAACTGAAGCAAGTAACTAAAATCATATGAAAAGCAAGAGTGAGGATATCCTGGGACATGAGGGAAGGCTACATGCCAGCTGCAGTCCCTGTTTGGCTTTGAAAGTTATTGCTTTTGCTTTCTCTAGGCATTTATAACCACATATCTATGTTCATCCATCCACCATTTATTTGGCACCCAAGGGCCACTTTGGGTAACAAAGACAAATCCGTAAAACTACAAACACTGTGTAAATCTGCAATATTTATAGTTAACATTTAGAGGAGAGCTAGCCGAAATGGGTTATGTCTATGATGTCCTTTGTAGTTTAAGTGAATGGCAAACCCATGTAAATTTATACCTGCTTAGTTTTTCCTACTATCATGTACATGTAATAGGATAAAAACTAATGAACTCCACCCCCCCTTTCCTCAGCAGTTTTGTACTAAATTTCTCCGCAGTAAAATATAAATACCAATATATTTTCCAGATATGCAAAATACATGGATACGAGTGGATTTTCTTAACTACATGTTTGGGAGCATACGTGTTAGGAAGCGATGCACACGTGAAGAACTTTCCTTGGCAATTTTAGGATGCCGTGTCCCTTTGGCAGGTTCATGGGATCTTTCAGTAAGGTTTTTATTTACTGCGTTACCTTGCATTTGCTGGGCAGGGAGCTGAGCTTCACTGATGCCCTTTTCCCAGCCTTCCTCAGTTGGATGTCCGCTGTTTGCAGAGGGTTCTAGACAGGATTTAGCTGCTGGTTTCAGAACAAAATTGGGCTTTTCCAGTAAGGATGAGCGGCCCTTGCACTGCTGAGTGCCCTGGTTTGTTGCATCATTTTTCTATTGCCTCCCTGTCCCTTATTGCAGAGTTAAAGAACCAATGTCAATCCTGTGTGCAACCTGCTCTCTATAGTTTTATAATTGGAGCTGATTACTACACCTGCATTTAGATAATTTATTGTGTTCAGTTATACTACCATACCATTTTACCATGGGAAAGAGAGAAGGTATTATGTTGCAATTCTCTGAAACTTGGAAAAGACCCCAGGGATGGGGGAAAAAAACCACCTTTTATTAATCCCGTGCATTGTTTTATTTTTTATTTTTTTGCATTTAGTTGAGTTTAAACAGTTCAGATTCACCATTTCCATTTGCTTGCTTCCCAGGAAGCAGGACATTTTTCCCAGGAAAACTGTTCCAGCTTGCCAAAATGTTGGCTGAATGGGGACATTGCAGGGAGCAGGTCCCCTGCTGCCACCGAGGCATCGGCTCCCGTTGCGCTGGGAGCTGCTGGAGCAGATGGAGCAGCCCTAGCTGGAGGGAAGCACGAGAGCTCGCTCCTACCTCCGCTCCTTCCCTGCATCCCCGCAGCCTCCCGAAGCGGGAGGAAAAGTTCTCACAATTCCTGGGAAACTTGGAGAGGCAGACAGCCCGGCCAGGCTTGCTCCATAAAACCCTGGTCTCAGCAACCCTTCTCCCTCCTGGGGGCACAAATATGTGGCACGAATCCCACCGCCAGAATGGGAGAAGAGAGAGGGATGGATGGGGCCAGGGCTCGCTCCTCTGACCACCGTTGGAGCTAGCGCTTGCTTCCAGAGGCCGTTTCCCTCTCCGGGATAGGAGCTTTCTTGTGCTGCCAGCTCATGTGCTGGCCGGACGCTGTGCCACGGTTTCACACTGCAAACCCTACACGTAATGTGTGCTGCAAAGGGTCCGGATTGCCAGGAGTGCTGGAAATCAACTTTCCTTTGCAGTTCTCCCCTCTTGAAACTCACTTTGTCTTTCAAAATAGGTCTGTAGGACCTATTAAAGAGATTGTGTGTGTTATTTCTGAGCTTATGCATTTGTAAGTGATGTAGGAAACCATATGTATGTGTATGTATATGGCTATATAATGTGACTATAATGAGTGATAGTGTACCTAATCAGGAGCGTGGTGCAACATTTGAATTCCGAGGGAGCTTTGAGGTATTAATCTGAGTAAAATATGGGAGAAATTAGAGAAGAGCCTACCTCAAGGTGTAGACTTCAACTCTTTAAAATTTACACTGAAAATAAAAAACAAGTTTGTGACAAGTTTGTGTAGATGCTAAAAGGAAAATTCAGCATTGCTACGAATGTTGCTGTAATTGCAAAACAACCGTGTTCTATCTGCTTCTTGAATTCATTAGTTCAGTTTTATTGGCAGACCTTAGTCACAGAACTGTATAAATTTTACTAGTGGGATTGTCTTACATTTTAGAGAGATGAGGCATCAAACTGTGGATAGATATTTCAGTCTTACAGAAAATTCTCTTAATGAATCTTTTTTTTCTCTCCCAAAGGAGTAGTTTCTCTAATTCAATTTCATCTGCACTAACGTTCAACCGTGTGTGCATATGTTTAAAGAAATTTTTTCTTCAAATAAACACAGTGGAATTTGAGTCGTGCCAGCGATTTCTGTCTATTTTACTGTGAGGAAAGACATGATGCAGCTATTTGGCTGCTTGCTTGTTTGATATCATCATTTCTATCACAGAGCAGAACGCACTTTGCCAACCTTTTGTTATCTGGCTTCCAGTACAGGGCTGGGTTCTGCCAAAGGCTCTTGCATTTTGCAAGTGCAGGAAAAAATGTATTAGAAATGGGCACTGTTGAGCAAACTTGCATGGGGAACATACAAAAACATTGTGCGTGTTGGTCTGGAGAGTGGAAAAGTGGGAAAAGATGCATAAGAAATGTCATGTTATAAAAGATTTTTAAAATAATTCTAGTATTTAAAGCTGCTTTTTCAATGAGGACTAGGTTCTTTCCAGTTTTATGTGCATAATACTTAAATTTAACTTTCATATTTTATGTGCAGACATCTATTTTTTCAGATATCATTTGTCCTTTTTTGCTCTATTAAACAAAAGACAGAAATAGTAGAAGAGTCAATATGTGAAGTGTCAAAACTCCTACCACTGAACTGATTATAGAATATTTTTTAGGCATTCGATAGCCTGGATGACATGTCTACTGACAGATGAAAACTATAGTTTGAAATGCACTATTAAACCACCACCTTGATATTTCAGGATATTTTCCTATATATCTGCAAGAGTGCAGCTTTTATCAGAATGTTTAACTCCAAGGATAGCATATGAATTAAAGGAAAAGGTTGCTTTTGAAAAGAGCAACACTTAAACTGCTAGGCAGTTTTTCAAACTGCTTGCATAGCAGAGGAGAAATTCCAAGCACTTGTGAGAAAAAGAAATACCAGTTTTTCAAAACTGCCTTTGCATTATTGTAAAGAGCTTTCAGGAGCGTAGGAGCGATGAGCGCTTGCCTGTGACAAAAACAAGTAGTGTTAAATGCAAGGGTTGGAAAAGATGGTCACTGTGCACTGATACCCACTGATGAATTAATGATTAATTAGCATAAGTAATGATTAGTTATCATGTGCTGATAATAGTAGCTATATCATGTACTTGTAGTAGCTACTTATCACTAATTTTTTTTATGTTTAAAGCCTGATCAACATTTTTCTTCTGCCTGCGTTTATGGCAGGATTTCTGTTTAGTATTTTCCATCCTTTTCCTCCTTCCAAACCCAACCTACCTTATCTTCCTAACAAAGCAGCCACAATCCCAGGCTCATGCTCCCCCTTTTCCTGCCGAGTGCTGACATGGGATTTTTGCTGTGTTGCAGTATTTCTCTCCTTAGGAGAGGTTGCTTCGGGGAGGTGCATTTTTGGTAAATACTTTCCTCAGCGGTGCATTATTAATGCTGTTTGTGCAAAGCCCTACGTTAACTTTCACCTCATTGGTTATCATCATACAGAATTACTTGAAAAGTTCAGTGCTGCCCCAGCGTAAAATACCAAAGATGCCATTCGTTGTAGCTTCTCCAGCCTCGCTGATGGATGACTTTGGCAGGAAAAAAGGTGGAGGGGAGGAACCCCAGATGAAAATTGTTCAGTTATCTGCTGATGAGGTATATCCAAGATGTTTTTGCTTTCCAGGTAACTTGGCAAGTCATATCTTGCCGTGCATGCCTGTTTTTGGTGATTACCATAACCCAAAACATTACATGATCAGTGTGAGTATCATTGTTTCCTGTGCTGTTCAGAAAAATAACATAGTTTTGCATCAAGACATTGGAATCATTTAAAAGCAGGTGTTAAGGATTAGCCCCCCCATCCCATAGATTCAGGATTTATAGTATTCCCTGCTTTGCAGTTATTCTGCAAGTGTAAATGGATTTTTCGGGGTGCTTCAGAGGTCTGGAGCAGGGAGCAGTGGGAGCTGTGGTGATGCTAAGGTGCAAGAACCCCTTGCAGCGGGTACCCAACCTGGTGTGAAGTGTCACCGTGCGCTGCCTGCTGTCACCTTGTGCTGCTGCTGTCACCTCCAAGCTCTCACGTGAAAGCAGGTTCTTCTGCAAGGCTTTGTGCTGGCCCTGCTCTGAACACTGATGCTGGAAACGTTTCGCACGCGTCCGGTCGCCCTATGGAGCGGTCTGGCACGGCCGCCCGGGTTGTTTTTCTACCCTTGTTAGCAATCGTGGGATATTTTACAGAAAAACTCGTGCTTAAATCCCCTGGGCAAAGAGGAAGCTTTCCTAAAAGCGCTGGAAATGTATATTTGAGTGTGATGTAAAGCAGACCCTCTTCATTTGGTCAAATCTTTCATCTGAAATAAATGAAAGGCTGAGGATCATCTTCAGTGATGAGAATGGCTGGGGCAATCTGTGCTCCCAGTTTGCCTTTGCCTGGTGCATGTTTCACCTCCAGCTTTCTGGAGACTGTGGTGAAATGTGATTTTTCCAGAGCAGACTAAAGGGAACATTTTCTTTGAGGAAACCCCTTAACTGCGGCACGCTGCTCTTTCGGATAAACTCATATAAGAACTATCTTGAAATTTAGAAGCCACACAGTAATATAGATATTCATAAAACAATTTTTTGAAGGTAGTCAGTTTGTGAAGTCTCTCCCTTGAAAAAAGATTCTAGAGACAGAGGGTAAGAACAACTTAGCTTATGGTCAGCTGTATTTGGCAAATGCTTTACTAGTTACCTTATTTATTTACTCAAAATTTCATTTTGAAGTCTTGAAAACTGCAGTCCGTGAATTTTGTACATTTGTATATCATCAGGCCATCAAGTCTGGAAGGATCATCTTGCTTAGGTTAAAAAAATCAATTTTTGATTTTTGGCATCTGGTTTGACATAACGCTCTGCTGTCTCTGAATTTTCTTATTCCAGAGCTTTTGTTTGTATCTTATCTGCTGGGCTAGGAAACCTCAGGTGGTCAATAACTTTCTCATGACTATTTTATCAATGGTCAAATTATTTAACATTGTTTCTGTTACGTACATTTTGCTCCTGAAGTCTCTTATTACAATCATGAAATCATTTGTGTGAATCTTTTCCTAGGAAACTGGCTCATTTTTCACAAAGAGTCCGTATATTCTTCTAGAAAAACTTGGAATACTTTTAAGTTAGGAATTAATTTCTGCAAAAAAATGTGACATAGCTCAATGAAAATTCTTCCTGTTAATTATACCTTCATTTGTAAAGGCTGTTTTAATCTATATAATCTGACTGATTTTTGTCTGATGCTATTAATGGGGCGACAGTGCTTCAATTGTGCATGGAAGAAACCTTCAGTTTCTGACATGAAAGTTAAAGAGGAAATAATTTTCCCCAAATCTTGGGTTAAGCTAGTGCTTTAGAAGTCTTAAAGCAATCATTTTTATCTCTGAGCGTGATGCTGTCTGAACAGTTAACTCCTGCTGTCACCATGCATTTCTGAGGGAATCCCCTTCATTACTTTGGTTGTAATTTTAAGCTATAGCTCTCTGTATCTTGCTGTGCAGTAGGATCTTGCTCATTTTGATTTAACGTTATTATTCGGTAGTGTGAGGCATGTTATCAGTTAAATGCTCTTACAGAATTTTATTGCGCAGTAGGAATTACAGTAAAACTGTCAGAAAACTCTGATCTACAACTTGATATGCTTTAAACTAATAGAAATAGCCTTCATGTTTATAGCTGTGGCATTGGTATATGGAAATAGAGTAGTAGTGCTAACTTCTTAAATAAGTCTAAAGTCATCAAGAAGTTAAGGCTTGAAATTAAAAAGTTCTCAGTAGGAATAGTGGAGTGGTCTAGCTATTTCTGAAATGGATCCTCATAAATCATGAAAAGTAGCATGCAAGTGTTCAGTGTGCAAGCAGGGTTATAAATTCATTAACACAGCCAAATATGTTGCTGATAAACTGCATCTTAAACAAAAATGCATGAATCTTAATTAAAAGCATGAATCTTTTTGATGTGTTTGCCAAGTGCTGTGTTTTTAAAGTAGTAAACTTAGAGTTATTCTGTAAAAATTTTGATTGTATGTATGATTGACTTGAATTAGGATATGATCAAGTAAAGAAGCCAAGAAATAGCAAGAAAAAAAACAGGTATATTAGATTGTAGGTTATCTCTCATACTTTATAATTTGTGCTTCACCCACTCAGTGTTTGTTGTGGGTGTTGAATCAAAGGAAAGCTCTTAAGATAAACTAAAGAAAAAATAGTGGTTTTAATTTTAGCTCTGTTTTGGAAACAGAACAGGAAAATAGCCATATGCCTAATAGAAAACAATATAATCATTAGGAAAAATAGCTTTCATGATGGAATTAATGATAGCGCATCCTTCAGGCACCCCATACCTGAAGAAACTCCCTGATTGCAGGTGCTGGGGTGCCCTGCTATCACACAAAGATTTTTGCCCATTTTCTGGAAATCTTGGAAATACGATGAACCTCTTTGCAAAGCCGAGCAAGCAAAAAACAAACCCAAAACACAATCTCAAACCAAAGTGCAACCCTCTCTTGCTAACTTGAGCTCTGATGCCTTAAAAAGCTCCAGAATCCTTTCCTGTCCTGCCAGATGTTCCTCCTATGTTTTTATAAAAACAAATGAAGTCATTTCAGTGCATGAAGATGCCTTCTGTTCTCCAACTTGGGTTAGGTCATTTACTGCTCTCTGAAGTCTCCCATGTGCATTCCTGAGTTTGTCAGACATTCGTCAAAATTAAAAGACTTTTTAGGATGCCACAAGGACAGTTTTGGGGTAGATTGAGAAACTGAAGCCTAAGTTTCTTCCTTTTCTCTGCCATGCAGAAAAAAATAAGGTAATCCATTAAGTCCTCTAGCACAGGAATTTTCTGGTTTTATTGCCCGTGGCTGTTTTTACTGGTTCTGGCGGATTATATATACTGCATACTCCTTATACAGTACCATATACTGTTTACTCCTTCAGATATTTGTCAGGCCTAAAACTGTCACTGTTGAAATTGAGCTTGTAATTTCTAAGAGATTTGACTACTCAGATTAGACTGCTGAATATTTTAAAATGTGGACAGTTTTTCAGGGAATAGGCAGACTTGTAGTTTTGGAGCAAGACAAGTGTATTCACTGGCATTTGCAGTTTATAAATTATATTCCCCCTCATAAAGGTGCTTGAAGTCTTCATTTGGATGTATTTACATCTGTACTGTTAAAGTCATGATCAAATGCTTGTTGTCTTAGGGGATATATTATAGTTGAAAGCAGCTCACTTGCACAATTGGGTATAATATTATAGCTCTGTAATACCTGAAGAAGTATTTATGCAACCAATCCACAAGCTGCAATACTGTTGCATAATCTTGCCTAGAATAGCTTCAAATAAATACGGTTCTGTAAAATCACAACCTCTTTTCTGTGAGCGGAAAACTGAAAATATCCTTTCAAAACCTCGAGAGCATCCCAGTGTGGCTTGTCTCTAACCCTACCTGTGCCAGAATACACTGTATTACATGATCATGCTTCTGTCACAGGACCAATGAGTTGCCTGCTCAGAATAGCCAGTGCTATTGCACTGGATGGGCAAATCCATTTTGTTCTTTCTCAGGAATTCAGTTTTCTTTTTTTCTTGGGGTAACTCAGAAATGCTTAGAATAACGAAGTCAAGTATCACAAATTTATAAATGAGACGCGATGAGGACTTGGAGCCCCGGATTTGTATGACGAGATGGTAGGTAGAAGAACATATGTCTAACATGATTCTTTTCCCTGGCAACTTGTAGAGAAGTCTATCAAATATTTGCAGTAACGTGCCTCTAAATATGGTTTTTAGCATATGATTTTTCATTTAGCATTTGGGTGTTGTGCTAGAGACAATGTCTCATAAGCCTGTGCACAAACACTTAGAAAAACTCTCCACAAGGGCTGTCTGTGTGATGTAGCAGGGTGTTTTCTGAGTGCTAAAATAGTTGCCCTTGGGCAAATGCTTTTCCTGTGTTGTTCTCCTTGTTACTTCCTCTTTAAGAATAGTTTGTCTTGACAGAATAAAACTAAAATCTAGTAGCCTAGTAAAATCTTCAGCTCCCCAAGAGCTGAAGGGATTTTGAAATAGTAGGCCCTAAATACTATAGACCAGACCCTAAAATATGAGTCCTCTGAAAATATTTAATTTGGCATATTTGTTCTGCATGTTAGCTCTATTAAATATTTGTATTTTGTTTTTTCTGAGCTTAGAGGAAGCTTAGTATTTGCATATCTCATGTAATTCCTATTCCTAGAGAAATCTTGGGAGGTCATTTGAGGCCAGCGCTGTGGGGCTGTCATAAGGCAGAGGGCTCGTGGCCAGCAGCCCGTGCTAGCCCAGGGAGTGCTGGCCAGGAACACCCTGCTTGGCTCCTCTCCTCCCTTCCAGCTGCTGAACTGTAAAAATACCGAGGCTAATTCAGGCAGTAATGGCTTTATTAATAAAAACACGATTAAATACTTAGTAGCCCCCTTTGTATTCATGCAAACAGCAGCTGTAATTAAGAATATGACGATGGCAATAAGAGAAGTGATGCCTGTGGGTGGAAGGCGAATAGACCATGGTTTGCAGTTCCTATCAACATATGGGCTGCTCTTATAAAACAGTTTAAGGAATCTGCAGTACAGAAGGAGCTGCCGTGGCTTGACGAAGGCAGGAAAGGAAGAATAATAGGCTCGGGGAAAAGGATCAAATCCATTCTTTGGTTTGGCCCTTTATTTTTAATTTTCGACCTACAAATTAAAATGCTTTATGAAACTAGGATCAACGTGAGACCAACTTTTGGGAATGGGAAGCTTGACCGAGGTATTCCTGTTTGCTTTCATGTAAGACTTGTGAAATTCTTGAACTTTTACCTAGACGTTATACATCACAAGATGGTCTGTAATATAGTTGGTAGGATTCATAGATGATTTTAGTTACTGATATTAATCGTTTTTTCCTCACTTCCTTTCAGTGTGTTGATCTAAGTTTAATAATTAGCTGAGAACACGTCACAGACTCTGGGACCTTGTGTAAAATCATGTTCTAAACGCACGCATTTAACCAAATTAATTCTGTGACAGCTGGGGTGGCACTAGAGACTGAAGCGTCACAAGGTTGGTATAAAAACAGTTTTGCAAATAAACTGTAAGGGCAAGAAAGAAATGTTAGTGCAAGCTATTTTTAAGGCTATTTTCATGCTGCTTGAGTTACCAGTAGTGCCAAAACCCAGTGCATGAGTAAGTTTGGACTGTGTGCAATATGTATCATTCTTTTTAGAACGGGTGGAGTTTCCACTGGTTTGCAGCAGAAGAGGTTGGTTTTCTATACTGTTTGGAAACAAGGATTTCAAAAGCTTTCATCAGCTCTGCAGCATTGGATTTTTTACATAGGGGTTGGTAAGAGGGTGCAAATGCTAAAGCAAAGCACAGTTTCTATGCGTCAAAAGGGACAAGATGCTAGAGTGTTTATATAAATTCTAATAAATTCTTGCATACTGTCATGGCTAAAAATATAATCTGTGTGAGACTAGGATGCATGAAGCATTAAGTTTAGCTATTGTAAATAGCTTACTGTTAGGCATTAGATAATGTCAGTGGTGTTTCACTGTTCATTTACTATTGCCTCACTGACTGAGTTTTTTTCAGTTTGTTTTACTTGCCATGTCCAAAATATAATCAGCAGCTGTGCAGAGTCTCCCTGGGAAAAAAAAAAAAAAAAAAAAAAACTGAAATTACAAATGCTGAAAAAACATCAACATTCAGGAACAAGCAAGCAAAACAGTTTTGAGGAATGGGACTCATCATTTCTGTTTTAAACCATAACATGAATTGGATGATACAGAGGAAAACAATCATGCTTCAGTTTTAAAGCTGTATAGATTATATTGTGCTCCAGTAACAAAAAAACATGTTAGAAGACATCTGTTGAATATGTGGACAGGAGTATAGAATTACACTGGTCCAACACCCAGAACTCGCTGTATTAAGCACAGGATCGGTGCCAAAAAAAGCAACATTAAGAGCTGTTTAGTCCCTTTCCTTGTCCCTTCTGTAGAGGCAGAGTCATTCAATGATGTGCTAAAAACTGAGATGGAGTGACTTAAGTGAGGTTCCTGACAAAAATTACTGAAACAGGAAGCTGCAGCTGATAATGGAAATCACTCCTGAAGGCTAAAAGTGGCTTTCTTTATATCTATATATATATATAGATATATACTTTAATAATTCTGTGTGTTTAAATTTAATACAGTGCAAGTGGAGCAACATTTATTTCATGTGGTATGATGAGAACCCTGATCCCGAATGCCAGATAATCCCTCAGATATGCGCTTTCCTTTCAGCGCCATTTGGCTCTCCGTGTAATTCTTTGGTTCCATTTAATGATTATTCAGGGATTTTCTGTTTTAGAGGTACTACTTTAGCCTACTTCTTGGAATTTCTGTCTGTGAGAAAATGAAATACATTTTTCATTTCCAACGCTAGGAAGAGGTTCAGAAGCAAAGGATTTCCACATAGATCAGTGCCGCTACATTGTAATGTTAGTGTGGCTTTTTTTTTTTTTTTTTAATATTCTAATGCCAAGTTTTAAAGAAAATGCTACTATATAAAATATGTAGCTTCTTACTGTTGTAGCATAGCAAAAATGCTACAAAGTGAGCTCCTTTAGTACTGTGCTGGTTTTCCACCTGTGTTTCATAGTAAGAAGCTGATCCATCTTAGCAATAGTGGAAGTTATGGTGGTTGTGAACTTTCTTGGGGACTGGTATTCCCAAAGTAGGATGTCTTAGCTAAATAGTGATTCCTAAAACTTCTTGCACATTTGCCTTCTCCTGGATCATCTTTTGAGGTCTCCAAGCGGCTATTGCTGCTTCCTCCTTGGAGCTGATGCTCCATGTTCTTGTTCTGCTGGCTCCAGAAGTCCTGGTGCTGAGACCAGCCTCACTAGGTCACGCAGGACACCACTCACATCCGACTAGCTTGAGTGTCTTTGGATGTTAGGAAGGCCCCAGGAAAACATCCTTGAAAAGTCTCAAATCCTGGGAACCACTCACTCAAAACATCCCCTTGTGGGGTAATTAATTCTTAATTCATCTGACTTGTTTTGTCAAGAATGCTATAAACTTGCTGGAGTCTTGTCCTCAGACCAATACCAGTAGATTTAATAGCTTAGTTTTCTCTTAATGATTTTTACTTTTTCATTTACATATTTCTTCTGTTTATTTTGCTTGGCCTCTAGTTTTCCAGGAAACCTACAAGAAGTGTTTTATTTTTTCATAAGATTCTTATTTTTAAGTGTCCTTCTGAAATTGACTTCTAATCCCCAAGGAAATGCTATCTGTAAATCTCTTCCTTCACCTTCTTGTTAGCAAAGCAGTTTTGCCCATACCCTCTCTAGCCTATATAGCTGAATTTTGTGCAATACAGGATTTTTCTTCTTCGTCCTCAAAATGGATTTTATTCTTCTCTGGAATCCTTGCTGTTAAACACCTCTAGTGCAGGGAAAGGGCTGGAATGTAGCTCTGGAACTTCTGCTGGGCTTTCAGTTTATGAGGGGAGCTGTGACATGTGTTTCCTGAGCCATAATGTATTATATCATACTTTCATTCACTGGACAAAATTAGTATTTTTCGTGTGGAAATCAATCAAGGAGAATTCCCCAATGTGCTTAATCACAGTCTATGCCATTTTTCCATATGATTAATCCTGGCATTGGAGAAACAGCTGGATATCCTTTATTTTATCGAGAAGTTTTTGCCCGTTTTGCCCATTCTTAAGAAGAAGATACTCCACAGTAGAGCTTACCTGCCTTGCTATTCCCTCTCATTCATATCCGTCTGGCTTCTTTAGCAGTCTAGCATATGTTTGGCTGCTTCTCGATCTCTCCCCCTTGCTATCTCCCTAGAGATAAAATGTTCATTGCTGGTGGCTGAAAGGAAATGCTCGGTTTGCTTTCTGCACGGTGACCATCTTCGTAGGTGGTCTTTTCTGCTCTTCATGACTCCAGGAGCTTCATAACTTCCATAGTTTTAGTCGTGATGGTTTGAACTATGCTTCATTTAATCTGCTTTCCTTGCTTCATTCTAGTTCTTTCCTTTGAACCTCCAAGCCTTTCCTTAAAGAGGAGACAGCAAGGCCCACACTGGGTTCAAATGTAGTCCTTGATAGTCTTTGTTCAAGAACAACTTGCACTTGATGGTGTCTTGTGTACTTGATACCTTCTCCTTATTGAATTTTCACCAAGCGACTGTAACTTAAGTGCTTGTGGTTGGGTAGGTGCTGAGACTAAGCTCCAAAAGTCTTGGAAGTTTTTTAGTTTGCAGCTGCCTGGCCCGTGAAGTGCGTCGTCTAAGGTCTTCACTGAATCACGGTGCTTTTTTGATTAATTCAGCTAAGCGACATTATAGATTTCCTCCCAGGTTCCACAAAGATGGGTTGGACCGAAGACCCAAGAACTTAAGAGCTCCAGGAAAGGGAATAAGTTGCCTCCACTGTTGGATAGTTTGATAATGCTGTTACAGCTGCTACTTCTCCTCAGATGATGCTACCTCTCTCCTTGTCTTGGTTTAGGTTTTGAAATCGCCGTGTTTCATAGGGAGCAGTATCATGGAAATCGAGTTGTGTTTGAGTAGGGAGCACTTCATGCTTCCCATTGCCCCAAATGCAAATGTGTGGGTGAATCCCTACAGGTATACATCTATAGGTTGTTTTTTAATCTTCTGATGAGGAGGAATGTAACATTTGAAAACTGTCAAGCAAAAGGAGAAAATCATTCCTCCTTTAACAACCATGTTGAGCTGACTAGCTTCAGTTTATGGGATGCTACTGTACTGGGCTGAAGATGCAGATGCACACTCATTTCTTGATGATTAAGGTATTCTAATTAAAAAAATAACTTTTCTTTGTTCAAGGTATTACTTTTTGGTGGGGAAAAAGCATGAAAAGTGTGGTCCTTCAGTTACAATCTGTAGTTTTTGTTTATTATAGCTTTGAGAAGCTCTGAAACCCTTTTATTTCAATTTGAGTCTATAGGAGGAGGAAAAAAGCTGCAGCAGAGGTCAACTGGGATTTCTGTACATAGACTTCTCTACACAGTAGATCGAGCTGATTAATATAGGCGTAATGACAAAGAACAAAATAACTCATTTAATCCCTTAACTTACAGCATGTGATGAGTTGGACAGGGTATTCGCTCCGTTTGGTGGTGTATATATATTTTATATATATATATATATATATTATATATATATATATAATAAAGATTTCACTTTAAAAATCATTTTGCCTCATGGAGCCTGCCCTTTCTCCAGAAAGAAAGCTTATGCATTTAATTAACTTTGTAGATCTTGACGCCTAAGGCTTTCCACAGGATAATGGAGTTTCAAAGCAAAATAAAAATTAGTGTCATAGCATCACAGTGCTTTTTAGGGCTAAGTGGAGTAATTATGACTACTGTGATGTTAGACTGTAATTTTCCCTGCTCATATTTTGTTTCTAGACTCCTTAATAAAGGCAGCTGTAGTGGGAAATGTCAGCATTTGGCGGGGAGACCAGGGACAGCAATAAAATAAAATAAAAGGATCTACAAATATGAGGACTGTGGCTCTAGGTATGACATATGCCATTTCCAGAAAGGAGAGTTAAGTATTTTCTTTGCTGTTATCCTTATGCTGGTAGTATAAGGAATAGCAGGTCCAGGAAATGATGGCTTTTTTGCATTTCTGTACATATAAAGCAGGTTACCATTTGTTACATGGAGAAATTGGCTGCAATTCCCCTGTATTTTCATCAATCGTTGGTCTTATTGCTCAGTAATGTTCACTGCATTCCCCTAGTCAGGTAACACATTACGTGAGGAATAGGTTTTACTCTTCACGGAGTATGAATTGATGTAGGTCTTTTACCAAAAAAGAAAAAAATAATAATTGCTGGAAGTCAGGACCTCAAGGAAGCTTGGCAGGTTGAACACTTTAACCAGAACAGGGTCTCTGAGCAAGGAGCTGTTGTGGAGCCAGAGAGCCTGTCCTCAAAACACGGTTCAGGTTGAGGAGTGAAGCTTCTCCGTTTGCCTAATACTCAGGATCCTGGCAAAGCAGCCTCTGTTTTCTTGAAGGTCTTGTTTTGCTTTGTACTTGTTTTAAAGGAATATGAAAGTTGCCCCGCAGAAAAGGAAACAATGAAATAAAAAGTGTCCCTATTTTGAAATGAGGAGCAAGAGAAAAGCTGTAGTTGGGTCAGTAGGAGTGGGCCAACATCTGTGTTGGGTCATGGAAGAGCATCTCTTGCAAAGTGTCCTTTCATAGAGATCAAGGTATGCAAATGCCTCTCTTGGTAAGTGAAGTTTTCACCCTGATTGATAGAGCATGTCATAAATACTCCTCTTTATTTTTTATTTATTTATTTTTTGTCTAGAGTAATTCTTAGTTTTGAAGACTTCTTTGATTTTTCAAATCCTGGAACATGCGTCAGTGTTGCATACCACTTAAAATAATCCATTTATGCTATGACATGATTCCTCTGAACCTAGGAAGGGTTTCTGAAATATCCTGGGCTCCATAGTTCAGGAGGACACGCATCTAACGCTTGTGCTGTCCTGGCTCTGTCTCACACAACTCCGATTGCTTGGGGTGTTTTTGTTTGTTTTGTTTTGGTTTTGGGTTTTTTTGCCTTTTTTTGAGGAGAGAGTGGGAAGAAAGACTGCATCAGATTTTGAACTATTTAAAGCTGCTTTAAAAAAAAAAAGAGTATTAGTAGCTATGTATTTGTAGAATGAGGGAAATGGGAATAGGATTGCAAGACACAAACTAATTTTTGTACGAGCTACCTAGTCTCAGATATTTATAAGGACTCTTCAAATGGATTTTTACCATGAAAGACAGTCTTGAGAGGAAAATTATAGATGTGATGTTGAATACTGTTATTTTGACAACTAAAATAGCTTTGACTCAACTTCAGACTTTTGTATGATTCTTCCCTTAATATTATTCTGGGAAAAATCACTTTACTGAAAGCTAAGCTATGAAATCTGTATCAGTTGGTTTTAGGATTTTCATGGTTCCATCACCAAGTAACAAGTAAAACCACTTATAATTTTCATGCATGTAGGAAATCTTGGTCTGATAATGCATAGTTGTGGCTTCCCAAATTTTCAATGGTTTTATATGTTTTAATATACACACTCCTAGTTTTTCCTGAATTCCAGAGACTTCAAATATTCTTGATGGACTATTATCATGGCACCTTTTTCAATATGTTTCAAGTTAAATATTTTAAGCCTTAGTGATAGAGCTGTGAATATATCCAAAAGAGACAATCCAAGGTCATGGAGAATCACTCCTGGCTTTGCAAATAGTAATAACAAAATGTTCCAAGAAGGTAGTGGCCTCTCCTAAGCCACTGCAAGGTCACTGCCTGGGTCCTCATTTCTGTTCATGATCCTGTTTTGTATCAGAGAAAACATTGACACAAATTATTATATTGGAAAAGTTTGTGTTCTTATTCGGTGAATGGAGCTGTCAACATCTCTTTATTTTGTACTGTTTAATAGTTGCATCCAGGCTGTTTCATTCTGCAGTGGTAAATTCCTGCTATGTGTAAATTGGTTTTGATTCAAGTTCAAGATTATCTCATTTCTTTTGGGGAAAGTAAGGGAGCTATGATTTTTATAAAACTCTTCATCTGTAGCTTTTAGTATTTTCATCATTTTGTCCTCACTTCTGTTAATGTATATAAGTGAACTACTAGCAGTATTGCCCTATAATTATGGGTATTTTTAGTGATTTCCTGAGACTGATGTGTTACTACTTTCCAAATGAAGTAAGTTTTGGATGCAGTTATCTTACACAGCTTGTAAAACTTGTGCGGAAGGGAAATAAGAATCTGGGGATAAAATAGGTGATAGAGGGAATGGAGAACTAACATAGCTGCTTAGGGAGAAGCGTTACCTGGAAGTTTACTGGAAGTTTTGGATGGTGAATTCACCTGCGTCATGGAACAAAATCACCAGAAATGTTGATATTGTGTGTCTTTTACAGTACACGGGACAGTGGAAGCTTTTAGTGAGAGGTGTTGTGTCCCTTTTTAGGTGTGTAGACATGAGCTGCTTCAACTAAATTGGAGGTTGCCCTAAACAGTCATGCAGAGATTTGAAAATGCTGCTTTCTGAAATTAATGAATGAATTTGCTGTCATTGTAATGCTTTCTAAAACAAGTTTATTACGCCTGAAATTCCGGAAAGACTCAACTGGTCTGAGCAAAATGGAAACACGCTCAGGTTAATTATAACATCACTCCTCATCAGGAGGTTTTACTTCTTTAGCTCAAAATCTTCCTTTTGCTCTTCAGAGCTCCAGGGGACAGTTATGTAAGGCACAAAATAGATTGTACGGGATAAAATGACTCACCAAGACAGACTACCCTGCAAATAGCCGTGTGGGCACGGGGAGGGACTCCGTGACTCAGCTGGGGAAGAGGCTGCTGATTAAAGCTGCTGCCCATAGAGGTTTAGCCGAGTATCTACTCTGAACCGGGGCCAGCACAATTTTTGGCATCTCTTCTTCTATGAGTTACCCGTTAGATTTTGGAAAGCGATGGGTGCCCAAGCTCTTGTTGAAGGCAATGAAAGGAGATTAGGTTTTGTCTCTCAGCGCTCATATTTTTGCTGTAGTTTTTGGCAGATTTCGTCAAGGAGATGAAGGATAAATTTCCTGTGCTTTCCAGTCCCAATAGCATTCCAGATTTTGAGGTTGTCCTCTGAATTTTCCTTAATCCTCTCACTGACAATTTTTCCATACAACCAGGACTAATCTTCCTGTCAATACTGCATAGGTCCTTGGACCCAGGGACTACCTGTGGTGCTAGTCACAGCTCACATGCCAGGTTGACTAATTTCTGCCTATTTTTAGGCAAACTATGTTTGTTGGATCGTAACGGTGTTTTACAGTGTCACTCTTAGAGCTGTCCTTGGTAGCTGCACAGTAAGGATGCTATGCCAAGGTTTGAGTTCATTTTCTTGTCTTAAACTGGTGGGATTAAAGGGCAAACACTAGCACTGTTTACTTACCTATATTTTATACTATGTTACTTACATCAGTGTTACTAATGTCAGCAGTATTTTTTTTAAATTAGAAAATGTTCCCTTATGATGTGTTTTATATCAATAACTGTAGAATAAATCAGGAAAAGCTTATAGCTAAATATTGCTATTGCAGTCATAGTAATATTTGGATGTTTGCAGTGACTTGTCTTGCTGGAAGAGCAAGATGCAGATGTCTTAACAGGCACTATTCTGTCTTAAATCCTTATGAGAAGTAGACATAGCTGTAGCACATTTGCTTGTTTGCATAATCATCACATTAATAATATGATAATATTAAGGTACTCTTTCCTGGATGACATTTTTTTCTAACACGTGCACATATGTGTATATTCTTGCTTGGGATCCTGTTGGTTTTTTGTAGCAAGCTTAGCTGATTCACAGTTTTGTGTTTTAGTTGCATAAGGCCTTTTAAAGCTGATGTTTGGCTGAGGGCTTTGAGCCGTAGGAGAGTAGAACTGCACATACTGCTGAAGAATATTTTCATTATTAGGAGCTCCATGTAAATCCTTCTCTTCCGTTGCAGAAAAACATAAATTTTACTGATAAAGTCACTGGTAAAGTTACATGAAATCTAGTATAACAGCGTATGTTTCCCTAGCATGTTTTGGACAAAAAGCTCTATTTTCTTTTTTGTTAAGAATCTATTTGTAAAGTAAGATGTTTGAAATACTTGTTGGAAAAGATGCTGGAAAACCAAGCTCTGTGTGGGTTTTTTGTTGTTGTTGTTAAAGCACTTCTCAGTTGTCGATTGTTAGTGTAAAATTAAACCCAACAAAAAGTTTAAAGAGTAGATTACAGAAGAAAGTGAACAATGCTTTGAAAAATAATGTATTTGACAGAATCCTAATAGGGTCTGTAACTATAAAAGGGTAACTTAATAGTGCAATAAAAGAATAATTTTTTTTTCCAGATAGGCAAGGAATATAAACAGATATATTATCTGAGGCAAACATAATGTAATAGGGAAATTGATTGGAACATACTAAAACTGACATGAAATATTTTTCAGGAGAAAATGTTTGGAAACTTATAGTTTCTGTGTACTGAACATTTTGTGGCTTGGCAGTTCAAATGCTGCATGTTTGTGTATGTTCTTCTCTCTAACATTTATGTACAGAAAAGATGATGGGTATGCTGAAGAATTGTTAGTAAATTGCCATTACATTTATAGGATTGCATTCTGCAATGTATAGAAAATTTTAAAAGCCTGTATGAGGTTAGGAGAATATTAAAACAAATTATTTATCTTTTCCAAGGTTGTTCTCTATTTTTGGCTAGAAATATAGATTGATAAGCATATATATATGATGTGAATACCAATTTGTTGCATATTTTTCCATGGGTTGTACAGTCTTCAGATTGGTTTTAATGTGCAAGTACATTTTTTAATAAAATTGAGCTCTTTTTTATTTAAAGCTGTCTTTTGGGGAGATATTGCCTTAGATGATGAAGACTTAAAAATCTTTCAAATTGACAGGACAATTGACCTTACGCAGCACTCCAACGAAAGACTTGGCCATAACACAGGTATGATATTATAAGTTTGCCTCTCTTTTAACATATTATTTAGTTTTACAGAAAAGTCATTCTGCTTTAAATGTGGAAAGTCAGTATAACTTCATGGGTAATGCTAGCTTACACTTTTAAAAAATCATTGAATGGTGTGTATATGTTTATTTTAGTAAAACAAAGAGAAGAGCTATTTTTTCTCTTGCATTTCTGATTTAAAAAAGAAAAATCTTGTGTAGCTGAAGAATGGAAGTTCTTAGGGACTTTAAGTCCTGTTTGTAAGTGGCTATGGGGGGAAGGAAGCTGGACAAAACTTGGCTTTTTGTCTCTAAAGTTCCAGAAAGATCAGCCAAAATGGCCTATGGAGGATCTGCATGAAATCCAAGGGATGAGACTGGGATTTTTGGGATTAGAGCTTCTCCGCTTGCTCCTGTCCCAGCTCCCTGCAGGCCTAGGAGTAATACTAGAACATGTTATCCTTGCTCAAATTCACTTGTTACTCTAACAAGTGTCTGATTATCAGACAAATTCTAGCACATATTTATTTGCTATTACTAACATAGAGTGTGTTAGTGCCAGACGCTGAAATCCTATTAACAGGTAGACATTTGGATAGAGAGCTGAAAAATATGACACGTGTTTATAGAGAAATATGCACATGTGTGTGCAAATGTATTGCTAAAAAAAAAAAAGTTCTTTTTGGCTCTGATTTTTAAACTCAGGATTAAGATTTAATAAACTTTCAGGATATGATACTACCGAGACGAGTTACAGAAAGGAATGTGTGAAAGAGTGCTGGTAGAAAATGTATAGATGAATAATTGAAATTTATTTTCCGTTAAGCATATTGTATTTGTTGATCAGCTTAGCTGGCATTAACTGGATGATTCCTGGTATGTGTGGAAAAACAATGGATCATTTTGAGGAATGGTCAGAAAGGAATATTCCCAACAAAAACTACAGTTTTCAATTTGATCTTTCAGCTCTGTTATATACAAAATATTTTTACTTGGCCTTACAATTAGTTGTTCTGAGTAGCCTATCTGTATAATAGTTTGAGATTTTTTTTAACTCCTTCTAAAGCCACACATTTTTCAAGCAGAAGCATCTTTGATCTTTTTTAGATCAAGACTGAATATAAAAATCTTAATAGAATCAGTGCTTTCCACCATGAACAAATAGTTTTAATTGGATTTGAAGTATTTCAGACTCTAGTTTAGCTGGCAAAACATAGAGCAAGATCAGCCCTTTCCCTTTAAAGTGGATGCAGTTGAGTGATTTCTTTGGCCTCTGACTTTTCTGTTTTTAACTGACAAAGATCATTTTTGTGTGTGGCCACAAAAAATAACATATTTATGAGCTGTTTTTTAAATTATGTTTTATGTTCAGTTGCTTAATTTTCTCTCTCCATCTGCCCTGGCATTTGTGCATTATCTTTGCCTACGATGGGCACCCTGCTTTGGGGCAAGCTGATGTGTTTGCATTGCATTTGCTACCTTTGCTGCAGAAGTAAGAGGGATCCGTGGGACTGGTCATCAGAACTCTGGAACAAATTCTGCCCAAGCTCCTGGTTTTGTTCTGCTCCTCGCTGAACATTTTGTCATTCTTGATTTTTTTTTTAAATAGTTAGAAACAAATTCAGACTTTTCCCACTTTAAATCACCATTATTTTTCCAAGTTTACAGTATTTCGATGTAGGACTTCAGCTTGTTTTTTGCAAGCTGCACATTTTAGTGAACATTGCTGAATTGCAGCCTTTTCTTGCTTCAAGTGGTCTGAAGAGGATATCAACTAATGGATATTAGATAGCAACTGGAAAAAGAGGCCAAAGTAATAAAGTAGGAAAATTTACTTAAATAGTAGTTAACCTTACTTGCATATACAGTGACAATGAGTTATGTGTCTGATTTTTTTTTTTTTACTTTTTTTTTTGATTTTATTTTTTGAAGCACTTTGTATGCCTACTTGTCGCGTCCTGAGCTCGGAGCTCCGATGTGAGCGCTCGTTTTGATGAGGATTGTCTGCCTGGATTTGCAGGATCAGGTCTTTGTATCCCCAGTTTCTCAGAGCACAGGCCTATCATTTTATGGGTCTACTTTGTACAAAGTCATACCCATAATTGCTCAGAATAGAAACATACAAAAATTTATTTGTATATGCCAATGCAAACTGCCAAAGTTGCTCATTTTCTCCTGCCCAGAGCATGTAAAGAAGCAGCAAATCCACTTTTAAAAAACTCTTTTAGATTATGCCTTGGCAGGACTGTAAATTATTCATGTAAAATAAGGCAGATTAGAATGGGAACAAACGTGATGTTTTTCTATTTTTTTCAGTTTCTAAATAGAATATATAACTTAGTAACTTTTTCTAGAAATAATAAAGGTGTAATAGTTTCTCAGATTGATTAAATGATGGATTTTTTTCATTTTTCCTGATCTCTGCTGGTTTCTAAGGACATTTTTTCTCTTTTTTTGTCGGGCTTCTTTTTCTGTTTTCTTTTTCACAAGATAAATGTCAACATGAGAGATAATTACATTAATAAGAGCAACAGGATGCTTATGTCCTCTGTAGTATATATTATAGCTCACCAAATATCTTCTTGTGAAGGAATGTGTTGAAGAATTACCTCATCTATTGAAAATGTTTTTAAAAAATTTGGAATATTTTTCTCAAGGGAACCAGCAACTATGTGACAGTGTAATCCAAATAATTAGGCACATTGTTTTTCACTGAGCGTCCACACAAGTTCACTTGCCTTATATGGAATTGTGTCATCTCTGATATGATTTAAAAAACTGCAATTCAGTAAACATATTCTTAATACATATAATATTGAAAAATGTAATCGGAAATTGGGGAAGGACACCTCTATGGAGGTTAGAGATTTCAAGGATCTTTTCATTCCTATCCCATTATTTTTGTTTCAGTAACACTAGTTTGAAAATTTTGAAGTTCCACAGCAGATACTGTATCTTAAAATGTAACCTGTTACAAACTTCTAAAACCCATGGAACTTCCTGAAAATTATGATAATTTGTGAGCAATGCAGAATTTTCATTATTATTGTTATTCTGTCTGGCTTCCTAATGTTTTCAGAGGTGCTTGCAGTCATGAAAGGATTAACATGTTAACAGGAGGATGTTGTGGAGGCATTTGTACATATTACCTCTAGAAATCTGAGATATTTCTGTAAATGGCATGACGTATGTTAAGTTGTTTATTAGCTTAATTTTTCTTCCATATCGCTTATTGGAACAGCACAGATGCACATGCCTTAGAGATGTTATTGCAAGATATACTCGTATACGGTGTTTTAAAGCCACTGAAGTGCATTGAGCTTGCTGACAAACTCTCATACCTTTTGGGGTAAAAGAAGCCATGATTGTGTTTTATCGTTTTTGTTGTTTTTGTTCAAACTTTTGGGTGTTTTGCTTGCCCCCCTCCCCTTGGAAAGGTTATGGTATGTGCTCAGGAAATTGCTGTGAGAGTGGAGCTTGTCGCCGTCGCTCAATAGGACTCCGAGGATGTCAAGGTCACTAGGAAGAAAAAAAGCTTCAAATAATAATTAGATGATGTAGTTGTCATGACTTGTCTAAATAACAAAGACATTTTGGCATGCATTCTGGAATGCATATTAGAAAATTTTCAGCTAAAAATATGTTTTTGTCTCATTGTCAAGAATACATGAAGAATTTGCATGCGAGTCATTGAAGAATGTTCAGCTTCCTTAAAGATATATAGCAGTTTTTAGAGAGTGTTTCTTAATCGCTCCTCACAACTGTAGGTATTCTGTATTTTAACTTTGTAAAAGCATCTTTTTTTCTTTTTTTTTTTTAAAGGTGGCTTTGCAGAACATGGGATATCAAAAAAACGAGGTGCCCTCTACCAACTTATAGAGAGGATACGAAGATTTGGCTCTGGTATTTTTACTGTTTAAATTATCAGGCTGCTTGATGTAATATATCATTAATGATGATGGTGCTTTAACACTTTCTCTGTCACTATTGCCATAAACAGGCTTTCAAAGAGTAAGGAAGATATTAACCCCTCTTTCTTATTATTTTTCTAAGAGCTGTACTTATTGTATCAAATCGAGAAGTTTAAAATATATAGCTTTAAAACTCCACAAAAGTTCTATAACTTCTGGATATGATGGTGCTCACACTTACTATTTCACCAGGTATTAGGCATTTTATGAATCCTCCCTCCTCAAAAAGGAAAATATGTAAAACTCTATTTTAATCATACAACATTTTGCCTAAGTGCATCATTTCATCGCTTGTAAAATTAACCAGAGCACTGTAACTGCTTTTGCAGGTGTGCCCTGGTATATAATCTTTGTTCTTGATGTACAGATCACAATTTTATTATTCCATAAATACCTACCTGCTTTTTTAATGCAATTTAACATAAATTGCTTACTGTTCCTAGGTCAAAACAAAGCTGATAAAAAGCTGAAATAGTAAAGCTTCCATATTATGATGTTCAGTGGTTCAATAAGGACTGTATACTGAATGTAAAAATATTTTTTTCTCTTGTTCAAGTTTCTACCTGTTGAGTTATGTAATTCTTGTTTACATACTAGTTTAATGCCCATTACTTGCTTTAACTTTCTTTTAATGCAAATTACTTTCTTTACCTAGAGGCATATGTTTTGGCCAATTTATTTTTTTATACAACCTTATGTAACCATTCCTGATGTCACTTAAATTAGACATTAACTGGCACAAAGTCAGGCTTTTCTAGCCACGTTTCATAAAATTTCCCCCCATATTTTTCTGTAGCTTATGTTATTATCTGTGGGGATACTCATAGTGGGAAGGTGCTATTCAATAGGAGTAAGAATTTGGGCCTTCTGAGTAGGACTTGTTGACTGCCTTTGCAGTATGACCCCATGGGTGTTCATACTAACTCAGCAATTGCTTTGGAGGATAATACACAGCCATGTCATGGTCTGCAAATCTATGCCCATCTATCCTTATCCTCTTCTGTTGTCGCAGTAAATTAGAAATTTACTTGTAATGAGAGAATAGGGGTAATATCTCTCAAAACAGTACATCTTTAGATCTTATAAGGAAATTCAAGTCATGCATAATGGGGTTCCAGATGCTCCTTGCTGAAAAATGTCATCTGTGTCCCAAAGTGTTGTAGGTTTACTGTTGAATTGGATGTCTGAAAATGCTCTATCTACTGTTAATAGATACAGATGGAGGAGATGAGCAGGAGAAATGACCCTTCTGACTTATCTGTGATTATGCAACATACCTTTGCAAATATATATATAATATATATATATTTTCTGATAATCGATTCAAATTACAAGATTACCTTATAGCTTCAGGACCTCTTTGTCCATTGCTGTGAAGATGGTTAAGCACTTGTGGGTGTTGGGTTTTTTTGTTTGTTTGTTTGTATTTAATCTGACCCTGCAACAGGGAACATTTTGACTCTGCTAGTGTGGATCTGCCTAAAGCCCTTTTGTGCTTTGCTAGAAAAATCAAAAGTCCTAAATAAATAAATAAGTACAATATAAAACACAAAAAATCCCCAAACTAAAATGACCACAAAATGTCATCTATAGTATGTGTATGGAAATTTAAAGAATATTTTTTGTTCAATGAGAAGACTTCAAGGCAGTTATGCAGACTGATATATTTAAGGTACTAAATTGATGTAGAAATATGTTGCCTATCCATTTGAAAAAGGAAGATCTAGGCTCCATTTCAAGGAATTTTTAGTGAACTAAGTAAGTAGTGGTAGGTTTTATGTAACAGCAATGTTCTGTTCTTAAAGTATATAAAGAAATAATCTGCCTTTGACCTGATGCAAAATAATTGTTCTTTTTCTCTATCTAAATGTATTATTTATTGGTTCTTTGATGATCTCATTCTATGTTTTAAATATCATTACAGGCTTTGAGCAAAATAACACATCTAAAGGAAGAGCAACTGTAAAATTCTCAGGGAAAAATGAGAAAAACCGATTTCCCAGAGCTGCTACATCACGAACAGAAAGAATATGGCCAGGGGGTGTCATTCCATATGTAATAGGTGGAAATTTTACCGGTAAGCTTTGCACTTCTGAAAAGAAGGAGGAGGATAATTATTTAAAAAAAAAATATTATTTTTTTTTAGCAGGATCTGTGGAATTCAATAGAAAGAATTCTGTTGGATCAGGTCTGAAGTACATCTGTTCAGAAAATATTAGTCATAGTTTAGAAAATTGTTCCCAAAGGCAAACTCTAATAATAAAAAATATAACCCTTTTAGAAAGGGGAGGCTGTTTTTCATTGTCTAATATTTCTTGTTGTGAGTTTATTTTCAAGAGCCTGAGTAACAGAATGTCATGAAGTCCGTGTTGTTGTTGTTGTTTTGTTTCTAAAAGAGTATTTAGTACAAGGCTATGTCTGATTTGACTGGTGTGATATGTACTCTGCTCAACTGATTTCAGTCAACAAGCTGACCCAAATGTTTGGCAATTCCACAGTTTTGTTTTCATATGGTCACTCACAAATGTTATATATGATATGACGAATGACTGCCTCGAAAATGTACATAATTTTTAGTTGAAAACAAGCAAAAACGTAAAGAGTCTAATGTGGACGCAAGGGGTTACTTAAAAGGAGAAAAAAGCAAAGACTGATGGGGGAAAAATAGGCAATAATATCGTTCTTACTGTGTGCTAGAATGATGCAGGAAAAGAACATACATTATATGTATTATAGCATCTGTGAACACACACAGGAAAAAACAGTCATTGCTTCCAAGCTTAGTTACTTGTAAACTCTTAGTTTTGGTATTTATATAGAACTATTCCAAATGTGACCTTTACTTTAGCATTACCATCTTTTGAAATAATGGCAGTAAATTATATTAAAGTATACCCTGTTAAACATTTTTGCCTTTTTCATAATGAAAATAATGAAAGATAAATTCTACAGCTTGGCAAATATTACTAAAAGATAAAAGGGCAAGAAATAACCTTCAATTCTCAGGATCCTGACATTATGGTAACTCATGACCTTTTATGACCTTTGAATTTTTTGTATGTGTTTAAGTTTAAATAAGTTTAAAAGAATATTACTGTAACTGATGCTGGTTTTCAGTTGTCTTGGCAGCCTGAGGAAAACCTGAGGATCTAGTGGTATGGACAGTGATTTGTCTGTTCATCTCATTCCCTTTGGTCGGGGTCTGGATGTGGGATGTGGAAGGGGCACCAGGCCCTCCTGCAAGGGAGCCCGAGGTGGCAGTTTCAAGAATATTGTTCAAATAGTTGACTTCTCTCCCTGCAGAGAAGGATTTTTAGCATGGGACAAAGCAATAGAGCTGTGCTCTCAGGTGCTGCCTCCAAGTTAACAGGCCTTGTCTTTTGGAAGACAATAAAACCACTTTGCACTGCTTGAAGGACCTAATGTGCAGCCAGCATGTCCAACTAGCTCTGGGGCTTGGGCTGGGAACTGCCCTGGCTGGCTCTGCGTCTAGAACATAGGTTTGTTTTGGAGTATGCTTCCCATTTTTAAAACAAGCATTTGGGTATGGCTAACCAAATCCAGGCTTTTTGCCCTCTTGGAAGATCATTTGATTTCTGAATGGTTTTCACCAGAAAAAATGGAGATTGGCCTATGTTCAAGACAGCACTATTAAATTCAGATGCCTGAGCAGGTTTGCTTGTTTACATGCCTTAGCTTAATCTGGTCTCCAGATTTGAAGACTAGTGTGTTCCCTCCCTCCCTGTCTCCTTCCCTCCCAGAAACCAGGGATTCTCTATTTTCTTTTTCTTTTTCTTTTTCTTTAGATAAACTATAGTCTATTTTGCAATTTCATCGTGGGAAAGCTGCTTAATGAACATTATGCCAAGTGAGGACTTGGCTAACACTTGGTTTCTGCTGCTGCTTTCCTGTGGTGTGTCATAGCTGCGCTCTTTATCACTGATTTTATGTTTGCTAGAGTGTAACACAGTATCGATACCTTGTAGGGAAAGATGCTCTGGAGACCTGATGAATCTGAGTATCCCTTTGTAAGAGATATAAAAAGCAAAGAGCATGCTTGGCGGTATATGGGACCACAAGGGGATCTAGCAGCTCTTTCCAGAACTGCATTCTCAATATTAAAATCAGATCTTAAAGAACAAAATATGCTTAAAAAAAAAAAAAACAAAGATCAAAACTCTTTTATTTCATGTCATACAATTTTTTCAGGCAGCCAGCGCGCTATGTTCAAGCAGGCCATGCGGCACTGGGAGAAGTACACGTGTGTTACATTTATTGAACGAAGTGATGAAGAAAGTTATATTGTATTTACATACAGACCCTGTGGGTAAGTACGTGTGTAAGCAGGTATTTGCATTTTCACTGTTTGGCCGTGTTTCTCTACTTTGCAGGCATAAAAGAAAGCAAATAAGTAGTTACTATATTTAAATAATATCTGTGTTCAATTTGGCTTTAAGTTATTAGCAGTTAGTGTATACTTTTGGCCTTTTGGTGACTATGCAATATGTATAGAAGAATTTTGAAATTCTCCCTCTTTTGTGTATTGCTAGATAACATTCTTCATGGCTTTCTGTCACGCTTTTAGTATTTACATTTTTGATTTAAATGTATTTCAGTCTTAGAATTTATTTTTACCTTTCTTCATGTCATGTCTTCGCTGTTGAGTTGCATATGGACATGTATCCCATATTTCTTTTCCAGCTTAATTATTCTGAGTTTTAAGTGTTATTTTTATATTGACTGTGCTTGCCAAGATTTGTCTAATCAGCAAATTCATGACCTTTTTGCGCATTCCTTTTTCCAGGTCACTGATGTGTAAAAGTGGACACAACAGGGTCTTTTTTAATTCACTAGAGCAGTTTTCTGTCAATCACTGCATTCCCATCCTCGGATATTTCTGCTTACAAATGCCCCAATTAGCTCTGCTAGTTAGTTATTCCACCAGGAATCCTTAATTTTATACACTAGGCAGTGGGCTTGCTGTGTGGGCCATCTTCATTTTCCAAGAAGAGTACCACTTGTGGAAATACTTCTCCTGCCTTCTGTGGGGAATGTAAGCTGTCTAGTCTCTTTTCCATGCTGACTTTCTGATTAGTGATCACTTTGCATGCCTATTTAATTTTTTAAGGGATGGGATGTAGAGGAGCACTATAACTTCCCTATGTTGTAGGAAGGAAGCTGAATGTTTTCTACTAAAGCCCATGAGTTTAAATGGACTATATCTTTAAAACACTTGTGATATTCTTTTGAAAACACAGGATAATGTAATAAAACCAGTTTCTAGAATATTTTAAGAAATGAATCACCTTTGCCTTGGAAAGTCTTGCAGTCACAGACCCCAGGAAATGGGGAGTGTGCTTATGTGTCTGTTCCGTTCTTCTGCTCCCATGGGCATCTGCTGGGGACCCCTGTTAGAAATGTACAGTGGGCTTCTTTTTAGGCCCTGCAGGGCCATATTTAACTATGCAACTCAGAAGATAATATTTCAGGGACTTTAATAAATAATTGAGAGAGAAATAGAAAGCAGAGAATAATAGTCGTGATTTCCTGCAGTTGCAGATGTAGAAAGCAGGGCACATTTAAGTAAAAGACTTTGAAAGTTTTTAGTGGTTTTGCATGCCTTTGGGCATATCTGTAGAGACCTCAGGTTTCATGAAAGGTGAATTCTGTAGCTTAATTCCCCCAACCAAGCTGCAGAACAAGCAGCTCTCCAGCCAAAGCAGTATCCCTGGGGTTGGTTGATGTGATGTGAATTCAAGTCACTTTAGGATGAAGGATGGATTATAACCAGAAGGTTAAAATGCACTCAGTATTTATCTCTAGAGTCCTCATTATGCTTTTGTGGTTAAGGTTGTTGTTTTATTGCTAGGTAGTTTACAAATTACAAATAATTTGGGAAGAACGTATAAGCCTTAATATTAAGAACAGAGAAAAGCATGGCAGTGAATCTGCCAGTGATTACAGAGCCAGTCTGTGTAGAAGCTGATGATTTTTTGGGGGGTCCCGTATCCATGAGCCGTTTTAGCAAGTGTCAGATAAATAGTGTCTCGTATGAGTGACTGAGGACTACTATGTGCTGACCGCTCGCATACAATGCCGATGGGGGATTTTCCATGGAAAGAGCACAGACAAAAGTGACACCAAACCATCTGCAAACACTTTCTAACACATGGGCAGTCACAGTGAAATTAATCTCGGCTCTTTCCCACAGCACCCCGCCGGGCCGGTTTGTTAGCACATTGTTTGCAGCGCTCGCAGTCACACACGAGGGAGACGCTGTTGTACTCAGCCCTGCTCCAAAACAAAACGATAAACCCTGCCCCAAGGAGCACCCCGTCAAAACACGGCACGTTTGAGGAAACAAAGTGGGTTGCAACCGTATATGTGGAAATTCAGGTGCCCGAATCTGTGGATGTCTCCGGTGACAGCATACAAAGTGTTATTGAGTCTCTGTAAACATTAAGAATATTTTTAAAGGAGCCTTATATATTACTTCGTGTAGCAGTTCATGGGAAACTCATCCTGGAAAGGCAGCTGTGGAAAAAAAAGCATATTTAAAATACAGCAGCTGGTTATCAAGGATAAACACATTAGTAATGTGGAGAGTTTACATATCAGCCATGAATGAGAGAAGTTTGAACTATCATAGACCCATACGACCGCACAGGATCTCAGAAGGGTGTCTTATACCCAAGATAGAAACAGCTACACCTGTGTAATTACTGTTATATACTTATCTAATTTGATTTTTAAAATCTGCAGAAATTGATACTTGACAGTCCCCTAGGAAATATATTGGTTCAGTATCCTTAATGTAAGAGAAGTGGGGAGTAATTTTTAATAATAACTAGAATAGGTATTTCTTGCTGCAATTGAAGCACGCTATCTTCTTGTCCTGTTCAGCATGGACATGGAAAACAAATTACTCCTTTTTCTGGAGGAGTCCAATGTATATTCTGAGTCTGTTACTTTGTTATTGCACCCTCAGTTTTGTTGTATTTAGACTAAACAACCCCTAATTCCTTAAATCTTTCCTGGAAGTCATGTCTTCCAGGCTGCTGATCACAGTTGTTCTCCTTGAGATTCTTGAAACTGAGAATCCAAGACTGGAACGTACTTGTCTACATGAAGCATTGCCTGTGTTGATCCAGTGCTGGAGCTAATTCACATATCCACACATTTATGTCCATAAACATGATGTCTGTTCTGTTTCTTGCTATTTTCAGCTCATAACCATCAGTTTGTGATCCACAGTAGGCTTCAGAATTGTTTCTGCAGAATGCTTCCCCTTCTGGTGTGTGCAATATTTTGCACATCTGAGGACACTGAACAATTCCATATTTACTTTTAAAATACTGTTTCTTAGTACAGCTGAAGATAACTAACTATGCAGTTTGAGACGTTATAATTACTGATAGTCATTTTCATCCATGCAGTCATTGCAGATATAAGATTAAGAATACAATATTAAGAGGATTTTTTTTATATTTTATTTTTATAGCGTCTACTATAGCAAATATTTATGCAGCTTGTTTATTAGGACAATAAAAACTTAAATCTGTAAACAGGTTCAAAACATGCTTTGTTTACTACTATTACTTTATGCTTATGTGTCTCCCATCCCACCAAAAGTGCCTGTTGACACAGTATATTGCTGTATGCAAAGCCAAAAAAAAAAAGGGGGGGGGGTCAGCAAACTGCACTGACCTTTAGTCACAAGCTCTTAATAAATATTACTAAGCAAAAGATCAAACTCGTTTTTATACAGTGAAACTAAAAAAGAACAATTAGTCATATTATTCTGGCATCTCAGCAGGCCTTTGATCTGACTTTGTGGCAATTCTTGTTCTTCCCCCAAAGACTTAAGTACTTTTATGACAAACTTTGCATGACTTATTGCAGTCACTGATGACTTCCACTTGCAGGAGTATTTGAGAAAGTTGTCTGAGATGGAGAAAAGTCAAATCTTTCATGGGCTTCTCCAAATATTGTAGACTGGACAGCTTCTGAACGTGTTAACCTTTTTTGAACTTACTAGTATGTTAAGTAGACATCACAGACGAGTTCTGGAAGTGAATTCCTTGCCCAACGTATGCTTTTGTAGCGTTCTTCAGCTTTAAAAAAGGATTACCTGTTCCAAAAGGTGCTCATCTTATGGAAGGAAAAGAAGTTGAGAATTATATTAATCTGTGGCACTAGAGCTGATTCACGCTGTCAGGTGGTAGCTGCTGATGTTCTTGCTGCCCTTGGCAGTCAATATGGTTTTAATATAAACTAAAATTTGTGAGGGTGATTTGGTTGATACACCGGAATAGGGAACTGTTAACTGAGGACTGACTTGTTTGACTGTTCTTTGTCATATTTAGGTGATAATCTCCAGTGAGTCCTTGAAGAAGCAGTAGGTGCCATTAGTCAGGTCCTTTCAGGACAGCAAATTGTAGCATTTGGCCACTCCACTGATCCCTGACAATAAGCAAGTTACCCAAGCTGAGTTATAGGCCAAAAATCTATCTTTATCCGCAAAGGTTTGTGATTGAAAGACACTGTTTTCAAAAGAAAAAAAAAATTTGTTTAACCTGCTTCTTCAGCAATGTTAGTACTAGCCGGTTTACAAAGCTCTGCGTAGTTTTTCATTCACAGCTTCATGCAGTTGCTGTCATGGCAAACTGATATTCTGCAAAAAACATTTTGAAGAGTGCAGCTTTCTAAAAATGTGCAGCAGCGACCCTACCATTTCTCTTTTCTGTCATATTGTTTTAAGACTGTTTCAGCCAGTGGCTGTGAAATATTATTACTTAGAAGGAGGACTGTGTGGTTGTAGTCATTTCACTTTCTCCCTGTCTGTTCTTTTTCTTTGCTCAACATCATCGATCAGCTGGACTGATTAAATGGAATTAGAGATTCATAAATAGTTACTGTCTCTAACTGCTGTCCAGTGCAATAAAGATTAACGAGATTAGGAGCTTTAAAGTCTACCAGTTGACTTAATTTAAGGAGCCTGACAAGTGCTCACACAGCACAGAGGAGTCTTGGCTTTCTGCCAAACACACCTGGGAATGTTCTCAGACCCAAGATGTTACAAATTAATTTATTTCAGAGATTTATTTATTTATTTCACTCCTCCTTACCCTTTGACTCAGGGCAGCCGTTGAAGTGTTTTGAATCTTGTAGCTTAATTGGATGAGTCTGATGTGCTTGGCAGGACGCTCGACCTAGCAAATCCTAATGACCCTCTACCAGTGCATATTGCTGCTATTTTAAGGCTCAGTGTTGGTGGCTTCTAATTTTCATTGAACTATAAAGAATAGTCAAGGAATTTGTCTGTAATTTCTGTGAAGTCTTTGAAAGCAAGTAACTAGTGTAAGGAAACGGCTGTATTGTTTGCTTGTTTTTAAATAAGCTTGTATTCTTTCTGAACGTAGACTATTTACAGTTTAACTTCACATATAAATACGAAATCACCTTCTGAAATCATCTTAACAGATATGAGAGAAACATTTAGGCTGGCACTTAAAAAAAATAATAATAATTAGTAATTCTAAATATGTTGTGTTTTCAGTGTTCAGGCTCAGATATCCTGAAGGAAAAACTCCTAAAAGATTTAAGTTGTTTTTTGTTTTTTTTTTTTCCAAAAATAAAACATATTTCAAACATGCCAGATCAGGTAGTCAAAATCACTAGCCAGACTTGAAAATGCCCAACTTCCTTTTTGTGAGCACAAATATAAAATGTGAAATGATCTTTGAAAACATCTATTTTTTTTTTTTTGTGAAATGCTGCTTAAAGCTTAGAAGGGACTTTTTGCACCTCTTTTTTTTTAAAAAAAAAAAAAGAAACAATTATCTTTTTGGTAATTGGCATTTTGTAAACTGGATAATTTGATATTTAACACATTTATCTACTTTCATAATAAAACAAAAATGTTTTTCTTAGTAAGCTAATGTGCTCTATAGCTATGCTGTCATTCTGCCATCACTGTGCAGCTATTACTGACCACAGCCCGACCAAGGCAGGGCATAATTTTAAAAGAACATGTAAGTCCTTCTGGTCAAAATAAAGTAAAAGGAGAAAAACAGACAGGGTTTGTTTTTGCTCTTGTAGTGAATAGTGTCAAGAAAAGCAGAGCTGTAGAAACCGTAGTAGTTGAATTATTTATAATTTTCCCTTTCTCATTTTTCTCCATCACATTTCTCCAAAGTATCACTGTGCAAAATTTTTCTTTGAAAACCTATGGACATGTTTAAGCCACCAACTACATCTTAGCTAATTAAAACATGTACTGCATATGAAGTAAGTAACATAATACATTTTCAATAGTTTTAATGTACTTAGATATTTTGCAACCCACAGTCTTACTACTCTATTGATTTGCTTTAAGCTGTAAATATTGATTGATGGCCTTTAGTTCTGCATTGCATTTATTCTCTGTAGAGTTTCCACGTGCTTATGAACTTGAACACTCAGCAGAAGTGTTTAACTTGTTATAAACTAAAAGAGTTGTTCTCACTTTTCATAGTTGTGTAGTTGTCATCACTGTACATTCATCAACCCATTGTGCTCCAGCCATGTGTTGTATTCGGGTGATTTGAAGGTTAAAGGTTTTGAATTCTCGCAAATGTTTTCAGGATTCTGAATATCTGACCTTGCTTTGAGCAGGAGTTGGACTAGAGAACTCCCGAGATCTCCTCCAGTCTCATTTTAAATTAGATATTTCTAATTTAAATTCTCATCTTATGTTTTAAGGAAATCACGGGTTTTGCAAAGGATTTGTTTTTGAAGTCAGTAAGATTTCATCCCCACAGAGTAGTCTCTAGGGTGCATTTTCACCAACTACATGAGTCTTAGCTTTTTTGTTCTTAAAAGTACCATAGGGGATTCACAGTGCAGTTTGCCTCTTTGCACAATCCAGGCTGTTATAGCATAATTCCTATAATGTACATGACCTTAACACAGGCAGGGAGCTGTAACTCAATAATTATGTTTAACCAATATGGAAATGGTACCATTTTCACAGAAGGTGTATTCCTTCATCTGATCGTTTTGTGTTTTCTCCCATGGCTTCCTGTAGAGCCTGAGGCAAATTCCACATCCTTGCCCTTTCCTCAAAGTGCTCAAGGATAAGGACCAAGGATTTCTAAAAGATCTGGGACTTAGCACTGTGTTTGACAACTGTATTCCTTATATATAATGGCCTATGACAAAGAATCGGGAGTTCTGTACTAAGGGCAGAATTTCCTTGCAGGGCCTTTTAAATGAATGAACTTTTCTGAGAATGAAGAGCTACTGCAAATGTCACTGACTTTGGCTCAGAATACAAAGTGTGATGCCCCAGCCTTCCCACCCTAACATAATAGGACAGTAAGTAACATTGTGTACATGGTATAAAAAATCAAAATAATAAAAAAAACTCCTTACAGATCCAAACCATTTTTTTACAAACATTTTTTCCCTCAAACTGAGACCGAATGAGTAAGAATATGAACCATGCTATTTTTTTATTGCACATTAGAAAGATATTCAAATAGTGGAGTGACTAGTCAGAGATAAACACCTACGTAAAAAGGATGTTGGAAATATCTGTAGTGCTTTAATTATGTTTGCATATTCACGGTAGACATAAATATTTATTCTGCAAACATACAGTCTGAAAAATATGTTAAGTACAGCCGCCGTGTCAGCGTGTCAGGTGCAAAGGTGAGATCCACTGTGGAATTGTGAGATAAAATGGGATTACTACTCTAAAATTTTATTCTAATTTAATTTCTGCAATCTGTTGCTCCTTTTTGTCATTTATGCTGTACTTTTAGGGCATATTTTACAGTAGTATGTTCATTAATATTACTTATATCAGTACTTATGAAGGTATTAGTACAGTATAAATATTATGTATCATTACTGTTTATATGTTATGGAGGAAATCTGAAGGTGTTCTTTAGTTTGCTTTGCTCCAGTGTAGTGTGCTAATGTTTGAGAACTGGTTGAGATAGGAATGATTGTAATGTGAACAGTAATTTTTCTGACAGCGCTTTCAAGGCAGTTTCAAAATTTTTGATGCAACCCCCCCAGACTGTTAAAATAACAAATCCTGCATAAAGTAATTTGTGTGATCTTATAATTTTAAACCATTGCTATCTCTTTTGGGGCATGACCATCCTTGATTTTAACTATCAGTGCAAAAGCAGTGCGCTTTTGAGGATGCTTGCTGAGGATAGGTGTTAGGAGATAAATTGCCATGCTGGTATTCCTCTGATCTCCACATTTGATGATTTTAAAATTCTCTCTGTATCAAGCAAATTAATAAAGACCAACCAAGACTGACTCACTGGCCAAGTACCAAAACAACTGAAAATCTCTGAAAGGGAAAAGCTGAAAGGGAGAAAGAAGCAAGTGTTGACATCTGTAGAATGTAATTTGCCTTTGCTAGTGCTCTTGTGAATCTGCTAGAGAAGCAGATGATAGGTAGGATCATGCTCCACAGTAACATCAACCTCCTTAAGGACCAAATGTATTTTACTATATAAATGTTGCATCAGAAAATCTGCTTATTTTTTTAAAAAAAGTGGAGGAGTGTGTTACTGTGTTCCACCTGACTGCAGAACTGCGGAGGAGAGAGAGGAAAGCAGTCTCTTACTTGGGAAAATAATGCTGACTTGAAATTCTTAAGATCTGCAAGGGTTACAGAAATCAGTTTATTAAATTTAAAATTGTTTTCCATTTACCTAGGATTTGCTTTACTTGCCCGTCTCCCCTTTGCTAGTGTCATCAGCAGACTTTTTTTCTAACCAAAAAGTAGACGTCTTAAATCCTGACAGTGTGAATGATAAAAAAAAAAAAAAAAAGGCACCTGTGTTTTATAAATTTATGTTGGAATTGTGAAAGAACAGCGAAACAGGAATGAAATATAAGAGCAGTCTTGTGTGAGGCAGTTTGTTTATTTTTCATGAAAACATGACTTTCTGGGACTAAGGTTCCTATTGCAAGAAAATAAGAGTGGGAGAAGAAATGGCACACTGATCTACAGAGCAGTTTAGCTTCCTGATATTAAAACTACAGCTGTTGCTGATAACATTGCTGATAACTCATCAGGAAAAAAACAAAACAGAATGAGGAGGGTTTGTGGAGTGGCATCACAGAATTTTATGTATTTTTCAGTTGTTTTATTTTTTTTTTGTATTTTCATCTCTATGCTAGCCTTTACGAAGTGAATCTTTTAAAGGGCTGCCCTTGCACTATTCTGATTTTAGAAATAGAAATAATGAAGTAGGGTCACCTTGAAGATCTAGGTAAAGCAGAAATCGCAATAGAGTGATGATGAGTCTGTGAAGGTATGTCAAGACCTCCAAGAGAAGCATGGCACAAATAAACCATCCCTGTTTTATTTCTTGCACTTCCAGCTGCATGCAGCTATTGAATATACAAGGCAACCACGTGGGAACGATGCATGGTGCACATAGGGAGGAGAGGGCAATCTCAGTTAACTTCAGCTTTATTGATAGTTTGGGTGAAGAAAAGTTCCTCTGTCCTTCTGAAATACAAGGCTACCTGTGACAGCCTTGTAGGAAGCAGCTCGTAGGAAGCCTTGAACTAAAAAAAGTCAATGTATTATGTTTGTACCTTTCGTTAGATATGACTAATAGCTTCTAAGTAGTTGTTCTAACACTAGATCGAGAGTTTGTGGGACTGAATACGTTGCCTGATGTGTCATTCTGCTGTTGTTCTAAAACACTTTGTCCTCCAACAGGTTTTAACTGTATTTCCTGAATTTAACTGAATTATAGTGGGGTGTATGAAAACTTCTACTTGTGTTTGTGTTTTAATTACAGGTGCTGTTCTTATGTGGGTCGAAGAGGAAATGGTCCTCAGGCTATATCTATTGGCAAAAACTGTGATAAATTTGGTATAGTTGTCCACGAACTGGGTCATGTCATAGGTTTTTGGCATGAACATACACGGCCGGACCGAGATGACCATGTCACCATTATTAGAGAAAACATCCAGCCTGGTAAGAGATTCTGACATACCCTTTACCCATTTCTTTTTGGTGTTTCTTTCATTTTCTGGAGTTTCTTGAAGAACGAACCCTGTTTAACAGGAGCTAAAATGAACATTTGTTTGCGTCTGTCATTCCTGTTACCTCAAGCTGATTCAAAGGTGAAATAAGATAAGTAGAAATACGTAAATACCAGCCCACGAGGCCACTAAATGGGATCAGGAAGTCATGACTACCATGGCAGCTGTTTTTTGTTCAGTGTGGTATATGCAGATAATTTTGTTCAATAATGCTTTTTTTTTTTCCTTTTTTTTTTTTTTTTCCTTCACACCAGAGTGAATATGAGCTGGAGTAAATCTCCAGTGCTCAGGTTAGGGCAAAGGGCTTCTTTGACTGGAATTATGAATGAATCATCCTTCTTTGTTCCTCATATTCGTTCATTAAATTATGGCAGCTGGGCTCTCAAATATGTGACTTACCAGATGTGTGGGGGCTCTGAGAGCAGCCTTTGAAGCAAAGTCTTTACAGTATCCAGCCTGCACTAAGCAGCCTTCTGGAGTGTTTTCTGTGGGATGGATTTTCCCCCAATGCCTGATTAAGGAAGGAGACAGTAATTTTTGTGGATTCTAGGTGAGACCTAATGTAAGGTGTGGGGCCTTCCCGTGAGTTTGGTGAATAAAAATGTTCTTTCTGAATGCTAAATATAGGTGTTTGTGGGTTTTGCAAAACGTCTCCACTCCAGGTTGATAAAAGCATGCAATCACTCTCAAATGACTAAGATTTATGATTGTCAGTGAGTGATTATTTTAGGATTTTGACTTTTTTCCTCTTTGGCTTTTGATCTTAACCGAGAGAGACATGACAGAAACTCTAAATTATCAATCACCCATAGGTCAGGAGTACAACTTCTTGAAGATGGAGCCTGGAGAGGTGAACTCCCTTGGGGAACCATATGACTTTGACAGCATTATGCACTATGCCAGGAACACCTTCTCAAGGTTGGAGTCTCAGGTTATACCTTTTGACTTTTAATTCTCTTCTTCTCTGTGAATACTAGAAGCTATGCTTTCCTTTTTTAACTATTCCAGGATATCTTAAAAGTATTAACTCTTGCTATACAGTATTACTACAGCAGTTAAAGCACAGCTTAAGTCAGACTTACAGAATAATTTAAGTATATTTTTCAAGACAGTGCTTACTTTGTCCTTATAGTGCTCAGTTCCAATGTAACCTTTTAATTTTTACTTCAGCTCTTTAAATTTTAAGTCTAGATAATTTGGAAACATCATTTCCTAATAATTACTTTTTGGGGGGCATTAATTTATATTCTGCAAAAATCAGAATTTAGGAAAATCAGATGAGTAAAATGGCTAGGCATTTTATGTGTAATTTGATCTTTTAGAAAAAAAGTACTTTGCATAAAGTTTGAGTAAATATAGCTTATGAACAGGTTATGATATTAAGAAAGGCTACCTTTTAAACACAGCATTTGCAAAGGGCTGTAGTCAGCCATTTAGGACCCCAGCCTCTTCTGTATTGCTTGTGCAGGTCGTTGCTTTCATCCAAACCATATACTAAAGAATTTTGCTCTTTAATTCTGTCCTGTTTTAGACTGAGCCATTCTCAACTCCTTATCAGGCCACCCAGGGTTTGCTCTGAAACTTTTTGAAACGATGTGGGGAGTTGCACAACCAGCTGTTTCCCTAGGCAAGTCCTATTCTCAACAGCAGGAGTATTTCACACAGTGCACCTATTATTTCATACCAAAGTGCAGCGCAGCTAATTATGCTATAAAGATATCACCAGAATAATTTAAATTAAAAACAGTTTGTCTGGAAAGTGATGTGCTAAGCTTCTATCTCACTTAACATAACATTTTTAAGGCAAAAATCTTATGATCATGAAAGTCATAATTGTGAAGCCAATATGAGCATAAAATACAATTTCTTTGGACAACCTGAGACTCTGAAATAAACTACAGACCAGTAGAACTCTTGACAGCCTTTTTTAGAAAACATATATCTTAAGCTTTTTCTCTCTAATATAAATCATTACTATTAAAAATAAATAAATCCTACCAAAAATAATTCACCATTGCAAGAGCCCCATGATACAGACGTTAGGCAGATCACTTAATCTATTTATAGACACATTACCTTAAGGAAGAGCTGATAAGAATCTATATAAAATAGAGTAACTTAAGAAGCTGGACTCCTAGGGCAATGACAACAGGATTATTTGGGGTTTTTGGGGCCCTGGTCTCACCACTTTCCAAGCTGGCAAAAACTGATAGTGCCATGAGTAGGGATGCCATGCCCCAGGGTACGAGAGGTTGCTGCTTGACGCTGTTCATGAACAAGCAGCAATCTCTGGAGATCACGTATGGATTGGACTGCTTTATCCTGAGAGCATGAGTCAAGTTCAGTGTGGAATATTGCCAGCTGTTAGTTGGTAGACTTTGCTCACCAGGGTAAGCAACAGAAATCACACAACATCATAAAGTTCGAGTCACGGATAATAATGTTATTCATGCTGTATTAAAACTGTTACAAATTGTTCCCTTCTTAAAGAGCATACCAGAATGGTGCTATAAGATTTAAGACGTGATTGGTTTCACATTTTCCCAAGTATAAATAGCATCAGTTTCAAGCTATACCAAAAATCAGTGGGAAATAAAATTATATTTTACTTGATGCAATTCCTTTTTTTGAAATACCAACGTGCCTCGTCTCTAGAAAGTAAAAATTGCTACTGTTTACTTTTTCGTTTAAGTTAGAGGAACACCTTAAGATGAATTATTTTTGCAAAAAAAATTATTTCTATTAGGGCTTCATTGTAAGTCCCAATAGAAAAGATTACAAAATTAAGGATTTGTAGAACACAGAACTCCATCCTTTATGAACTGGTCTTCTATTGGTTTTCAAGAGTTCTGTAGAATGCTATTAGAACTCTTTAGTATAATGTTTTTCTAAAATTAAATTGAGACTATCAAAATATTTTAAATATACGTCAAGTTATAGAAATTTTGACTAAAAATATACGTTTGGAGAAAAGTTACAGGCACTAATTTAGAATAAATGTTACTGAACTTGCATGGGGTAAGTTGATGCACAATGTATTGTTGCAAAGCAAATGGGCATTGGCAGGTTTACATTTATTTTCCAAAAGCAGCTGTGGCTAAAATAGACTTTTTATAACCTGTGAAAGAAGAATGATTATATTTTTAAAATATTTCCACAAATAATGCAGAAATGTCTTAACACTGTTGGATGAATTCACAGAGGATTGGCAAATGTAACTGAATTAACCTGCCTTTACACATGTAAGTCAGGCTTTGAGACTCCTTCAAAATTTGCTGGAAACAAGAAATTTGTCATAAAAAAATCATGTATATGAAGATGAACATTTAAATAATAACTTTATCATTCATTTTCTCAATCCAGCAAGAGCTGAGCTGCACCAGTGCCTTTTCCTAGTATAATCAAAATTCTAATAAGATTTCGCTGCTGTTGTCTGACAGAATATTAAGAGTTGGTATGTTGATACATATATTGGAGGACGACTCTTTTGGGGTAATATTGCATAAAGTTCTCCAGCCTGCAAAATTACACTGATTTGTTTTCTGTACTTGAAGTTCTGCATTCTACCATTTTTCTTAAGGCAAATGTAAAGTCTAATTTAAAAAAATGGTATTATACATTCATAAAACTCAGACAGTTTATGGCAGAAAACTGATAGGTTTTTTGGGGTCTATTTTTTTATTTTTATTTTTTTTAGGGGCATGTTTCTGGATACCATTCTCCCTTCCCGTGATGATAATGGTATACGACCTGCCATTGGCCAACGTACTCGCCTAAGTAAAGGAGATATTGCACAGGCAAGAAAGCTGTATAGATGTCCAGGTATTGCACCACAAACCAAAAAACACACATAGCAACTGTTTGACTTTGTTGTTCAAGAAGAAAGATAATTTTTCTGAGTCAACTACTTGGTCGTCTGCTTCCATGTTGGCAGTGGGCACAGGCATTTGAAATACTGAATTATTAAAAAAAATCTTGTAGGTAACATTTCTGGAATGCAGAGTACTTAATAAACAAACGGCTTGAAAGGGCCTTTAATTTCATGACATTTCAGTCTTTGTTTTCCTTAGCTGTTCAATTAGAAGAAACATGATCCTTAATGTCATTTTTCGTTTGCATATTTGTGCTTAAACTTGAGTTCTCTGGTTAGATGAAAGAGTTGTTTTTAATGTACTTCAGAACTCGTGTCCATGTTGATTGGAACTTGCAGGGAGTGCAGTGTGGAAGAAGCAAATTCAATTACTGTCACAGGCTCTGAACAGGACTCATCAAAATCTGAGGAATTTTAAGCCAGGACGGCAAAGTTGTCAGTGGTGTTTATGGATGAACTGGCAAGATCCTCTTAGAGATTTCATAAGGGAATAGCAGTTACATTTGGTATTTGAATGTCTTCTGGCTAATCATAGCGTGACACAACTTCAAATGCATGTTAGAATTTTGCTTCAAATTGGTTTTGAGGTGGAGTTATGTCAGAGACAGGTGAAGCACGTCTGGATTAACCCAGAGTTACCCTGTGGAGCAAGTTCTTCACGTGCTGGCGGCAGGGTGGTAGGATGATCATAGAATCATAGAATGCTGAAGGTTGGCAGGGACCTCTCGAGGTCATCTAGTCCAACCCCCTGCACACGCAGGGTCACCTAGAGCACGTGGCACAGGACTGCGTCCAAGCGGGTTTGAAGATCTCCAGAGAAGGAGACTCCACAACCTCTCTGGGCAGCCTGTTCCAGCGCTCTGGCACACTCACTGTTTTAAAAAAAAAAAAAAAAATCCGTAAGTTCCTGTGGAACTTTTGGTGCTTCAGTTTCCGGCCATTTCCTCTAGTTCTGTTGGTGGCCACCAGTGAAAAGAGGCCGGCCCCATCCTCCTCACTGCCTCCCTTGAGGTACTTCTAGACACTGCTCAGGTCCCCTCTCAGCCTTCTCTTCTCCAGCTGAACAGGCCCAGCTCCCTCAGCCTCTCCTCATAGGGCAGATGTTCCGGGCCCCTGATCATCCTTGTAAATGATGATTTGCTTTCCTTGCTCTAGTTGTAGCTGAGACCAGTTTTAACTTTTGGTGTGAACTGAAGCCATTCGGAAGTGCTACGTTATCAGCCAGAATATGCCAGAAAGGCCCTTGTGAAAGGGTAGATACACCAGTTCTTTGCCACACAGGTTTTCAAGCTCTCCTGCTCCTCATAGAAATTTATGACATCTCAGTGACTATTTTAAACCAGATATATGTCTCCCCCAGAAGAGAGGGATCAGGACAGAGTTGATGGAGCTGTTTCAGATTTGTATCAGTGGCAGTGGGATCAGCTGAAAATCTGGAGCACCTGATGTGCATTTGATATACAATATACATCTGAAATGTGCTTTTACCTTGCTGTGTAAGTACATAGAATCCTGGTCTTCTGTATGTATACAAGTACAGAGGTCTTGGGCCTATTGGAGAAGAAACCACGATAAAATGTTTTTTAACAGCTATTCCTTTAGGAACAGTTTTTGTTCTGTTCTTTTGATACAGAAAATACTTTTAAAATTGCATTCTTGCTGTCAGCATTATTTGCAACAAACAGCAACCATTTCTTAAGCACAGAGAAATTTAATATATATGTGTGTGTATATATATATATATATATATATGTATTTTTTGATAAAAGACAAATTTTGAAAGCAAAAATAGCCTATAAGAATCAAAACAGCATAGCTAGAATCTTGTGATCACATTGATTTTAAGAAAAAAAATAATGGCAGGTGAGGCTGCTGAGTGTGTAGGCAACACTCTTAACATATACTTTGTCATCCAAGAAGGATATAATGGTTTTGAGCTAATGTTCAAATAATTGTTTGGAAAAAATGACCTTTTTATAGAATCCATAAAATGATATAAACAAGTGATCATTTCTTCCAATGCTGTGAAAGTTGCATTGAAAGTTGGTTTCACTATTGTAAAGCCACAGTTGTTCTGCAGTAGGGTGCACTGCAAAAATAACAGCTATTTTTTGCAGCACTGATACTGCTGCACCCATAATAAATGTGTACAGGTCATGCTCTTTTTTTGATGCTACACTTCAGCAGAATTTAGTATAAAGGATGCTGGGTTTTGGCCTTACATATATGAGCCATCCCATATAAAGAAAGTGAGTTTTAAGTGTGAGAATTAGGCTGAGAATTTGGCAATGAAGTTCAAATACCATCTAATATACTGTTTTTTTAGTTAATCTTTTTAGTGGGAACTGCATCATTGCATAACATGTGATGAAGACTTAAAAATAACCATCTAAAAGAAAACTCTATTGCACATGGTTTGTGATCTAATAAATTTTAAGCATCTGATGGAGTGTAAAATTTAGAAACTAAGCGTTCCATTTTATGAAAAAAATGTGATCATTGTAGTATTTCAGACAACAAGATTGCTGATGCAGTGCTGTTTTTAGGTGTGCTACATTTCCTATTTTGGATAAAAGATGTTGACTATTCTGCTTGCAGTGCATGTTACAAGCAATAATAATAATTGTACTGTTTCTTGTGTTGATTTTTATTACCTTAAATTTAATACAATTCAAATACATAAATGAATTAGCATTTTTGAGAAATGCACCCTTTCTTTGGGGGACTTAATAAAGATTTTTATAGTATTGCAGACATTTCATTTAGTGTTTTACATTCTAGTGATTCCTGCCAATACTTACTTGTTCAAGAAGTCTGGTGCATTTTTTTGAGGTGCATAAACACGAACCTGAGCTTAGGGCTCCTGGAGAATAATCAATGCAAGTCTGCCTCACAGATTGCCTTTTCTGTTTAGAATATATGGGTTATTATTCAGGAAATGGCTCAGTGATCAAGAAATAATTTGAGTGAGGTGAAGTGGAGACTGGATAACCTATCTTTTTTCAGCTGAGTGAGTGTCAGGATTTTATAAATAGCAATTTTGAGTTATTTTTACTTTTTTATTTGTTTGTGTTAAATCAAAGGAAAGTATAGCCACTGGTTGGGATTTGTTACATTTTAATACTGAATGACATTATTATACCGCTGAGTAATGAGAAAGCAAGCAAATACACTGAGGATCCTTCCTCTGTCAACCATATTTTTGACTTAATTTTGGCATTTGAGACCACATCTTTGATCTTCAAGCCTGGATATATTACAAGGGTTTTCATTCTATCTAATAAGGTGATAGAAGGTCACTTCCTTTTGGTGTGGTTCCTAAAACTGTATGTAGCTCTACCATTATAGTTCTGTATAGGAATCGTAGTTAATTTTAAATGTACATACAGTTTTATAGGACCGATAGGATAGGCAAGGGAAATGGGGGAGAAGGAAACTGTTAGGCAGAGAGATAGAGAATCAGGATAAAAGGTAGACAGAGAGGGCCTAAAAAAGAGATGAGAGTGTCAGGCTGGCAGCAGAAGCTTACATGGGAGAGGGGATAAGAAGTTCACTGCATTTCCAGATTGTCAGGATGTGGTATGGGTGTGTGGGGAAGACAGCAGGTGAAGATTAAGGCTTTTTTATAGCAGTCCTTGCTAATAACCCTGGAGCTTAACTTGCTCACATTGCAATTAGAACAGCAAAGTGGTCACCTTTGAAAGCCACACTTCATTCTCTGCATAAGTGAGACTAAGATTTTTAGCTTAAAGTTTTTACCCCCTGACTGTAAAGGGGAATCAAGTTAACAGAAAGATACAAATGTATAGCAAATGCTGATTTATATTGCTGATAGTATATTATCACCACCAGGTATTTTTAGGGCTCTGACTGTTACACGTGTTACAGGCACTATATATGTAGATGTATGGACTTAGTTCTAAGTCAGAAGTGTTTAAGATCTTAATTCTCTTTGGAGAGGGATAAGTTAAAAGTATCTATATATTACAGTGTGTATTTACTGGTGCTGTGGGCAAAAAGTGAGAGTTGCCTGAGTAGCTCTGCACTTTATCATTTGTGGATTTCCCTGTAATTCTTAACAGAACTTGACTGTGTAGGTAGGCCAAGCCAGAAAGGTGTTACATGTGGCCTACATAATTAAACACTGAGGGAAATAGCTTCATATAGGCATATAATCTGCCTGCTGTCTGCTCCCACTGCTGATCTTTAGTCATTTGCAGTTATAATAGTCAGGGCTAGCTATGCAGGAGTCTGCCTTCCACTTTACTTCTTGCAGGGCTGCATTTGAGCAAACTTCTTTTATGACCCAAATGTATGTTTGCTTTCTGCAAATCACTTTTTGTGTCTTTGTTCCTGCATGTAATGAATGTTTGTGAGTCAAAGTGAGATTTCACTGGAAGAAATGCATTCTGAGCTGGAAAGATGAGGCAGACAGGATTGTACAGCAGTATGCATTTCTCATCTGCTGAAGGGAACTTAGTTGCAAAAATATAGGTGAAATAATTATTTAGCAGAGAGAGGCAGCACTAAAGCTGGAACAATATTTCAACCCCCCGTGAGACTACATGGATGCAGTGTTGTCCTGTTGAAGCTGTATGTGAGAGAGAACAGCAAGAGAGGTCTCTAAAATTGGTGACCAGGATACTTGGGTGCAGGCAAAGTTTCTCCTCTTCTGGTGCTTCTTTACTGTATTTCTAGAAAGTAGTATTCTGCTCTCGGGCTTCCTTTTGATTCTTTACATCTGTGTCCAAGCTATGGTAGAGCTGGATATTCAGCCCTGGGGACTGACTGGGGGAATCCAGCCTAGCACTCTGCACTTGATTGAAGTTTTATTCATTGTTGGGTTAAGAATAAATTATGGTTAATTATGGATATAGCATTTTCACTGAAAGTGGTTTGTAGAGAAACAGTTATTTAGCACTGAACGGCTTTTGTGTATGTGTCATTGCTGTGATTGCCTACATTTTTTTAAACATAGAAACTTTTTTTAATAAAGGGAGGAAAAGTTTTTTTGTTATTGTTTCAGTTCTAAAGGACAGAGTGACATGTCACTTTGTAATTTTTTTGGGGATGTTCCCTTTTCTCTTCACTATAATAACCATTTCAGTGTTAGAGATTGTATTTAATGCCTGAAATGTAGCTCATGCCTGATATTACAGTGCAGTTGTCGTATTACATCTTAGGTTTATTTTAACAAGGCAGCCTTTACAGCTGTGTTGTCTGTCTTTTGTCATCAACAGTCTCTTCCTTTGTCTCCTTTTATTTAAAGATTTTTCAGGTCATTTATAATTCATTGAGGTTTTGATGATACAATGGTTCACCTGCTGGCAGCCGTAGCGCTGTAATTTGAAAGTACTGCAGATCTGATTGCACTGTCAGTCACAGAATAATATTCTCAAATTCATATCTCATATCACACTTGCAAAATCAGCAGGTGGAACCATTTGACTGAAGGTCAGATAGATGCCTGACTGAGGTGCAACACCCTCATAGAATCAGTTTTGATGGTGAATAGCAGGAGCTTCCATTGCTGTATTTAGTGTGAAGAATTATTATTAATCAGTCAGCCAGTAGCATGACTGACAGGTGAGATACAGGTGATAAAAGCTTCAGTAATAAAGAATATCAAGCCATTTGGTATTTTAGACTTGACTTTACTACCAATATCTCTACAAATCACAGTTGAATGAGCTTCTGCTGAATATAGGATTAACGTTTCTATACCAATATAAATGGGTGACACTGGGTCAGATCAGTTCCTTATGTGTGCGGTGTGCTATATGAAAGGAAGCTGCTGACAAAATCATGGTGCTGTGCCAATCCTTCTGTGCTAGCTTTTGTTTTGGTTTTGTTTTAGTTCTTACAGGCTGCGACTATGGGTGTGACCTAATCTTTTTTTTTTCCTTTCCTCCAAAATAAAATTGTGTGTATAATTTTCCAACTGATTGACAGCCATGACATTTTTAAGACTGCTGTAATTCTGGTAATGTCAGCAGATAGCACACAACTGAAACGGTTCATGTAATAAAAACATCCTCTGTAAAACAGAATGAATGTCAGACTGGCTTAAACTCATTATTTTGAATAAATCATAAAAAAGCTAGTCTGTTTTTCATTCTGCATCTGCAGTGAGTTAAAAGCATTCTAAATAGACATTGGAAAGAGGCATTCTTCTCTATTAGGCACATTCAATTTTATATTTTTACTGTATTTTGTTTCTTTCAGCCTGTGGAGAAACGCTGCAGGAATCTACAGGCAACTTTTCTTCTCCAGGATTTCCAAACGGTTATCCTTCCTACACACACTGCATATGGAGAATCTCTGTGACCCCAGGGGAAAAGGTATTTTTAACATTTCCCTCAGAGAAACATAATACTTTTAAAATGTTTTGTTTGGCTTTTCATTTAGCTTTGTTTTGAAAGCTTCAATAATAATTGAAAGCAATATATGCCAGAAAACAGTCTCTTGAGTGACGCTATGAACTTTACGTCATTGACTTGACATTGGTCTCTGGTATTTGAACCTCAATATCTGGACTATGGTTGGTTGTCCAGGTGGAAGGAAACCATGTTTGCCATCTGCTGCACATCCACATCATGAAATCCCTTCAAAGCAGAATCCAGTTGGGCTGTTGGGTCAGCGTCAAGGTGTAAGATCTCCTGTTTCCCTGGACAGGGAGAGGGCCAGAGCTCATTGACAGAGCTGGGACCTGTGGTCTGCAGAGGGAAATTCTTAATATGCTCAATAAGATGGTGTTGAGTAACACTGTGCACAGCGGGGAAAAGAGAGCATCATTTTAAGTGTTCCTTGGACAGTCCCTTGTTTTAAATTACCGCTTCAAACGTTAACCTACCTCAAAATAAAGAGGGATGGAGCTATCACTTGAGACAAAATATGCAGGAAAAATATTTTTTTTTACAAGAAGCAGTGGGCAACATTAAGCAATCAAAAGAAAAAAGAGCTTAAAGACTGAAATGGAGAACCTCATACCACCCTCAATATCATAAGAGTCCAAAAAAGAAAACCCAGCCTTTGCCAACATTCGGCAAGACATTTCACTTAGTTTTGTCAGTGTTTTCCCCATCTATGTTGGACTTGGTTTTCTCTTGATAAGATCACTTTTTATTCCTTGTTTCTTTCAGTTCATGGGCCTGGTAGACACTGAGAATTTTTCTTCGTGATATGCTTGAAGAGCTTGAGGAGCTGTAAGAGCAGGTGCCACCATTAGGGATAAAAGCAGAGTCCTTGGGAGCGTGTTGGCTCTCCTGTTGGCAGGAGCAAGAAACAGGAGGAAAAATACGCATATTTGGTGCTCAGACAATGTGTGTGGCTCCGCAGGTTGGCAAGCAATAACAAATGAAAGCATATGAGTAAAAGAAGGCTTGCACAAAAGAGACAGATTAACCTAGCTGGGTAATTTTATCCCCACTGCCTGTTTTGCTTCTTAGATGCTGCTGTGATAACAACAAAAATGGTTTTCTTTCTATGTCTCAGTCAAAATTGAAGTGTAGTGCTCATCTACAATTGTTAGTGGCTCTTGAGAACAATATTCATATGAAAATTGTAAAATTATTTTGTTTAAGAATTTATAATTTATTTTTGTAAGCATGTCTTTTGGCTTTAGTCTCACTGTAACATATCTGTAATCCTGTTGTAATGTCCTGAGATGGTAACCACCACTGGAGCCCAATTGTACTGGGCATTGTACAGAAGCTTAGGGGAAAAAAACTGCTTTGAACTCAGTGATTTAAGAAGATCAGCTCCTTCCCATCCTACTCTTCAAAATTTTGGGGAAAAGGCTAAACACGATTTTCTAAATTTAATGTGACTTGTTATGTGGTTTCTGTAGGGGACTATTCTGACCTCCTCTGTCTCCACAGAATTCAGAAAGAAATTAGTAAATTATATTTGTGGTAAGGCCAAAGGATATATAATTTTTTTGGTCAATCCTACATCCAGAGGATATTGTCCTCCTTGAGACAGAGTATCCTATTCACCTCTACTTGAGGTGAACAGGAAACCACAGGAATGAGGTCCAAGTGTTAACAGACTCATGTACCATGTATGTTATACACAGATATTATGCTTGATTCCAAGTTTACTGAGTGAATGATGGTAACATATGCACTTCATAAAGGGACAGTAAAAATGTTTTTAAATTTATCTTTTTTGGTTGTTTGCTGTTTCGATACTGCTACATCTCAGAAATGTTGCACGGGGATTACAGTATGTGCAAGTACATCACGTTGTGTTCTGAAACTTCAGTGAACGTTTTAGCCACCTAAAAATATACTGAAAAAGCATCAGTCCAGATTGTCTAGCTCTTGCCTCTTGTGAAGATTTCATATGATACTGTGTGAGCACAATCTGAAGGGCTTTTATTCTATCCATGCTGCTTTTGCAAGTGCGGACACTTGCGAACTTTGGCAATTCAATGGAGGACAGGACTGCAGCAGCACATCATTTATTGATAGGAATCATACATTGCCAGCCCAGCCTAAAATATGTGCATCCTTGCTGCTAAAACAAGGCATTTCATTCACCTTTTACTTTCAGTCCAGATTTAGGACCAAATGGTAAATAGCTGCACACAGTGTATCTATACACAGAAATAGGGGGGTGGTGTCAGTAGCACTGTATGCCCTCTGCCAGGGCAAATCCCTCCTCCTGATGTGTGGGGAGTTTTGCAACTGTGCCAGTGTTTTTTTTTTTTTTTTTTTTTTTTTTCCTTTTGAATAGGTTACGTTATTTTCTATTTTTTTCATAACTTTTTTGCATGCTTAAACAGGACAGGCTAAGGCTTGGTTGGTATAGGAAAAAAAAAAAGTAACTTAGAGAAAATGTAGTTAGTGTTGCCTGAGCTTTGCTATGCGTTTTGTGCCTTCTTATCTAGGCAGTTTATTCTCTTTGCTGCAGTGGCACAACTGAATCTGGGTGATCAATAATTTCTTAATTGTGCTGACAAACACCCATTGATTGTTTTTCCTATGAAGCTTTTCAGCCATCCTGTCCCCTTGAACTCCTGCTCTGCGTGGTCTCTAGCTCTATTTAATACTTTGTCGAATTGCAAAAGAGTCTTAAATATATTTGTTCTTGTTGGGTTCTTGAGCAGAAATCATGCTGTGATGGGGGGTGGGTCTTGTCTATGTGCAGCCAGCTCATGAATTCCAGTCAATGTTAAGGAACTGCTATATCATCAAATACCTTGGCACATCAGAGTCAGAGGAAAGCTGTGAAGGTTATTTCATATAGTTTCAAAGGCAGGGGCCATGGCGGGGACTTGTTAAATTTTAATGACTTCCATTTAGATATCAGCACTTTGGGGCAATGACAAGATCACACTCAAGTGCAACCAGCTTTTTCCAACTCTATTGTGGTGACTAGGGTTTTTGAAAAAGGCAGCTTTCCAAACAGAAAACAGATTCTGATGTGTCAGCTGAGCCCTAAAAAAACGGGGAACTTGTGGCTAGGCTGGAGAGAGACCTCCAGGCTGCAAACTGGAGTCAGGGGAGGAGGTGTAGGATGGAATGTGGCTCCCACAATCTGCTTCACGCGGAACCGGCTGGATGAGCTGCAGCAGCCAGGGATGGAGACGTGGCTGTAACCCGGCACAGCATGGGGTGGGCACAGGTGGGGGATCCCGGGGTGCACTAAGAAGAGCATCTCCAGCAGGTCGAGATGATCCTGCCCCTCTACTCAGCCCTGGTGAGGCCACGTCTGGAGTATTGTGTCCAGTTCTGGGCCCCACAGGACAAGAGGGATGTGGAGCTGCTGGAGAGAGTCCAGCGCAGGGCTACGAGGATGATCAGGGGCCTGGAACATCTGCCCTATGAGGAGAGGCTGAGGGAGCTGGGCCTGTTCAGCCTGGAGAAGAGAAGGCTGAGAGGGGACCTGAGCAGTGTCTAGAAGTACCTCAAGGGAGGCAGTGAGGAGGATGGGGCCGGCCTCTTTTCACTGGTGGCCACTGACAGAACTAGGGGAAACGGCCACAAACTGAAACACCAAAAGTTCCACAGGAACTTAAGGAAAAATTTCTTCCCAGTGAGGGTGCCAGAGCCCTGGAACAGGCTGCCCAGAGAGGTTGTGGAGTCTCCTTCTCTGGAGATCTTCAAACCCGCTTGGACGCAGTCCTGTGCCACGTGCTCTAGGTGACCCTGCGTGTGCAGGGGGTTGGACTAGATGATCTCTAGAGGTCCCTTCCAACCCTAAGCATTCTGTGATCCTATGAATAAGTAGCTGCTTGTTACAGTCACCTGAGGACAAGCAGGGGTCTCAAATATTATAGCGAGATATGAAAGGAGATGCCAACGTGCTTGGAGAAACAGAGCAGAAAGATAGAGTCAACCTTTAGAAGGTGCCTGACCTGCAAAATGTGTGAGTTCAGGAGAGGAACAGAAATCTTCTGGTAGGCAACTCCTGGTTGAAGGGACTGGTTGAAGAAGAGAGAAACTGTCTGTCAAGGCTGGACATGGACAAACTTGCTGCATGGCTCAGGGCAGAACACACAGGACCCCTCTGCTATATTCTGAGATGGCCTCAGATAGCACTCAGAAAGGCAGAGTGCATGGAGTAGAGAGAAGCATGTGGGTTGTTGTGCTTTTAGCCAGACCTGCATATTTCTTTCATGCAGGTTTCAAAGTATGCGGTTTGAGGATCCTGATAATTCTTGTGTATTTATTTCTCCAGTAAGCATCCCCAAAGGAGCCCCTGAATTGTGAGGCACAGTGTCCTATGGGGTAGGCATCTGGGAAAGGGTGCCCATAAGCTGGAAGCTGGAGGGATGTAGCAGTAGGTGAGAGCAAAGCAATGAGCTGAGGGTCCCTTTCTAGTAAGAAATAGTAGGGGAAGCCTGTGCCCAGGAAGTAAGACAGGGTTCAGGTTTGATGAAACACGAGGGGATGCAGTTTACTGGGACCTGCCATCCCCTCCGGCTTTTAAAGGCACTGATTTGCTCTATCTCCCATTAAAAAAAGCTGTAACTGCTCCCATTCACTGACTACATTCACATGAGAACATTTCTTCTTATTGAAGTTCAAATTACAGCTTATGAATGCATCCCCTATCCGCATAATGCAAAGTATTATTACTTGGAACTTTTTTTTTTAGGATTTTATTTGCTGTGATTTTCAAAGTTCAGAGAAAAGGGATCTATAACCAAGGCTGGGTAATATGAATACTGAAAAATAGCTTAAGGTAATATAAATATTACCTGTAAATTATATAAAAGGATGCACATTTTGAAAAAAAATATATTTATTTCTCATATAATTTCTACTGCAAGAAAGAGAAGGGATTACACAGCATTGTGCCTGATTTCAGTTCAGTCCATTTTTCTCTTTGAGCTCAGAATGGAAGCCTACAATATAATTTGTTGACTATTCATCATTGCAGGACTTAGTTTTTCAGAGTACCAGTAACAGTTCTGGACACGAGTAAATATTATCTAAATGTTGCGGAATTTCCAAGGTATCGAACAAACATAAAAACATATGTTCCTTGCATATAGGTTTGAGATTAAATTATTGCCTCCTGTTGTGGCCCTAAAATAATCATAGGAAGGGGTCCAAAGCTGCAGAAATGGATTGTATGTCCTGCACTGAAAGTGTTCCAAAACTGCTTGCTTCCAAGGGTGCTTCCACACATAGACTGTAGTCTGAGCAACCCCTTTGCTGTTTTTGTGAATGCAGTAGCAGCTTGTGGGTATAAATATTTGGCCTAGCTCGAGCATCAGAACAGGTAACCTTTTATTTAGTGCCGGCCTGATGGTCCTTGGCGTGCTCCCTGTCCCGTACCTTCATCCCACAAGGATGTGGCTGCCAGCATAATGTGTCTTACTGTAAAGGACTTCTGCTCCTTGGGCTTTCTAGGTTACCTTACAGATGCTTTCTGTTTTCCTTGAGAAGCAAAGTAAAGGAGAAAGCTGATAGAATTATCCATGAGCTGGATTTTTCACATAAACAGTGAATGGTTTGTTGGCACTTAGTGACAGGAATAGATAAGAATGATTTTTAATATTAAACAAACTAATTTCCTGTTTTCACTCAACAAAAAGATGTTTGAGAATAACTGCTTGAATGTGTGCACCTACATACATGATTTCTGAGAAAAGTAAGTGAAAACAACCCCTAATGCTTTGCTAGCCTAATGTTAACACACTTACTTAGTTTTTAGTTAAAGGACTGTCTCCATTTTGCGCTGTTTGGAAAAGAGCCTTGATGGTGACACTGCACTGTCAACACCGAGATGGCCAAACCACTGATCTTTATTTTAATGTTAAATTACGTTCCTCTATAGCTATTTTTATCTTTTGGACAGAATAGCCTGAAAAAATTCTGCCTTTCTGGTTTGCTATACTGTACTATGTTTTCTTCAGAGAGAAATATGGTGCCAGAAGAGATGGAAGTAAAAGATCCCATCTGACTGGCCCGTTGCTTTGATCTTATTCCTTGTTGCGGCTGGGCTAAGGATAAATTCCTGTCCTTCTAACTGGCCCTCAGTTGCTTCAGAGGGTGAGTTCCTAAGACCAAAACTTTAAAAAACAAAACAGACAAATGAACAACAAAACCCCCAAAGAACAAAACACTTGTGTTCACATGTTAGTAAAGAAGGCTTTAATTAGTCTGAAATATTTTAGTGTAAATCGAGGAACTGATTTGGAGGAAGGCACTTTCTCTTTTCAAATATGCTTAAATCCTTTGAAAGGATATGAGTTGGAAATTATTTTATAATACAAAATGTGAATTAATCTTCTTATTTTGACTCATCCCTGAAGCTGCAGAGCAAAATGCTAAGAGTGTCCCAGCCCTTCAGGGTCCTGCCTGTAGCTATTGTGGTACTGATCTACTCCTACTTGAGAAAAAGTTTCTGGCAGTTTATTAGTTGTATTTCTAAAACAAAGTGGGATCATGTAATCGTCTATAGAAATCCTAATATTATGTATTGAAAATATGCCCATTTATGGTTGCACACAGTAAAACTGGGAATCTAAGTTCAAAAGTTCAAGAGATGCCCAGAACCTGGATTTCTATATTAAAAGCTTTCTTTTTTACAGTAAGATTCTGCATGGAAAGGGATCGTGCAGTGCCTTTTTAATGGTATTCCTTTCAGCATCACTGTCCTTATGTGTATTACTTGTATTATTCACTCACTGTATTACTTGTCTGAAAGTAAAATATCCTACGAGCAGTAAAAGTGAAATACAAACCAAAACAGATAACAAAAAAATGTGTATAGCCGTCAGGGATAGTTATGGAATGGGAAGGAAGAGAAATTGGCAGGAGAATTGCTGAATACCATGCTTAAATATACTGGATCAATCATTTTATTATTATCATCCTTCCCATGTATGTGTTTCTCAGTTAAGTGCCCTGTAAGCAGTTAAAATGGCATCATCCATCTTAAAGCTTCCTCAAGTATGTGAGACTAAACTACTTTTAATATTCCCTTGCAATACAGCTTTTTCCATGCTATAAGAATAATTGAAGAGTATTTAATCAAGTGTTTAAGGCCTTTTATTGATGGCCACTTTTGGTTCCAGAATGTTGTTGGGGTGATTTTCTAATTTTCTAGCACTCATTGCAGGTGATTTAATTAGGTGGCATGCTGTTCTCCTGTCGTTGCAGATTGTTTTAAACTTCACCACGATGGACCTTTACAAGAGCAGTCTCTGCTGGTACGACTATATTGAAGTAAGAGATGGCTACTGGAGAAAATCACCTCTTCTTGGTATGCAACTGGTGAATGCTTCTTGCCATTCTCATTCAGTTCAAAGATCCACAGGATTTGGGCCTTATTTGCTGCCCTCAGTACTCTTATTTTCTTAGATTCTGAAGATGCAGCTGAACTAAGTTAGGAAAAAACCTCAAATGGCCTCACATAAATAGGACTTAATTTCATTTCAGCCAACTGTTATACAACTTTACATAGGGAAAGATGAAAACTACTAGATGTGCAACTTTGATTTCCTTATTAGTATTAAGATAGGAAATTGCCATAGTTTTTCAATAGAAATGTGAAAATAATATGCAGATAAATCTATAGGAAGGAATTTGCAGAGCATGTGACATGATGCACAGGGAGTGAAAGCACCCACTCTAGAGCTTACCAGTTTTGTTTCTATACTTAATTAATTATGAGAAGAGGAAAATCTTTATGCTTTATATCAAAGATGTGGGTAGCAATAGTAAATTAAATTTTAGAGTGATACATCATGCAGAAAACTGCAGCCATTCTCTATTCAGAGGCTAGATGAGGAGATTTCAGATCTTGTCATGCCACTGTTATTAGACCTTGGTGCACTGTTTCTATAGCTGCTTTGTACTTTGTTATTGAAGAAAAAAAAGGTCATTGGTTAATTCTAGCTACAGATTGCAAGCAGTGTACGCTAAAATAACACTGACCTTTTCACAGTTGTTTTTAAGCTAAAATCAAGTGCTACATTTTTGGATTTTAATAGTTAAGTTAATAAAGACCAGAAGAATTCTTCTAAATGATAAGATGCCCCTCTATTTTTAAACATATTTCAGTATATGTGTATTTTTGTGTTTGTAAAAAGTTTACATAAGTGCATCCCACATTCTGCAAGTGATGTCTGTGTTTGCTACCACCTGTAGCTTACAGACAGTACATCTTTCTTGGGGAATACGTCCTCAAAAACCAAAATCTTTATGTTTAAACAATACTAAAGACGATTACCTTTTCCCTTCCTCAAAACTTTTAGCTCTATGGGCTCAAAATGAATAGCATTAGTCTAATCCAGAAGCTGCTTGTCATCTGTGATCTGCTGTGATTCAAACTGGGTATTTCAGACCACAGGGAACAGGAGATACTCCAACTTGGTTAGTTTTGTTTGTTTATTTTTTAGAGTGAATACTAAAACTATTTATTAGCATTCTCACTACTGCAATTAAAAATCAACAACAACAAAAAAAGGGAAGTGGGTACAGAGGATAGTGGTTTTTTTTTTCTTTTTCTCTTTTTTTTTTGTTAAACCGTACTTTTTTTGGCATTTAAAAAGAAATGAGGAAAAAAAAAAAAAAAAAAAAAAGACCAGACAGTAACTATCCTTTTCTCCCTTTCTCTCTCTCCTGCCCAGACAAACAGAAATTTTATCCATGTAGGATGAATTTAAGAAGATTATGTAGTCTAGGGTTATTTGGATGTTAGTTTTTAAATTGCTTTGAGTTTTTAAATTGTCTAAAGAGACATGGTGATGTTGAGCAGTGTTATTGTGACCTACATTACTTTCCTCCCTTAAGATTTGCTCTCACTTTACCCCTTTAAAACCCTGGATATGTATGTATAGAAGCAATCCATAACAATCTGCTTTTTTCCCCTGATTCTGCTAAGGTTTTATACTTGGGCTCCTGAGCTTGAGAGCAGTGGAAAAAAATCCTGAAAGCTTTATAATAAAATCTTTGTGTACGTAGTAGGCCCTGATCTGCAGAAACACATGTGCTTAACTCTAAGCATGTGAATAGTTTCACCGAGTTGGTTACACTACTCCCATCCATAATGTTAAACACATGTATAAATGTTTGCAGCATTTGGCTGCAGAGGCGGCAGAAAATGCAGTTACTGGTTGCATGTTTTTAGGCAGGTTTTGTGGTGACAAACTGCCCGAAGTGCTCGCCTCTACAGACAGCCGAATGTGGATCGAGTTCCGCAGCAGCAGCAATTGGGTTGGAAAAGGGTTTGCAGCAGTTTATGAAGGTAAGTCTCTTCAAACATTGGAAATGACTTGATTCTGGTAGAAAATACTAGCCTGTTACCTTTCAATAGCTTGAAAAGAAGTCAGGAGTAACTTGATATGAAATCCTTATTTTATTACTAAAAGAAGTAGTTGAAGGCACACATTCACTAGATAGAACATTTTGCCGTTTTTGTGTGGTCTTGCTTGCATTTTAATAACCTAAATCTGCATTTTCTTTGGTTTCCAGTGTGTATTCTTTGCAAGATCTTGATTTGAGCTTTTCATATGCTTTAAAATTGCCCGATAAAACATCCTCTCACATCCTGACTACGTTAGTGGGTCAGCATTCACCTGTTTAAAATATATTGTTTCTTAAAAATCAAATCTGTGGTGGTAAACCATATGATTTAATTGATTATCTGTTCTAATCTTAATGAAAATATTTGTTTACATTTGCTGGTTCTTCAAATTCTGGGCAAGCTTGAGTTCATAACCTGTAGGTAAAAAGATGAACTTTCTCAATTATCTTTTGCTACAGGTTAGTAAATTTTTATTAGGAATATATACTAGATATATTTCAAAGGTGAACAAAATAGACTTTGATTTCACTATTTTGTCATTGGCAGGCTTTAAATCCTTTCCAGAATAAACTAGTCACTGGGTTTTTATTGTGTGTGTGTGTGTGTATTTAGTTTTTATTTGATTGTTTAAGGGGCATAAAGGTGTTTTTGAAATGGGAGTAGGAAAATGTCATTGTTGATAATATACTTGGAATTTTTTACTTGACTATCAGCTATCTGTGGAGGTGAGATCCACAAAAATGAAGGCCAAATCCAGTCTCCCAATTATCCTGATGACTACAGGCCAATGAAGGAATGTGTGTGGAAAATAACAGTGTCAGAAAACTACAATGTCGGATTAACCTTTCAAGCATTTGAGGTAAAACTCTTTAACTGATACTAGAAAACCATCTAGTGGATGTGACAGGGAAATTTAAGGGAATTCTCATTAAACCTAGGAAGGAATTTAAGAATTTTATATGAAAAATAACTTCCACAATTGAATTTTAATGTCTCTGAGATCTTCCGTTTTGCAGATTTTTTCCAAGAAGCTTAAAAGTTTTTTTCTTTATATCATCTGTGCTATTTGATTTGAAAGTTTCTGGAGTACTGACAATAGTTTAACAAATATATAATCCGGTTCAGCAAGGCTGCTTCAGTACTCTGTTAAATATTACAGTTGTTTTACTTCAGTGTTAAAAAAACCAAAATCTATCCAGAAAGAAGCCACTGGTTTTTTGGCTTCTGTTATGGAAGAGAAGAAAAAAGGCTATTTAAATTCAGACCACAAACCTATATTTAAAGAGGGGAAAAGGGTGGAAAAAAACTGTGAGTCATATTTGATTATCTCTAACATACATTTCCATATAAACATTGTTAAAGAATGGTAAACTGTTGTATAACAAAGAAAGAAATGTATTTCCTATGTATTTTTATGCCAACAGTATAAACTGACTTGTTCCTGTATAAATTTAGTGATCTATCTAGAATTTAATTGTTTTGAGTATGTTCCAGTAGTAATGACGTGAAAAACAGTGTATGTAATTTTTATCTACATTTTGTAGGTTTATGTATGCTTATATACTAATTACAGATATCACAAATATATATCTTTCAACCTATAATTTTAGTCTTGTAGGCTGACTTTAGGTGAATGGTACCTTTTTATATCGTTGAAAGCTGAGCACGAAATAACAAATATTTGAGACCTTATTAACAGTTACAAATATAAACAGTTAAGATTTTTGTAATTTTACAGATTCTACTGGAAATGAACTTCTTCATATTCCGAATTAATGTCCTCACTAGACCAGAGAAAATCTGCTTTCTCTGATTGGAGACCCTTTTGGCTTGTCTTGGCTCGAGGTTGCCTAAAATAGGATGTTAATACCTCTTTTCAAGCAGTATTGAAAATGGGCACTCTTTTTCCTCACTTTTTATAAGTTACTGGCTAGATAAGGAGCTTTTCTATCTCTCATTGTTGCTCGGAATAGTTTGGTGGTGTCCCAAGAAATATGGTGTTATCTCTCTGCATATGTCCCTTGCAAAAGTAAGTGTGCTCCATGCGGATGCTCCATATTGATCTACCTTCATGACATGTTATCTCTCTTGAACCGATCCCGGTTCGGTTTCACCTTGGCCAGAAGAATCAGACTCCCATTTCTTACCTTTTGGGACTTTGATCGCAAAATTATAGGTTTTTTGCAAATGTGCGAGCGGTACGTTCATATCTCAGCAGCAGGAAAGAGTTGCAGGCATCGAATCAGGAAATGAGAGCTTGAGATAAGTTAATCGTTAAGGCTGGAAGAAGAAGAAATGTTGTGCTCCAGTTCTTCCCACAGAAGAGCTAGTATTAGAGCACTCTCTGGAAGTGAAATGTGTGGACTCACATCTCCCAAGCAAGAGAAATTTGAAGGAGTATGGTTGAGTAGTAGTCTCAAATATAAAGAAAGGGGCGTTAGCATCCCTGCTAGATGTGTTTTGAAGGAAAAAGATTCACTAATGGTGGAGACTGGAAAGGCAAAGACTTTTCCAGGGAGAGTCTGAGCTGTGGTAAGAGGTGCTGTTATTGAGCATGGGATGAAGTGCCCCAGATAAGCACAAGGCTTCTCTTACATCCATCATCTCAGTGTTTCTTGTTGGCTATTCCGTGTGGCTCCCTACTGCAAATGAGAGTTGTTTTGGAAATTGCTTCAAGTGCCTAGACATTTACCATAGGGTCTGGTTTCCGTTTCAAGTCCAAGTGGCTGAATATAGGTGTTCCAGTGCTCTGTTTTGATACTAAGTCCCTTTCTGGACTGTATCCTTGGTGCATTGCCCAGTAAAGCAAAAACTCGTTTAAAAATCAGTCTTTCATGCCAGTTTAGATCAAAAATTGTAAATGTCAGACCAAAGTGTTACTGCAGTATGTTTGTGAGAAAATTACTTCTCTGTCCTTTGAAAGGTACATTTAAGTAAGAGGAATTCTCATTATATGTAATGCTAGAAAAAATAACTGTGTGAATAACCTCCGCTCTGAAATGAAAGCATCAGAAAAGCTGAGAATTTCAAGCTGAATCTGAGTCATCTTGTTTTGCCTGCTGTGGGCAATGCATTTTCCACTGAGGATTGCCCTTTCTTACTTGGCTGCTTGATGAAGAACTATATAGTATCTAGATGACAGCAGAAATCATGTTGTGACTGGTAACTCCATATTTTTGATTTATTGTTGTTAGTCATCTTTTTTTAATTCCTAAAGGAGGAGGAGGAAAAAATCCTTTTGGCCTTTGTGGGTTTTGGCCTTGTGGGTTTTTGTTCTTAAAAAAAAAAAAAAAAAAAAAAAAAAAACAGAAGAAAAAAAAAAAGAAAAAGAAGAAACCTTTAGTGAGCAACCAGGCTCACCAGGCAGTTCAGAGGGTGTGTAGGCAGTGCACGATGTGTGTAGAGCCTCCCTGCTTTAGTCTTCCTCGTTGGAGTAGCCCTGTTAATCTAATCGCGGATTATGTTCACTTATTTTATATAAGGTAGTTGATCAGATCATCTGAAGGATTAATATCAGAGATTCCACTAGGCATGTTTTCCACTTTTTCCAACTAATCTACAAAGTAAACTAGGGTTTGACTGTATCAACAAAGGAATTAACAATGCCAAAAAGGTTTTTTTTGGAGCTTTCTTCTGAAATGTGATTGCTCCTTGAGTTGTTCCTCAGACCCCCTTCTTCTCCTAGACATACATGCATACACATATCTTTTCTGTTAGGGACTAAATGAAGGTAGTCTTCATTTTTTAACCAAACATGTTTTAGTCTATAGTCTATTATATTTTTTTGTACTTGGTATTTTTATACCTGGAACTATGCACAAAGAAATTTAATTTTCTTGTGAAGAATGAATGTTGACAAGGTTGCTTGGCCTAAGTGAGTATGGATATCATATCCAGTAGTTAACAGGCTCGTGAAGAGGGTAATTGCAGTGTTCCTGCCTTTCTGATACCAGAATGAGCCTAGCAGAGCTACAACAGACTTGACTCATTTCCAAGTCCTGGAGGATTGGGCTCCCTCCCTTACTGCAAGTGTAATAGATTATTATATGGCACTGTTCCCAGATAACAATACCATCCCATCTGAAAATCTGAGGTTCAGATAAGCAAAACACATTTTAAATTCATTGTTGTTCAATCTATTTAATCTCTCAATATAATAAAGTTGATAATGGCATCATGCAGAGTAGTGTACTACACACCATGGTGAAATGGTCACCTTTTGGAATTGTTTTATTGGAAATCAATAGCACTTCCGCAGTTGCTTTATTTTTAAAGTCTTTGGAAGTTTAGCAAGTTACCGTTATCCAAAATAGATTTTTATCTGTCTTCTGGAGAAATAAATGGTGATTCTCGGAAAAGGAGCTAGCATTTCATTTCAATGGGAGTTGGATACATGCCTCTTAGAGCTGCACTTAATAGTAGCTTCCACGGTGACTAAATGAACCTGGGAAGCATTGAAAAAACAACTGTAAAATTTAAAATTGTGAGTTGGGAAATGAGCACCAGCTTGGAAATACAAAAGCCCTTCAAATTGTGAGTTGGGAAATGAGCACCAGCTTGGAAATACAAAATCCCTTCATCGCTGCTGCTGGTTGTTGGATCAGCTCCCCCCTTTCAGTGCAGTATTATTTCTACTGAGATAACAAGGGCGGGTTGGTTTCCTTCAGGTCAGAATGCGATGTCACATACTTAAACTTTACTCTTTAGGTTAATGAAAATCTGGTATCGGTGCCAGTGTGCCCGGGATTTATCAGTGCTCAGGTAGATCCGTGCCTGACCACAGCCACCAAAATGTGCAGCTGCTGCTGAAGTCAGTAATAGGTAGCTTGCATCTCCTGTCTTTTCCTGTTCATCTCCCTAGCCCTGGACCAGTTATTTGTGAGCAAACAGCTGAGGTATTACAGTAAATGCCAGTATGGATTGTGCCAGGGAAGGGAGTGTGATAAAATTGTGTATAGAAGTGCTTGAAGAATTGGAAAGTTGGGGAGAAAACACAAAATTTGACTGTCATATTTTGTTGGCATTAAAATGAAACAAAATCAAGCAGCCCTTCCCCCAAGTTTTCTCTCTTATATAAAAGAGGCAGAAATCCTAAGGTGCTAAATAAAAGCTGCTTAGTCTGTAGTGGTTGCTGAGCTTAGTGTTGGTCATAATACACGAACAGGGCACAATGTCAGCAGCCCACGGCACTAGCTGTGCAGCTTCTATACAAGAAAAGTTCTGTCCAAGGGCAAGATATGAATGTTGTGGGGTTGGGTCTGGTTTTGCCTTGTCATTTGGACACAATTTGGATGTGCCATGCTGAATTTGAGCCTTCTGCAACGCCTTCCCCCATCGCAAAATCAACCCCATGATTGATTCAGCCACTTACTTGAAAGCAGTTTTCCTACAGGATTTATTTTGCATACTTGGGTTTGGTTGATTCTTTTATAGCTGAAATGTTGTGTTACATAAGAAAAATGAAGTAATTCTGCAGTAAAATGATGTAAATAAAAAGGTTTTTAAGTCTATTGTGAAAGCTTCTCTCTCTGTCAAGTCGCACATAATTATCTGAGCTCTGCATAGGATCATCATTGGGTTGCTGTGCTGTCTCCTTCCATGCAATTCCTGCTCCAACTGCTGCTCCAAATGCTCTTAAGGAAGATGGCATGAGACTTGCTGGCACGATGGGAGGGTACACATGGGTCCTCATGTGCTCATCTGTGCTTGGCTGTCATCTAGCAGCCGCTTTAGATGAGATGCACGTTTTCAGTTCTGCTTTCAGTACGTTGTTCTGATGCAAAGATCCACTCGTTGACCCAGAAAGGCGGAAGACACCTGAAATCGGGAATCATGCAAAGAAACCTGACACAGCGTCTGTGAGGGGAAAAAAAATAACATCCTTTTTCATCCTGTGGTCGCTGCTTAACAGATGATAATTTTAGAAACGGGTTTGGATCAATTCTGCCTCTCAAACATCAATTTGATGCCCCAAATTCCTAATGCACTGCTAGTATTTATAGTTACCCTGCAGCATCAGTGATAAATGCAAATTTTTCCCCTGTATTGAAATAAAAAAAAGAAAATAAAGTAGGATTAATCATTGTCTGAAACAGTACAACTTAATGCTATCTAAAAATCTTACTCATACAATCAAATTTAAGCTTTTTAATTATTTTAAAACCGATTAATATTTCTGACCTGATTTGTTGGTGAGCCTTTAATCTTGTATGCTAGACTGTACTTGAGAAAAAAAGGACTTGAATTCCTGCTCTGAATTGCAGTAGAATATTGGGAAGTTTAGAGGTGAGCTTGTATTTTGCAGTTATTTTCTTCCAGTTACTCTAGTATCATGTGTAAGCATCTTGGAAAGCTTTTCCTTTCTAAAAATACAAGTGTGGTTAAAACCAGTGATGTGTCTTATATTTTTTCACCCTTCAGGTGTACCATACCTAAACCGATGAGAACTTCCAGAAATTTCTGTTCTATTTATCAGCTTATTGATATCTGAAATTAATGATCAAGTGGAGTTTTTTTTATTTATTTTTTAACAGATTGAAAGACACGACAACTGTGCATATGACTACTTGGAAATTCGAGATGGAACAAATGAAAACAGTCCTTTGATTGGACACTTTTGTGGCTACGACAAGCCTGAAGATATTAGATCTACCTCTAATACCCTGTGGATGAAGTTCGTTTCTGATGGAACAGTTAATAAAGCAGGGTTTGCTGCTAACTTTTTTAAAGGTAAATGGTAAAGAGTGTTTTGGGAGTTGAGATCTGCTTATCATTTGGTCCTGTAGTAGAAGAATTATGATAGGATGTAGTTTTTTAATGTTCTCATCTTACAAAAATCAGTCCTGTACTATCTTCAATATACTTTAATTGTAATTGTAACTTTATCAAATCAAAAAGGTGGAATTATTTCAGCTTCCTTGTAAAATATATACAGAAAAAGGACATTCAATGAAGAGTCATATTTAATGCTTTTTTTTTCTGCTCTTGTGAGATTTACACAGTTTAGCTTTAAATCACTTCTGAAACAGATCTGATCTCACCAAATGTTTTCTGCATTTATTATGTTGTTGAGCATTGAATGAAATAGTATAATCACAATAGGTCTTTGCTAGGCTGGTAGCAGTGATGTGGCCCTTGTGTTGCCCTTGGCGTACAAGTGACCACCTGGACCCACCGGCTCCCTTTGAGCCACAAGCTAAGGGTTGTCTCACCCTAATTGTTAGGGATTTTCTCACCCTAATCATCACTTTTCTATGGCCAAATTAAAACATTGAAGGTTGCACATGCAATAGTGGGAGCATGCTTTTATTCTCAAGAAATTACTGGCCCTGGTGCAAGGTTTTAACATTTTAGGAATATTTCAACAATGAATCTCATGGGCATCCTTTATAGTTAGTAGCGAAAATAAATTATTCCTTTCCTCCCCCATCCCTGTTGCGTCTTGTTCACTTTAATATCAGTAGAATGAAAACCTGGGATTTGAGGATTCTGTTAATCCGTTTTTGAGTATGAATTCGGGATAATGCAGGAATTGATTCTGTAGGAGATGAAGTGCCCTTCAAGTGACCCTGCTGTGGATTTTCAATCTTTCCTTCAGTACTTTATACAACCTTTAGATTGCTGCTTCCTAAATTATTGTATGTTGGGAACAAAGTGCTTATAAATTAGGTTTGCAGCTGTCAGTAGGTTTTGCTGTTTTGGGTTTTTTTTTTTTTTTTTCTTTCTTAAAATGGAACATAAGACTTTATTTTCTCCATTACAGATCTCCTTAGCATTTGAAAATGTTCTAGTCAGCAACCAGTGGGTATTGCAGCACCACATGCGTACAGCTTGTGGGGTTAATATTGCTTCAGCATTTGCAGCTGGTGATTTTTGAACACATTTTTGCCTTCTTCCCCCTCTTGGCAGAGGAAGATGAATGTGCCAAACCTGACAACGGTGGTTGTGAGCAGCGCTGTGTAAATACCCTGGGCAGTTACCAGTGCGCCTGTGATCCTGGCTATGAACTTGGTCCTGACAAAAAGAGCTGTGAAGGTACAGTACCACCAGTACCAAACAGTGCCGGTTTGCAGTATTTTAAAGCTTAGAGTGTTCTGGCCTGAGGGAAACGAGGCCCCTCTCCTATGCTGAACAGTGTGAGAACTATGGAGCCCAGCTGGGAATAGGGATGCTCCCTTTTAAGCAGCAATACTGCTTAAACACTTGAAGTGCAGTCTCCTTCCCTATGTAAAGAGAGAATTATCAGCATAGCCGTGTGCCCCTACTTAGAATATTTAATTATCCCTCTGATTACTTCCGACTGTAGTGCTGTGACTGGGGGACTTTCTGGTTTGAAAAGCAGATTCCCTTTTTCTAGCTGAAAAATCAAAAATCCCCCCAGGTCCAATCAGTTTGTGGACTTCTCTTGGAGGAAACAAGTTCTAAATTTCAGGGTGAGCAAAACTGGTTTGAATAGTAGTTTAGAGAAATAAAATGCCCACAAATGTGAGGCTGAGCAAATATAGCATTGGAAGAAGACAAGCTTTTGCATGCTCTGCATATTTCATATTGAAGAGAAAAAGGAAAAGCTCTTGATCATTACATAGCAATAGTTGTTTGATTTTTATTTCCTAAACAGTAAATTCAGGAATAGCACAAATTACTCTCAGTTCATCAGATTGTGCTTCAGTAGTAAGTGGAGTTTGAAAAGGGAAGTGCTCTCTATTACGGTATCCTGTAGTTTGGGGTTCTTTAGATGTTACCCACTTTTTTTTTTTTCCTCTCCAAATCTCTGGCTTTGCAGTCATGGTTTGTCACAATTTGGGATATTTTTGCTTTTTTTTCTTTGTAGAGTTGACCTCTTTTTTTTTTTTTCTTAGTTTGGTTTTTGCTGGGGAGGGGGAAGGGGGAAGAGACAAGGTGTGGATGATCCAAAATTTTTGGTGTGATAGATGCAGCTCTCAACAAGCCCCTTATTCCTCTGCCCGCCTCAACTCTAAGAGCAAGCGCCTTGAAAAAACAAGGTGTTACAGAGAAGTGGGTTGTGTTAGATGTCTGCAGAGAAGGCAGAGTGCAGAAAATGAGGCTAATCTAATAGGGGCCATCAGGCAGAGGTAGGTCCTTTGATCATCAGCCCAAGTTTATGTAAGGAATTTGGCTTAGTCTGCCTGATGCTATGAGTCAGAATACTAGGGAAGATCAGAAGCCTTTCAGAAAACTCTTCCCTCTGCCTCCCCAAAGCTCCCGGGACTCAGAAGGGCCCTGGCAAAGGGAGGAGTCGTTCTGAGGACATATGGAGCACAAATCCTGAGCTGTCCCACACGATGTAGCGCTCTATGTAGGTATTAACTTGGATTCCCGAGTTACAATTCCTGTGTTGTCACAGCCGGCGTTCCAGCCAAGTTGTGGTTTGGGAATCTGAGAGGTGGCTTAGCTGTTTTATTTCACACATAGTGCCAGATTGAAAGCCTCTAACTCCAAAACTCTGCTCCATAAGTCATTGCAGTGTTGGCATGTACTGGAAATTTCTTCATGTTTGGCTGACTCAAATCTTCCTTGATGCCACACTGTATGGGGAAAGACCTTAACAATTTGTCAGTACTTCCATGTTTCCCAGCATTATCTCAAATAGCCAGTTCTTAGTTATGTTCAAATATGCATTCAGCTTTAATACATGGAAGGAGGAGGAGGCTCTGCCTCCAGTGATCAGCTCCTTATAAAGAGATTTGTGGAAGATTTCCACTGCTCTCACAGTACCATAATGGTACAAATGCAGCTGAGTGTTGCTGAGCATCCCTGCAAATCTCATTACTTTCTCATCCCCCACCCCCTGTGCAAAAAGGTTTTTTTTTTCTCCACAGGTGCAAAAGATTAATGTTTGTTCTTTGCTCTCTGAAGTGCATTCACACACAAAGTGCACTATTGTTCTAGCGTACAGCAAAGACCTATTCCCAAATTTACGTTGGAAGTACGTTTCCTCAATTATTTGAGCATCCGTAGTTCAGTAAAAGCAATTCCGACTGAATGATAGGTGGTAGCTATCCCAGAGAAGTGACCCTCTCTAGTGGCTAAGGGGAGGCATAACAGTATGAGCTGAGGCAGGTAGAGCTGATTCTGGATCAATATCCAAGCAAAGGAGCTGGGAAAATGAGCAGTGCATCTTAAGCAGGCTGTGTGCCAGCACATGGGGTGGGCAAGGTCCTTGGGCAGGCCCTGAGGTCAGGGGACTTGCATGGGGAAGGTTGCTGGAGAAGGGAAGAGAAGGGAAAGGAATGGATGCGATAACGTCTTATGCAGTCCTGAAACTTGTCATAGAATCATAGAATCATAGAATGCTTAGGGTTGGAAGGGACCTCTAGAGATCATCTAGTCCAACCCCCCTGCATACGCAGGGACACCTAGAGCACGTGGCACAGGACTGCATCCAAGCGGGTTTTGAAGATCTCCAGAGAAGGAGACTCCACAACCTCTCTGGGCAGCCTGTTCCAGTGCTCTGTCACCCTCACTGTTAAGAAATTTTTCCTTAAGTTCCTATGGAATTTTTGATGTTTCAGTTTCCGGCCATTTCCTCTAGTCCTATCAGTGGCCACCACTGAAAAGAGACCATCCCCGTCCTCTGCACTCCCTCCCTTGAGGTATTTATATACACTGATTAGATCCCCTCTCAGCCTTCTCTTCTCCAGGCTGAACAGGCCCAGCTCCCTCAGCCTCTCCTCATAGGGCAGATGTTCCAGGCCCCTGATCATCCTTGTAGCCCTCCGCTGGACTCTCTCCAGCAGCTCCACATCCCTCTTGTACTGTGGAGCCCAGAACTGGACACAGTACTCCAGATGCGGCCTCACCAGGGCTGAGTAGAGGGGCAGGATCACCTCCCTCGACCTGCTGGAGACGCTCTTCTTAATGCAGCCCAGGATCCCATTGGCCTTCTTGGCCACGAGGGCACACTGCTGCCTCATGGTCAACTGTCCCTGTCCCCAACCCTGTGAGCTATTCCAGACAGGGGCCCTCTCTTTTTGCTCACACCAAGTGTGACAAAGCGAGATGCTGATTAGTCCATCTGGGCATTGCAGCAACGTAAGGAAGGAGGGAATTGCCTCTCCTCAATGTGCTTCTGTTTATGGTAAAATACTGTTTCGGTGCAGGAATAAAGCTCTCCCTGTTGATTTTACAGCTGCTTGCGGAGGACTTCTGACAAAGCTAAATGGGACCATAACCACGCCAGGGTGGCCCAAAGAATATCCTCCAAACAAAAACTGCGTGTGGCAGGTGGTTGCCCCAACGCAATACCGAATTTCGATGAAGTTTGAGTTTTTTGAGCTAGAAGGGAATGAAGTAAGTAACCATGGGCAAAGAGCTTTACGGTCCATTATACATTAAATGGTTCCATGAGTATTCAAAAATAGATGTTGTCTAATAGCCCTTGCTATCTGTTCACTGACAATTTCCTTAGAAATTCTTGTTTTCATTTGGAGGCTGTTTCTGGATTCTTTCAAAATGAAAATGGAGTGAATAGCTCTCTTATAAATGTCATCTAAATGTATATGTATTACACGAAATTTGAAAGAAATGTTCTCTGCTGAATCTCAGCTGACTTTTTTCATCAACAAAGGAAAACAGAACAAATGGCTGAGACATACTGGAAAGAATTCAAGAGAAGAAAATTTGGGAGAACCAAATCATACTGAAAGAATAGGGCTACAAAGGATAAATAAAAGATTTGGTTGGTGGTGAAGGAGCATTTAAATCACAAGCATCTCAAGGGTGAATATTTAAAACGGCAAAGGCACATTTACAGCAGGACCAGAATTAAGGCACAGTGGAATGATATCAGTATATGAAAAAAGACGTTTTTCTGAAAATGAATCAATTTGGAGCATATCTCAGTGGCTGTATCATATGCACATTTAAAAACTATTGCACAGCGCAGACCGCCAAACCTGGGCCTGAAGTGGCAAAAGCTGGTGTGTATGAATAAAACAACACAGCCATGGTGCTTGCTCAAATACATGCCAAAATTATGTAAAATTATTATATATACACACACACACGTATGTTATTTATTATTCATAATGTGTCCTGAAGTCCTTCCAGCCTGCTTGTAATGATTTGTAATGTTACAGTCATGCCCTGCTAAACTCCTTGTGAGAACTGCAAAATCTTTCACAGATACTAAGGAATAAAATCTTTAAAAATCCCACAGAATTGAAACTGAATTATCATTGGACTGGATTATAAAATGCACTTTCTTAGTATACAAGCCAGATTTGCAAGTAGGCGCCTGAGATGTAAGGAAGTTTTCTAAGGTCATGCAATGCATAACTTCAGCAGATATAAACAAACAAAAAACACACACAAAAATGTGTTATAAAACATATATGTTTTTATATTATATGAATGTACTTTGAATGAATTGCTGCTTTCCAGTTCTGCAGAGTATAAAACAATTCCAGTAATGATGAAAATTTAATCATCTTCAGATAGAATGTATTATAGCCTAAAAAAGAGAAAACACTGAAGATAATTTAATAATTCATAGGTAGAGAGAGCAACAAATGCCAAAATATCATTTTATATTGTTCCCTTGCAGCTCCCTGACATTTCTTTTATGACTATAAATACTGTGATTTTTAAAATATAAGTTAGATTTAATGGAAAATCTAAGCTCTGCATGAATCCTCCTAGGCACTGGTTTTTCTTAAGTTATTAGTTGCAGACAACTGGGACATTTTTGATTAAATGATTGATAGTTGAGCCTAAGAAGCTTAGAAGTTTTGTGAGTAGATGGCTTTATGTTGTTGAAGGGATTATACATTGCAAATATTATCATGGTAGTGGCCTTGCATAAGACCTTTCTTTTACATTGTGTTATTCACTTTATTTTTAACCTTTTAGTACAAATCACATGCTTTAGCCTTCCTAATTATAACTGTGCTACTGTTAAAGATGTGGCTGTTTTAATCATGCAGGTGATATATTCATAAATAAATGTCTATGCCTTACGTTATAGTAAAAGCCTCAATTGTAAGTTTCTAAATGAAAAATCATAAATTTTGTTTAAGCTATAAGGTGCAAACAGTGTTTATACACGCTGGGTACTTGGTTTATAATGCCAAGATAGTTAAAATTCTTGAAGGCGAATATTTTCAGATATTAGTGCAATGTCACTGGAACTTTTTAACTTCACTGGAAAACGTATTAAGCATTATAAACATTAGATAATAAAGATTTTCAAAAGTGTGTACTTTTGAACCTTAATATGTATTGCAGATATGCATTAGTGACCTACAGATTGGCTTACACAAAGTGGGTGAGCATTTCTAAGTGGTTACAGGTGTTTTTGTGGGCTCAGGAAAAGTGAAGAAAAAAGCATTACCAGCTAATTAAGTAGCATATGTCAGTCAAATTCTTGCATTTGTGATGATTTTTCTCAGGTTTGCAAGTACGACTACGTGGAGATCCGCAGTGGCCTTTCCTCTGATTCCAAACTGCACGGTAAATTCTGTGGTACAGAAGTGCCTGAAGTGATCACCTCCCAGTACAACAACATGAGAATTGAGTTCAGATCTGACAACACCGTGTCAAAAAAAGGCTTCAAGGCTCACTTCTTTTCAGGTAGAGAAAATCCACTTGTGTTGCCTGTCTAGATGCAGTGTGTCCTGCTCAGGAAAGGGAATGGCCTTTTACTGCACAGGTTTTCTTGCAGCTTTAACCTTGTTGCATTTATAACAGCATAAGCCACGCTTAAAATACCATTCTGGATTGAAGTGCCTACTGGAGTAGAAAGCATAGGGGACACATGTATGTTGTTAAACAACAGCAGAGGTAAGTATGTTTTGAGAGATGAGAGGTAAAGAAAAGTAAATTTATTAACATTTCTAAATTTCTGTTAGATTCCTTTTTGTCCCAAGTTTTATTCCTGATTTTTTTCAAAAGCTGGTTGTAATGACATGAACTACATGCTCTGTCCATATGTGCTTTTTTCACTCAGATTTCTTAATATATTGTGTTAGTTATGAATTACCACATTCTACTAGAACATTTGTTTAGCATTATAGGATTGTTCTTGCCAAACTTTGCTGCTCTTAATGTTTTGCAGAAGAAAAGAGCCTAAGACCTTGCTCCTGTACAAACTTGTGTATATGTTTAATTATAAGTGCAATCTCACTGAGGCAGATCAGATCTGCAGCAGTGGATCTGCTGCTTTGAGGGCAGGTACTATTGAAATTAGGCACAAAAAAAAAGCTGAAAATGCAAGGAAATCCTTGTAAGGTTTTTTTTTTTTTTTTTGCCATTACTCTCTGAGACTAGGTTATAATAATCTCGGTGATTAGTACTTATATTTTGCTGAGTGGTTTTCTTTTGTATTTATGCTCACATATGCATGGAGGTATGTTATCTTGTCTTAAACAACCTTCCCACAAAGCCAGGATTTGAATTTTGCCCCAGGTTTCCTGATAGCAATCCAAAATCTGAATTGTGAGAATCTCCATTATGTTTAGCATGTAGCAAAATGTATTACTATGCACTGCTATTAGTGCTCATTAGCTTCCATGTTTTGTCATCAAAGCAAAAATGAAAATGCTCTTTCTTTAGAAAGCTTAACTGATGAATTGACTGACAAAGTAAAGTAACGTGAATCAGTAATTAATACTGCTTAGAAAGTGGGGAAAATGTCAGGACAAGCAATTTGAAGATTTGCAACTTGCATTTTTTTTCCTTGTTGTGTTATTTTTAAAAAAAATAGATAAAAGGTGAAAGTAGATGATTTATGTCATGCAAAGCAATTAACAAACACTTATCTCCTCTAAAACTTTTCTTTCTTCCCCTTTCCCTGCCCCCCCCTAAAAAAAGCATGTTTTGTTGAGCATAATACTTTAGATCTATTTTTTTTATATAGTGATGCCTTTAACTCATAGAAGTTTTATTTTATTTGTAAAATGACATTTTAAATTAGCGGGAAGTTTTTGAGGTTTACTGAGTATTTATAGTAAATAGCTACACACTACAACTGTTGAGCTTCTTCTTAGAAACACTTATATAACTCTTGACCTCATGTAGGCTTAGTAGTGCAGGAGGAATTGTCATGTAGTATATTTTTTTTTAACAAGCATTAACTATTGAAATGTTCCATTTTGAAATATATCCTGGAAATGAATTTTTTCTTAAATATGTTTTCTGTTTCCACAATGTTTTGCCAGGTAAGGTTGGCAAAAATAGCCTCTTGATTTGTAAACTTTGTAGTTCATATATTATGGTTTATGGATCTGCTGAATATTTATGCATTTAAATTCAGTGAAATTCTGATTTTCTTTGAAGTGATACTTGATTTTCTTTGGTCTTTTAGTGCTTGTTTAAATGATTTATTTACTATTATGAGCGTTTTCTGGAAAGAAATCAGGCCAGTTCTATGTGTTGGAGAAGGACTTGGCTATAATGCCTGGGGTTCAGTGGGCTGCAGTTCTAATTACCTCCCTTCTCTTGTCCATTTCTGAGTGAAATGCTCTTAAAATTTTTCTTCCCCTAGATGAAAACAAGTTTTTTATCTGGTAATGTAAAAAAAAAGTCTTTTTAAATCACTCCATTGATTACCAAAATAAATTAATGAGTTAGGATAAGCCTGAAATATTTTTTTAATTAACAGAAATCTGTGATGTGTCCTGAGTACGGAATAATCTGTTTCTAATTCCTTTCAAACAAAGCTAATTTGGTGCAAATAGTGTTTTTCTACAAGTATATAATTGTACTGTATGTTTCATAATGTATTTATGCCATAATCCCATTTCATATGAGTTCAGCTACTCTGCATTTTGCTTTTGTTCTTTCTGGTTTCTATTCTGGTTGTTACTGTTTTTAGCAGATACTTTTCTTCTACATTATCTGGCTTTTCCTTTTTGACAGCATTTCCTCATCAAAACAAATTTTGTGATGCTTGACACCAGATCAAACTTTTGATCTTAAAATGCATAAAAAAAAGAGATTGTTATCTGTGAATAGTTCATCAGTCACAAATCTCCTTGCTATTAGAAAACATAAATGTAGGGGTAAACGTATTTTAATATGAACATAGTGTGCTATTTGTCCATCAGTTAAGAATGACAAATGGAGCTGAGTCTTCACCATGGCTTTTGGGAATTGATAGTTGATCACTACATGTTCTCTTTTGCCTCTTTATACGTTTGTCTTCATGAGCCAGTTATTATAGAACTGTGCATGGGGAAATACATATTGTTAGTTCTCAACGTACAAGATACTTCCTAGAAGTCTTTTATGCATTTTGTTAATTAAATATTAATATAAACAATTGAAAACAACTACAGATGTAAGTATTGAGGGAAAAAACGAGCAGAAAAACCACCCGTGAAAGGCATATGTGGTATGTTAGTCATGTTAGCGTTGAGATTGAATGGTGGAATAGGTTCTTTCAACGCAGTCGAGGAAGTTTTGGAAGTTTTTGCCTGTTTTGGTGGTGGACTGCATGGCTGGGCCTGCACTTGAGGACATGTGGCCCAGCTCCAGCTCAGAGGAGTGAACACAGGTTTTTTGGTGATCGAAGCCCACTGTGATCAACTGTGAATGCAAACAGCGACACAGGGCAACAGACCACCTGCATGAAAAAGGCATTTGCATTCATATATTCATATAAGAAAGCACATGATTGCATTTTTGGCTGTAAAATGGTGTTAACAGCCATCCAGGTGCTTTTGGAAAGTGAGTTTTTTTTTTTTTTTCATTCTGTAAAATTGACCTTTGATGGGACAAATCTCAAGAAAGCTCTGTTTGTGAGCAGCCCAAGGCATCTACGTTGTGTGAACATAAACCACTTTCATTTGCAAGGACCAAGGCCTAGAGTGTAATGAGATATATATATATTTTTTTCTTCAATTGTTTTGTTAAAACTTTTTGGAATTCTTCTAAACTGCAAGCTTCCAAAAGAATGTTTTGTTCCTTCTCATGCTTTTCTCCCTTTCACTCTTTTGTGGTGTTTTCAGAAAAAAAAAAAAAAAAAAAGAAAAAAAAAGAAAAAGTAACCCTAATCATTTCTCTTAATAGGGCTTATAGATAGTGGTATGATTACTCATTAGCAACATAAACTGCTTCCATTTATCACCAGCTTTAGAATTATTTTTGTGTGTTCAATAAACGTGTTTCTTTTGCATGGTCGTTCAGAAGAGACGTGGTGTTCTGGTGCAATGTGGAGATGGATTTTGTTGGGACGCTTCTGGGTTGATGATTCTTTGAGCAGTTAAAAAGAGAACATTAAAATATTTCTAGCCTTGAGCAGATTTGTGTTGGAGCACAAACTCATCTCTGGTGCCATCCTGGTACGTTTTTTTTCCTACAGACAAGAAAGCTGCCTGCAAAGAGAAAATTTTTGTTTTTGAATCTTGCAAGGACTTGATACAGGTCCCTTCAGGCCGAGTACGTATTATTGACAGACTGGGGGCCTCTGAGGGTCTCAGAGGTACGACCATTTGTATCTGAACGATTAAAATCTAACAGTTTGTTCAGAATGGATCTTTCCCTGTTCTGACTACTGAAATTAGAAAAGAAAGTATCCATTCAAAAACGGGAGACTCGTTTCCATCTGTCATCGTAACAAATGGCTTTGTTTTTACATGGCAAAACATTTGTTTCTGTAACTAATACGGACTAATTGTTTTTTCATGAGTTTGGAAACTGGGTAACCGAGTTGACAGAAAGTCTGTTCTGACTTACGAAGTGTGAGGAAGGCTCGTTCAACAGTTGCATCCTTGATTAACCTTGGACGAGTAATTCTTGCTGTTTAAGTACATCTCAAAGCTTCTCCCTTGTACCTTCTGTCCATTGTTTTATTTAAATTTTATCTTGAAGAGACTGAATGCAGGTCTCTGTTTAGTCTCTTCAGAGGTTATTTTACAGAATGCAAACATCTTTAATGTTAGAGTACATTTCTCTATTTTCACACAACTTGGAAGGCGAAAATGGAGAGGGCTGTTATTTAGCATTTGTGAATCTCAACTGTACTGGAATGTCCAACCTGAATGCATTTTGAGCTTGCCTTCCATATATTTTGTTATTTTTTTAGAAAACTAGGAACTAATATTTAGGAGGGGAAATATTGAAGATCTTTGTTCATATTGCATATAATTTCTCGTTTGCTTGTTACTAGTCTTCACTTGCAACCTGAAATTTATGATGGCGCTTGCTTTTGTAAAGATAAGAAAGGCATTAAAAGTTTTGCTTGAAATTAAATAGATTTACTACTTCAGCTTTGGACTCATATTTCCAAGTGCATAAATAGTATACTGCAGAGCTTTTATGCTGCTTTCATCATCACGGCAATAACTAATATAAGCCTTTAAATGGTTCTAGGAGTTACATGTGCTTGCTGACTGTTTCTTAGCCCTCAGATCTGTTTGCATCCATGGAACACTTCCAAGCACCTTCAGTGCAAACAGATTTGAGATTGACAGCTCATAAAAAATGCAGTGGGTGCTCGGGTTTGGCTTGCAGGATTTTTCTGTAAATACATGCCAACATCCTATGCTACAAGCTGATTTTTACTGAAAGACCTGCAGGTCAATGAAAAAATGTCAAATGTCTCAAACATTTTGGTGAATGGAGCACTGATGTGCATGCGATTGCAGTGCAGAGTATCTTTGTCATGTTGTGGAATGGACAGGGAGAAAAATGCACAAGTAACACAACAATCAGAGACTTAAATTATCCGTGCTTGCTTGTAACCTATAGAAATTCTCACTTGCCCACTAAAGCCTGAAACTGCATGTTACCTTGTTGGGAGATAAGGCTTGACTTTCCAAGATATGTGCAATTGAAGGAGATGGGTGCTCTACATTCCAGACCCTTGGGATGACCATAATTTCTTTGCTTTTTTTCCTCTCATCTTTCTTTTGCATATTAAAATGGCAAGTTAATAAGGCACACTTTTTTTCCAATGTGTGAGTTATATATGTATATATGCCTGGATTTGTATGGATGTGGGTACACATATGCATATATGTATATACATATATATGTGTGTTTACATGCCAGGAGTAGTCTGCCAGTTTAAATAGACCAACCTTGCCTAAAATGACAACAGCTGAATGACATAGAAGGGTGGCAGCTGAGGCCTCTTGCTAAAATGACAGCTTGTTAATCTAGTTTGGCTTTTCTCCATGCAATGAATTTGTATCTGTTTAATGCAGGTCATATTTCCTCCCCTACTCCTAGCTTTCCTTCTAACCCACTAAAAGCTCCTTTAAAGGATTTTATGTTAATAAACAGAACTGCATGCTATATTGTAGATCTCCTGAAATAATTAATGCCAGTTTCTTCTGTATGTTTTTCAATGAAATATTTGCTGCTGAGAGATTTTTAATGTGCAGATTCACTAGAAGTAAAGCACATTGTTACTTTGCTAGGAAAAAGAAACCAACTTACTGGAAAAGTGTATGTTAAATCATTCTTTTCTTAGATCTTTTATGTGCAGAGCTTGAAACCTTGTTTGGCCTAAATGTTCCTTTTAACATACGACCATTAAATTGTGGACTAGGCATAAAGTTGAAATACTTTGTCCATAAATTAAGTTCCTTTTATTTACCGAGATAAAACCAGGAATGAGTTATTTATGAAATCTTTACCAGCAAGACTAGTTGAAAGAGTAAACACTGGTAACTCTTGGCTCCTTTTTATTTTTTTCTAGCTTGTTTTACTAGTGTTCCTCTCTCCTTAAGTAAATGAAATATGTCCCATGTCTTGGCATGGAATAGAATATTTGTGCCATGGTGCAAGGTTGCAGGCCGAGCAATGGCTGGGTACAACTAGGGTGCTATAAAACTGTCGTGGTGAGAGCATTGTGCCTTAGTGGATCCTTTTCTAGACTGGACATTGCTGCAACCCTTTTTGTTTTTGGTAGCACACGCTGTCTCTGCCTGGGTTGCTCACGTGTCCCTGTCATGTGTTTCTTAGACAAGGACGAGTGCTCGAAGGACAACGGTGGCTGCCAGCACGAGTGCATCAACACCGTGGGCAGCTACGTCTGTCAGTGCCGCAACGGGTTCGTGTTGCACGAGAACAAGCATGACTGCAAGGAAGGTAAGGAATTGTAAAATTCCAGAGCTGTGGTATCTGCTATCTAATGCATTATTAAACACAGGGCTAGATTTTTCTATGGGGAAGACTGGTGATGTTGCCATAAGCTCCCACTACAGGAGTGTGTCTCCCCACGGCCAGACTGAACCAACATCCACCCTTCAGACACTGCTTTCTGGGTTTATAGAATCATAGAATCATAGAATCACAGAATGCTCAAGGTTGGCAGGGACCTCTCGAGGTCATCTAGTCCAACCCCTGCACACGCAGGGTCACCTAGAGCACGTGGCACAGGACTGCATCAATGCCCACATTCAAGTCTCTTCTTCCTATTTGCAATCTCATGGCTCCAAGAAAACAGTAGCCTCTGGTGTCTGACGCAGAATGTAGGCTATCTGTAAATGAAGTATGCAATATCATGTTAGCTACTCTAATTTCTCCAGGCTGTGTCTAGCATGGGGGTAATTTGCTAGTAGGGGTATGTCCTTGCTGACTCACTTTCATTGTCACTGAAGTTGAAATCATTTTCCTCCCCTAGAAGATTCCTGTTGAATAATTTTCTGATGCCTATAAAGTACTTAAGTTAAAAAACTAAATGCAGGAGGAGGTGAAACAGATTTTTACTTCCTGCCTTCCTTACGTTTTAGTTGTTTTATTTATTAGTAGAGAGGAACTTCTGGTGATTCAGTTATGGTGCAATGGGATGTGAATGACTAAGTTGTTCTCGGTAGATCGTTTTAGCCATTTTCCAGTTTGATGTATGTCTAGACACTATGGTTTAGTAATCGGAATAATTGCTCTGTAGCTGCAATATGGGTGTTAGTGGGAACAGATGAAACAAAATGCTTTAATACGTTTTAAAATACGTCTTGAAATTGGATTGCCAAGGTTTCTCTTATGGATTTTCATACTTGTAAGGAAAACAGAACAGGAGGAATAGCAAACTATTGCACTTTAATACTTTATATTATTTTACATTACTTATTTCCAAAAAATGGCAATCCATGGTAAACAACGGCATACATTTTGTGGCAGTTGGTTAACAAATGTGCTGGATTAGTTGCTGCAAATTGTTTGCCAAAGCGGGTGAGCATGGTGGTGCCCACCACCTTAGCTATCTCCCTAAGGATCCTTTCCACAAAGTGAGTCCTTGATTTAAAAACAAACAAACAAAAAAGTACTTTTCTGAATGGAGATTTCGAGATTAATCAAATCTGTTGTTTTTGGTACAGCTGAGTGTGAGCAGAGGATCCATAGCCCTAATGGAATCATCACGAGCCCCAACTGGCCGGACAAATATCCCAGCCGGAAAGAGTGCACGTGGGAGATCAGTGCCACCCCAGGGCAGCGAGTCAAACTGGTAAGGTTCTGCCACTCTCCCTTTATCCTTTTCTTTCGTTTCTTCCCTCAAAACTGCTGCTCACCTGAGTGCTCAAACACCTACATGATTTAGAATCTGAAATCCCCTTTTCTGTGAAAGCTTGTAGAGTCAATCTCATAACTTCAAAGATCTTCAAATTCTGTCTGATACAGCAAATTACTGTATTAATAATACTAATAAAATACTTCCACTTTATATAAATATTTTTTCTCGAACTTTCAAGCCAAATTTACGTTTACTGCTCACAGTTTACTTAACCCAGTTAAACAAGGAGAGAATTGATCTCTTCATGCTGACAAAACACAGAAATTGTGAGACTGCTTCATTTTGGGGGGAGGTTGGTATACAGAAACTAATCTTTTCTTGCAATTGCTCTCACACTGATAATCATTGAAGTCTCTTCCTGGGAAGGATAAAGTTAATCATTCTGTGTAATTAGCCTATGAAAAAATGGATAGGCACTGAAGAGTTTTTCAATGAAATGTGCAGATAAAGATGGCTTTGAAAATACATGTAGCGCAGAGAGCGGGGGAGAGATTTTCATAAACTAATCAGACAGATGTTTATAAGAGAGATTTAAGTATCCTATGCAGGCAGCTATCCATAAGTGCCACCAGCATATCTACTCAGAGCTCTACAGATAGGAAAGGCTGGATGAAGCAATATGTGACACTCCCGAGGAGCCTTCCTGCTAATGAGCCATCTAAGTGCGGATTGTATCCAAATTGGGCTAGATTTTTACAAGTGTTTGTCCCAGGAAGATGAAGTGTGACTTAATCAGATTACGGCTTACCAGGAAGCATTTAGCAGTATAGAGGAAGTTAGTAGCAACTCCTTTATTATGTCCAACTTCAAGGAAAGATAATGTGGATTTTCTCTCCAGCCTGCGCATAGTCTGCTGCTGGGAGACTGTGTCTTTTAAAAGATGACTTGTTTGGGCCTTTTAAAAGATCTAATATTAAAGTTTGCATTTCCTTTTAGAAAATTCTTTGATTCTGTTTATAATTTCTAGAAACAATTGTTAGGTTCACAATGTATTTTGGGCTTTCTTCTGTTCCTCTAATGAGAGCAAATATAACATGCATCGTTAATGAAGATAACGCTGCTTTTCTAGGTCTAGGAATCCCAGTGATAATTGAGCTCTTAAGACTAATAGGTGCCTCATATGGTGATACTGACTTTTTGTAATGATCGGATGTGAAAAATGCTAATATAATTTTCCTTTAAAAGAAAACTAAGTTCTGCAGCTGAACTGTATCTATTACTCTTATTGATTCCAATTGGCTTGACTCAATTTTATGTTTAACTATCTCCCTTGCAGTTAGTTTCTCAGCTTTTTGGATTTTTAATCCATCAGGTTTTATTTGGTTATAAATGACAATACGTACTTGGCATTGTAAAAATAAGATGGCTGCATTTAAGAGCAGCATGAGGAACTGCTGCACAGCTGGTTTTACTGCCTCGGCAGTTTCTTTTAATATAAAACACAAATTTTCTTGGGCAATGAACGTACAGCCATCGTATCCCATAACTGTCCAGTTTGCACAAGCCAAAAGTGCTATTCTGGGTTTACACGTTCGCTGTTCATATTTCCTCTAGGTCAGCTGTTAATAAAATGTCATCACATTTCATATTGGTTAGATCCCACAAGCGATTCAGTAGGTTAATCCTGCTTTGCTGTACCGGATAGAATGTGTAATTATGATATATATCTTCACTATTTGACAGTTTTTTTCCTTTTAAATATTGTTTCTTGATATCTTCGTTTTTTCTATTGAAACTCAGGTGAGTGGCTATTTATTTGGAAAGTTTATACTTAGTGTTTCATGATCTTTTATTGCTTGAAGCAGAAACTGAGTTTTCCTTGAATTTTAAATTACTTGGTATGAGACAAATATCTAGAAAGGGATGTTATTTTTCATGAAACTTTCAAGGCCTCGGCTATCTGAGGAACAAATACATTTCCTGCTTTCTGGTTTGTTTGAATGTAATTTGGAATAAACATGCAAAGTATCTGTACAATTTCAACAGAAAGGCAATAGTATTCCAGGTTTGCTATTAAGTTAAGGATATCACTGCCTTACCAATTTTAAGAAAGTGGAATAATTATATTATTCCAAACTGCAGGCTTGTAGAAATAAAAAGGCTCACAACTGGCTGTGTATTGCATTTTGAAACAGTTTGTCAGTATATTTTTACTTTACAAATTCAGTAAATATAATAATATATTGAATTTTTCTCTCTCTCTCTTTTTTTTTCTCCAGACCTTTAATGAATTTGAGATAGAACAACACCAAGAATGTGCTTATGACCACTTGGAAGTGTTTGATGGAGAAACTGAAAAATCACCAATTCTGGGACGCTTATGTGGCAATAAGTTACCGGATCCTCTTATTGCTACTGGAAATAAAATGTTCCTCCGATTTATCTCTGATGCATCAGTTCAGAGAAAAGGCTTCCAAGCAACGCACTCTACAGGTCAGAAAATCAGGATGTGGTTTACTAATAATTTCCCCTTCCTCCTTTAGAAGGAACTGGCATGATTTATTAGACAACTTAATGTTGCAACTAAATGTTAACAAAACATCTTAAAAACAGTGGGAAAAGATTGAGATTGAAGAAAATATTCTCTTAAATTTAGGCATGCCTTTCTCTCCCTTTCGCTCACCCTCTTGCTCACTCGTTTGCTCTCAGACTTGACTTTATGGTAATTTTAAGTTAAGACTTTGAAACAAGATGCAATAAAAGACTATGGCATAGGCACTATCAGACATATTTCTTAGAATGTGCTATTAGTTTATAGCGGATTCAATACTGTATTTATAACTTTCCTGGGGCAGGTCACCTTACCTCTTATTTGCCTGTTCTACCCTCAACGAAAGTCTGGGCTTCGTATAAACAGCTATTGCTTTCCTGTAGAGCTGAAAAGAAAAGACAAAACAAAAAGAATGAGAAAAACAATGCTTGAAGGCTTAACCCCTTAAAAATATAATATTCCTCAAATTTTCCATTTAATGTTGTGTGTTGCGGAAAACACTGATATTTTAAATATTGCCTTAATACATTTCTTGGGATTATTTTCCTGAGGTTGCTTGGTGTGTAGTGACCCCTAGTGCTTTATCTGTGAACCTCCAGCATCCCCTCCGGAGGGTTTTTCTTCTTGCATTTTCAGCTATAATAATGTCTTTGCATTATCCAATCCGTTTTTATTCAGAAAATAAATGGTTCTGATGGATTTATAACTCTCTCTTCTAGTACCCTAGATATTCCTGTCAGGTAGCAGTTATTAGAAGAGAGATGCAAACTAATTAGTTGCTCTTCGTATACGTGCTGTAATGCTGAGCTAACAAGTTCTCATTACATTAACATAAACACACTTGTCTCTTTGTTCTTCCTTCTGCTTTGTTAAGAACAATTCTAAAACTTCATTTATTTAGTTGCCCTTTCAGAGAAAAACAGTAGGCAACAGAATTTGAACATTTTTCTTTTGCTCTTTGTGTCTACAGCCTGAAAAGTGAAAAGTGTTGTTTTCTCTCTCTTTTTTTAACCTGTCATTCAAATTATTTTTCTTCTTCAAGATCCTGTTTTGCAAAAATTGCACTATATTTCCTTCCCCTACCATGGCAATCCCTTCTAGATAGGAATGGTAATAGCTACTTATTTGTTTGTTATCATGTGGTAAATTAAGGTCAGAAATCTTTTGGGGAAGAGGTGTTGTAAAATTGCTGTTTTATTTATTTTCTCACTTTCAAATTTATATTACCTGACTACATTGTGACTTGCTGGAATTTGCCTCCTACATGCTTCTTTGCAGTTTTATATGCTTTAACTGTAAAAACTTTCTAAGTGTGTATAATGGTGTGTTTCTGAGAAAAGTTGAAGACTAAAATCCGTCCATTTTTTTAAGAATGCTCAAAAAAATATAAAAGTTTGCCCCTTTAAAATTGCATGTTTGCTTATATGGGCTGTTTTTGCACAAAGTGTTCATTAACTAGAAGCATGTGCTGGGAGAGGCACTGCGAAACACGACTTGAAAGAGACAGCTCAGAATTTGCAGCCTTGTCCTGTTGTGTCGAGCCAAACACAAACACTCAGCAGGAATTTTACCCCTATGCTTGTGAACAAGCACGTTAATGAAGATATATCCGACAAGTGTTTAGTGCTGTAGTGTATATTCTTATTTTCTCTTAACAAATGAGAAACAGTAAGCAATGGAAGGATTGCTTTTAATCCTCTTTTGTATATTATTTTAAAATATGATTTAGGGAGTCTATTTTGTCTGCTGAATCATCATCTTCCTGATTTAATGACCTCTTTTTCTAGTAGGTCCTACTGCTGATGTTGATTCCTCTTATGAGACAGTTTTTGGCTTAAGCTCCTAGCTTCAGAAATTCCAGATTTGAATGGCTTGAATGTTTCAGACCACAGGAAAAATCTGCAGTAGCAAAGGACCAATAAAGTTTCAAAAATAGAGTCCTTAGGCTTTCCTGGACAAAAGCAAAACCTATAAAACGCTATTTTTGAAGTGCTGCGCACTTTTGGGAAGTGTTTCTGTTATATTATCCCTGTCGGAAAAGGCACGGTCCATTTAGAAGGAATTTATAAAAATATTTCCAAGAGAATATTTAAAATCATTGCTCAGGGAGTGAGTCAGAGGCCTTCCCTTGAGACCCTCTCATCTCTGTGTCCAGCTTCAGCTACAGATTTCCTGCTCTCCTACCTGCCGTATTCCTTGGAAGAAGGGAAGAGGAAAGGCAATTGCCATACAACTTAAATTGCCTATATCTGCTCATATGGCTGCACCATTTCTTTAAGCTTATATACATTGCAGCAAGCACAGGGGAGCCATGCACACGGTTCCTTAAACATTTTCTCCTTTAGCAGCTGTTCTGTGTCTGAAGCAGGGAGGACTTTTTAGTGCTGGCAACATTCCAGTTCAAAGTACAAAAAGGAACAGAAAGAATAACAAGGAAAAAAAAAATCAGTAAATGATTGTAACAATGAGGAATAAATCTGTGTGAAGAATCCCAATTTTATCATATGCTCTTATCTGTTCCTCTAAAAGAAAGACTTTAAAACTTCCAGCGGAGCAACAGACCATGCATAAATGGATTACTCCACTTAATTTTTTCCTACTTATTTTCCTTAATTTCCTGTTTATGTTTTTTTCAAAAATACGTGTTTGCTCGCTATAATCACCAATGTCTACTTGAGATATGACTCTACACAATGTGACATTGCAGCTTGTCATGTGTAGTACAGGTGGCCTCAGCACCGCTGCACTGTTATTCAGATTCTCTCTTCACCCAAACTTAGAAGCGTGTGAGTTTTGTAATTTACTTAAGATGATGATAAAATGATCAATATGCATTTTATCAAAATGTACATAACTTTTTTATTCATTCATAAAAGTAGTATAAAACCTTGTGAATGTCAGATTTTGGTTAAAGCTCATTTGTAGTTGCTGATTTACCTGCTGCTGGAAGAGGCGGCTTATGCTTAATGAGAAACAAAGGCCAAAACCAAATTATGCTATTCCTGTTGAAATCTTCATAGTTGTAAACACAGTAAGCCTCCACCCATCTTCTGGAAACATAAGATTACACTTTCTTTTTTGAGTCTAATTTTCCATCTGCCTTGCAGTAGCACTTTTAATTGGCAGGTGCAGAGCAGTTATTCATTTTAGTTATTGTAAAAGCTGAGGTCACTGAAAAATTGGAACGGAATACAAATAAATGTTAAGTACTGAAAATTTTAGAATGGAAAAACTGTATTCTTTGTTGTTCCCTGTGTTTTCAGTAGTTTCTGATCTCCAGCAAACTGGCTAAAGAACGGTTTCTTGGACCATACAGTATGTTCATTCATATTTAAATTATGAGCTTTTGGAGAAAATGCCAAGAAACTCTCAAGCAACACATTTTACTGATGGGTACAAGTAGAGATTTATAATGGAGACGTTGAGTTGGCATAGGGCAACAGTCTTCTCTTTAGGACTTTCCCCAGGGACAGGGCACTTTCTGGTAGCAGCGACCTTCTCCCAGCTGCCATCTTTTGCAGGGAAATATCCATTTGTGCCCATGAGAGGGGTAGCAAAAGCGTTGGCAGGCTCAGAGCGGTGCCTCGTGTCCAACTGTGTCTCCGTACATGGCATGGATGGGAATGCGGATGATCCTTGGGCTGCTTTGAGTGCTCCTGCTGGCGGTTGCATCCCGCTCCGTGTGCTCAACCGGATGGTGTCGGGCACCCATGTGCAAAGGCCGGCGCTACCGAAATGCGGGTGGATGCCCCACCTGCAGGATTTGCCTTGCTGAACTCAGATGGGACTCTGAAGAATTCCCCATCCTTTGAATTACTTGCCTTGCAACATTGGTGTTGCCTGTCTCTGTGTTTTGCAGGAAAATCATTTATAAAATATGCTCAAGTCTTTGAAATTATATATAAAAAAAGGATGTATGTAGGGAAAACTCGGAATGATAGATTATCCTGAGCTTTGTCCATCAACACTTGGTCTCTCTCTCTCTCTTTTTTCCCCCCCCCCTTTGTTTAGTTTTATTCATAATCAGGTTTTGTCATTTTGCGAGTGTCCTGAGCTCATCTTGAGCCCCTTTACTAGACAAACACTCCCAATGCAACAGTAAGTTTCTATTTAGAAGTTAGTCCAAAATATTGCCTAAAGCCTCTTAAAATATGGATTGGTTTCAGCCTTGTGTATTCCTACTGCTTCCTAGTACGCAGCCTTTGGTCATTTCACAAAGTAAAAATCCACTTAGCCTGAATCCGGCCAGGCCTCTACAGAAAGAAAGACTCATTTGCACTGAACAAGATTCTTAGTCTCTGTTTTTTCCTCTCTCTTTCTCCAGAATGTGGTGGTCGACTGAAAGCTGAAGCCAAGCCCAAAGACCTGTACTCTCATGCTCAGTTTGGTGACAACAACTACCCGGTCCAGGCAGACTGTGACTGGCTGCTGGTGGCAGAGCGTGGCGCTCGAGTGGAGTTGTCCTTTCAGACCTTTGAGGTTGAAGAGGAGGCAGACTGTGGTTATGACTATGTGGAGCTATTTGATGGTCATGATAAGTCAGCTATGAGACTTGGTCGCTTTTGTGGGTCTGGGGTAAGTAACCAGGTGCTAAAACTTACTTTTTTTCTTCCCCGATTAATGCTAAAAAAAAAAAAAAAAGCCTCTGTGAGGGCTCTTATGGAACTCTTAGGGCTCTTAATTAACCACATGCCACTTTTTGGAGTCATTCAATGTCTGCTGGATCAGACATTATACTATCATTCAGACTAGTTTACTGTAGGTGAAGCCAACTTAAAAACTTTAGGGCACTTTTAGGATATTTAGGGAAAAAAAGGAAGGGTGCTACAAAGAACTGTAGGCTACATTCAAAGAGAAATGCTACAACCGATGTCTGTCCTACTCTGTGAACAACACAGTTTTTCTTTGCAACATGTCTGTTTTGCAAATAAGAATACAGCAGGTTGGAGCACTGATGCAACTTCTGGCTGACAATTTCTCTATATATTTTTTATCCATTTGATATGGATTAATGAGTTGAGAACAAAGCCCATAGTTTTTCTGTTTACTCCCATGTTTCGTGTTAAAAGCAAAATGATCTGAGCTGAAAAAGAGCTCTAAGTATACATTACCACCTTTTCAACTTTGCATTTGGTAGTTCAACTTGCACTTCTTCATCGATGTGCAGCCTCAGTAATAAAACAGGCTATCACGAAGAATAATATATGATTACCCGAGTCCTCTGTGTGATTTAGAGTACTCTGTGCAGTCGTGTCTGGTCACTTGCATGACTGGAACAGGGCTATCAGTGAGATCTAGGAGGACTAAAGAGACATAAGTTTAGTTTTTCTCATAAATAGCAATGAAAGAGATATTCAAGAGATATTCAAAACAAACTGGAAAACTTAGACTGAGAAAGTATTGTGCAACATATATTTATATTCCTCAAGGCCAGAACAGGCCAAGAGCTTGAGATCGAAAGAGTGATTGGGGATTTATAAACAAGTAAAAAGTTAGAATGAATTAGTTGAACACTTTGGCCAGCAGATAAAAATCCAAACTTGATGATTTAAGCTAAAATCCAACTGAGGAATTTCAGTTGTAACTTCCTGAAAGCCCACCTGAAAATTTACCTTGGAGAATGCCTTCATTTTGTTAGCTTTAGCTTTTGCTTACGTCAAAGACAGGGTGTAAGTCCTAAATATCTATTATGTAAAGGTAATATGGACATTCTGGTGTGGAAATGGGTACATTCTCATTGTTCTTCTGGTCTGCATTATTTAGCAAAAAGCCAACTGCAAGTCTACAATTAAATTGAATGATGGCAGTATCCAGTGGAAGGGCTCAGTCAAGTATAAAAAGAAAGAAATATCCTGAAGCAACCTGAATTAGTGAGATGAAAAGACATCTGTGTGGACAGATCTTTAATTTATCTGTTTATTCATTTATTTTAGCCGCCAGAAGAAATTTATTCAGCGGGGGAAGCCATTTTATTCCACTTTCATACTGATGATACGATCAACAAGAAAGGATTTCATATACGATACAGAAGTATAAAATATCCAGATAGCTTGCACACCAAAAAATAGCACAAGAACCTCTATGCCAGAAAATGAGAGCGAGGAAGAAAGAACGCACAGCGGAAACAAGGAAGGCTTGCCTTTTTCTTTTCTTTTTTTTTTTTTTTCCTTTTTTTTTTTTTTTCCTTTTTTTTTTTAATTAAAATTATTAGCACAAATGTTTTATGAGTTCGGTGGGAAGGTGGGAGGTGAAAATAAGCTTACCTATCCCAGTGGAATAGATATGATGCCAGTGTGCAGGCTCCAAACGTGACTGTCTCTGCAAAGCTTGTGAAAGGACTTTGCACGCTTCCAGGGAGAATACAAAAGCTTTTGTCCATGGCTTGACGCTTGTCAGGGATGTGCACAGATTCAATCAGTTAAATTTGGGGGACCTGCAGACTGTTCTTCCTTCTGACAATTGTATGGCATCTAGGAGAGAAAAATAATTTTTAAAAAAGGCTCTTTCAGGTCACACACTCAAAAAATACTATCTTTATATTTCATTCTGGTTGCTTTGATTGTGTAGCTTGGATGCAGTGTGCACAAAGATGTGGACGAAGATATAAAATGGGACGGTCTTCCTACATCGTTCTGTATTTTTTATGGATTCATCTGTCATATCAGGTTTATCAGTGTTTTGAAACTGGAAAATAGTATTTCTGAAACATAAATAATTTTAGAGCATTTTGTTTTCCTAACAGTTAAGTCTGAACTGTTACATTGGTCATTAGCTGAAGACTCTGAATTTAAGTAATGTAAGCATCTGAAAAGTATTAGGTTTACTGATTAAGTAAGCTATCTAGATGATGTGCTCTTATTTTGCACTGAACAAAGAAAGAGACTGAGATAAAAATCTGTATTCATGAGAAACAATCAAGAAGCATTTGAAACTCCTAGTGATTTTGTTTTCAGCAGTAATTTTGGAACCGCTACAAAGCTTTATTTCTTTGGACCTCTTTGAGTTAACTGTTTTAGCTAATCTGAAATGAAGCTACAGTAGTGTCCAAGAAGAGAGAAGTTTTCCAAAGAGTTGAGAGAACAGGAGCATTTGTTTTCTGGGAGTTAAGAGTGTTTGTGATGGGAGAAAAGAAAACAACAGAACAGACCCAGGATTTGTTATCAAGAGTGAATTCCTATGGTGCTATTCCGTGAACATTATAAACAAAAACAAACCAAGAAGTTTTCGATTTTTGAGCCAACATCTTGCAGATCATGAATGTCTCACTATGCCTGGCTGCATCTGAAGAACGAAGACCTACTGCTCCGATGAAGAGCTCGTTGCGACGGCAGCGCTAGTCCTGTGGAACAACTACTATTATTGCCTTAGAAATCTCGCACACGATCGAACAGATCTTCCTGTAGATACTCCTTTAGTTTGATAATTAACTTGACGACTTGGACATTTTGGCATATGCTAACAAAAGGATCTTGGGGCAAGATCCTCATCTGCAGAGCAAGATCACCTGCTGTAAATAGTGACCTGCTTTTGTTGTAGAAATATGTTATGTTTAGAACGGAAATATTCTATGTGCTTTAGGCCATATGTGGCTTTAGTCCTATTGTATATGCATTCTGTAAGTATTGTATGAGTGGCTGCTTCAGGAGAGCGAGAGGTATTGTATGGGTGAAAACTGAATTGTTTCTTTATGTGCCAAGTTCTGTCAGGACCTTGTTTGACTGTAGCAACTTTTCTTTAAAGGATTCATGGACAGATACTGAGAACTTCAGTTGGCAAGAATCAAGTTAAAATGAAGTATTATGTTTAACTTACAAAAACATATTATTTTGGTGTCCTTTGATGTAAGTTGCTGCTCAGATTAGCTTAGTTTCTGTTACCTTACTATGAACATACATTGGCACTAATAAATCTGTTTTTTTTTTTTTTTTTTTTTTTTTACAAAAATAAAACCCAAAAGTCTGTATAGATGTCATTGGCTGTGTTAGCACCTGCATTACTGTTAATATTTGCCTTTCCTGACAGCTTCTGTGTATAAAGCTCAAAAACTGAATCATTTTTATATTTTTATAACACTGCTCCACTATTCTTTTTGTTTGGTTCATTGTTCAGGGTATTTGCACAAGAAGTGAACAGCATGCATTTTCTCCAAGCCCTTTTACTGCTAAATCCTATCACAAACTTAGTGGTTAAAAAAAAAAAAAAACCCACAAAGCCAAACCCACTCTTAACAATAATGCATTATTTATCAGGAGTGTTGGATTCCTGTGCTGCAATTTTGAGAGAAAAGCAAAAACAAGTAGCAGCAGCATCTCCCCAGCATTAGTAGTTAAAGGAAAGTCTGAGGATGGGAGCAAGAGTATGTTCCCATGCAATGTTTTTTACCTGTCTCTTAATATTATCTTCCTACCATTTGCTTAACAAACTATTTGTCTTCCTCTTCTCCATTTTTTTTAATTCCCCTCAGGGTTTATTTTTATCAGACCGCAAGATTGAGCCAAGATTATTTTCTTTGGAAAACTTGTTTATTCTTACAGGCTCCTTTGTGTATAAATCTCACTGACCTATATAAAATAGTGCAACTGAGTAGCTGAAAAGGAAAGTTAGGCTGAGTATGGCCTAACTCCAGGATTCAGTGGAAGGTAATTGTTTGGGGTCATATCATGGTGCTATTAGAAGCTATTAAAAACATAGTTATTCCTAAATTCTGAAAGTATTTTTCTTGAAGTAATGAAACTCATATTCAGTGAACTCCTATTTTAAGGGAATAGAGAGAACAAATCTCATACCACTAGCAGAAAAATATAAGAACAACTCAAAATATATTTATTTTGGTGAAACAGTTTAAAAATGTGGTTTCCCCTCCCAAAAAAGTCTTTGAGGTGGTTAAAATTGGTTCGCAGTGTGTTGTCCTAAGTTCTTACCCCTTGAATAGCCCAAAAAAAGACCTGAAATCTGACAGGTTTCACCTTTGAAACCTAATTGTGATATATTTCTTGGCAAAACTCCCATCTGAAGCAGGACGTTACTAATACATTATCGTTCTTATTTACCACAGCGTTCTTTGTGACCTTGGGTAAGCTGCTGGATCCAAATGAATTTCTTTGTAACATGATGATAAATATTTTTTCTTAGTTATGTAAAGATCTGATGTGTGCCGGGTAGTATTCTAATAATGTTTTTAAATTCAGCATAAAAGTGTCAGGTTGTTGGAACATGCTGTCTACTGGACTTATTTTGCTGCCTGGCTCTTGAATTTGAACATATAGCAGACCAAATGAATTGATCCAATAGTTTACTTAGATAAGAGGGAAGATGTATTCAGGAAGGGCTTTTCTTTCATCCATAAATGCAGCCACATGCGTGTACAAATCATCAGAATAAGCCAGTAAAACAGGTGCTGTTCCTGGGAGCTGAAGGCACCACTGAGCTGAATAAAGCAAGGTAGTGCTTTATTAACAGGTAATTTAACAGGTGTTTTGCTTGTGCAAAGTGCACGAAGGAGATAGTCTGCACTTTGCTGGCCCTCTACTCTAAGCTGCTGCATATTTGAATAACCCTGAGCACAGGTAAGAGCCAGTTCACATCCCTAACATAATTAATATCTGTGTGTGCCTAATTGGAGGTAAACTTTATCCACCCAAAGAGACAGTCTTTGCAGATTTGCTGTGCTGCTTGAGGTGCAAGTGGTACACCTAATTTTTTTATAATGGAGGACCAGCTGGGTGGTGCACTGCCATGCTCTGTGGTCCTTGCTGAGACATATAAGCCTTTCTTTGCCCACCACATGAACATTTAATTGCAAAATGTCCAGATCTCAAAGCTGGTTATGAACCTGGTAATAAGCAATTCCAAGGAAGTACTTGGACTTAAAATAGATCTGACCTGAAGGAATTTTTCCTTTCCCTCCAGGTCTTGTGGATTCTGAGTTCCCAATGGAACCAAGACGTAGCATTTGCAAAAATAGTTAAAATACAGGGGGTATCAGGTGAATGGTGAACACTAGCAAGCCTTAGGTCTGTTTTGTTTCCACCTCTTAATTTCTCAGGCCAAGTCCTACCTGTCCTGTAGACAGCCTATGAGGTCCCATCCTAATTCTAGAGCAAGTGATCCCATATATAAGTAAGATTCTTCCCAATCCCCCATGAATCTTCAGATATTCCTCTTCTTTGATTGGGTCACTTTGAAAGGATTATTTTCTGTATATGTTGATGGCATTGGCATGTGATAACTGCAATAAATAGCCTTATAGCTCCAAGCTAGACATTTCTGGCCAAGATTCAAAACAAGATCTTTGTGTGCAGCTGCTAATGACAGTTGCCAAAATGTCTTTACTAGATTCATCCTCTGAAGAGCCATGTGCATAGCTAATCATATGATTCCTTGAGACTTTTTAGGATAATAGTAATATGATTGCCTTTTTTGATTGATAGTGCCTGTGAATGATAATGATAGAAACTGTTTGCATTAGTAAAATCCTTAATTCTTACTGTATTCTTTAGGAAGACCATACTGAGATCACATTAGCCACTTAACTAATTAGTTATTTTAACATTCTTATTGCTGTTATGATAGAGTGAAGGCACAGAATAAAGGATCTTTGGGACATTTCTAGGTAGTCGAACTAGTAAATCAATTTTTGACACTTGCAGTGCAAACCTTCCTTGAGGGTACTGCATCATTGGCATAATATTAAAAAGATTAATGTTTTAGAGGAGATTAATAAGTCCTGTGGGGTTTTTTTGATAGTTTGACTTTGAGACATGAAAAAAAGTTTTAGTGTTACTCTGATTCCACAACTGGTTAAAGAATTAGCTGTTGAGTTACAGTGTTGAAAGGATTTCTTTTGTGTGTGTGTGTTAAAAGGGAGGATCTTAATCTTAGGGAAATTTAGTGAGTGTCAAATGAACTTAGGGTGTGCTGACTTAATATAATGCCTATTAATGATGGGAAGGGAGGGGCAGCTCCCAATGTCATTTACAGAAAATCTGACTCATAAATATATGTATTACAAAGGCCATGTTGATCTATAGGTATAATGAAAGCTTTGCTGAGACTCTTATTCTCCTCTGAATTTGCCTGTAAAAAACATAGCGAAAGTTCAATGAAATCTTTGGGTCAAATGACACATACTAAGGCATGAAATACAAGGCATGAAATTCTTTTAACCAGTCACTATCCAAAAGCTTCCCATTAATAATATGCCAGAGTCTGCTTTAAGACAAAAAAAAAATCAGAATAGTAGTTTATCTTTTATATTATTGGTGCCTTTGTCTTTACAGATATTTTTATTTGTATGCTAACTGTGCCATTATATTTTGCTAATTTTGCTATCTGTAGAATCTTGTAGATAGGACAGAATTAGCAATACAACAACTGTTTCAAATTTGAGGACAGTTTGGGCATTAGTTTTTGTTTGGAAGGGATCATAAAGACTTTAAGGCATCAGCCACTAAATATAACATTTCAGGCTGAAAGCCTTTATTGAGAACTAATACCATTAGGAAGCAAAGAAGGTTTTCCACAATTATTTTCAGGATTATCATTAATTAAAGTGAAGAAGATCCACAAGATTTGCAAGTGGAACTGAAGGAATGCTGAATTTGGTTGGGAGAAATTTACTGTAAGATTTCAGATAAAAAGGCACAATATTGTCCTATGAAATAATACCTAGAGAGAGAAGTTTCAGGAAAACTAAATATATTTTAATAACAGCATTATGAATATGAAAACCTGCTTTATTTTGATTTTGTTTTATTTTAGGAGAAGCATTATTTATGTTCAGTAGCAACTTTAAATGATTTCGAAAGGGCAAACTCAATACTTCCTTCTTCCTAGTTCTGCCGAACAGTTCCCAAGAAAGACATGGAATGACAAGCAGTACCACCTGAAGTAAAAATACTAGCAGCAAAACGAACATAAGTGCAGAATGCTAAATATATAGTTCAGAATGCAGTTGAAAAATACCTCTGTATTGGGAGATAAAAGGCCTTTTTATTTCAGCTTGTAGATTTTACGTATGAAAAGCCCAAGTTGTCCTTTGCTAGACTGTCAGTGCATGTCCCTAAAGAGACCTACTGAGACCAGGTGGGTAGATGGCCTTGAGTGAACACATTGTGTTGAGTTACCTGGGCACCGTGTTGTTCTTTTGCCCTTATATTTCATGGTCATGGACAGTAGGGTTTCTCTTTTTACATACTTCCCTGTTAGGCAAGCAATGTGTTTATCTCTTCCTTGAAGAGCAGTTAAATTATCCTGGCATTGAAGAGGTAGTTGGCAATCCCTGCATGGGCTGTTTTTTACCCAAGGAAGTAGGATTGTTTGGTGCTTTTGATGTGTATTACTGAAAACAATTAAAAATTTAAAAATCTAAATTGGGTTTAAGTTCACATTCACTTTATGCTGAAGACTACTGAACTGAGGACAACTGGTCATGAAGAGATTTGGCAGAATTAAAACTGTAAATAAGAAATTGCCTCTCTCATTTTCTTGAGCCACAGTATATATTTTATTGCATAGGGGTTCAAGTTATTTAACTATGAAAAAAACAAACTTTAAAAAGTAAATGGGAGAGAAACAGTGGGACAGAACCTTCTGCTGTTAGAAATGATTTGGAATAGCCATGGATATCTTTGTAAGCAATTTTTCTGTCTGAAGAAGTATAAGAGCTGAGAAAGAACAGAAGGATGAAACAGTTGTGATTAAATTGTTATTTCTTGTTATTTCTTCTGCAAGAAATGACAAAAAACTATTTTTGGTGAATCACTTTATTGCTTTAAGATCACAGAAAATATCCATAAAGTGTTCCTTAAAATCCTTTCTTTGGGTGAAGCTTTTGAATGTAGAGCAGCTGTTTGCATCCTAAATGAGATGGATTGCTTCAAGTGTAAAGGTAAATTCTGGAAATAGTGTTCAAATAAAAAATGTACACTATTGCCAACACCCTCAGTGCTTGATGTCTCTCCAAAAAGAAGGGATATGGTTGCTGTTATGGCATTTCATTAAATGTTCATTGTTATGATGCACATTACCTGAAGGAATACTTAAGTTCAGCTTTCTGGTTCCTTTTTTTTCAGATATATAAGAAAAAATAGGGAAAATCAGACATGAATTCATAGTAAACTTTATTGTAATGATTGCAATATGGATTGCAGAATGAAACAGATCATTGGCATGAATAATAGAGTTCTGAAAGATGTCTGCAGACTCAGACTACATTTGCATCTTGATTGCTTTCTGCTTTTATTTTTTTTGACTGAAGAAAATCACTTATTGTGATGATTTTCTAACCTGGTTTCATCTTTCCCACTGGAAGTACTTGTCAGTGAAATGATCTCTTCTAGACAGCTGTACTTAACCATGCTTCAATAGAGATGAGGAACACAGAAAAACTATGTTTATGCTCATTTATGCTAAATTTTAGTGAGTAACATGGCATGGATTTTGGCACTGTTTCTTTTGATTATTCCCTTATGGACTCTGAAACAAATTATGAGTCTTGCGTAGAGGATATTTTGGAACAGATTCATGAAATAGTATATTTTATGCTGGTTAGCTGACCTCTAATTTCATTAACATCTCATAGAAATTTCTGTTCTGTTCCTATAAGTCTTAAACACTTTTCAGCAGAAGAGTGCCTGACTGCTGAGGATTTCATTCTGCAGCTTGTCCTGCCCTTGTAAACACAACAGGACATGTTGCAAATGAGCAATCCCATGAGCTTGTTTGTAGAATAAATGCTCAAATAAATCATTCTAAGCTCCCAGAATGCCACTGTATGATCTGCATTAATGTACTTTAAATTATTTTTAAAACACTTCCTGTCTTTCATCAAGCCTTACCTTTATAGTTGAGATTACCCAAGACTGAGAGGAGGACAATTTCTAGGTGGCCTTTCTGTTCAAGAGCTTAGATTTGTATAATTTTGAATTGTAATGCAAGCTGTCTGCTTATCTTGACTTTTTCTAAGAGTCCCTATTAACAAGGAGGAGATTTCTTTTTTTTTTCCGGAGGACTTAGCACTTTTTAATGCTAAAATGTATTAAGGGATTTTAAATGCTTTTTAAAATCCACTTGATAGATAAATCTGCAAAAAGAAATAATATTTTCTAGACCTGTTCAAAAAATATTGCATGTAAATAACATGCCAGCCTGTCCTTGTGGAATGTAATGGGCAATTGAACCTGGCCAAAGGAAAGTTTAGAGACACTTGCCTACCTTCAGAAAACGTTTATAAAATGAAAAATAAATAAATAAATAAAAAGTTTGAACATTACATCAACTTCAGATGTCTTACAGCTTTTCACTCAAGTTGAACTCTGAGAACTCCATCAAGTTTATGTCAAGCTACAGACTTTACCTTGAATGTTTGCTTTCTTTACTCATTTCTGCGCTTATGCTCTTTAGACAGGAGGAGTTCCTGCCTCCAGACTATCAATAGAAAGTGTGTGTATGCTGATGATTACCCACTCAAATACAGCACAGTTGTGCAGAAGAGGATCAGCACTGATATTCTGGGCTAGCTGATTGATCAAACAAAATATCTTAACGTGGGGAGTCTTCAGTCACCAGAGAATAACTGGAAAAAGAGAATAAAAAACAGGATTAAATAGTCTTTCACTGGCTTTTTGGTGAAAACGAGTCAGACCAGACCTAGAAACAGAAAGTGAATTGCAGGAGAGAAATCTAGGAATTCCAGAGGGAAGCAAGATGGCAAAGGACCAACAATTTCTCAAACTTGTTAGGTTCTTTTAGGTGGCAGTCTTAGTGGTGTGTGAATGGTGGGGTGACAAGCTGAGAAACAGATAAAGGTGTTTTATTTTTTTGTTTAGATTGGAATATGATGAAAGAACCCTAGTGATCAAATCATGGAGCAGAATAATAGCAGGATCCATCTTCAAATGTTGCATACTTCATCAGCTCTATAAACATAGCTGACTGTTGCCACAGAGTCTGGAAGAAACAGCTCCTGTGCTAGAGGATCAATGAACTCTGGCCATGAGGAATAAGTAAGACATTCTGCAAAAACTCAGTGTTCCAGTGAAAGCAGAGCTAGAAATGGTAGTTGCGTCTAGGAGAGGATCTCGTCCCATAAAACTGCAGTAACTTTTATAGAGGGAGAGTAGTTTCTCTGCGGTTTCTGCAAATAGCAGGAATGCTGTTTTTCCCCTCGTTTTGTTTCTGAGCCGTTCAGTATATATCACCTTTCTCTAACTGGGGGTGGATGAATTGCCTGCCAGAATGGAAATGAACTTTTTCACATACTTAGTTCATTTTTGCTCCAATAGAATGGATTCAGCTCTTTCTACTTTATATTATAAAGTCAACAGAGTATCATTCTCCTGCTGATCTGCATGAGGGCCTTGTGTGAGCCGTTTAGAAGCATGTGGGTAAGTTCTCATCTGATTTATAGAGCTGATGATTGCTACTAATGAGTATGAGGTTTCAACAGCATCTTTATTGCTGTATTCTGTAGCCAGACCTACTGGCCTTTTTCACAGTGAATTTCTGTTTTTCACAGGTCTGCTTTTTGTCTTAGAACCCTATCACAAAATATCCATTACACAACACAACCTCTGAAAATAGATACTCTTAGGCCATTAATTAAAAATGGAAAAGATATGTTGCTTCAAATAGTTGCTTTTATTTAAATAACCCATTCCGGTGTGCTGCAAAGAGGTAAGTAATAAGGACAAGATACTGTGTGCATGCAGATATTTTTAGCTCTTAGTTCCTTATGTGATGGAATTAGCCCACAGATCCTACAGATCTTTGATTTTGACTTTTTTTGTCTTTCCTTGGCTGTTCTATCTCCTTTCAGAAGACAAATCTTGTACAGAAAAAAAAGATACACACATATAAATGCATAGGAACATCTGTGCCATTAAGAAATGAAGTAATACTTTCCAACGGTTTTTCCATAGTTGTCATATCTATTAAAAAATAAATCGATGTTAGAAAAACTGCCTTTGGAATTTGGATTGGGAAATGCTTATCAAGAAACAGCCTCATGTGTTTTCTTTTCCGCTTTGTCTTTGAAGCTCTTACTAGAGGTAAAAGTATGTATTTTTAGGTATTCACATTTTCAGAGAAATCTACTTGAATAAACTTTTAAGTACTAGCAGGCAAAGGTTTCAGGAATGTTTCCTCTGTTTTTGTTTGTTTGTTTGTTTTCTTCTATGTTTAATCTTATCGATTCATTTTCCCTTTTTTCCCAAAATGGAGTTTATCCATTATTATCAGCAGAAGGAAAAATGAAATTTCTATTACTGATAGCCAACCTCTTTTTTCCAATTTTACTGAATCCTATTTTCACAGATGTTGTATATTTTTAGCTGAAAAGCAGTCTTTTGTAATCAAGATATGGAGAAAACTATGATTTAGTAATTTACTTTTTTCCTGCCTTATTTATTTAATCTGAAGATTTATTACTATTATTCCTTTTATTCTCAAGTTTGCACCTCACTCAAACGGCAAAAGGTCTTTCTTCTGCTTTTCTCATTTCCTCTAATTCAAAGATAGTCCATATTTCTTAGAACTCTATTTCCTTATTTATCAGGAAACTTATTTATAAAGTTCAATCATTCTGTGTCTCTTGGGATGACTAGAAAATCAGTTTTTTAGTTCTCTGTGCAGCTGAAGTAATGAAGTTCTGCACGGGGGTTGTACAGGTCATAGTTTGACCCTTCAGTTTATCATTTCACATCCTTCCGGAATTAAAAGGCTTCAGCACCATTTATCTACTTATTTTTAACACCCAGATCAAAGCAAGTATAAGACATCTTTGAAATTTAGTATAACCTTTAAGTGCTAAAGGAAAAAGATGGCAAGTCATTTGCAGGAAGCACTTGCAAATACACTGATAGAATCAAAGTGAATATATTCTTAACTGAAAAAATACTCTTTTGGTTGCTGTTTAAAGGAACTCTTCACCTCTGTCTCGTTCCTTTACAAGTCCTTACACGGGTTTTGAGTTGCTGGCTACATGCTGAGAGGATGTTGAAGTGGTCTCTAGGCATCAGGTCATGGAAGAGTAAGACCAAGTTGGGATGGTTGTTTAAAGCTCCCTATCTTAGAGGGATGTGAGAAGTTCTCATTTGCCCACCTTCAACAAGTTGGACTTCTTTCATGCTCAGATGTCCTTCTTGTTCCCTGGCTGTCCTCCCGCAGGCCTCTTTTTGAGGGCCAGCAGAATGGTGCCTGCCTAACACTGGATGCAAGAAGTGAGGGGAGTTGATGCAGCTCTGAGCTCCCCTTCTCTTCCTGCTCCTTTGTGGTGGGGGCCATGATAAAACTTTGCATTGCTTGGTTACTGAGAAGAGCTGCTGTTTCTTGCAATCATCCTGGCAACTAAAATCATATATTCCTAGACCACTCAAGCATGAGTCTCAGCACTGAGTCAGGGAGAAAGCAGAGGAGACAAAATCCATCTTGCTTTTCGGCTAATAATTGAATCCCCACAGAGAATTAGCAGCATCAGCCAAAAGTCTTTACCAAATAAAATGGAGGCCAACAATGTTGCTCTCATCATCCACTGATGTGGGAACTATGCTTCCAGGTAAGGAATTTTGACTTATAGAGGCAGTTGTGACTGTATCTTACGTATGCTGGGATAAATGAATCTTCTGTAATGAACTGGGATTTGCTGTCATGAAGTGGTAGGTGGACTGAGTTGTCTGCTGTTTTCCAGGTGTTGGTAGTCCAGTGTGAAGCTCTCTTTAGAGTTATATTGTGAGGTAGGTGCCCAGTATTGAAAGAGGAATTTTTGCGCCCACATTCTTGCTTCAAGAAATGACTCACTTTTAGAAAGCTGGAAGGATGATGGTGAGAACTCAAATCGTTTAACGCTCATTTTTATCTCTTCTCCATCTTTTCCTTTGGACTCTGATGGCTAGGAATGTAGGAGGCCTCCAGTGTGCTGAGGGGTGCCTCTCTGGGGCTGCTGTTTTTGGATGAATTTGAAAGGAAGAGAGAGGCTATCACGGATTGCATCCCCACAGGAAGAGGCAAATCAAGGCTCAAGGACACTAGTTACGGAATTAAACATCTGCTTACACCTACACACAAAGCAGCAACCTTGGCTTGTGCTCAGGCAAGGTCAGAGTGGGAAGACAGCTGATGTTCTCCCTGAGCACGAGTTGAACGAGCACGTAGGCACAGGAACAGTGTTCTGGCTAAATGTTCTGCTTGGGGACTGGGAGAGCAGTGGGGACAAACCTTGCTGGGGAAGAAGAAATAGTGTAAAGCAGGAATTAAACTGGTCGGAGTTTGAAGGACTCCAGAACTGATCCACAGGCTAAACCTACCGTTGCTGATAAGTAGGTTTAAACCAACTACTGTTGCTGCCTCATTAGCCAAACTGTTCCTAGCATGCTAATGGTGTGTTCATCCTCTTTTCTCTTCTTTGGTGTCTCAGAGCATACAATGCTGCCATTCATTATGGGGAAATCCTTTTCAAAAACTGATGCTTCTTTTTTTTTCCCCTGTATAACTATCTTGACTAATATTGAGATTATTTTCCTTCTGGACTGGGTTGATGACAAGTGCAGACCTAACCAATACTACCTCACCAACAACTACTTTTCTAATAATTTTTCTAATAATTTTTCAATGCTCTGTTCTTCATTTGCAGAAAAATTGTACTAGGGCACAAATCACATATGGATTTCAGCAAGGAAGTCATAATTAGGAGATTGTATGACAATGTGAGTTGCATGGACCAAATAGATGAAAACAAACCCACTACTGGCTTAGAGTCGGTTTCTAAGAAATGTTTGCATCTTCCAAACACTTATTTGTAGACACTGTTTTACTGGTAATATTTTTCTATTCTGTAAAAAGGACTGATTAAAAAGAACACCATTCTTGCCTTAATTGGCTTGTGGGTTTTGTGGGTTTTTCTCTTCTGTGTTAAGTTAAAACTAGACAATGAAGCAACTTTACAATTAGCTCTGTAGACATGAATAAGCCTTGTTGGGTCAGAGATCCTCCATGAAGTCAGAACTGTCAAAGTTCATTCTAGAACAGAAGTCAATATACTGTATTAATACGGAAACCATAGGTGGATTTTAGGCCTCTCCGTGATAATGGTCTCCCTCTTGTTTTCACAAGATGAATTTTGCTGTTGAATCTACAAATGATTTGCATCAAGTTCTGAATAAACCTCAATAACCTATTAGGGAGTAGTCCTTGGCGGGCTACAATCGCCTCATGTTTATCTCATGTATCATCCAAACAGGACCATAGACTGAAGGACAAGTTTGTAAGTCTTGATCTTTGCGACTGATGGAGGAAATGCAGGGTGGGCCTGAAGTAAGTCACTTTTCCTTTTTTTTCCCCCAAATATTTTTGGCTAGCAGAGAAGTAATAAGCAAAGTGCTTTTAGCAGAAGAACTGGGAAATTGCTTCTCCTCCCATCTGTTAGCCACTTAACCCATAATCCTGTGTGTAATGCTATTACAAATACGTAAATAATCACTTCAGGCTTAAACTGCACTTGCTGTTTAAATAACTTAGGAATGTATTTCTCCACACGCAGTGAATGCAGCTTATGAAACACACGGAGAGCTGCTCCTTCCTTCTTATCTTCATTAGGTGTACTGGCAGCATTCAGATAATAAATAGATAATAAAAGCTAGCCTTAAAATGAGTAAGCTGTGCGTGTGAGGTGGTCTTGGAGGAGCTCCAGCTGGCCTGAACATGCAGCCTGGTGGTTTTCTGTGGCGAGGAAGGCACTTCAGGCAAGCGGAGCCCGTAGCTGGGCCAGCGGTCCCCAAAGTTTTGCACTAGGCAGAGTAGAGAGGAGCTGGCAGTGCTCATGGATTTAAGAGTTACTAAGTACTGTGATCCTTTCCTGCAGGAGCAGTAAGGGTATGGTAATGGTAAAGGATGCTGTGAAAAAGAAAAAAAAATATCCCTGATAAAAATGCTTTCTCATAAATTTCATTAGCAATTTTTGACTTTTAAAATCCGACATATTTAGGGATTAGAGAAAAAAAAAAAAAAAAGGAGCAAGCCTGTCTACTAAAATGCACTGGTGTGCATTGCCTGCTTTATTCCTGATTTTAGTGTTAATTTTCCTTGGTATCTTTTAGGCCATTCAGCACTTTCTAGCAACTCTTATTGAAAGATTTATTTTTGGTATTTGGCTTGACACTGCATTTGGACCAAATTTAAAAGTGAGGTGAAGGACTGACAAGTTAGAAACTGTTTTTTAGATACCTAACTCTGTCCTAACACATGCCTGATGCTTAGGATAAAATATCAAATGAAGAATATAATACAGGGAGACCTGCAATTAATGAACCAGAGCAGTCGTTCAGATTAGTCCGTTCATAACATTTTGGAAGTCATACACTTCACTAGTTATCACCCTATTTCTATGCTAGAAATCTTACCAAGAAAAATAGCTTTGCTCTGTTTTCACCTAATATTTTGTTGGTTTGTTTTCACTTGGAGCAAATGAATTACTTCAACAGAAATAATTGGATAGCAGGAAAAAAAATAGCGGGACCAAAAATTAGTTTAGCACTTCAACAAATTCTGCTTTAAGGTGAGATTAGTGGGTGACTTCGTTGAGTAGCTCTGCTTCCTTCTAAGCAGCAGTCAAGTGCTGTGCTGTTGCACACGTAAATGTTTTTAATAGACGATTTTATAAGATTTGCTATAACTTCAAATTTTCAGTATTGACTTTTAAATAGAAAGCACATGTGTTAAGACTACTTTTTGTTCCTTGGACTTTAGCTTGTTAATTTTTAAATGTTGTAATAGCTGTAGTCTATTGTTGGTAGTAGTTTTTTGTTGGTGCTGTCTGCTCTATCAGGACCTCACAGCTGGCATGTTTGTCGCCAGAAGCCTTCAACATTGCTTTCCTCTTCTGAGGAACGTCCATGAGGTTAGCGGGGGCTTGGCAAGGTTTGCTGTTGCAAGGATGGTCCTTGCTTAGAATCATAGAATGCTTAAGCTTGGCAGGGACCTCTAGAGATCATCTAGTCCAACCCATGCACACGCAGGGTCACCTAGAGCACGTGGCACAGGACTGCGTCCAAGCGGGTTTGAAGATCTCCAGAGAAGGAGACTCCACAACCTCTTGCTTGTGTGGTTGCTCCACTCCTAGCTCCACTCCCCATGGGACTCTAGGCTTTCTCTCTCTCTCTTCACCCTAGCCCTAAGCCTGAGTTCCCTAGAACTAGTGCTGGCTAAACAGCTGTGTAATGATTAAATAGCTGAGATTTGATCTGAATCAAATACATTACAGGTATAAAGGCAGTTAGCTCTAAAGCAGTGTTCCACGTAACTCTAAATATTTATAAATGCTCTCTGTATGTATTTACCATACATGTGTGCATGTGCTTACATCAGAAGAATGTTAAGATTACAACAAGAAGATGCAAAGGAAATTTAGCAAGCATTAGACATGACGTTGCCTTCAACAGTATTGAATTGGGACTTCCCCCCTTCACTTACTTCACTTACCAGTTTCTTTGCAATCTGTTCATTCGCTTTCATCATTTTAGTATTTCTAAGGGTGACTTTCTTTTGGGCATATCTACCTCAGTACCTTGTCCTTTTGACAGGAAACCAAATTTAATTGTAAAAAAATAATCATGCTGACAGTGAGCTTCCTGATTTGATTTAAAAACAAATGGAGCAGATAAGTTGCTAAAGAACACCCAAGCATGTTCTCAGTTTGCAACATTGAAACAGTTTTTATTCTGCAGGGCTTCAGGAACGTACCACAAAGGCTGTGAAATACTGAGAACACCCATAAAAGGTGGAACAGGTGGAAATATCTGACCTCTCCCTGTGGTAGCTCTTAATTTGCTATTGCTGCTTCTTAGGGGTATTTTTGTAAATTATGTGTGTGCCAAGCAAAATAAAACTGATGCAGACTGTATGTCAATGAGCTGGCAATAAAATTACTTGTTGCAGATGATGCTCAGGAGTGCTGCATCCATCTGTTCCTATTAAGTGAAATGAGATGTATTCAAGTTCCTTATGGGCAAACGAGAACAGAACGCTACCAAATGTGTCAGAATTATTGGTTACCAGAGGCATTATTCAGATTATTCTATCTTCCTTATTCTTCCCTCCTTTCATTCTTTTAGGCTTGCTGGATGCACATCATAACTCAAGAATGCTGCAACCATGAAACTATCTTTACAATAGCCCTGAGATAAATGCTCATGGGCTTTTAGCAATCATTTAGAAATATGACTCTTAAAATGGTTCTTTCAAAACAGGGCTTCTTTGCTATCGCTTTAGGTGCAACAACTGAATCATGAGGGAGAAAAATATTCTAAGAAAGGTTCCTAAATGATTTGTGATGCAAAAGGAAATTGGTATACATCTAAAGTAATCAGATGAGTAATGTGTTTTTTGTATCACTGTCCTCTGTTGAATAGGGATGCTCAGCAGTGTATCATATAATCTTTATTACTTATAATAACCGTTGTATCTCTGACTGTAGAAGGTTCAGTTTTTGGAGCATAGAGGTTAGATTTATATCCTTACTGTCAGTATAAAGTCATGAATGTAGTGTGAAAACATGAGTGCATGTGATTTGTTATTGATGTGACACCTGTACAACTTCAGTGCATTCTTCAGATAAGCTTCCTCTGACGTCTTAAACCAATCTTTGAACTGTGTTTTTAAATTTTTCATGCTTACACCTCAATATATTTGAAAGCCTTTAGGGGAGCTTCGTATGAACGGCGCAGTGACAAGGAGCAGACAGATGTGAAAAGCTATGCAAAATTGTTAGTGAGAAATTCTCTTATTCTTCATTTGTTTCTGCATCTCCCCATTATCTTTTCAGTGCTGTGCTGCATGTGAAAAGTTTCACAATTTTTTAATGTGACAGAGTGGGATTTTCATAAATGAGCAAAGCTCATCCAATAGTATGTCAAGTACAATGTGGAAGGGAATGAAAATTCAAAGTCTGAACAGTTACATCACTACCAACAGCTAATGGAGATGCTTCTTTGATATGGTTGGTAAGTTTAAACACTTCTGCAGATGGTGAGTGTGTATTTTACTTCTATAGCCACTGTACTGGAAAAGAGATTAAAATTCAGAGCTTCCAAGAGTGCACATGTGTAAATTATTCGGACTATACTTCCAAATTAAGTATCTCCCACAAAACTTGCTGCTGAAAAAACTTATGAAGAAACTTGAAAAGACAGAGTGAAAATTTGAGTATGGAAGGTAGGTATAGCAGAGAGAGATAAACAATGGACAAATTTAACCTACTTCTTAGCAACAGAATTTGGCTTCCATATTACCAGATTGCTTTTGATAACTACCTCTACATAGGCCTCCAGATATATCTAAATACTTGCATATAGCATTAAACTTCATTGATGTCCTAGGCAAAAGCGCTTCCATCAGTTATGCCAACTTGAAACGTTCTCAAGCTGCTTCGTAGAACAGGAAGCCTTAGAAAGGCAGTGACAACAAAACTAAACAGTGTGGGGTTATTAGCTGTGGTGCAGTAATGCTTTTAGGTCCAAGCCATGCATACAGAATTCAATTTTATGATTTAGACTTACAAACTGGGGTTGCTATAAGCTGTGGTATATACCCAGTTCCATGGAGCAGTATCAAATGTATATCCTTTGTGGCTAGGACTTCTGCATCTTGAAAGACCATAAAAGAAGGTGAAGTATAGTATCCTCCATGTTGTAATTACATATTTGTAATCCAAAAGCTCAGCTTCCCATACTGAAAAATCTTTAAAACCGAGACAAAAAACTGAAATAACTTTCAAGAATATATATGTATATATATCACAGAATGGTCGAGGTTGGAAGGGACCTCTAGAGATCATCTAGTCCAGCCCCCCTGCTCCAGCAGGGACACCTGGAGCAGGGGCACAGGGTCACATGCAGTCAGATTTTGAAGATCTCCAGAGCAGGAGCCTTCGCAGCCTCTCTGGGCAGCCTGTGCCAGGGCTCCGGCACCCTCACAGCAAAGAAGTTCTTCCTCACATGGAGATGGAACTTCCCGTGTTTCAACTTGTACCCACTACCCCTTGTCCTGTCACCAGCCACCACAGGGAAGAGTTTGGCCCCATCCTCTTTACATTCTCCCCTCAGGTATTTATACGTATTGATCAGATCCCCTCTCAGTCTTTAGGTTAAGAAGGCCCAGCTCACTTAGTCTTTCCTCATATGATAGACGCTCCAGTCTCTTAATCATCTTTTCTGCGCTGGACCCTCTCTAGAAGCTCCACATCCCTCTTGTCCTGGGGAGCCCAGAACTGCCCCCAATGCTCCAGGTGCCTCCCCAGAGCTGAGCAGAGGGGCAGGATCCCCTCCCCGGTCCTGCTGGCAATGCTCCTCCTCATGCAGGCCAGGATCCCATTGGCCTTCTTGGCCATGAGGGCACATTGCTGCCTCATGGTTAACTTGTTGTCAACCAGGACGTCCAAATCCTTCTCCAAAGAGCTGCTTTTCAGCAGGTCAACCCCTAATCTGTCCTGCTGCTATTCCTCTCCAGGTGCAGGACCCTGCACTTGTCCTTGTTGAACCTCATGAGGTTCCTCTCTGCCCAACTCTCCAACCTGTATATAATGTATTTTAACTCTGAAAACAGCTCCAGCTCTAGGACAGAATTTGTATCTAAACTGCCTTTCACATTGCCTCTGAGAATATAAATAAAGCATTCATTAAGACTGTGGTTTGCCCAGTTTTATACAGAAGAACTTCAGGCAGAATTGGACTTGTTTGAACCCTATATTATGCCTCAGATGAACAAGAATCATGCTGGTGTTCACGTAGGTTTGGTGCTTTTATCTGTTCCTCACCTCCTTGACCAAGAGCAGAATTCACATCAGAGGCTGTTAGTGGTGGAACCCAGCAAATCCCAGAGCTGAGTTACAGAGCTGTAACATACACAGAGCTCCTGCCTTGTGCTAAGAACAAACACCTGCAAAACCTCTTGTTTTTTGACTGTCTCAGAAATGTGGCTAAGCCATCTTTATTAAGTGATTTCAATCCTGTTGGTCACAGTTGTTTTTCTATTGTGAGTGCAGTGGGTGCCAGTGACGCTCCACAGCACAGGAAGCTTTGGGGAGGGCATTTTCCACAAAGCCTTAAAACATAATGAAACAAGGACGTTTTATAAGAGAAGACTGGATGGAAAGGAGAGAACTGAGAGGACTCCCAGAGATGGCTGAAATATCAACGTGTAACAAGATTGTAGAAATTGAATGATGAAATTTTGGTTGTATGTAAGACCACGTTGGTAAACTGGAAAAGACACGAAGAGCAGTTTTGTCTGTTAAGGCAGTTGGGTTTGTAGCATTAACTATTAGAAAGCACTGTACTGCGTAGAAGGGTCTACCTTTTAAAAATCATAATTTCAGGCACAGCAGGACTTAGCAAAAGCTTTAAACAATCAATTATGAAAAGAGTAAAGTGAAAGACCTATAAAAAAAATTGAGGGGCCCACGCAAGGTTATGTGCTTCCTGCTGAGAGAAGCTTTAATGAGTCGCGAGCAGGGAAAGCAGCCACTGTGGGGCATTCTGTGAGAGGACATTTAGGATTTAATTTAAAATTCGATGAAGCAGGAAGGTTCTGGTTGAGGAGAAGTGTTACTGCCCAGCTGGCCAGCACATGCGGGCAGGACCTGCCTTAGCTGAAGGGAACATGTGTCGCAGGTTTGTTGTAGATGCCCTGTGATTTACTGCTTCTTGCTCCACGAAAAAACTTGGGGTCTGGTTTTGGTTTGGCTTGGGACAGGGGATTTTCGTAACTCAAGTGGCAAACTTGTCAGCATGGTAATGTGATCCGCTTGGTCAAAATGTCTGTTCAGCTGTAGCTAGCTGGGATTTTTCAAGGTAGCTCTGGTCAATATGCCCTTGTACTTTGAGGTGATGAAGCACAGGATTCCTCTTTGCTTCTGTTAAATGGTATGCTTCTCTGATCTCCCTTTATTAATTCCTTCTCCAATTACTAATATTCTCAGCTAGAAAGCTCCTGATGTCTCTGAATAATTTTTCCTTTGTGCTCTTTTGGTTTTGCTGTGTTTCTCTGGCTTGGGTTGATCTCTAGCATGCTGAACCCTTCCTTGTGACAAGCTCTGCAGGGACAAGCCCGTCTCCTTTGCTCCTTAGTCCCAGTAGTTAGCACATAAGTCTTGCAGGCTGCTTTGCTTTAACTCAAGCCCGTTCAGAAAGACAGCAACAGGTAAGAAATGCATCATATCCTCTTGTCTGGTTTTCCAGTTTCGAAGAATTTTACCCTTGGATCGCTCACTGTACTGAATAATATAACAGAATTTGAAAATATGCATCTTGAATGAGGATTCCCAGTTATTTGTCAGCCCTGTCAAAGTACCGTAGCTCTAACAGGGCGCCTGCGAGTCTGGAAATCCCAGAAATTTCCATAGCACATGCGTAGAGTAAGTACAACACTTCTGGGAAATGTTGGGTTCACTGTGCACACATTGCACAGTACATTCACTCATGCAACATATCCTGAAGGCTTTGGGTTTACTACATAAACGCAACACAGAACATATTCATGTTTTCCATCTGGGAATGCCTTGAAAGAAATAGAGCAGCCTTAACTTTCCTCTAAGTCTGCTATGCGTCGTATGTGGCCTCCTTCCTTGAGCCAGGAGGGTCTAAAAGGATCTAAAACACAATCAGAACTAACAATTGTAGACAACCCGGACACTTGCAAGCAAATGCAAATCTTTCCAACATGCTTAATGCACTTTGAGCTAGACTGTCTTCTTTCCTGACAAAGTGGTCACAATATGAAGTGACTAAAACGCTGTAAAATCTCAAGTGAGACAAGGCAGCTGTGGTGCATTTCTGAGTAACAAGACAAGACCAGTTTTATATCTGTAGTTTACCTTGCAATAAAACAGAAGTGCTTTGTCCAGGCCACTAAGATAGAAAACATATGAGTCTCTGTCAGCAAAATCATCGAAAATTTTACTTTGTGCAGGTAAAATTTTGATTGATTTGGAACTTCCCAGATGTTTAATGGCTGAAGGGTTCAACCAATTTTTCAAAAATTTATTAGTTAATAGAAACTGGATAAATGTCATCAGAACATGTCAACTCTGCTTGTGTCTCTTCCATTCAATCATCGCAGCAATTAGTGGAGGAAAAAAAAAAAAAAGAAAAGAAAAGGCTTGCTATTCTCTGTTCTCCCTATTCTAATGGGCAGGCTGAATACATCTGAGCAAGTGTTTGCTATTTAGACTGAGACTCCAGCAGTGCACGCTGAGTTTTTACCGTGCTTGCTGGGAGGTCCTTCTGAAGTGCCTGAAACTTAGGTACCCTTATGCTCTTAATTTGTGCTAGCCCCAACAATCTGGCCATGATCAGTGAGGAGTATGGATTTTGAATATTTTAATATAAGAATCTTGGTATGAAAAGATTGGAATTAGCAGAACTCACTTATCTCCATATTTCTCTTCTCTCCCTTAATGTTACTTGCCATTTATTTCATTGATTTTTTTTCCTGTCGGGTTCAACTTGTTGTTGTTGTTGTTATGATTTACCATTCTGATCTGTGTTTATTCCTTTTCTTTCTCAGTTTTCCTTTTTTCTGAGACAACTGGGTAGATTCGATAGTACAGTCCTATCTGTTCTTGTATTTTAACATTTTCTTTTTCCTTAAGTAATTTTGGTTTCTTTTGTCTCACCAGTAATAACAGCATATAAATACCTATATAAAGTACCTTTTTCTTAAAATATTAGTCAGGAAGTAACATCTTCCATGGGAGAGTTTTGCAATTATCAACAGTTTGTCCTTGAAATCATAGCACATAAAATGAAGAAATGTTCAGTATTCAATATTCCATTAGAAATTATCTTTCAGCTTTTTGTATTGCATGTAGAGGCTTAATATAGCATTTCAGAAACTATTTCAATCTGCTAAAACCTAACATCAAAGATCATTTAGTAAATTTATTTTGTAGAAAACTGCTGGCAATGATTTTTGCCCTGCATTGAAGAAGTGAAATTAGGCTGCAGAAGAAATGTCTGAGCCCTGCCATGCAGTTTTATTGCACTAGATGACAGTGTTGTACTTTTCAAAATACCACGACTAGATTTTACTGCAATACTGCTTCATGCTCTGAAACACTTAAAGGCAGTTTTGTATAAGAAGGTGCAAACAGGAGAGCATTTTAATAACATGGTGCTGCCTGAAAGTTTTCTTTTGTATTTGCTTGTGCCTGAGTCACTGCATCTGTATAGACAAAAGTAACTGTTTCTTCCCTTCACTCGAGGATAGCCTAATCAAGTGCATGCTATTCAAATGCTTTGAGTAGGACATTTTTGGTCTCTTTAGAAGATCTGTAGCAAAGAATGATATTGGGAAATAGCACAGTGGTGGGTGATCTGGCTAATGAAAAGCAGTAGCTCAGCTTCACTTCGCTGCTTTTTAAGAGTCTGCTTTTTAAAGGAGATATGCCGAAGAGTTACAAAATCATTATATTGATGGAAACTGCTAATAGACAAGCAGATGAACACTCATACCTAACTTCCTCTGTGATTAACCTTCTGCCTAAGAGTGAGAAAGCACAGTAGACATGGCCACTGGATGAGCAGTGCTTTCATTTAGCTAGGAAATAGCATTACATTCATAAGAGGTGCAGTAACTAGTCAGGTTAATAGTTCTTAAAATGAAAGATTTATTTAGAAAAAGAAGAAACTTCAAGGACATTAATAGATCTGCCTTAGCCTCTGTATGTGTACTTTGCGTTCTCCTTTACTGGAGCAGAATGCCAGAGCAGTGTCTGACGCAAGCAAGTTTGCTGAAGCATTCCTGCTTATGTAGTCAAGGTTTCTCTTTCTCTTTCTTTCTTTTTTATTTTTTTTTCTTTCCACATACACCTGGAGCTGTGGCAAACTGTTCCTTGCTGTAAAATGCAGACAAATGGATTTATTTGCCTCTGAAAGAGTCATCTGTTTTGATCTCCCTCCTGATTGCTCCTCCAGTCTGTGGTGGATCTCTTGACTTTTACCTCTGTTTTTTCCCCAAGCACACACTCTTTATCTGTATGGCCTCCATCCCTCTCCTTTTCTAGGTATTTAAAAGCAAACTGAGCAATCTTTCTTTCTTTCTTTCTTTCTTTCTTTCTTTCTTTCTTTCTTTCTTTCTTTCTTTCTTTCTTTCTTTCTTTCTAGCCTGTAGGATAAGTGGTACAAATAGCAGTGAGGGGTGTTTGTGCAGAACCATCTTCCACTATGAAGGAAGTTAGCCCAAAGATGCTTTTTACATCTGTTATATGAAGAAGGCCCCTCATTCCAAAACTGTCAGTGTCTTTTATATATATGCATTACATGAGTACCCCTGATTATCTCTCCCGTCTGCCTGCAAATTTACCTGAAGCTCTTGCATGTGTTACTTCATTAGCATTTATTTGTGAGCTGTATTTCTAACCATGGCTAGACTTTTCTTGAAATTCCTATTATCTTTATAATTCTACAGTTCCCACACTGAGAAGTTCTGTTCTTTTCTCCCTACATTAAGTGGGCACCCAAATGTAACACTTAATCTAGTGGGATTATGTCCTCTTTTTATTTCATGCTCTCTTAGTTGTTGCATCTCAAGGAAAAGAAGGCAGTTTGTAGTATTTATAGAGCAGCTTGCATGTTCAGGAAAATAATGCAGGAAGCTTCTGCTTGTCTAAATGATCTGGGAGGCTAGTCTTATTTTCTGATAAACATAAGCAGTTATTCGTGCTCGTAAAGCTTCATGATCTGGTCTTTTAAGAACATTTTCCCTCTTTTCAGCAATTCCTTACAGTCCAACTATGTTCCCAGAGAGAGAGAGTCAGGTATCTCCATGCCTCTCCATTCCATTGTGATAATTATCCTGAACAATAGGTGTCAATAAATGTCAATTCAACTTTCTTATACAGATTCTGAGCTCCAGGTCTGAACCATTGAAATCAGCCAAATTACTCCACGGAGGCAGTCTGACTATTAGTTAGCTGGCTGAGTGTACAAGCCAGAGCCAGAGGACAAGCTTTCCCCTAAGTCACTTATTTCTTCCTTATCGCATACACTGTTTACAGAAGGAGAAAGATTTTTAAAAGACTTGCTAATTTCCTAACTCAGTTGGCATGTAAGAGATGTAAATCCAAGTTTTATCCCTGCTAAAATCCATGAATGCCTGTATTAACTTTGTAGCTCCAGGGTTGTCCTGTAAAAGAGGTAACCTTCTCAATTAGTGGCTGTACCTTTTGTCTTCAGACCCCCCAAAAAATTGCTTTTAGAGACTGCTACATCCAACTTGCAAATGATGTAAAGTGATGCTGTTTTAAATGTAAGTTTTCATCCCAAATATCCTACAAAGTATAGGTTTTTATTTGAGTCCTGTCTTACCCTAGTCCCACTGAAGGAAACAAGCTGGTGGTCCCTGGGAATTGAGGATGCTGCTGTAGGCTGCCTGTGTCCCTATTTATGTTTATTCTTTCCTTATGCCGGGATACCAGATGGCCAATGCAGCAGGTGATTGAAGCAGTTCAGTAATCTTAGCCATATTGAATTAAGATTGAAGAGAACAGGGAAAATAAACAGAATATGATGTTGAATATTGTTGATGAAGGAAAGTAAATGTATTGCAGGTACAAGAGTAAAATTGTTTCCAGATTTGTGGCACAAAGCTTTCTGGGTCACAATATGTTAATCAGCAAACAAATTCTCCCAAAACCGTAATAGAAATTCCCCTATAGAAAGAAGTGGAGATATTTTCTTGCCCATCTATAAAGTACTTTTAAAGCAGCGCAGACTTATTTTTGTGAAGCATTTAAGACAGCTCCCAGGTAAGTGTTAGGAAATACGACATTTGCTATAAACAGATCTACTGGGATAAATAATATAAATATATATGTATACAAACATATGTATGCATATACATATTTACTTTTAGGTAAATCTGAAGTTCAGTATGAGAATTTCTTAGTTATCTTTTCAGATGCTTTTGTAGTGAGATCTTTGGGCATTTTCAGATGAGAAAGTACAGCTGACATTGAAATTTATTAAAGGTTATATCAGCATTGTATTAGAGGTGCTTAACATTATGGAAAAGGTTAAGTATTACTAACACTGGTAAAACAGTTTCCCTACATGGAGAAAGAGAGCGGAAACATAGAGTTTTTTTAGTGGAATTATGATTAATTACAATCATCTTGCAAAGTTGCCGTAAAGGTTAAAGCATATATACCATTTTAATTCTCCCTCTTAAACAGAAAATAGCCACTTAGGAGTTCAGTGCAACTTAGGCATGTAGGTAATACTCATGCACGTAGGTAAGGACCTTGCCAAACAGAGCTGGGCATGGCCAAGCTGTGCGGCAGATGACCCAGGCCTGGCCCAGGATTTAACTAACTGAGCACAACTTGAAAAACTATCAGATGCAACCAGAGAAACTGCTGAACATAAATAACAGAGAGACTTAAAAGAAAAATAAAATAGTAATAAAAAAAAGATAGATCACGCCAAGAGGAATGATGGGGTTTCACAGTGGTTATGGGGGAGATGGGTGAGACGCAGCCAAGCTTCACACATTCAACAGCAGCACTGGAGACCTTTTTGAGGAGTCAACAGCCCCTAGGCAGCCTCATCAGTAACACTGTGTGAGGTTGAAGTGCCCTAGGGTGAGAACAAGGTAGATGGGAGAAGAACAAGTGGGGGAAGTGAAGGAAAGAGGGTAGAAGAGGCCACTCACTCATAAGTAGGCTGATGGGCAGGATGCTTGTGACACTGGCACCTGCTCACTGCAGTCCTCATATTCTCCTACCAAATCCCATTCCTAAGTATTTTCTTTGTGATTTTGCTCTCCATTCTGCTTGCAACATCCCCACCTGGATTAGCCATGAGAATGCAGAGTCAAGAATTACACACCGCATTGTTGCGGTACAGACGTGTCTGGAAAGACACACATTTCTTCTTGAATGCATATTTTTTTGGAGTCACTTTATCTGACTTTAGTAGTTTTAAGAGAAATTGATCTTTGGCAATTTTGATCTCTTCTGGAGAAAAGAGCTGTTTACCTAGGCTACTATTATAAACATTTAGAAAGGGAAGAACAGCAACAGCTGTTGTTTCTTGTTATTTGAGTAGTTTCTTTGTCACTTAATAATTTACATATTGTTTGTTTACTCTTTATTATCTGGGCAGGAAGGTATTTATTTTCCTAGCCGGATTCATCTGCATAAAGAAGGACACAATGGTAATAAATGGTAGGAAAGAACTCTACAGCTTTCAGTCAGATTTGGTCAGTAATCCAAAATTGCCTACAAAGAGGAGGAAAATGGGACCCAGAAAAACATCAGTGATCAGTTTTCTCTTTATTTTTTTTCTTCCTCATTATGTTTGACATTTTTGATGCAGGAATTTGTTACAAGCTAATGCCTGTGGCAGAAGACAGAAGAGATGAAGTCAGTGCTGAGATATAGAACACATGCAAAGTGTATGAAAAATTGAAATGACAAGGTTACGCAGTAGCACATTTTTATCTTGTAGCTCAAGTGGGTAGATGTGGAGACAGCAGAGGCAGCACTGCAAAGAGGGAATTAGTTCTTTCTTTGTTCTACAAAATTACTCATTGTTTCCATTTCACATATGCAATTTTTCACTGTTTCACTTTTTTTGCATTACAAGGGAAAGATGGGAGGTTACTTTGTGATTACCCGCAATGAAAACCATCCTTTCTGAAAGAGATGAGAACATGTAAGGAAAAAAATATTGATACATTATTAATTAGCCATATTGTAATGATGCCAAGACACTCAGCTCTTCTTGAGGCTTTGCTGTGCTAACTGAGCCACAGAAGAATAGCTAAAGATTGTACAAACAAGAAAAACTACATGAAAATGGGAGAAACATCTCTACTTTACAAAGCAGTGTGAGAGTGGAATGGTGACCAGTGCTGGGTTTACAAGAAGAGACTGAGATGGATCTAGACTAATTGCTTCAGTCTTAGCCCAGAACATAGTCTAAACCTAACTTCTTTCTCTAGCTACTTTCTAGAGAAACCTAATTCTTTCTCTAGCTACTTTCAAAAAATGCCACAGCAAATGTGTCTTTCTAGGTTAATTTAGCACATATGAAAAATGCATTTCTGTACTTTTCATGTCCTCTTCTCTTCCCCAGCTCAATAACAGCAATAAATATCCTAGTAACTGCTTGAAACTGAAAATTCAAACCCATTCCAGGCTGGAGATATCTGATAGTTTAAGTCGGAAGACGTTAGGAAATGCATTGTCATATTTAGTTCTGTCAAAAACATAAAAGCCCAGCAAACCTGGACTTTTTGATTTATGGAGAAGATAAAGAAGTAAAAATACCTTTTGTCTTCTTCCCCCCACCCCCCAAGAACACTAAATGATTTCCTTTTACTCTCCTTTTTGACTTCCTTTAGCTGTTAGTCCTGCTCAAGTATCTTTAGGAAGGCATGCCTTTAACAACAAATAGCTTTCCATTTTCAAATATTCATCTGGCCTTCAAAAAAGTGCCTTTAAATGAGACTTTAATGGGCACACTGTGACTTTTCTTCTCACAAGTTCTGAGTCTTTTCTTCCTGATTTTTTCTTCTCCATTCAGCAGTTCTGTGTCTCATTGGTACAGGTACAGAGAGAGGGCTGGAAGCAGTGCCAGCAGATCCTATGACAAAAGCAGGGAACTCAGATGTGTCCTGATAAGTTTGGCCATTTCTATGTAGTTTGTCCTGTGGGGCTCTACCAGTCTCCTCTTTGTAAGAAGATAAGATTCTGCATGAATTCCCCATATATATACAAACTGGATAACATCTGAGAGCTCTAGTTCAAAGGTGTCATTTCTCTAACTAATCGTTTATGTCTGATAGGTTAAAGTGCAGAAATCTTGAAGGTTAACAAGGCCTTGAAGACCCAGGGATCAAAGCTGGCTCTATCATAAAAGCAGAGAATGAAGTCACTTAAAGTGGGCTCAGAGAACAAGGTACGTGCTAAATCATTCTGTGATTCTGTGAAAGCAGCAAGTGGGTAGATGCTCTGTGCATATACCAGCACTGTGTCACTTAGGCTTGAGAACTACATGCGTGCTCAAAAAGTCTAGCTATGAGACTTTACAAAGTAGATGGATAAATAATATCCAAAGTATCCTAGTCTAAGGAAGGTTATCTACCTCCTATACCTTACTGTTATCTCACAGGATGTCCCTGTTATAACTCTTTCACTGCTCGTCTAAAGATCTCCCTTTGCTTTTATTACTGAAGCTGGTCCATATCTTCATTTCTATCAGCCTGCAGCCAGAGCTCCCCAAGTGAATTATTAATTCGGTGCTGAGCTGTGGGAAATATGAAGATTTAATTGAAAGTTCTGCATCACCTGCTGCAGGAGGCAGCGGTCCTGTGCTTCACTAATTGTCAAAGTGCTAACTGGCAACAATAATATTATCTAAGTACAAGCCATTCCTGGCAGCAGGGCGCTCAAAAGTGGCACAATTGTTTACATTTTGTCTATTAAACTGCATTCTCAGGACAAAAAGACTGTTTGCTATCCTTGGGATGGGATGGATAAAGAAGTTTCATAGAAGAGAGACAGCATTTTCCTTAACAAGTAGCAGAAATGAAGAACTAAGAAGCTGAAAACAATATAAGTCTTGGGCTGTGTGCTTTAAACTGAAAAGAGATTCTGCTTTCTAAAAATATTTCCCATAGAAGGTAGGTAGGCATATTTCTGATGAATTGGTAACACGCAGTGCATGCTGTTAAGCACATGTAATCTTGCAGTATGAACATTTAACTGAGATGAGAAATGTTCTTGTTTATTTGTGGAAATAAGAATGACACACAGCAGGCAGATACATTTTCTTAAGTGAAACTTTCTGCTTTGTGACAAAAAATAGTCCCCTAAAAAAAAAATCTTATTTTCTTGTACTGAAGCATTCGGTGCAAACAAGAGACTTCTCTTTCATCAGTGTCAACCGTATTGTACAAACAGCCTTCATTGCCCACTTGAGAAGTTTTCAAAAGGTACCTTTATGCCTTGACCCATGATGCCCCCTTTACTCTGGAGAACTGTGTCATAAATACTCACAAAGTTGCTGCTTTATCTTCCTTAAAATGCCCCTCAACTATGGTTTGAGGGCCTTGGGAAAAAAAAAAAAAAAGTATGCTACTGTTTTAGAAGGATCGTTATGTTTAATGCTGTTAAACAAAATTTTATCTGTATTTTATCCAGGAGTCACTTCTAATCATGAAACAGTTTAATTTCCTGAAATATCCTTTGTTTCTCTGTCAGAATCACCTTTTGCCTCATTTTATAGTTAGGTTGAGGGGTCTTGGTACCAGATTTGCTTTTCGAGTTTGTGTTTGCACTGCATCTAATGCATTAGTGAGCTGGTTCTTTATGAAGGATCCTATTAAAAAGGCAAAACATATGCTGAATAAAGGAATAATGATGTTTGTTTAGTCTGACAGGTCTTGTTTTCTGTCTATTTATTAACTCTGAGGTACTTAGATGGTCTTAAAGTACTTTCTCTTTTCATAGTGCCTTTCATAAAGCTTCCAAAAGCTTTAAAACACTTCGTAGATGCTTTGCCCCTGTTTTACCACTAGTGAACCTGATGCACAGGGAGAAAAAGTCACTTTATATTCAGCAAAATAACAACAAAGGTAGGACTTAAACTATGTGTTTCTAGCTTTTTGCATTAACCTTTCTGCCACAGTGCTGCTCCAGTATACAATACAAGTTCATGCAGACTCTCTATTTCAGAGCTCATACAGCAAAATCTTAGTGATTTTAATGCCTACAGAGCTACCCCAAACCTTCTAGCAAATGTGACTGAGGTAAAGGACAAGCCTGTGTTTGCAAAGAAAGCACAAGCTATAAAGATGTTATCTGAGCACAGAATAAAGAACTAGGAGAGGGCAAGAGCTGAGGATGGAGAACAGCAAACAAAAAGGATCCTGGCACAAAAGCAGGGATGTAAGAAATTGTATAATAGCAGCCTGTACGCATACAAAAAGCCTTCAGCTTCTTCAATCCAGTCGTCTCCTCCAGCCTTGAACATGCAGTTTGGTATGTGTTTCTGTTTTAAACTTGACATTTTAGAGGAGAATCAAACAAAAAGAATCTGCCATGCACCTTTTTTACCTCTTTTAACAACAACTACACATAGGGTTTTGATATAACATCTAGACTTACCTAGTAACTCAGAGCATGTCCACACTGAGGAGACTATACTTTCTTGCTCAATATACTAATGTATTTGTGATGTGTCTGTGGTGAGAAAACGCCAGCTGGAGGATCCCTTATCTTAGTGAGGACCCTTATTTACACTTCACATCATAAATGACAGTGTGTTTGGAAAAAAACAGCAAAATGGGAGAAGAGGTACTGAAACTGGGGCAGCAAAGTTGTTATTACAAAGCTGAGTATTAAAGCTGTTGCAGGTGAGCTGTGAGTACCATGTCGTTGTTCAGCTGTGTCAGGAGAAGGATGTGTGATAACATAAAAGCTCTGAAGTGTCAGCCTTTGATGTTCAGGAGACAGACTCTCACCTTTCATGTCAAAGTACTGAACATACATTTGGTGGCAGAACACTGAAAACGAGCAGTCTGAGGGAGGTGATGACATACTTGAAGTTGCATAAGTCTTGTTGAACAGTAGAAGATCAGTTAAACATTTTGGCTTGCATATCTTGGAACACAGAGCTAATAAAGAACTTATAGTTTTATTTATATTTATCCAAGCAGTAAGTTGTGAATTTTTGCACCAATTAAAATAGAAATTAAACAATATCTCAGTATTATTAAACCGGTTGGAACTTTTAATGGAAATTGCTGTCTTGCGTAATCTTTATGCAGTTTACCAAAATAAATTACTTTACTTTTTTTTTTTTTTTTTTTTTTTAAGATACTCCTGCATAAATGTGAAGAAAATCCACAGTAATTCCTGGGCATTATAAAATGCAGGGTTCATGTTGTTGGATTATTTGTGCTGTTTTATCAGGGCCACAATAGAATCTTGAATTATTATATCTGTTTAGCATTAAATAGAACTTCCATTAAGCCATTAAGGCTTCCACTAGCCATTAAGGTCAGTTTGAAAGATTCAGTCATGTTTCTGTATCTTATTATTTTACGAGCAGCTGAATGTCAAGCATCTCTTGCTGTCACTAGCAAGAACCGCTGCTTTAACTTGGTGAGAAAACTAATGACCCTGTAAATCAATTTATAGCTGTGTATGTACTGTTGTGCATTCATGCTGCTACTTGATTGATTCGGGTTGTGAAAGTCACTGTAGAAAGTAGGTATAATTGTCATTAGGCATTGCAAGAACAGTCAGTGTAAACACAAACACCTCCCAAACCCCCAGACAGTTGTTTTGAAAATTGTCCTAAACCTTTAAAGTTAAGACTCCTTATTTTTAATATTGCGATGAACTAATTCACAGCTCTTTCAAAACACTTCAAAGCAATGTTGTCTCTAAATGAACATGAAAGCAAGCATAGAGGTAATTTAGTGTGTTTGAAGGTATTTGGTAGTTAAAAGGTACCAGTTAGGAGAGTATATCACCACATCTGGAGTATTGTGCCCGCATCTGGAGTATTGTGTCCAGTTCTGGGCCCCACAGCACAAGAGGGATGTGGAGCTGCTGGAGAGAGTCCAGCGCAGGGCTACGAGGATGATCAGGGGCCTGGAACATCTGCCCTGTGAGGAGAGGCTGAGGGAGCTGGGCCTGTTCAGCTGGAGAAGAGAAGGCTGAGAGGGGACCTGAGCAGTGTCTAGAAGTACCTCAAGGGAGGCAGTGAGGAGGATGAGGCCGGCCTCTTTTCACTGGTGGCCACCGACAGAACTAGAGGAAATGGCCGGAAACTGAAGCACCAAAAGTTCCACAGGAACTTAAGGAAAAATTTCTTCCCAGTGAGGGTGCCAGAGCCCTGGAACAGGCTGCCCAGAGAGGTTGTGGAGTCTCCTTCTCTGGAGATCTTCAAACCCGCTTGGACGCAGTCCTGTGCCACGTGCTCTAGGTGACCCTGCGTGTGCAGGGGGTTGGACTAGATGACCTCTAGAGGTCCCTGCTAACCTTAAGTGTTCAATGATTATATGATTTCTCTGGAAGGCTGCACAGTCCCGTGCTCACGGGACTTGGGATTTTGTGGGTTTTTTGTTTTGTTTTGGTTTTGGCTTGTTTGTTTGTTTGTTTCATGAATTTGGTGCTCCTGACATGAAGAGCAGCAGATAAAGCCTTCAGCAGAGGGACAGAGGATTTGTACAATGGAGAGCAATAAAAAAATCACATCACGGAGAGGACCCTGCGTACTGTGGATAAAGTTCCTGTTGGTGGTTGGAAGATCTTGTGTAAATTACCTTGATTCAGAGACAATCAAAGGCTTGAGGGACTTCAGAAACAAGGCAAATAAGAGGTAAATGCTTGTGAATTTCTTGGGGGATAAGAAAAAGCTAGACTGTGTAGAAGTAGAGTCTAATCTGGGAAAGAAGATGTTGACTTTCGTGTCAAACTATGGTGCCCTCTTTCGCTGTAGGGGTGCTCAACCATGTTTCTGTGTAAGATGCTTGATCAGAGATTCCCAAAGATGTGTTCAACAGATGAAACACCTGGAATAAGAGGACAGGCCAGCACAAGCCACCCTGCCCATAGGGGATGATGGTCTGCGAACAGGCTGTGGAGCACCACGTCTGTCTGTGAAGCAATAGGGAGGCTAGAAAGCAGGATCTGAATCTGTAGATCCTGATCCTGAGGAGGCATTTGGGTGGCAGAGCCTCCACAAGCAGCTGACCCTGCTGAGAGACATTGCAGTGGGAAAGGCTTTTTTGGGCTGCGCTGACAGGTTTTGGGTTGTCCCAAACCTAAGTTCCCACTGACTCATAGGACAGAACCAGAGGGAATTACATGTGTGAGGCTGGTCTTAGTTGCTATAGGGGTGGGTCAGGGCTGATCTAGTCCTATTAATTACACTGATCGTTGTAATTAGTTGTCTCATCATAGAAAAAGATTAACTGAGTATTAATTTTAAAAGTCATGGTGTTTGGAAATTATCGCCTCTGATTTCAACTCTGTTTAACCATAAGTTGAATATAGTCTAACCAAGATTGTACATAGCTATACAAATATATACATATATACACACATATAAAGTTAGAATGCAAAAAAGAAAAACCCTGAGCAAATTACATTTGATGTAATTCTTGAGTGTGAAATCCTTAAATATAAGAACTCTCTATTCTTCAAAAGTACTTCATTAAATGGAGAAGAAACTCAGTCTCATACGGCAGACACAGCATAAAGGAAGCAAAGGGCAATGACATAAGGCTGATCTGTGCTGCTATATGGAAGAAGTCTTGTCAGACGAACTGTGGGACAGCTATAAATCATGATAAAAGAAACTGTGTCAATATAGAAAATTATAATTTTAATGATATCGGTCATAATCCCAGAAGATGTTATGATAGACCTATATAGAATCAGGGAAACCATTTGGTTGAAAGGATCCATTAGGTGGATGGATATCTGGTTAATCAGTATGTCTCAGAAAATAATTGTGATGTAGGGAATGAAAATATGGGGAATATAAAGAATAAGAAACATAAAATCACTCTCTCTTCTTCTTTTGTCCTAAGGAATTCTGTTAAGAATGTAGGAACACTCGTGGAGTGGAAGAATTATTTGAAAAGCCACAATCCTGGTAAGACTTCTGTGTCCAGGTGACACAGAAATGGCAAATAGTGCTGGCAAACCTCTATTCATTCGTACTTCTTTTTAGAGGTGTGTTATCTAATGAACGTGTATAAAAGCCAAACACGAATTAACATATCCAGGAATTAAGACTGTAGGTTGACTTTACAGCATGAATTACAATGTCCTGCAGATTTTAAGATTATATGAAGTTAATTTATAGTGCACTACTGTTCCTAAAACACTCAAAGAGCAGTCCCAAAAAGAAAGCTAGGAGACATCAAGTAAGGAAATGACATTTCGTCTGTTCCTAGCAAGAGAAATCCCAGCAGACAGAAATCTGTCTGCAGAATGAAAGTTGAAATTTTTTCTTGATTCATTAAAATGCTTTTCAAAGCATCCAGGAATGCTTTGTAATTCAAAAGGCACTCAATTTCAGAAGCCAGGAATTAAGTGGGGAGTTGATTATGGTGTGCAATACCTACCTGCAGAAGAAATCTCTGATGATATTTGTCTCTTTATGAAAAATAATAATGGGTTGAAAGCTGAAGTTAGAGGAAAAACAGACTCAAAATAGTATCAGTGACACATTCATTTATTATTTTACCTAAGGAAGCATTGGTTGGTTGGTTGGTTTTTTATCTCTGTTGGGCTCTTAAGTGTAGAAGGGCACAAAATAGTGATAGGAGAACTATAGTATTGAGGAGTACAGAACATACTTGATGTGCTCTCCGGCTGTGAAATGGATGGACCTTGGTAAGATGATTTTTGTGCTCTTTAGCCTTAAAATTTCTGAATTTATGAAGGATGGCAGTCCTGGAGCATGGAAGTTTCTCCTTATCTGTGCAGCAAGTGTCACATAATAAGCACCAGTGCACATATCTTCTGAATCCTTCCTGCAGGGCCCAGTTTCATGGAAAAGGAGGATGATGTCTTGAGAGGCAGCCATCCTACAAGTGTAAGAGAGGGAGTAGGACTACTTAGTGAAACCTGAGATCCTATCTGTAGAAGAGAATAGCTCTACTTGTATTTAGACAGAGGTCCATTTCATATAGCCACTGGTAGGCAACAGATGGTAATTACCACTGGTTACTAAAAGCTAGGTCAGATTGGAACCCAATGACCTGGAACTAAGATGGTCCATACGCCACCCCTGCGCAGGCCGGTGCTCTTGCTGGTCGCATCGCTCCTGCTGCAGTAAAGCCTGTTCTCACGAGCAAGAAGCTTTCGTGTTAGCTGCTCGTGGAACAACGACCTTAACATTTCTGCTCTGCCCTCAGTTTTACCTCTTGCTGTGTACTTTTTGTCACACTTTAGTTGCGACCTTGCAGGGACAAGAGAAATATAAGGCTGCGTGAAAAGGGAGCAAGGCGTGGAAATAGAAATGGAAAAGATCCCCTAAGAAAAGAAGCTCTCCGTAAGCTCCAGCAAGCCCAAAGAACTGAAATCTAGGGCTTTTTTGTCGTTGTATTTTTCCTCGCAGTGCCCTTCAAGCTCTTTTCCAAGCCCTCAGGACTTAACCAATTGCTAGATTATATTAATCTACTTGGCTGGTATTTTTAATTACAAATATTTTGGTTATTTTAGTCCGTTTGTCTTTTATTAATTAAGTAGAATCTGATAAAAATCTATCTGGAAGGTGTCCATTAGCCACGCAACACTAGTTCTTTAAATATTTGGTCCAATCCAGCAAATTCTGTGTTTTGAAAAATATTGGAACATGCAGAGGACATGCAGTAAGTTCATATGTGTGTGTTTTTTATATATATGTATATTCGCTTCCATGCTCTTTGTCACTACGACATCTTGCATTTTATATGCATATATGCAAACACACAGCATTCTTAGCCATTAGTTTTTTGAGGTTAAAGAGTTTGAAGAGGTTACTGTGTAGTAAAGAATGAAACTCTGCTCATTTAGTCATAATTAATAGGAAGTAGGAGTGTGTAGGAGGTGAACCAAGGCACTTTTGCTCTTCAGTTTCCTGCCAAGAAAGACAGTCTTTGCTGCCTAATGCCACACCACAAGGTTATTAGAAGTCCTGGTCTAGGCTAAACAGCCATTCTTGATTATATATGAGTACAAAAGCAATTTATTATTTTTTTTCCTTTTTTTTCCCTTTTTTTTGTCAGCCTTCTCTGAAGAAATGCCTGAACTATTTATGATCTGCCATGTATATGGTTAAGAATTTCCCTGGGAGGAAAGCACTATGTCTGTAGTTATAGAATCAGATTTGCTGAATGCTGACTTTCTGGCAAATGCTTATTGAATCTTTAATATAATTATGTTTCCTCTACCTATTATTAATAAGGAAATACCTGTAAAAGCATTGGATGTCTTCAGGATATTGTTTATTTTTGTCTGCTGCAGCATAAGCATTTTTTATTTTTATTACTATGCTTTCTTTCTTTATTCCATAGCGCAAACCTCAAAAAACTAGAAGGGAAGTTTGTTAGCAAATATTTTGTGACAGTGCTGATATATATGTGGATTTACTATATGTAGACTGCTTCAGCTGTGTGTTAATGCTTCTGCATTTCTGTGTGGCAGTCAAACAGACATTATGAAACTTTTTTTTCTTATGATACTCATAAAACAACAACTAAAAGGCAAATATCTACTTTTGGAGCGAAATAGTATATTGCTGCATCAGCTACTTTTACCTTAAAAATTAAGAAAAAGAAAACCGCAAACAAACCCCTTATAATGCCACGACAGTTTTATATGTTGCTAATACATGAGAAAGAGCAAGTAAACTGCAAAATGTGCAGCTTTTTATGTGAGGAAGTCAGCAATAGGATAGTGGTCTAAGCTCACAGAAATGCCCCCCACAAAAAAAAAAAAAAAAAATTAAGTTTGGACTATGAGAAGTTCAAAAACATTTAGAGTTTCCAACTCAGTAACATAGTAATGCGTAAGGATGAAAGCCAGATTCTGAGTCCCATCGCCAGGCCTCTGCTATCTGAACATTTCTTGAGTTTTTTTTTTTTTCCTTTCTCCCCACAAAGGAGAATATAATTCACCCATGTAGAATATCAGCCCAATTTAAATAGCTTGAATAGAAAGGATGGGATTAAATATATCTTGGCTGTATGTTTTATGTGTTTTCAAGCAGTCTGGTTAATACCGATCGCTAAGGAGAAGATGTGTGCAGCAAGGCTGCTATGACATCTTGTCCAGCTGCTCAGTGGTAAAGCCTCCTTACCCCAATGACATCAATTAAAATTACTTTTCTTTTTCCCCCTTTGGCATAGTATTAACATTTTTTTCTCTTTTCCCTTGACAACTCTTTTTATTTTGTAAAGTTCAGTACTTACGAATCTCTATCAGTCTTTACTTAGAATTAAAAGGTCTTGCTAGGGATTCAGCTATTGAAGAAAATAAGCTCCTGAATAAGACTGATTTGTATCTCTGGTTATGATTTTTGTCTTGGGTTTATCAAAGATCAAATGAATGCACCATCCTATTAAGCTTAGGCAATGTAATACTTATGTAAGATATGCAGTATTTTTGTGCAAGTTTGGAGACCACCGAAATGAAGCACACTTTCTAGCAGAGCTATTTGTTCCTTCCTTCTGTTAAAACAGTTAGGCACAATTCCCATCAATCATTAATCATCTTCAGCTTTCAGAGTAATAAGTGCTCCTCCTGCTATCTGTGGTGTCACTTAGTATCTTGTTATAGGATGTCTTGGGGCTAATATCTCAAGCAAGACAATTGTCAACAGCCACCGCGAGCCAGATAGATTTAAGAGCAGTAAAATAAAGGGTTTAATTCTTTGCAGAAAGTTTAAACGTGTAGTCACCCAGGAAATAATAGGATAATTAGAAAAATAAATATATATAAAATTTTTACATTTGACATTTTTAATAACACACAAAAATACAGTACGTGAAAGAATTTTCCTCCTTTCCTGCTTTTGTCTTCCTTTCTTTTTTACAAACCAGCATTTTGGCAGTGTTCTGTCAATTAATAAGAATGACAGAGTAATTGTTCTGTGTCAGTACCCAAACGACAAAGCACACACAAAAGGCCTGACTGTCCATCAGCCCCTCAGGGATATCATGTCCAATCTTTATGCACTACAGCTGGGTCAAGTGCCTGGGCACAAATTGAGGGTTAGGCTAGTGCTGGATTTCCAATACACAATGATGTCTTAATTCCTCATGCAGACTGTGTCTGCAGGATAATTAATCTTTAGTATGTCAGCTCACACCAAAGCTGCCGTGAGTCCTGGAGCAAGAACAGAGGGAAAAACGCTGAGCGTGGAGGGGTGCCGTGGCTGTTCCGAAAATGCAAAGGTGCTGAGTCGAAAGTGGGCATCCACAATGGGAAAAATAGGAGCAGAGAATAATTAAAGATGGCATTTTGGGGTTACAACTGTGGAGTGTCTGTTCTAACCAAAATGAAATCAGATTAAAGCTGAAAGAAACAGCTGCACATTAAGTCCTATTTAATATTGATGCTAACTGAAGTATGGATTTGTGTGCTACTTCCTCTAGGTTTTTGCCTTGTATTGATGCCTCGTTGTATAATAAATAGGATTTCTGCCATAGAAAAGTAGTAGGAAGTGGAATTCTAAGGTAGACTCTTTCTGTAGAAAAGTATAGAAATCACTCAGGTGTATTTTTTGCTGTATTTTGAGAAGGAAAAAGAGATATTTTCCCCTTATTTTGTAAGCCTCTTAGAATGATGCCAGAAGAGTCAGAAAGATTTTTGAACAACATATACATACACTCATAGTTCCCAAAATGGAAAATTCTCCGGACACAGGAAAAAGGGTCCTTGTTATAATAACCACAGAAGAAATACTGGCTGCACTTATTCTCAGGCTACCTGAAATGTTGTATTTCCTGGTACTACTCTCTGATCACTATTTAAGAGCAAAGTGTTGCTCCCATAAATTTTTAGCGATGATGCTGGCCATGCTTTTTGAAAGTCTGCTTCCTGAAGTAAAGTATCCTTTAAGCCTAATAACACTTAACAGTTCTTTCTTTAGGAGGAATTCTGAGAGTTCTCTGCATACAAAACAAGTAACATATGACCATTTAAGCCAAAAAAAAAAAAAAAGAATTTTTCCATTTCGTTTAAATTTCTCTAAGGCTGAACTTAGTGAAACTTAAAGTTCATTTAGTGAACTTAAAAAAGTAAGTATTTCTGCCAAAGGTTCATACAGCTCGCTTTGAAGCATATAGGTGTTTTTCAATTACTCTAGAGTTTTAATGAATGAGAAGTATAGAATTACCTGTAGTTTACAAATGTATTAATTGAAATACAAATTAATGCTATATAAGTTTACACCTAGCTGAAAATCCAGAGCCAGGTTAAAACTTATAGGCTCATAAGTCCCTTCTCTGATATCTAGAAAGCTTTCTGCTTGTTTGTTTTTCTCATTCCTAAGACTGGTGAAAATATCTAATGGTATTTTTTTGTATTGAAATGGTTCCTATCTGCATAACATTTTGACTTAGTGTGTTTATTTGGGATCTACCATACAAAATGGAGTCTTTTCTATGGAAGATTTTATTAAAATGCATTGAGATTATTATTTTAGTTGATAATTTTCAATGGCTTTCCAGTTGTTACCACGGTAGTCATCTGGTAGGACTGTCCTCACAGTAGGATGTCTTCTCAGGGCTGGCATAATGACAGGATGGGCTGTGGATTTTCTCAAAGATTAGGTAGATTTTGGACTAAAAAAGGTTATGAACACTATGCTAGAAAATGCTTTTCACTGTTGTTTTTAAAGCCAGTTAGAACTCTTCAGGGTTTTCATACATAATTCTTATGTAAGATATACATGGGTGACGTGCATCTTAGGTGATGTGTTCAGTTGTAGGTACAGCTTTCATGTGATGCACAGATGTCACACATTTTGGTACTGAGTAGAAACAGGTAGCTGCGCTTGAATGATTTGAACAAGCCTTTAATATATAAGACATTTTAAATCCTTGGAAATCCGTTCCAGACCATTTCTTCCTTCTCCTCTTCAAGTAACCATTTTACAGGTAAATGCACTTGAAAGGGGCAATGAGGTCAAGTACTAGGACACTAAAAAGCTCTCATTTTGATCCTGCTACTGCTTGCAATTTGTCTGTGAAAAACTGTTTTCATCTGCAATGGAAATTACCCATCATTAGCAGAGAGATAAGAAAACATACAGCCATGGAAATATTCTGACGTTTAATTAATTTTGCAGTTCTTTCAAGAGAAAAATTGCTGTAGTATCAAACTTCAGGGCCATGCTAACCTAGTTAGGAATAACTAACCTGGAGTTACTCAGAGGCTACTTTCAAGGTGTATCAAGCTAAAATACGGGTAAGACATTCCTGTTCCAAATGACATTATAGTTTTTGACTATTTTTATGTATACTACATTAAAATCCTGTGTTTTATTTCTTTAAAGTAAGTTGCAGTGAGTCATTTGTGTTCAGAAATATCCATATAGATTACAAGAAAATTTGACCCTGAGCAGTAATATTTTTATATTATATTCCAGATGAGTTCATTGAGCTTTCTAGATTAGACATGTGTAAGCACGGATCAGAATTTCCCCTTCTTTCAAAGACTTTAGTAAGAAGCAACTGAAGAGTCTCCTGAACATTTCTGAAAGTTGTATACATCATGCTATGATTACTAAATATTTCAGGCAAGAATAGGTTCATCTATCTTTTACACTTTCCTGAGTAAGAGGTGTCACTGAGCTTATTAGAACATCATCCTCATTAAATAATTCAAACCAAATTCAATAGTTACGTGTTGCTATGATTCTCTTCCTCTCCATGGGTTTTAGTACTACTTACAAATTTGGATAAGGAAACCAGTGGCTTATGCCTCTCCATCACTGGTGTAGAATGGAGTGTTTGTAGCTCTGTCCAGTTAACTTGTTAAGTACTGAGAAGAATAAAAGTCATGAACAGCTCTTCACCCTAGGGTCTTTCGCAGTTTAGTAGCAGAAGTTTTTTCAAAAACTAATAGTATTTTGCATAGTCATTGGAACCTGTATGTCATAAAAAGCAGGATATAGGAATATTGAGCACAATATTCATCCATCCGCATGCTGGGGTCATTACGGAATGCTGCCGTATGTTCCCTAAAGGCTGGTATCAGACTTCCTAGACTTCCAGTAGAGGCTGGATCAACCCATAATAAATTTTATCTGTCTGGTTCATTTAAGGATTGGAAATCCCTATAGCAGGTGTTGCAGAGGAATATCTGTTGACCAAAATGTGAAATCTTGATTGCTGTGTTTAAGATACCAAAAATAAATTACTTTATTTTCAATGGTGCAGGGAAATCACAACTCTGCCCACTAAAGAGTTGTTTAAATATGATTTTGAAAGAGAAATTTGCAGTCTGAGAGAGTAACCTTAGGTCAACATTCTCTGATCTGTGGGATCTCAGAATTACACAGAAAAAAGATTTGACTGGGGCTATCTGAGCTTTGCAGAATATCTCTTGAGAATAAACGGACTTGTAGGGTTAAGCACAAACATGCTCCTTCCTAAACATTTTTGAAGAGACCACTTTTGTCCTTGGTAACCTCTGTTTGAACGGGTGTGTTTTAAAGAAACCTCTGGGAATTTGGTGAAAATAGATTTTCAGGAGAAGGAGTCTCACCAGCATCTCAGTTCTAAGAATAAATACGGTACATAAATATTAATTACAATAATTACAATAATTAATTATGCAACATATCTTTAGCATATAGCTGTCATTCATAACTTTGATAGCAATTTTTACACTTATAAAAAAAAAAAAAAGGGATTCTCTTTACCATGCCTGCAAATAATATGAATGAGAACATCTGATATTCTGTCTAGTGGAGGGCAGCAATACACAAACATATTAAGTAGACATTATGCCAACTACTGTAACTCACCGAGGAATGCAAGAAATGCACTTTTCATGTGACTCATTTTAGATACACTAGTGATGGATATTTTACTCATTTAGAAATGTATTGATTCAAGATTTGTGTATTCTTCAAAAAAGCCTGCTAGAAAATGCTCTATATTTTGAGGCAAAAATCCTAAAACTCAGGTCCTCCAGTTCTTGGTTATTGTCAAGGGAGGACTGTACTGTACCAGAAACTGATAATTTTTGAGTCATTGTCAATACAGTTTGTGTTGTGAAACTGATTACAAATGTCTCGGACTGTTTGCTATTAACCATGAGATTGCATTTCCCTACATCTATCACTGAATTATGTTAATCTAATTCATTGTTTTGCACAGCCAAGCATATTGAGATACTCCCTTATGAAAAGTGCTACAATATATAAGGCATGCCTTGTCGCCACTGGTCCCCTGAAAGCCTTTTCTGTGTTGAATTAAATCTTCTATCTTATCTCTATATAGTTAATCTCAGTTTCACAATCACCAGTGTTTCAGTTTATCTTTTATCTACTTTTACCAAGATGATTTAGTCCCTGGTATTCTTTGTAAACCCCCTTTCTTTGTTAATAATTTCTTTCTTTGTACTCGTAGAAAGTATACAGAGCATGAATTCAGCTGAAGTATCTTCTATATTCTTACCTTGAAATGTTATAGTTTCTCTTTAAGTGTTTATCTGGTAATTTTGCACATTTTATCTCCCCTCTCCTATCCATTTTATACTTATTGAAAACAGTCATTTAATTGATGTTTCCAAAAAAAAAGACATTTTTAATGCCTCTATACTAGCTACAAGAGTAATCAAAATCTGATGCTTTTGTAGGGAAATGGTCTGAAACAGTTTGGAAATGGGGAGAAATACATTTTTTTTTCTTGACTGATTTGAATCTTGAGTTTTCAAATATAAATTTCATTTTGTAGTTTTAATAGTGCTGAGTTTGTAGAGTTTGCAGCTGCTCATTGCATTTAGGAACATTTCTGTGATGAGCACATTTAATAATGCTTGCATTAAGATGTTGCAGCACACCATAGGTAAGAAAGGGCTCTGGTGCAAGGAATGAAATAGTGTCCCTTGCTCAGCAATGCTGGGCACTGGGTTCCACCATCTGCACATTCTGGAGGACTCTGACATGTGAGCCCTGGTACAGTAGTTTTATCACTGGTGACACTAGCTCTTTCCGTGCTCTCATTTGCATGTGAGAGGAAGATGAGGTTCTATTTGGGGAAGCCTTTTCCTCTGAGATACTTAAAGTATGGGAGAAGGAAAAAAAAGAAGTCATAAACTAACTTGAATTCTTATGGCTGAAAGGACAGTTCTCCATATCTGGAAGAAGTTTGTTGTAGTATCAGCATTTGGTGCATTGGAGCAAAGTACTTTCAGGGAAAATGGTAAGAAAACATAAAATCCTTCTGAGAAAATTTTGCTGGACCCCTTTAAACAGAATGGTTCCTTTTTAGCAGAATGTATAAACCTTGGAGCAGGCTTACGATGCTGCATTTTTGAGTCACTCTGCATTTTCTTTTGTCTGAACTTAGAGTCAGACCCTTGTTTATTGCTACTGTCTGTTATTGCTTAGGATACCAGAATTCCCAGTCATCTTCCATTTAAATATGAGAAATCTCTTCCTCAAAGAGTTTGTATTTCCTTTTAATGTCAGTGCAAAGACTGTCACTGATATATGATGTCGATACAAAGACTCTCACAGAGAGGAGAGGTTATAAAAGTTAATAGTAATGGTGGATGGGATAAAAAGGATGAGCCATACAGAGTCTTTTGTTGTTTTAATTAATTAATCTGAGGATGAATATTTATTAATATACTACAGTAACCTTCCTAGATCCTATTTCTATATGGAAAGATAGGGTCAATTCTTTCATACCTATGTAAAAATCCGGTTAAATTCCATTTGAGCAACCAATTGCTATATGTTAAAGTGACCAATTTCACCATTTGCAAATGGGTGTCTGCTGCTACACATATATCTGTGTGTGTGTGTGTATGTGTGTATGTATGTTTGTATATATATGTGTGTGTGTGTATACATATTTATAGTAAAGAGGGCTATTCTTTTGGATATGTGAGCAGTAACCAGTAGTTCTGATGGTTTCATTCCTTAGTGGATGAATAGTGATGGATATCATCCATTAGTGAATGGATAGTGATCAAAAGGGACTAGCATGTCAGAAGGAACGCATAATTTTACTAATCTTTCAATTTTTAACACTTCAGGTATTCTGGAATACTTCTTCAGGTGTCAGAAAAACAGGATTTTTTTGTTGCACTAAAGCAAATTTGGTAATTCAGAGACCAAGAGAGAAAAATTCTTATTTTTTTCTGAAGATGATGATAATAGCAATAATATTTTCAAAGGACCATCTGGCATCCTTGAAAAAATGCAATGAGGTGATTCTCCTTACCTTTTGGCTCCCTACCACAGTGGTAGGGAGCTTCCCCATGCTAGAAACTCTTTTCTGGGAAAACAAGTGCAGAAAATGCCTACCATCATAGTGAAAGAAAACAGAGTGGAGAAGCATCAGTATATTGTACTCCTCCTCCTTGCTCTGCTTCAGAAAACAGACAAAACACAAAAAGAGAGAGAGCAAAAGAAAGGGAATGACCACCCGCTTTCCCCGCCCATGCAATTAAAATGCATAGTCATTAGGAAAGCTGGTGTTTTAATGAAAATAAAGCTAGAAGTCCCTATCCTGAAATTCATCCTAGCAGAGCTCAGAGTAATTTCTCATTTACATGACAAAATGATGCTGCCTCTCTGGTTGTGGAGGTGGTAACAAGTCTCCATTGGTGCTAATGATGAAATACTGAGGGCATCATAAAGGCTATTTACATTAGTGGATTGTTTTATATGATGCCAGCAAATCTTCACATATGGCAGCTTGTAAGTAGTCTTTTTGAAATGCAGGCATAATAATACTAGAGTATTTAACGGTTATCCAGCAAGGCATTTATGTAGACTGAGTAACTAAACCAATAAGAGGCAAGTTTATTCAGATAATCTCACCCTACCAATACCTCTATAGTTAATCAAGTCTTCAGTTCACTATTCTCCTGGCAAACTCTTCTGGAAGATACATTAGAAGAGCTAGGTCTCAATTTTACACTGAAGATGAGCTTTTATTTATTACACAGTTTTCTGTCAGGAAAGAAACAAATGTCTGCTATGCCAGCAGGAGGAGAAATGAACCTTAGTTTAGTGTAGTAGTTTCCTTATATCTGAGCCACTGTCATTTATCCAGCATTTTTTTAGACAAGTTGATTTCTTAATATTGCTTCCAAATACTTTTGAAAACTACTTTCATGTCTTTGCTATGAACTATTATAGGATCAGCTCTGCAGAGGTATTTCTTTCTGTACTCCTTCTTGCTGAATGTCCATGCAGAAGTCTAGTCTTACTCAACAAAGGTACTTTTGGTCAGTGACCTCCTTTCCCCTGATACCTCCTCAGCACTTTTCTGGACACGTAGCTATGATTTGCAGCTGAAGGTATATCCTAGCCACGTTCACAGTATCCAGGACATCCAGTGTGCTGTGGGCAAAGCATTTTTAAATGGATTAGCTGAGCTCAAAGTGTTCACTATTCATAGAGCTGCTTTCACAAATTGAAATTTGCATAGCAATTGAATTCATAAGCAATTCAGATGCTATTAGGAAGGCCTATTGAAAATATTGTTATTGTGAGCACCAGTTAATGTTTAGAAATGATTAGTTTGCTGAAATAAAAGGATGTAGGGTTTTCACGTGGTTTAATCACTCCATTTCAGAGGAAGGCTTGGTGAGTCACGTCACAATTACTCAAGAAAGAACAGCAGTTCCAACACACAAGTGTTTTGGAAATGATCTGTGGCCATGATGAAGGACTGCTTTAGTCTAGACATAGGGGAATTCTTAGTGAGAAATTATTACCATAATTTTTCTGGATCTATGATACCAATGTTCTGTTACTGAGATAGACATATCATTTCTGTATCAATTTTCAGGTATAAACGCGTGGAAGAGTTTATAAAAGTAAAATATCAGTAACACATACGTGCTTCTCTGTAAACTTTTAAAAGACTTATTAGAGACTATACTAATGGGGAATTTTGTAGTGCATTTGGTCACGTCACATCTTTGTGGAACAGAGATTTTTTTCAGTCTGTAATAGTAAATCAACCAGTAGATAATGAATAACAGAAAAGGCAGAAATCTTATGGTGAAGGAAGTGTTGTTCACGAGTTAATTTCTTTTCTAGTTTCAGATAAAATGTGCTGTTTTGGGAAAGTATTCTGCAGTTCTTTTATGAGATGAATCAAACAGTCCCAAGTATGCACTGGTTTTCTCATGGAGGGAAATTTGAGCAAGGTGCTCTGTGATGTATAATTATTCATTATTCATCTAAACTCTGGGTTTCCTCGCATTTAATACTGACACTATTTAAAATTTTTCTTTTACCATTTTCCATACCTTTATGATGGGCTCAAATACTCCACAAGTGGCATTATAAAAAATTAATTCAGATACATATGGGGATAATGAAAAGCTGATACTCCATTCATGAAATAAGCTGACATAATAAAATTAATGAATAAAGGTACATCATATTTTACTATGATATTAAAAACATGTTATCTATAATACTTTATTGTACAGCTTAACTAATGTTTGCCATAAATTGCCATTTAAAGGTATTACCAAATAACACGGTAACCCCCATGGTAACTAGCACTATGTTTTAGTGCGGGCAGGTATTAAGAATCTGCAGTTTTACACTCACTTCAATGTTTGTTTCTATTTACATTCCTGTTACGGGAAACACTTTTCATTGCACATTTTGCTGTCATTTGCAAATGGATAGGTTAAGAAACATGAGCCGTTTGATTTCTTAAAGTATTCATCATTATTCTGGCTGAAACATCATGAAGACATTGAATTCTGATTTTTGCACAGTTAACTATCTGAGCAAAAAAAAAAATGCAGTTCTTAATATAGAAAATAAATGATGACCCTTTATTTCAGTATTATTTGTGCCAGGCCATTGCACCTTACTGTAAAGCAGACAAACTATAAAAGCTAGTGGATCATATAATTAGAGTTGAAATACAATAGGGAAAAAATGAACATATTTAAATGCCCTTTTTCAGATGAATAGCTCAGCAATGTACACTATATAGGCTGTAATTGTGCTGAACGCAGCAAGTTATGGGTTCTCTATAGTGCTAAAATAAATGATTCAAGTAACAATGGAGGTGAAAACTCTCAGAAAAATATTATGCAATGAGCTAAATCCAGAGGTAATAGCGTGCAGGACCAGTAGATTATAATTTTGATAGGGACTTAAATTCTATATTCTGTTATGCAGAAAATAAGGTCAGAGCTACATTTAGTATTTCACATAAAAGAATCTGATTTTATTGTGGAACTGGACAAGAATTCTTGAACAATCTTTTTTTTTTAATAGAAAAAATACGAAGCAGTCGAAAGACATCTTTCATTTTGTATTTTAGAAGTCTTGGACAAAAGACATGTCCCTGGTGACAAAAATCAAACGAGGAGGAAAGCTGTGCTATTAGCAAGCATTTACACCGTTCTTTGCAACTAAACCAGGATTGCCTATAACTGGTAACGTGTCTGAAGTTAAAACTTGGCTTTGAAGAGCCAAGTGACTGATAAGTTGGAAACAAAAAGATTCCACCTTGTTCTGCGCAAGCTGGATCATATTCCGACTGAGTTTCTGTAAATATTACTAGTCTTTTGGGTTAATCCTCTTAGAACTGTCAGGGACATTCAGATAATGTCTCTGATTTATTATATTGTGCTTGTCATTATCTAGAGCATCAGTAAAATAAAAAAAAAACAATTTGCTAAATGCATATTTATCATATTTATGGTGCTGCAGGAAAGGGTAGGTAAACTGGGAATGGTATATTGATGCATAATGCAGAGAAGGAAGAAAATAATGAAGTTAGATGTTTACTTTCTAAAACCAGGGAGTAAATTATACAGCGTATAGACCTTTATAAGTCAAACATGCGATCAGAAAAACCATGAGGTGTCTTTATGGAATCTGTTTCTAGTGACTTTTCTTCGCCTTCACATAGTCCATATAGAATAATAGCAATATTTGAATCAACTTTTAGCTGCTGGAACCAAGTTACAGTCAGAACTGTGAATGCGATTTTTCCATAATCATGTACTCCATATATTTAAAGTTTTCAGAGGTGTTTATAGTGGACAAGTGTATGGTGTAATGGTGTACACCAAAGGAAAAGCTTATGCAGTAACTTATGCTCTTTCTGGAAAGTAGACTTTGTTTTGCATGCTTATGATTTGATTATGTTGCAAAAGTGTGTTTTTTCTTTGAGCCTTGAAAAATCATTTCCAGCAAAAGTTCACAAAATATATCATCTGTTTTTTTTTAGTAGTGACTATGATCTATTTGATCAAATGGAGATGCTTCAAAGTCAATATGTACAATGGAGTTGAGGTGAGACTATAATCTGATAGTGTTTTTGAAGAGCGTGCATGAGCTTTCAAGTTGCTGAAGCGTGGAAGCTAGTGGTAACATATACAGCATGAATTGTGTAACAGCCAGCCTTTCATTTTGGATCTTATTCTATTTTAAAAAAAATCAAGTTTCATGTTATGGAGAAAACATTGGTAACTATAATTCAGATATTTTCTCTTGTCCAGAGAAATATGTGTGTGTCAGTGTCCTCCAAATGCTCTTCTAAAACACACTGGAAAGGGACTTGAGCTGTATATGTCAACTGTCTTATATTTCCCATGACACTCATCTCCTGTAGGATTCTCTTCTCTGGCTTGTATGTGGTTTGCACATCTTCAGTGTGCACTGTGTGATGTTTCAGTTGGTGCAAAAGTAGAAACTTAGTAGATCTGTGCTCATTGCTGCTTAATAGAAAGCTGGCATTTAATAAACAACACTGGTGCTCCTTCTTTGCTTGGTTTTGATAAGCTGTGATGTTTATATTTGGCACCGTTTTCCAGTGAAGCTAGGCAGCCAATGATCCGCCAAGTGAGGTTTCTAATGCATCTGTACATGGACTGCACGTTGCTTCTTAAAAATGTGGTTATTGTGTAAAGTGCTATAAAAATGGTAGAAAATTCAGTTGTTATACTATTGTTCATTGATCTTTTGTAATCATTCTTCAGCACACATATTTAATGAAAATGGTCTACTAGGTAAGCAAGTCCAATGACATACCTAGACCGGGCTTATCTTTGTAGAATCCTGCATAAACACTTTGTTTCTTGTTGTGTTGTGTTCTTGATGACCAAACTAGGAATCTCAGATCCTTAACCATTACTTTTACATTTTTTGCTTGTATGCAAACAATGTCACAAATTGCACATGATTTACAGAATTGCAGTCTTCAGCTAATTTAATTTATAGTCAAGAAAAACTATAGCTTGATGGCAAAGGAATGTCATTGTAGTAGTTAATATTTTCCCCACAGGCATGAACACTACCAGAAAGATTCAGGAGAATAAATAACATTGTGTATAAGTACTAACCATTTCTAATTTTTTCTTTTTACTTAAAATTTCACTGTAATTTGCATTCGCTTTCAGTGAACACAGGATTTCTTTTGCCTTTTGTAGGGACATCACTGGAAATGTATGCAGATTTGTTCCTCTCTGATGTTCAAGCTTCTTGAAATGTGGAATCACAGTTGTTACTACTCTGATTGTTCTGTTAGAAACATGCATGGTGTTTATTTTAGCTGAGGAAAGTTGACACGACTTATGGAAAATTATTTAAGGGGCTTCTCCATAACATCTATACTTGCCAGTTCCCCTGACTGCTCTCATTTAACATGTATAAGATTTAATCAAAGTTCTCTGGGCAAAATAATTAGCGATGGGTGAAGCTGTTTCACATATAAGATTCTGTGGGTTAAGCGACTTTTTTTTTTTTTTTTTCCTCCTTTTCCCACTTTATTCTGTTTCTCTGGTATTTTTTTCATTTCCCATTGCAATGTCACAATCACCTTTGAATTATCTTTCCCTCATCATAAGTTTCTAGGTAAAATCTCAAGGTAAAATGTCAAAATCCTTAAAGACCGGTGTCACCTGAGGTTTTGTAATATCATCACAACATGATTAAGAAACCGTTGTAGTAAAGCTTCTATGAGAGATTTAATTCCGACCTTATTAAGATGTAACTAAATAGGTGTAACTCATTAAGATGAGCTTAGAAACAACTCAACTTGTCTTTTAACTGCGTCTCTGTAGGCTTGCCCTCACCATACTTCTGATATTTGTGTAATTTCCATGAAGCTGCCACCTAAATTTAATTTTCGGATTCTTAAATCTTTCATAGCTTTAGATGGAGCTAGGGAGGTAGGACTGAATAAAATAAGAGATGTAGGAGCCTTGGTCCTTGACCTCCAGAACAGAATGCAGAAGGTTATACTAGAACTATGGAGCACACAGACACTCGTTCCTTCTGCCCTGATCAGAGACCAGTTAATTTCTGCTGTTGTCTTCAGTTGTCTCGCAGTCTCCAGCACTGAAATAAATGTGTGAGAGAAAATGGATTTCCTTCCTTTCATTTCCATGACTGCCAAGAATAACATTTTCATAGCAATTGTAACTGAGGCCCCTTCATTGATCATAGGCAAAAGTTGGTTTAGACTGTGTGGTTGGCTTTGAAGTGTCAGCATAGGAGAAGAGGGAGCCAAGTAGGCTGGAGACACACACGTTATCTGTGCTGCTGAAGCACACAAGCTAAATGGCTTAACTCACCATTACAGTGGCCTTGATGAAATGGTAGTGAGTTTCTTCATATCTCAGATTATAAATATGGAAAGGGAACCATGGAGAAACTAACTCTGTTCACGTCACTCTTCTGGAAAATATACACAGGACCTTAACCATCTTTACGGACTGACAGTGCCATAGTTTTCCACTCCAAAACTAGTTTTCTTTCTAGGTAATGGGCCGTGCATCAGGAACGGCTTATTTTCAAAAATAACAGGAATTACTATACGTCTAATTTTCAGGAGTCTGGTGAGAGATGAAGCTTTATCCTGAACTGGGGGCTTAATGAACATTTTTCCAGAGCATACCATAATAACTGATTTATTTTAGCCATTTTTCAGTTACCTCCTTCTTTCAGTTTTCCTTTGCTGTTTTCCGTCTGAAGTTCACCAGTTACTATGGAAACAGCAATGTCATTGGCATGGTCTAAGCATAGTGATGTTTACTAGCACAATAGTGAGCCAATTTCTTTAATGGTTCGGAGTATGCAACATGGTTTGGAAAACAGCATTTAAATGGTAGAATTGCAAAGGTCCCAATTTTCACCCAATTTTTCAGGGAAAAAAATGTCACTATGATTATATATTATAGAAACCTTCCTTGAAATTAAATCAGTTGAAAATAAAATCTTAGGTGTTCTCCTATTTCCACAGAAATTGTGGAAAAAATTAATTTAGCCTGAGTTTTGATTTTCATAGTTCCCGTAATAACAACTTAGAGCAAGAACTTTGGATGTGAAGGGTCGGTCTTAGAAGAATACATTTTATTTTTATGGGTTTTTTTTGGTATTTCAATATACCTTGCTCTTGACAATAGCTCATGTGCATGGTTTTTCTGAAGAAGTGCTCCAGGGTTTCAAAAGTGCTTTATCCACCAGCCTTATCATGGCCTTTTGCTTTGAGTGGTAGGAAATTTTGACACATTCTTAATTCTGTGTGGAAGTATAAACAGAAAAGAAAGAAAAAAGAAAAAAAAAAAAACCAGTATCCCAAATCGCCAGTTAGAAGGATTCTGCCAAGATGAAATGTCAGATAAAGATTTTCTGAGTGATACTTAATTCTTGACATATCACTTTGTTACTGCCAGAAGATAGGCTAAAGCACTGAACTTGCTTGTCTGCCAGCAGCAACATATCCATTTAAGCTCCCTTTGAAAGAAAATAGGAGATAAAGATCAATATGAAAAGTGATAAAAGTGTTGTAAGTGTGGCTGGGCCCAAACATCAACAATAGAAAGTAGAATAAGTATCAGGGAAACATGCTGTGACCCAGAATTTTTGAAATATTTCAATTACTTTTTATGTGTAGGCAAGCAGCATGCTTCAGTCATACCTTGCATATGTTTTTGCATATAACCCATTCATTTATAAACACTGAACATTGTTTAGGTTTGTGTCTGCATATGGATATTGTCCACGTTGTTTGCTTGTTTCTGCAAAGAAACCTTTGTTTAATCCTGTCTTTTTGATAATAAAAAGATTCCTTAAGTACTGGTTAGTCTTAAGTTGTCTGATGACTCATGTGTAGAAATGATGGTTTTTATTGAATTCCCACCTTAGTGAACACATAAAAGTTCCATTGAGAATAATCAGTTTTCACTACTGGGAAATGCACAGAATTTTTAAAATGTAGGCTGGCTAAGCTATAGCTATAGCTATAGCAAGAGACAAAGTAGAGCATAGTATAAATTTCCATTGAAAAGCTAACTTTTGGAGGAATTAATTGTGGATTCATCAGACATAAAAATGGCAGACTTAACTCACAAACAGGATGAGTCTTCTGTTCCCCGGAGGAACTTCCAGATATAAACTCATTATGTCTTGTTAAAGAGAAGTTGCAGGTCGTGTCATTTATGTGGTGAACTTTGACTTGATAGCTGTTTCCAGGGTTCTAGCAATTAGCACTCTGAACTTTAGTCTTTGCTTCATTTGTATAAAATGCATGCGAAATAACAAATTATTTGCATTTCTTTTGGAAGGTTGCCATCTCATGCCCTGGTAAGTAACACAGTTCTTTTTTCACAAACTGTTAATCTATTTCAAGTCCATTAGCTTCAGATGTTCATCTGTCTGTAGATTATACTCGGTTTATTTATATTTCCAATTTTAAGTGAGGTAAAGATTTATGCAGTGCAACTGGCTTAAGTTTTAAATACAAAGTTTAGTTACATTTTTATACCCTACATTAGGCATTAGGGAGAATGCTAAATTAAAACTGTTCTAAAACAGAATTCTGTTTGGTTACGTATTAGCATTATGAACACATTTTATAAAATACATAGATTGGGTTTTAGATGCCAGATTTGATACAACAAATACTCAGCTACTTTAAAGTTGATCTTAAATCAGCTCCGCTTATTGATTTAAAGTCCTGTAAGTCTTTTCTATCTGTGCACAATTATTAAAAAGCTGTTCTTCACTTTGTCAGCTACAATTCTGATCTGTGTTTGGTGGCCCTTTAGGTTATTTACTGTTCTTCCCTCCATCCCAACACCTCATCTTTTCCAACTCCCATTTGCCTTAAACACCATTTCCCATATCTTGTCTTATTCTTGCCTTTTTCTATCCTCTGCTGTTACAAACTAGTAAAACCCAGGGCTATGTGAATCCTCTCTCCTGTCTTTCCACACAAATGCATTCTTTCACAAAATAAGCACTAAATATCTGACGATATTACCTATAATCACACTCTCTATAGGATACCTAAGGCTCACTGAACAGCCACGAGTGCCTGGCAGGATTTTTATTCACATTACTTGCATTATTTACAGCATGATTATGTACTGGGCCTGCATGAAAAATCTGAGACTGGAAAGCCTGGCAATTCTCATTTTATATCTTCAGTGGCACTGAACAGGTGGTTGCTTTGGCAGATAATAAGGACATAGAAGAGAAAGGCAAAATTTTGTTGAATCCCAAGCTGTTCACAACAACTTCTGAGGAGCTGTTGCTGCCACAGCTGTTAGGAAAGGATGTGACAAGCCCTTCAGTGCTTAGAGATCAACAAGAAAAATTCCTTTAAACCTTCAGCATGGGAATTCCAAGTAAGCAAATCTGAAGAAGGAGAAACTGTCATTCCTAAATATTATTTTTCCCACCCCCAACCCCCCAGGAAAATGTTAATTGCTTTTTCCATCAATTTTTGTAACATGTTGAACCAGTCAGTTGTCTCTTGAGAGAATTCATTTTATTTGGTACTTATCTGGGATATTCCATGTTTTCCCCATTTTTCCAAATTCCTTAGATGTGTGTCATATTATTAATAGATAATCTAATGTTATTGAGACTGTTAGTCTTCCTTTCACAGTCACAAGTTTAATTGTTGCAAAAATTCTATTTATTAAGTCTTGCCATTCTTTTACAAAAGTGCAATGAGGCTGTTCTGGCTGTTGCTGAAAGACCTGGCTTTCCATCTTGGTAGCATTTTATAAAACAAAACGAAATCTTTCTTATCTACTATTTTTCAATATTTAGCATTCTGTGCTAGAAAGTCTGCTCGTATACTTACAAGGAGCTCTGATTTCAGCTCCAGACAGCAGTCTGCAAAGGTCTACAAAGCAATCCAAAATCTGAAAGTTGATCAGAACAGCTGTTGAAACCAGCGATTTTCCTGTTTGCTGTAACATGCTGATAACAATCAGAATTTGATATTGCTAGGCTAGGAAACTGTTAAGCTGAGAAAGTTTTTGACTGATTTGTTAAAGCCTTCACATCTGTTACAGAATATTGCATTATCTGCAGAATACATTCTTGGAACCATTCACAATAATAAACGCTATTGTCTTCCTTATGTGGCAACTGTGTCACACATCTAAATAGGACTCATAATTCACATTTATTGTGTGGCTCAGCAGTTGATTACTACAGTCTCTTACATTCTTCCGTGGAGCTGGAATTGCATTTTGAAGGTTATAGAGATGGATGAGCACTAGCTTTTTCCCCTAGACCGTAGCCCAGCTGTCCTGCAGATGTTCTGTTATTCCTGGAGGTTACTACCTGTAGCATGTGCTTTGGCACAAGTATGAGGTCTGCCCCTTGGAAAATTCATGTTTGTGCCTTCTTTTGACTGGCTGCCAACACATCCTTATAAATCCAGGTGTGAAAGGGAAATGGCAGCAAAAGTGTGGACAAAATGTCAAACCATTTGCCTATCTTGAAAGTTTTCCTTTTCTTTGGATTTAAAGCAATGGTGATGTTCTACAGTTGCCTTTCAGGAGTTTTTTTCTTTTAAAAAACAAAACAAAAACCCCCACCACCTTCTATAATAGAATTTTTAAACATACTAAAATGAATATTGGTTTCCCACCAGTAATAGCCATAAGATTATGGCATAGGGCTGAAAAGGCAAGGGCCAAAAAGATCACTGATTGCTAAAATATTTATCTTTTGAATGAAGTTTTTTATTCTATATTTGTATATGATCAGCACCTACATCATTTGGAAAGATATAAGAAACATTACAAAAGGAATTTAAAAGCTTGAACTTATACATTCTGTTAAATATTCAATTCTAACCAAAGATATTTCTGCCTCAAAGATGGTTACTTATTTCTATTTCATATCTTGCTCCTATCAAAAGTAATAAAAATGTAAATAAGTGCACAGTGCTATCAGCTTTTTCAGTTAGGTGCTTTGTGAGTCAAACTAAGCAACACTAGGTGGAATAACTAGTTGCAATCTTTGAATATTTTTCCAGCTCCACCATAACAGGAAAACAAAATATCCAGATATTGTGTTTTACTTTTATAGTGCACATGATTTTTTTTTCCACACAAATGAAGATGTTTAAAAAGTGCCTCTTTTAGTATTCTAAACCAAAAGGTTTAGGATTTTTATTACAGAGTATGAAAGCCTGCCTAATGCAATAATGAAATTGGAAACCTTATTTTTTTGTTTCACATTACATTCATGTCGAAACAAACCTGTGATTCCCCCAGCAATTAATATTTTGGGGCATGATGCTTACAACAAGTAAACAGTGAGATTCATAGGGAATTCCAAGAGAGCAGAGCTGGTCCATTGTGCAAAGTTGTTGAGAAACTTATCTTTCATTCTATTTTCCCATTTGTTTCACTTGCAGCCTTTAAAAGAAAATGTTCCTGTCTTAGTTGTATGTAGCCAATTTTATTTACCTTTCGCTGGCTTGCATTTTCTCAGGTCAATACATAATTTGTACCTTTCAAGAGCTCACCTAATTTGCAGAGGTAGCCTTGGGACTCTTGTCTGCAGCAGGCTTCTCTTCAAAGTCCCTGTGCACTGGGCTCTTGGATTATATTTTCGCTCATCCAGCAGGTGGTTCTGTATTTTCTATGTTTAGGAATATTTGATTTTTGATTAAAAGAAAATTAGAAACATTGTCACACTGCTCCAGTGCTGGGGATGGTGAAGCAGCCATTTGATGAGTACATATGGTATCAGGAAGATCCATCTCGGAGCAGCCTTGCTCTTCATTACCTGCTGGCACAGCAGTTCAGCTCTATTCAGCTATCTAACTGCTGCGTTCACTTTTGGGACCCCTTGCTTCACTAAAAATTTAAGGACCAGACAACTTGGGAAGAGTTTAGATGCTTAGACATAGGCATATAGTAATACTGAGTGTGCTCAGGACCCCTAAGAAATCAGCAAGAGCAGATTCACATCACCAAAGGGACAAAAGGGAAAACCAGACTCTGCTAGGCTGTGCTTTGCTAAAACCTAGCAATTGTGAACCTCCAGTCATTACCTGAACAGTGTGTGCAACATCCACATTGTAATCCCCGACTGATTTTAGGGCTTCGTTCCAGGCTGTTTTTCCCTTAGGCTGCAAACCTTGCTTTAATATGGCCCATTATGTTTTAGGTTGTTTGGCCTTTGCAGTGCATGACTTGACTTGCACACACAAAATCTGCATTGGAAAGAAATCAGCTTCTGCTTGTTTTTTTAATGTGAAGTCATTTCTGAAAATTCCACATTTTTTTTTAACCATACCCAACTTTAATAATGAAGCAACAGTTCCCAAGGAATTTGCTAGTAATTATTGGTTTATTATTTAATGGCCTGAGGCAAGACTGAGAGTAGAAAACGTTCATCTAAAGTAGGGAGGAACTGTAGTAATGGTAAATCTCCCTGGGATTATTGCTGCTATGAACCATTTTCAGAAGTTTATGATGCAGATGTGCAGGCTTGAAAGCACTCAGATTCACATTAAAGTATTCAGATATTTTAGAATTAACAGCCCTTTATAGTACACTAATCTCTTCCAACCTACATTTCAAAACAATTGGCAAACTATTTCATATTCTTTCTATCCTTAGGCAGCTAATGTTCTGAAGATCTGTTCCCTTTGCACCTGTCATGGAAAAGTGGGAGCGGAGCATCATAGTCACTGGATTGAAACATGATGCATTTTCCTGACCCCTCTCTGCCTTGGCCTGGAAACTCACACCAGTTCCAAGCAAAGCCAAGCATCTGGCTGTCATTATGGCTAAGTTTATTCTGGTATTTCTGTCAGTGAATGTTATGGTTCCTGACCATCATACTGAGTTCTTGCTAGTATACGTTTTGGAGTGAACTAAGTAGTTCACAGGCCAAGGATATCTGGGCATAGACTAAACACTGAGGTATATGCTCTTTTCCCTGCTTGCAGTATGAATAAGCCTTGCACTATGGTTATCTTTTCTAGACCGTGTATTATAATACTTGCTCAGAAAAATAGACCATGCCTTGGTAAAAACATGCAAGGACGGTGTCTTAGTGTGAGTATGCATATCAGTAGGAATAGAAGAGGAAGTGAAGGCAAGTTGATGGCCCGTGTTTAAGGCTGTGAACTGATAGAGTGGTCAGGATGCTTGGGAAACTCTCCCGAGCATCCTTCTCTTTCCTGTTTTTTTCCCTTCTTCGGAGCATTGACAAGAGTCAGCTGGAACTTTGGAAACTAGTATCTATTGCCGATTTTCTGCTAGGGTATCTGACAGTAGATGGTGACCTGTTTTGGGTGGTTTTGGAACAATATTTCTTGACCCTGCTTCTCTCCCCTGAACATTAGGCATTTCTCAGGCAGCCAGAATTTTTTAGCAGAAACCATTTTCTTACTTTACTTTTGCCTGAGGCTGTTGAGTGCATATTAAGTACCGATCTTTTTCTTTTTTCTTTTTTTTTTTTTTCCCTGAAACCGTTACCGTAAGGCTTTTTGCATCCTCTGAAGTCTGCATGAAATTGCCTAGCAATAGTCTATACTACAGAACTTAGGTTAAATTTAGATTTGTCAAAGATCTTTTTAAATACAGGAAAGAAAAAAAGCTGTTGAAACAAAAGAAAAATTAGATGCAGTGTATCTAGTCTTTAACCTAGTCTGAAACCAACTTGGATCCAACTTGAATCATTTTTTTGGCAGAATCTTGTTGTCTCATTTTAAAGTGTTTCTCTCTAGCTGCTTGTCTTTGAGAGAAGTGCATGCCTGTGCTATGTCCTTCAAATATTTAATGCAACCCAATTACAAAAAAAGTGACTAATATGGTCCTAGTTCTACAATTCTTTGTCTTCAAGGGTGATAGTTTTTCAGAACATTTCAAGGACTCTACAGGGCAAGGAGAGTTGCCTTTTGATCTTCTTGAGGTTTCCATTTGGGAAATTCTGGCAATTCAGGTGAAAGCACAGTAATGCCTGGCACAGCCAAGGGACTTCTATCAGGGCTACTTTCTTCATAGCAATTACCCTCTTTGGGCACCCTTTTGTACCACCTATATCCACGGTTCATACATTTTTGCCTTTTTTTTTTTTTTTTAATCCAAATCCCCAAATTACTTGCAAAGCTTTTTCCAGGCCCAGGCTGGGACATGGACCGGGCAGCTCTTTAGGCACCAGACAGCTACTTTGGTCTGTTCCTTCCTACACCCGTGCCAAACATGCTTCTACTCCTGGTTATTTTCTCAACCCTAGTACTAATCTTAAATCTAAAACTTAATCATTATTTTCTTGCTTATTTTTCTCTACTTGACAGTTGTCTCTAGTTCCATTTTCATCTCCTCCCACTTCCTCCCTCTCCTTTCCCTTTTAATCAATCCTAATTTGTCTTACTCAATAGTCTTTTATCATTCTAATCTGAACGTGCGTTAGCATTCTGCTCAATTTTTTAACCATAACGAATATGAATTATTTTAGATTAAAGAAGCTCCTTGTCTCTAAAAGCCCTGTAAAATCTTCTAGCAGCTTTATGCATTTTTCTGTAGTTAGAAACCAATAATCTGTTCAGAACAATTTAGGGATGAGTTTAATCAAATATATTTTTTTTCCCTGTAAATTTTCATGTTCAATAGTCTGCAGTGCTACGTCTAGCTGGTTCATTTTACCAAGTGATTTTTATGTGCACCTGATTGACTGCACATTCATTTCCAGGCTGCTCTAACATTCAAACTGTAAAAAATAATCTACAGATTGTTCTTAGATGTGCACATTTTCTTCCTTGTCTTTGCCAATTCTCTCCTCTATACTTAACTAACATGGTTTTCTGAAATGTATGTAATGAAGCTAATAGATTAAAAAAAGGCAACACGGTTAAAAGTGAATTTAATTGTGGAATACTGCAATGTTTAGTAAATAGCAGTTTAAACTATACTTGTTCCTCATTAGATTTTTGATGTGGTACAGGCTTCCTAATACAAGCAGGTCTGTGCCTCATCACTATTTTGTCATTCTGGGGCCATGTCTAATTTATATTTCAATGAAACATAACCAATAAAATCGGGTGAATGAAAATGCAATAGTGGCATCTGCAGCTGATTGCATACATTGACTGTACTAGTGAACATTACTTTTGGAGGAAAAATAAAAACAAAGAAGAGAGGGGAAGAGAGAGAGAGAGAAGGATAAAACTCTCCCCAGTGATCAGCCAGGAAGGAAAGTGATGGTGGCCCCAGACCAGGCTCCTCTCCTGGACATCTTTTCCAATACAGCAGGTGATTTCATCCTCAAAGTATTTTGCTGTAGTAACTGTATGGTTTCCATCAGAATGTAGTCAAATTGATTTTTTTCCTCCTTGTGATGCAGTTAGCCCTTGCTGGAGCATACTTTGATGTGGGGCTAAATGCTGCTGGTTGCTTAAGTATGCATGAGTATCATTGGGTCTCCTAGTACAAACCAAAAGTGACAACCAAGGGGGAGGAATCAGGAGGAATCTCAACGCTGGTGACAGGTGCTTCCCATGAGAACCTGCCACAACACTACTGGGGTTTACAGTTGGCTGTGAAAATAACAGCAGGAAAATAACAGTGCAAGAAGAAATGATAATTAGTGAGCCAGGAAGGCTCTGCAAATGATGGCCACAGGAGCCTGGGTTCAGAGCTGCAGGTGGAAGGCAAGCAACCTCAGTTTTACATCAGTTTTGCATCAGTAATGATGCACACTTTTGAAAACAGTGCAATAATGTCCTAGCCATAGAGTTATCTTCATGTCTGCATGACACCTTATCTAGCACTAGTTCTATAAACGGTGCCTGGAAGGACACAGCTTAGAAGAAGAGGTCTCAATTCACCCAAACCTGGCTTGCAAACCACCCTTTTGTCTGTTTACTTGTGCCTCAGTGTTATAACCCTATTCTTGGTAGTCTAAAGGCTCCCAATAATCATCAGACTACAGGCAGAACACTTCAAGGAAAAAAATCTGTGTTTGATGATCCTTTTAATGCAACTGAACTTTATGATTTCATATGATGGCTCAGATACTGTACCCAACACAGTTTTAAAAGTCATTAAGGTAATTTTTTTAACAGTTGATTAGCAGAATGCTGATGTTTAGCATTCTCTGGGTGGGAAAGAACATACTGAATTAGTTTTATGTGAGTTGCAATTCTGGTAGCATCCATATTTACCACAAATCAAACTATACTAAAAGGTTTTTTTTTCCAGGGACATTGTAAAAGATTTATTTTAATAAGTTCCAGCATCTGTTGCAGTGCCTTTTTCAGATACCAGTTATCAAGAGTGGTGGAGGAAAACACTTGGTAATGAGCAGATATGATCAAAAGTGAGAGTCACAGTAACAACCAAAATTTTAACATAGGTAGAAAGATCAGACAGCTCAGAACAAAGATGAGATGGGGAAACCGTGGTGTCCTTGATCAGGTTCTGCTCTCAACAGTGTTATAATTTGTAACACCTGTCTGTAAGCAGGTTTCATGGGGGCAGGATGATGGCACGGAGCAGGGGATATGCGAAGATCGATGAGAACAGTGAATGAGCCCGAGAATTAGACACTTAGGAGTGATGAGAGTTTGAATACATTGATAGATGAGAACAGTTAGACAGAAAGATAGAAAAAGTGGCGGGAGTGTTGGCTTGCATGCTGCAGGTTGAAAAATAAGTATCTCAGACAAACCAACCAAAATACAAAAATAGTTAGAGCAGTGTTAAAAAGATCTGCAGGAACATCAGATCCTGCATTTTCAGGGTCAAGAGACAGAAGTGATCTGAAATGGGAGAATTAGGAAATGAGGGGCTGTTGAAGCAGATCATAGAAAAGAAGTGCTAAACTCTGTTTAATCTGACCCATAATTAAATCTGGTACATGTCATAGATCATAGTTCTAGTCTACAAGAAGCTCAGCTAAATGTTACTTGGAGGCTCTAGAAAAGGTAATGAAGAATGATATGAGATAGCCTGGTAGCAAATTAGTCACATAGCATAAGATTTTCTGCATAGAATATGTTGAATTACCCATATAGAGAATCTCTGTTTCCGTGAATGCCATTAAACTGGGAATCTAGTTAGCAAGGGCATCCAGTAGAAGTAACTGTAATGTTTGACCATGAGAAAAAACAAAACAAAAAGCAGGTTAAGACTTTTTTTTGACTGACTTTTCACTTTGAGCATTCCACAGTGATATCACTGGATTGTGAAGGTTTTGGTGGGAAGAAGTGAGGATATATGGAGATTTGACAGCATGAGAATTGGCTTCAAATTTGAATGACAGATGGAAATTCAAGTCTTTACTTTGTTATCTGCCCTTAAAAGCAACATTGGAAATGAGGCCGAGATGATACTTGACCTTTAGATTCCAGTATCCTGAATAAGACTACACAGCACTACATGCCAGCTGAATCTTTGAGTTTCTGAATCTGATTGAGTTTCAGGTTTGATATTACTAATTGTTTTTCAACAGGTATGTTGCCGAATGAAATGAAATCCAGTTTTCAAAGGTTATCAGGAAATAGAATCATCCTCCTTTGATTATTTTTATTACTGCAGTAATGCACATGTGGAATCAAGAGACCAGAGCTTCTAGTATGTCTTCTAGTCTTCCATATCAACTGTACTCTGGGAATAATCTGCTCTCAGAAAAAGGAAAGTTAATTATGATGTGCATAAAAGGGGTCTCCAAGTAGCTGCAGAGGTAAACAGAAAAGTGGACTGTGAAAGGAAGATTGAATTACGCAGCCCCTTTCCTACCCAAAATATTAGAAACCAGTATTACATATTCTATACTAATTGGCCTGTGAAACAGACCAGCTATGACTGATATAAGGTCCAATATTTAACAGCAAGAAACGTTTCTTTCTAAAAATCCATCCTAATGAACTGCTGTGAACTGCACAGGAGTAGCATGAAGTGTACATAATCACAACATGGGTCTTTTATTAGAGGGTCAGTGAAGTGTCAGTAGAATAGCAGTTAGTAGAAGTACTGACATAGGAGTATGGTAACGTTTTAGCCATGATTTCTTCATTAGATTAATTCTTAGAAATAGACCACGCATCCAAACGTACCATTTTCTTAAGCTTATAATTTCAGTATTTATGAGTTCATTTGAATCCCAAATCAAAAAAGAAATTCAGTTATGCAGCTGTAGAAAACAACTTATCTTATGCATAACTAATTACTTGGAAATGTTCAGCTGATTTCCCTGCTTCTCCTCCCCCTCTTCCTTCCATATGCAAGTTGGTAGCAAAGTTTCTAAAAAGTAAGCAAGCCCCATAAAAATGGCTAAATATCCACAGCCCAGATTCACTTTTCAGCAAAACTAAGAAACAGAGAAAAAAAAAACCAGTGGGGGATAACTCCTTTCTTGGTCCAAGGCTCATCATTTTAGTTTAAGTTCTGCAGCAAGTAGTTCCAGGCCTTGTTCTTCATTGCGTGCTCTTCCTCCTTAGTTCAGAAGGGGCAACATTCGTTATTATCTTAATTTCAGTTGTTTGTTTTTGTTGCTCTATTTAATCTTCCATTCTGTAATTTAGTCAATCCTTCTCTCTTCAAAATTTTTCAGTTTCTTGCAGCTTTTTTTCATCTCCCTAGATATCTCTCTTAATTTTTTAAAAACACTTCTGTGTCCACATAAAACAAGTTCTGTTGTTGCTTCTTAAATCGAGACAGTGTTACAGAAAGTAAGGGAATATGGTAAATCCAAATTAAGGGAAAGTAAGGGAATATGATAAATCCAATATAGTATGGAAAGAAGGGAATATGGTAAATCCAAATCACTTTGAAATTGTTGATTTTGAACAGTTTTGTATTGTTAGAGACCCTGATTTCTACAGGAGGATTAAGGAAAAAAAGTGATATTAGCAAAATACAAGCTAGTATTAGGACAAGGACATTAACTGCCTTATTGAAATTGCAATAATGATTTTGATTTTGCAGAGGTCTACAGAAGAACGGGGTAATATGGATGGAGTTGAATCGGACTTTAATCTTGGATATGCGGTTTCAAATACTCTGCTCCTTGGGAGCAAGCACGTTGCTAATTTATAGCTAGATAATTAAATAAATTGATCGATTGATAAATTGATCAATATATTTTGTATTAAGGGAAGTTTTAGTCTGCCATAGAATGGAAGTCTAGAAAAGGTTTTATGAAGCTGTTTGCATTGACTCAGGTATTTCTTTCTTCTTCTCTCCTAGTGGGGAAAAATAAGATTTTTTTTTAAGATTTAAATTAATTTTCTTTTATTTAAGAAAATTGGAATATTTATATTGACATAAGTTTTCCATTTTAGGAATATTTGAATTTCTATATTTCAGACAACCTGATTAACAAAGATTATCCTCATTGTTGTAAAAAATGATATTTCTTTAAAGCAGCAGGTTTGTGAACCAAAACTATGCCGTTAACTCTGATAGCTCAGAAGGGCATTACACACTTTTTGCAATTAATTTTTAAATGCAGCTGCTGCATTTCAAAGGTTCAAATTGCATTTCTGTTGCATCAGCAATAGGATAGTGAGGAGGCAAAGAATCCCAGTTTATACTCAGAGTGCTACAAAATCTGTAAAGTTTTCCCAGCTTCGTTCAATAACATGTTCCCAACTTTTGTTTTGTCCTTATGGTCTGTGTAGCACTCTTGCATCAGCATGTAAAAATCCTTTTATTTTAAGATCTTTGCTTTTCTCTAACTCAGGGGGCTCATTATTTCTCTCTGCAGGCCTTTGAAATTGATTTCTGTCTCTTAAGAGGCCTTAAAAAACGCTGTTTCGATGGACTTCCTCTTTTGGAAACAGGTGAATGTAAATGTTCTAAACATAGTTCTAGGAATAACCTTTTTTTTTTTTTTTTGGTAATGAGTTCATTCTTCTCTGAATATAAAACAGCACTTTAATGTTACCTCCTTTGCATTTCTCAGGAGTAAACCTGAAATAATTTATGCTAAACATAATGGAACACCTGTGTGCACTGGATAAAAACTAGAGTGTATAATATTAGATGTAGAAATGTCACATCCTAAGCAGACAAAACAATCAGCAATGCTATAGAGTCTTTTAGCTTTTTTGTTGTCATCTGGAATCATGACAACTCTGACAACAGGAATCTGCATGAAAGAGAGCTTAAAGAGAGATATCTGTCTCTTCTCTTTTATCAAAGCATGAGACTAATTTTTGAACCAGTTTCTTACGTGTTCCAATAATCCATCCTATGCAATGTGACCTAATGGAAAGCACAAAAGATTACGTGTTGGATCTGTTGATTTCTGATTACTTAGCTGTAAGTCCAGGTGAGATGAAGTACATTGAAACTGCTGTGAACTGTAACGTGGTATACCAGAACAATCTGATAGCTTTCTTGGATTTTTTTTTTCAGCCAAGAAAATTATATAAAGCTATTTAAAAAGTCCAATATTTGATACAGCCCCACTTGCAAAATATTCAGATGGGAAGAGTGTAAAGCCTCTATCTACAGAAGCAGCTACTGGCAGGAGAGCTCAGGCTGTGCCAAAAGTGCAATTGGTTGAGGAAAGGTCTCCCTTTTAATTTCTCTTTGTCTTTTCTGTTCTGAGTGCTTATTATTAATACAGAGGAGGAACAGAGTATACTTAAGGTGGAACTGGGTCAGAATGATGGTTAATCACAATTTAAATATGAGACAAAGTGCAGGAATTTGTTTGAGAGGGAACAGCTCATGAACAAGGAAGAAAGTCTGAGTTTCTTAGCATAACTATGAGTCAGTGACTTAATCTGGTCTGAACAAGGCAAGTAGGATGCTGGGAGCTATTGGGTAAAACATCTCCAGTCAAGAGTGGGAGAATTACTTCTATTAAATACAGAATTCATAAGTTCAGTGTACAATGCAATACTTAAAGAAATCAGCCTGGATTCTGGATAGAATTCAAAGCGCTGGAGCAGGTTGAAAAAGTCTAAAGGGAGGTTTCACTGCTTCCTGTGAGTCCTGGAAAAAGATCAACATGCTGGATGGGAGGTAATTACGCAAGCTAAGAACAAAGACTGTCTGAACAGACAGGCACAACGTGCATGTGAATAGAGTTAGGCTGAAAATTGCATGAACAGAAAGAGCAGTTATAGCTCCAAATAACAGAATTGGGGCCAAAACATCTACTTGTTGTTAAGAGAGAGTTAAATAAGTTTAGAAATGGTAGTGTACAATGTCCTTGCCTGGGGGCAGTTGTCTGAGAAGAGTACAAGGGAGGTGCTTGTCTTGTTACAGCAGGTCCATATATTTCACCAGAGAGCTGTATTCTCCTCAAAGAGAGGAACATTTTAACATTTATGCAACGGACACTGCAGTTGCAATGACATAACAAAATCAGGTGAACAAATGCAAGATGTTTTGAAGTGAAACATTTTCCTGAGGATTGTTCTAAGCAGTTTTATTAGGACTGTACAATATCTCTGTTATCAGGAGTATGTGGACTTCTGTGGAGGAAAAAACCACTGAGCATCATATAGGGAGACACTGTAACTTTCCTTACCCGCTCAGCCAGAGCACAGCTTTATTGTCAACTACAATGAGAAGCAGGTGGGCACTAAGCTAATTGGAAGTGAAACTGCATACAACTGCTTTGGAAAGGGAATAGACAAAAGAAAACAGAGCAGAGTTGTAAACAGCAAGCTGAAATATTGGTCGAGTGGTATCATTACATGAGATTTCTGGATCCAGCAATGCCAAGGAGAAACACTGAGATTTCACTTCATAAATTTTAGTAGCTCATCATTCAGTTTTACTTCCAAGTAGTGGTAATGGGCTGACCAGTTGCACTTGGAAGGATGGACGGGAATGAGCCCCCTGCGGCTGTAGGTGATTAAAGCAACGAGAATGGGAATCTACTCAAAGGTCTGGTGTCTCTCACCATCTGGCCATTTGGCTCCCAAAAGAGTTGACATTGCTGCATCCTTGTGGATCAACTGGCAGAGGATACACTGGCCCCCATCCTTCCTAGCAGGAACTGAGCCTGTCAGTTTGCAGCAATGCTAGGAAAATAGAGAGCTCTTCTCTAAAGCCATTCACATGTGTTAGGACAATTCAGTTCCTTGCATATCTCCCAGAGGTCTTCAAATCGGTCTTATTTGTATGATTCAGCATATATTTTTAGCAAGTATATTAAAGCAGTCCTGCAAAGCAAAGCTGAAGGAGTGTGTTTCCAACAGAGTTAAAATGCTGAAAGTTTCAGTAGTAATTAAAATACCAACCTGAAAACAAGACTGAGTTGTGCTGTTTTTTTTTTTTTTCCCCTCACTTTTGCCACTAACTCAATGCATGACTCAGGGATATGCACTAAGACTATAATTGCCCAGAAGGCATGTCCAATATTTATACTCACTCAGCTGAGGCTGGGTAGTGATCTGATTTCCAGGGTCCTGAGCATCTGCAGCTCCAGTTAACATCAAGATGAAAGTCATGCCTCTAATCCCCCACTAATAACTAAGAAATGTCTAGGAAGAGTCAAATTTCCTTCTGTGCTTCCCCTTGCCTCTTCAAACTCATTTTATAGTGTGTTGAGAAATTTATAAATGGGAAATATACATTATTAATAAAAACACACTATCTCAACTATTATTTGGATAACTTAGCTCAAAGAAATTGCTTGTTCCATGTAGTCTATGAAAAGGATCATTAGACAGGAACGCTGTTGTCTCTTACACAGGACAAGGCTTTCAGATGCAGATTGGTTTTTCTACAGCACATACAGCATCATATTTGAGCCCTTCTCTTTCAATAAAGATTCTGTGTAATATGAAAATATTGCAAACTCCTTTTTCCATTGGCAAGTAAATTAAGTGAATTGTCTTAAAAAAAAAGTATGTCATGGCAGATTAATGGATCCCTTGGTTCCGTCTTTAGAAATCTTCCTATTCAAGAGACGTTCTGCGTTTAGAAGGATTTTGGGGATGCTATTTAGCTTTAACAAAGTCTCTTTTGATGGTTCTTTATTGTACTCCTTAATCAGGGTGTAAACGTAATCAATAGTCAGTGACCTGGGCAGTCATGAACAACGTGTCGTTGGCTCTACATGCTCCAAGACGTAGTTTATCATTGCGAAGGTTTGACATTAATTAAGTATACAATGCAAACAAACAATCACTTGCCCTGCAGAGCTGTGGTTATGATAAATGGCAAATCAAATCATTCTGAAATCTCAGAATATGTTAAAAGGGTTGATCAAAAGCAATCATCACCTGCAGGCTGGCATCAATCAATGGATTTTAACCGATCAGCATGCAGAAACAGGCACAATGTTATGACTCATTATAACTTAATTATGCCCAAATATCTGTGTCTATAATTCTCACAGATATTAGCAATTTGTAATTTCTGTCGACTTGTTTAAATAACCCCTCAATCTGATTTGCCATATTTGTAATTATGAGGAATGTTTTAGGCCCTGCAGTTTACATGCCACAAAGCTGAAATGCATTCAAAACCTTGGGCTGTTCCACTGGGGGATATGTTTCTTGAAAAGCACAGCCTGGTATTCTATAGAATATGAGTATGGTAATGTGCAAGGACAATTGCAATTAGTATGCTATGTTGGTCCTGGAAAAAAAAAGTGCTGATAATAATCTTAATAGTTGTTAATACATGTTGGGTAAGATGAATATTAGAAACAAGTAGCATTTTTTCATAATTCAGGTAATCTGAAAGACATAGCAAGAATATGAATGCATTTACTGGAGGCAGATGTGCCTTTCTGCACATGGTTTTTAAAAGGGCTGCAGCCTATTTATCAGATGTTTATTCCAAATAAGTTGGTATGACTATGCTATAACAGATTTAAAGTGTTTTAAGGAAGAGATTAATACTTTTCCTGTGCCTTTTGAATGTATAAACTATTTGTTATGTTACAATGACCAATTACAGTGACATGGGAAAATACAAAATAGACAAATTTTATCTCAATGACTGACATGAAGACATTTGTTACAAGGCCCTGTAAGAGGTATAGAAAGTAATAGGATGACTGTTCTTCATTATATGCTCTGACTAATGACTAACCAACTAAGTTTTTGCATTGTTTAGTATTGCAGGTATCTAAGGGAGAAACAATGGACCACAACCACAAAAGGGGAGATGGATGTATAATTTAGCATTGACCAAAAATTCCTCCGAGCAGAGCACTTATTAAACAGCATTTTCTAATTGCTGCAACTTCTTTTTCCTGAATCAACTATACCTCTTTTTTTTCCCCCACAGACTAGAGTGAGAGCTCTGGCTTATTGTAGCATTTCCATCCTTTACCATAGAGCCTTTGAAACTTTTCATACATGATTTGTTGGAGATGGGTGATTATAATACCTTGAGTTCACATTTTCTCTCTAATTTCTTTAATTATACCAGAGATAAATGGTTTGCGGCAGCTTCTGTTTCTTGTGTTCTATTTTTGGCCTCCCTTTACATGATAATCGTGACTGTTGCTATGTAGTTTCTTTAGAAGACACTGCTGTGGATTCTCTCTCTATCTGTGTGTGTCTGCCTGTAGCTGGCATGTTTATTCCTTTCAGTGTTGCTGAGGCTCCTGAATGGAAGCTTCACTAAAAATACACTTATACTCCCTATAACTTTCTGCAGTTTGTTTACTCATTGTGCCTAAGCACAATAAATTCTCTCAATTTACTTAAACATGACACATTTCCTAAGTTCTAAATATATTTTTTGCAGCTATAGCTTTTCAAATTATTTATTTAGAATAGATGTGCACTTTCTTTCAAATAACTCATGGTGCTCCTCACCTTTTTGTATTTCTGTCTGATAGTCACTGAAGAGTGCGGGGTAATTTTAAGGGGAAATAGAACATGCAGAGGCAAGCAAGAATTTCTGGAAGTGAAAGGAGAGGGAGGAGGTATAATTGGGCCCCAGGCTCCAGGGTGCTCTGCTTCCCACATGGATGTGGGATAAATTGAAGGGAGGAAGCGGATGGAGGCAAAACCACACGGGCTGAGCCCTGCTCCAGGACACAAGTCTCTATCGGGGTCCTAAATAATCAATGGGGTCAGAGAGAGAGAGAAAACAACCCTCCTTCAAAGCACAATTTTGTGCAAAAGCATCATATATTCCTTGCTGCATGCAGCTCAGGTTATAAACTAATCCCAAACAATGTGTTTATTTTAATGCAGTATTTTTAAAACGTTAGTTCTGCTAGGAGTTATCAAGTGAGTTAAAACTAGTGGTTTTCTTCTTTGAAAATGCTTCCTTCTCATACTTGCATTTAAGAACACATGGATATACAAATGAAGGTATCATTTTCTTCCCAAAAGTTTAAGATAATGTTCAGTCGATTGTTAATACAAATAGATACGATTACAGGTAATTTACATATGATCACTGACAAAAGAATGTTATATCAGTAAGTGCAATTATTGTTGTACCCCCTCATTCAAGAAAAGCTAAAAACTAACCACAATGAAAGCAGTCACAAAACTCAAATATGTGGAAATGAGAGAATTTGTCACAAAATCAGCTCACATCTACTGGGAAATGACTTCTCAGTCTTCATTATTTGATAAAGACATTTCATCAAACTCCAAGTATTTGAGGCTAAATAACAGCAGATCATCTTGCATGTTTTCAACATGGGGGGATTTTTGCGTGTCTTGGTGAATCAGCTAGACCTGAGCATTGCTTGGTAACTATGCACCTATTTTTACTAATTCAATAGTAAATTCTCCTATTAATCTCTCTACAGAATGTATCAAGAAAGTAAAGCAGTGCCTCTGTTTACTACAAAACTTGCTATAGAATCTTTTTTTCACTTATAAGGGTATAAACTAGAAGTTTAGAGCTATCAATAGAAAGTAATAAGCCCAGCTGTGAGACCTCCTAAAGGAAAAAGTGTTTGTTTGCAGGTGCTTGTCCATTTTTAACTTCTCAGTAAGAGGCATTCCAAAAGTCATTCCCACTGCTCAGTAACTTACTGTTTCCATAAAGCTAACAGAAGATTTCCGGTGATGCTTTAGCTGAAATCGCCAACTTGCTGAGCCAACACATCATACGAGAAATGTAATAAAGATTCCAATTACAAAGTTACTTTCAAGCTCTTTAGCAAAGAATTGCATAGCTGTTTTTTAAGATGTTATACAACTTAAGCTAATTGGAAGCTGATGTAGTTAACACAAGTGGATTAAAACATGTTTATTATTTTGCAATAGTAAGATTTTGTGTCTATTTTGCAGGAAAATAGCTTATATCTGGTAAGAAAATCAATTATTGAACCTTGGGGACGGCCACCAGGAAAGTCCTCTGTGAATGACAGCACCTGCTGCTTCCTCTTCATGAGTGTCCGTGCAGACACCCCTCTGACCTGAAATGGAGCACTGAGTCCATTTCTGCCTTCCTTTCAATGCTTAGAGAGAGGTAATAATAAAATATTTTGTTGTAATTTGCTGGACAATTACAATGGGTGTTCCTTACTGAAAAATCGATGGGAGTATTTTTGTCCTTATCCTGGTAAAAAAACAATTGTCAAAAATCCTATTGAATGTAAGTATCTCTTTCAAAGCAGCAGTAGATGAGGCCTATTGCTGTGTAGGTGGTATGATTTACAAGCGAGTGGTTACAATGCAAATGAAAGCTCACCAGATTCAGTCACCATATGTATGTCAACAAAATCTTACTAAGGACTAAGGTAAGTTTTGCATTCATTGCATGAGCTCCTTGTTTCTCAAATATTCAGCTTTTTTCTTGTGCATAGCAGCTTAAAAAATCTGAAAGTAATACAACCTTCTGTGCTAGCTATGTTTCTGCTATTCATATTTCCTGTCTTCCATAAATTAGTAGAATTCTTCCCTAAAATCCTGCCTTTCATTACGTCTTGTTTTAATTAACTGCCCAGCTACTCGAACGTGTATAATGTGACAATTAGATATATGTAAGTAATTTATAAGGATGCTTCACATATTTCAGAAACAGAAGTGTGTCTATTTTTTGTTCTCCCGCCCCCACAATCATCTCCTCTTTATCCATTTGCCAGTCAGTGGGCTGCTCAGTTTCATTACATTTCTTGGAGGAAGATCTACAACCATTTGCTATGCAAAAGGAAAATTATAGAGCTCTTCCCTTAGTTCTGTCCCACGGGCTCTTTCCAGCAGACATTTGGATGGCAGCACGGATACATTCAAGGCATCCAGTATGGAATAGTTCCTCTGCAGTCATGGGGAGTTGCACAAGGGAGTCTGACCTGTATCATCTGATCTTCTTCAGCATAAATCATACATTCTTTATTCAACAGCATTTAAATAATGGAGAATACATTCTCTTCCTGCCCTTGCCAGCATGCCTCCATTTAACATCCATTTTTTAAATCATATGCAAAAATCTGCAACAGAAAATATTGTATGAATATTTTGGGTTTCCTCCAAAAGTTATAGAAAGCAAAAGGGGAAGAGCAAGCATGGTGACTGTTTTTTTTTCCATCTACAGTGAGTGAAAAAAAAAAACATCCTATCAACTTTACTGACTAATCATGTAGCTTAAAGACTATAGAATAATTCATCCATTTACTTCCCTTTTCTAAAACAGAACATAAGAGAGCAAATTGGTGTTCAGTATCAATGTGATACCACATGCACCTCTAAGTGGCCTGAAATTTGGGCCTGCTGCAGGTCATGGCTGGAAAACACCAGGACCCGCAACATTTCCAGCCTCAGGTTTCTGCTCTATTTGGGGATTAAAATGTCTCAGCATCATCAGAATCTATTTTAAAAACTAAATTTTAACAAGTGTCCATAGAGATTGGTATCTCCATGCTGGTAATGCCTTTACAGAGAGCAATTAGGAAGGGCATAAGTGAAGAAGACTGAAAATTAATGCATTGTCATAAAATGGAAACTCATTCATACATCTTCCCCTTCTCAGCTCTGTTCACTTGGAAGTTAACAGAAGACTTTACTGCTCCTTCCTGTGATCTTGTCATTTCTCCCCTTCAAATTTCCTTCACTACAACAAATGCCAAGAAATCTTCCCTACTTGTCATTTAATATCTCACAACATTCATTTAGTTGCTATAGCTAAGTGTATTTTTCTTTTTTTACTTGCACATTGTCTACTTTGATTCTTTTTCCCATGCTGCCCTTTATAACCGGGAAACCATCCTAATAATATAAAGCCACTTGCTTCCCTCTGAAAAACTTTCTTTAGATTAATAGAACTAGCAGAAAGTGTATTTTAGAAATAAAAGAAACACTTAAAATAGTTTTTAAAACTTCATGCTCTTCCATGAAAAAGAAAATACTCTGTGTTACTTCCTTTATTACCTTCATGTTGTTGATTAAGGTTTCTGTGCTTTTTCTTACAATCCAGAATATGTTCGCTTTACTCATTAATTCTTTCCAAGCGAAGAAAACGAGCAGTTTCACGCTCATCTTCAAAAAACCTCTTTTTTGTGCCTTATGTAAATCTAACCCTGGGTGACCTTGCCAACCACAAGTTATGTAATAAGGCATCATCTTCTTCCAGCTTCTGAGAGCAAGGAAGCAGCCTGTGATCCACTGCTAGGGTAGCTGCTCAGTGGCTGCGTACATTGTTAATAATTAACTGTTAATAATTTCTCCTGAGCTGTTTACAAAAGCAAACAGGCTGCTCTGTGACCAGAGAAGCCAAAAGCTCAGCCTTCTTTGACAAAAGTTGTTCTCCTAATTTGCCCCTTTGCTGTTTCTCTTTCCACCCAAGCCAGACTGTTTGCTTTTCTCTTCACAGCCCTGAAACAATCCACTGTAATTTCCTGATTTTAAAACTTATGGTTCAGAGCTTATGCCTAGTATATTAAATATTCCTGAAGCCAATAACAGGAGAAGTGAGGGAGAAAAGAACATCCAAATTACATATCACTGGGGAAACATTGGTTTTATATTTTTAACCACACAAGCCTTAATTCACATGGTGTAGCCTGTCTGCCCTCTAGATGGTTATTCTCTTTCCTTGTTGAAAAAGTATGGCAAAATGTCAAAAATATAACAAAGACATCTTATATGCTTATATAATCTTATATTTATCTTATGCTTGATAATGGCATATACTAGGCTGGATATTTCTAAATCTTTTCTTGAACATTTCTAAGTCTTTGCCTTCCTATGTTTTTAAATAGAAAATATATATTTGAGAGTATTCTACTAAATCAGAATAAAAGAATGACATTAATGATGTTGAAAATGCTCTTACAATTGCTCTAATTTTGCATTTCTTGCCCATGATACTAGAGATACAATTTAGTTCCCACAAATACTGATGTAGATTTTGCTACTGGTTTTAACTGGGAAAACTCTGAGCAGGCCTAAAGTGAACATTGGAGCCCATGTTGTAGGGCAATGCAAGGCCAAGGTTTTTGTTCCCTTCAATTTCCACGTCAACATCTCATATGATGTTACAGGGTGCATTGTAGGTCATGGAGTTTTTCATTAAACACTGACTGTGGGCAAATCCTGATGCCTTTTTTATGTAAAATCAGTACTCTTTCAAAAAGCAGAATAAAGATTTTTTCTCCTTAATATTTTCTGTATTTATTGATCACAGATGTTGCATAGCATTAATTAAGTTTATTTTGGGAAAGGAGAGAAAGTTTTTATAATATCCTTCTCATGTACAGAAGATAGTCAAAATTATCTCACTGGAACAATTTTTCAGTAGCAGAATGATCTTTCCACAGAATTTTTTTATTACCTCTATAGGAAAATTCCAGTCATAAAAAAGAGCTTGATTTTCCACTACAGTAGTCAAATTCTACCCATATTCTGCATTTTCCCTGGGATGATTTTGTGTTGTATGAGCAGGACTAGCCCATCCAAAGCCTCATAGGAGGGCAGCAGGAAGCCTGGTGGAGCCAGTTCCTGCCAGGTAGAACCTGGCCACAAATGGAGACTTTAGCTATTTCCGCTTTTTGCTGAAAAGGAAGAATAATTTGGTTATCCCAAGAGATTCTCCTCTGAGCCAAGACACTTGAGCTCAAAATTTCTTGGAGATATTTTTTCTTAAGGTATGTGTTTTTTTCTTGTTGTGTATTGCTCTGAGAGCAAAAATATATTTCAGAAAAAAAGATCACGTTCTGGCTATCTCTACATTAAACACCAGTTATTTTACATTGATCTCCATTCATACATATCAGTGTTAACTGTAAGTCTCCATTATAAAGAAGTCCATACACTCCCATTTGAAAATGCAGTGATTTTTGTTGTACTCATTCTGCTGTAAAACATAAGATACAAACACTCCAAGTAATTTCTAATTGTTTTCTTGCCTTTGAAATTGTGTTTTAATTTTTTTGAGTAACGGAAAAGAAAAAGGAGCAAGACACTTGAAATTTTACAAAAAAAAAAAAAAAAAAAAGTCAAGCATATGAGGAATGTTATATGATTATTTTGGCATTTCTGCCTCATATTTTCTATTATCACCTCTCATTAGATGTTCATTCACCTCATGCAACTTGAAAATGTCCTTGAAATCTGTAACCTTATCTAGATGGCAGTCTGGCAACTCCGTGTTCTTTAAAGTGGAAAGTCTTAAAACACTCTTTTTCATTTATGCCAAGCACTGGGCTGCATAGGGAGTAAAACTCAGGGAAAACAGAACTTAAAAGGATATGAAAGAATAAAGTTGTCTTTGATTTGACATAAAAAATTAGGACTTACGTTATATATGATCCAGGGTCCATGGTAGGCATATGGTCCAGGGAGTTCAGGCCAGGAGAATGAAAAAGTGGGGTTTTTTTAATCCTTAAGCAAACTGTGTAGTAGAAAAAAATATATTGGTACTACTTTTAGTTTTTGGAAGAGCTCCATCCTAAAAGTGCTGCAGTGGAGTGCAGGCAGGCTGCTCCCACAACCTCAGAGCAAAGCAAAGCAAAGAGACGGGGCAGAAGGGCACACCAAGCAGCAAGGAGGGCTTGGGGGCTTCTGGAGGGCTCCCATTCCCATCCACGGCTTTTGGGAAACCCTGGAGGCACTGAGCAAAGGGACTTGTTCACGTGTTACCTTCAAACAACTGTTTTCCTCGCATAGTTTTCTTGAAAAATCAAATGCTACCATTTAGAGATTAGTCTGATAATAGACAAATTATAAGCTTAATAACTTTGTAAGTCTAAGGCAGTCTGATTTAGTAAAGTTGTGTATTATTATTACAGAACCTGTTTCCTGAACCTGGGCTGTGTAAGGACTTAAAGGATGCATTTTTGGTTTGATATTTATGCAATAAATTGGAATACATCTGGTGAGTCATTTTCAGACTGCAGCTTACAATATCAGTTCTGATCATCTAACAGTCCAAAAGGTCAGTAACGACTTTGGAGTTACCAATATGCACTCTGAAATTCCTCTCAATTTTTTTTTTTTTCACCTAGAGATTCTCTCAGTCTTGACAAGGGTTTATTTAAGCTTTTTTCATTCTTAAAAGCTTATTGCAAAAGTATGGTTATTGTCCTCTTACATTTACAGAAAGGTCAGTCAATGTTTGTAATGGAGAAAGGTGAGTATTTCTCAAAATAAATTTCTTGCATCTTGTTTGGAGTAGGAAGGTAAGAACAAAGAAAAGGGAAGGTAAGAAGAAAGAAAAATATTCTATATTGTAAGATATTTCTACGTTTTAGACTTGTCCACCTACCATTTATAAAGAAAATTAACACATGCATATATTCGTACTCCAGTAGTACATGAAATGCAATACAGTTTTATCAAATGTTATTGATCCCAAAGGAGAATGTAAATTGGACGTTTGAGGCATTTTTCTCCTTCAGATGACTCTAATAGTTGTATTTCCTTTAAAATACTTCCTAAAGCGTCTTTTTCATGAATAATGCTAGTTTCAGAATCTGAGTTTCCTAAACAGAGGAAAAGAAAAATTAACCTCTTAATTAAAAAGTAGTCATGTCTGAGGTGCCCAAATATGGAAAGCAATGAATTATGAGCTGTGGCTCTGGTTGTGAATGAGAAGCAGAGCAAAATAGTTATTTTCTCCGATACAGGAATAACTCATATTCTCAGTATTTCTTAAACATTCCAATTAGACTGTTCTGCAGTTGTGTAGACACTGTATTTTGGTGCCTCTGTTTCCCTGTAAAAAGAAGTGAACACTTCATTTATACCTGAAGGTAACTTCCTGTCCACTAAATGAATTTGGAAAGAGAAATAAATATTTGGTGATTAAAAAGATAAATCATAAGAAGAAAAATACTTCTCCAGGACCTAATAGTGGAACAAGAAATAAGAATATTGCAGCTCAAGTATAAAGTAGTCTACAGTATTTATCTATCACATCAGACTTTGGTGTCAATTTCCTTGTAGACTTTTTTTTCTTTTCATATACTTTCTTTAAAACTGGAAAGTTTTAGAAGTGGATTTCAGTCTTGTATTCGCTTTCATTATGACAGAAAAATATTGGATCTGATAAACTGGGTTAGAAAGGGCGGGGAGCGGCAGCTAATCTCTTTGATACTGAGTAATGCTGTTTGAACTCCATAGAATATTTTCACAGGGGAGTCAGAAATTGTAATCTTTCCTATCCTCTCTTTAAGAGAGAGAAGATTTATTTTACAGAGAAGTAAATACACACAGGTTTTTATTTTGGAAATCCCAGATTCAGAGAGGAAGGCAAATAAGACAAAATGATACAATCTGTGGGCAGGAGTATCTTCTAAACATCCAGGAAAGGCAAGTGATTTTTTGTTCGTTTGTTTTCTGAAATGAGAATGGCGATTGTGATTAAACAGAACACCTAAAAATAATAAGAAAGTTTGATTATTGCTAGAAAAACACTGAAAATACTACACCAGCCTAAGACCATTCTGGTCTTTAAACCTACCTTCATTTGAGCGCTTTCTCATGGTCATGGCTTTGCTGCTGGGGTATTAATTGGGTGAAAGGGACTTAACTGCCTTCAAAAGATTCATGTGGACAAATCTGATCCTTTCCAAAACCAATTACTATATTCTCTATTGTCTACTGCATTATATATAAGTGCATCAAATGTTTGAGGCATTTTTCTCCTTCAGATGACTCTAATAGTTGTATTTCCTTTAAAATACTTCCTAAAGCGGCTTTCTTTGCACCACGCTTAAACTGCTGACTCAGTTTTTTGCTCTTCAGCAATAATAAAGAGGGAGGTTTAGATTAAGATTTGACACATACAGACACATCTGTGCACGTACACACTGTGACTTGCATGTGAATCAGAAATCTGCTGTTCCCACCACCCCACCACCTATTACAGAGCAGTATTTGGCTGAAACACAGCTTTATTCTATGCAAAGAAAAAGAAAATATGCACTACAATTGTCAGTAAAGGATATTTATTTGGAGGTGCATCTATACATACCAACACTCAGACGAAAATGTAAGCACTTATTCCAGCATACCTCCTTATTGATATACCATGTGTGTACCTAGTAATTTGTGAAACTCCATATGTACAAATGACTGCATTTACAAAGTTTTGAAATTTAACAAGCGAAGTGATAAGAAACATTTGATTTTGGGTCAGTTGAAACATTTGGTCAATAGACAAATTTCTATTTTTCTCTGTGTGTTATTCATCACATTTTAATCTCTGTCATATAGATGACAAAAATAATTTCCTCAAGGAAGATAAGTGAGTTGGGTGCTAATACGTATGAAATCCTGAGGAGTGTATGTGCTATGGAAGGAGACTGTAAGGAAACTACATTAACAAGATGCCACAACAGTCTCATCCTGGAAGACTGCAGGTGAGGGATTAAACTTTCTGTGGTTGCCAAAATCTTTATTTTTTGATTGACAACAGAGAATCACCACATATATCTCTTACTCTATTTAAGATGGTTTTAAGTGGACTCAGTGGCCTACTGAGTCCCAGTGGCCCAGTGGTCTTCACCAGTGCAAGCTGATATGATAGAGTAAGTTGATCTGAAGTCGCTTATATTGACTGAGGATCAAGGATGTTGACCCTGACAGCGCCATCCACCTCCTGTTAGCATCACTAAGGCAAGAATATGGCTAACGTGAGTAAAGGATGCTGGATTTGAATCTTAGATAATAGCCCCATTGTAGAGGTAACATCTGTGGTTATGGTGATGTTGTTTTTTGTTTGAAAAGTATTAAATACTTGCTGTTGTGAAGATTAACCATATATACTAGAGCACACCAAGAAACCTTGCCTCTAACTAATAACACTGTTTTCCTGTCACACATACTTAAGGCACAAATTTGTCTCATCAAGGGGATTTAGGGTGAAAAAAGATTCAAATGCTGAAACTTTTTGTTAGACAAAGGTAAGAAATGGTTTACATTCCTATCCTTAAATCAGGTAAGGCTTGAAATAATCTATAGGAGCTCAGAAATACCAGTTATTTTTAAAGACATGTCAAAGTGTAGTATAAATATTTATACGTTCACAGTCTCTCAGCTCCTAGAATATTTCCAGAGGTCACTGTTCAAGGCTAATATAGAGGATGACTGTAGGAAGGCCTTTGACTTTATCTCTAGTGGATCTAGTGAGACTTTTCCAGGGAACATTAAAGGTGAAGCTGGACTTGAGCCAATTAGGAAGCTTCTGAGCTCAGTGGATGAGTGTCTGGGCTGACATGATAAGCTCATCCTGCCCAGTAAATGAATGAAAGCAAGGCAACTTGACAGGGATGGTAGGATGTGGGAGTCAGGAATGGTGCAGGAGAACAGGGTGCTCTTGCCTGGAGGAGAAGTGTGATCCCTCCAGGAGTTCCATGGCTCTAGGAACCAGGCTGCAGGAAAAGCCAAGGTTCAAGGCTTGTATATTTTAAGAGCCAGAAGAAAGCTCAGGGCAGTGGCAAGGCAGGGAGCACCTTGGCATGTGCCTTCTGCGCCAATACGTATCCTTTGCTGGAGATGAAAATAATATATTTGACTTCTTGCATGGTAGCGAGATCTGATTTTCCCTAACATATTCTACACATCAAATTCAAATCACAGTTTGAAAGTTACCTTATGAGGATTCATGACTGAATTACCAACAGCGAGTAGGCTTGCTAAAAAATACTAGTACATTTTACTAGGTCAACACACCCTAGGTCAAGATGTGAAAATTCAGAGGAAGATTATTTCCAGAAATCTTAGAGATATTTTGAATATTTTTCCTTTAAGCATGTAAAGTCTATAGTTAGGCTGTATTTATAAATTTAGGAGAAAAAAACGCGCATACACACACACACACACAGCTTGCTTTAAAAATAATTTTGGTGTAACATTTTGGGAAGCTACTATTCTTTCTTTATTTCTTCAAATTACCCTTCTACCCTTTTATTTAAAAGATATTTTTATTTAAGATGCTATGGACTTTAAGCACCAGAAATTAACAAATTAATATATATTGACAATGGACAAAATAGGCATATTAGCATAACTAGGAAACTCACACACATGTATACTATGAGTTAAAACTATAGTGATAAATCTTCTTTTGTTGTATTTGGTGTTCAGCAGATGAAATTACTTCATAATAAGCATAACAAGCTTGAGCTTGTATGGCAAACTTGTTGAATGTGTAAATAAGTTGGTTCCTATGTAGGATTATTTTAAAAATCATTTACAAAGCAGATTACGATATTTCTACATTATTTAACAGGCTAACTTAACCAGGTGTTTCTGAAATTATAAGTCAGGGATAGTTGGTATGTTTTAATATGGAAGTAGATGTTTAACATAGTCCAATTGAAGTGTGATCATTATTGTTACCAGCGAAATCACATCCTTCCTATCACACTATCTGGTTTCTAGTATAGAGTGTGCAGTAATGCTTATCAAGCATGAAAACGTAATTGTCCCACTGTTAACAGCAAATGGCATTTCTTTTTTAATTGCCTTAGATCCTTCCAAAACCTTGTCACCTCGTAACTTCGTGATCCATATTTTACAGGCATCACTCCTTGTAACAGCAATGGCATGAGATCAGAAATGTGGGAAAAAAGATCAGTTATGGAAAACTTATGTGCTGACACGGAATCAACTAAATATAAATAGCACTTATGAGGACATTGCTTTTAAGAGTACAAGAAAGGCTAACCTTATTAAGAAACTGAGCTATCTTATAGCAGAACATATTCTTCCAGGTGTTGCAGTGAATAGGCCTTATTCCAAAGTGTAACAGTGTTCCTATCTGTGGATAGCCTCATATGTAAGGGTTATAGTTTCATCTTCAAGATGACTCTATGTGCAAGGCTATCTGTTCTGTAGCCTTACATAGGGCAAGAAAATTGGTCTTCAAGATTCAGTAAATCCATAAACATTTGTAAATCTATAGACAATGAAGCCATCTGTGTCATAAACATGTATATTTTTAGCAAAAAAAAAAAGTCAGAAAAAAATATTAGATCTACATTACACAAAGCTGTTGTGTTTTGAGAAGCAAGGATGATGGATAAAATTCTGGAAGGATATTTAGGAAGAGGAAAAAGAGTAAAAATAAAAGGGAATATGTTCTTCAAACCACTTCATTTTTAATAAAAGTTCGTCAAATGCAAAATTGACTACATGTTCAGAGCTGATGATTGTTGCGTTGTTTTCAATAAATATGATAAATGAGACAGGTTGTGTTAAAAGTGGAGCTGCAGAAGCTGTGTGTCATAAGGGAGCTTTTCAGATTTGTGTACCTCGGTTGGCCATACTCTCTCATTTTTGTCAAAATTAGCAAGAGGGTTGTTAAATTTTTATCTTTTTGTCAACTGTGAGCTGAAGTAGATGTATTAGATGAGAAAAAGCACTTTCCTGTGCTCAGGAAAGTATCATGGTAACTACCTGTCGTATTAGTCACATAAATCCAGTGCTGTTGCTTTGTAGCAGAAAGGCAACCAAATTCGCTGGTAAATCTGCACAGTTTAAATTCAGGTACCTTAAACTGTGAACTTGATAATGGCCAGAAATACAGCCATCAGCCTTGGCAGTGGCGAGGAACGTCTTTTTCATGAATAATGCTAGTTTCAGAATCTGAGTTTCCTAAACAGAGGAAAAGAAAAATTAACCTCTTAATTAAAAAGTAGTCATGTCTGAGGTGCCCGAATATGGAAAGCAATGAATTATGAGCTGTGGCTCTGGTTGTGAATGAGAAGCAGAGCAAAATAGTTATTTTCTCTGATACAGGAATAACTCATATTCTCAGTATTTCTTAAACATTCCAATTAGACTGTTCTGCAGTTGTGTAGACACTGTATTTTGGTGCCTCTGTTTCCCTGTAAAAAGAAGTGAACACTTCATTTATACCTGAAGGTAACTTCCTGTCCACTAAATGAATTTGGAAAGAGAAATAAATATTTGGTGATTAAAAAGATAAATCATAAGAAGAAAAATACTTCTCCAGGACCTAATAGTGGAACAAGAAATAAGAATGTTGCAGCTCAAGTATAAAGTAGTCTACAGTATTTATCTATCACATCAGACTTTGGTGTCAATTTCCTTGTAGACTTTTTTTTCTTTTCATATACTTCCTTTAAAACTGGCAAGTTTTAGAAGTGGATTTCAGTCTTGTATTCGCTTTCATTATGACAGAAAAATATTGGATCTGATAAACTGGATTAGAAAGGGCGGGGAGTGGCAGCTAATCTCTTTGATACTGAGTAATGCTGTTTGAGCTCCATAGAATATTTTCACAGGGGAGTCAGAAATGATAATCTTTCCTATCCTCTCTTTAAGAGAGAGAAGATTTATTTTACAGAGAAGTAAATACACACAGGTTTTTATTTTGGAAATCCCAGATTCAGAGAGAAGGCAAATAAGACAAAATGATACAATCTGTGGGCAGGAGTATCTTCTAAACATCCAGGAAAGGCAAGTGATTTTTTGTTCGTTTGTTTTCTGAAATGAGAATGGCGATTGTGATTAAACAGAACACCTAAAAATAATAAGAAAGTTTGATTATTACTAGAAAAACACTGAAAATACTACACCAGCCTAAGACCATTCTGGTCTTTAAACCTACCTTCATTTGAGCGCTTTCTCATGGTCATGGCTTTGCTGCTGGGGTATTAATTGGGTGAAAGGGACTTAACTGCCTTCAAAAGATTCATGTGGACAAATCTGATCCTTTCCAAAACCAATTACTGTATTCTCTATTGTCTATTGCATTATATATAAGTGCATGAAATGTAATTCCATTGCTGTCTGGCGATTTCTTCATTCCTGTGAAGGAGACGATGTTTTTTTTTTTTTTTTTTTTTTTTTTACTTTAACAGCTCATGATATATATTAGCAAGTAGATTTGTTACTCAGTCTCCAAAGAATCTTTATAAACAACTCTGGCGTCTTCAACCACAGGCTTCTATCCTTATCTATCGCTACAGCAGCACATTAACATGTTCATACATGTTCATAGATACCATATAAAAGCACTTCTGCTGAAACACTGGTTTGGTTGAAAGCTTTTCTCTGAGGGATAGTCATATTCCAAGCCATTAAAATGAAAGAAAAAGAAATGAAATTCATTGCACCTGTATTAAGACATGTAAGCAAAAGGATTGAAGAGGGTGGCTGATCAGTTTAGTCAGTATTTGTCTCCAATAATCTGTAAATTTTGCTTCACTAAATCCCGCATTTTCTATAAAATATTGCCCCATCCTGTGGCAGAAGTAAATTGTTCAAACTTTTTTTTTTTTAATTTTTTTTTTTATTTTTGTGGGGAGGCAGGAGAGATTTATTGCTCCTGTTTCATGGGAATTACTAAGGACATCACTGAATATTTTTTTCTTGAAGAGAAACTCTGAATTACCACGGTCTGTGCACCAAAACAAGAAAAAGTTAATGGTTGGTTAGCTGAGAGCCTAGCCCACAAGTGGGACTTGGCTGTCACAATATCAGTGAAATGATGTTTGAATACCAGGGCCCGGAAGGTTTCATCAAACTCAAGTTAGACCCCTTGATATCTTTGCGGTAAGACTAAAGGACATCCAAATTATGCTCAAAACACCTCACACACTAATCAGGAAGGTAAGTTATTTAAAGAACAGTGAGGGCTGGTGAATACCTCAAATCCCCTTTTTTTTTCTTTCTTTGTTTTTATTTTTTTCCCTCCAGAATTTCAATACCAAACTCTGGTCTGTCGGAAGAGCTACATCAGCTCTCCTCCTCTGCGTAAGATCATCCTGAATACGCATCCTTTGCCGAAGAAGATTGCTTTGGATCCAGTTCTATTAGTGGCACAGAGACCACACAGCTCCCTTTCTGCAGCACACACAATCCAAAGTTCAGATATTTCCTCTATTCTTTCTTTTTCATGTGAGCAATTGTTCAAATTTGGGTAGTGGAAAGGTATAGCTGTTCATATCCATTCAAAATTGAATCAGAGAATCTGAAACTTTATCTGGAATAACAGAAGTAAAAAATAAACTTATAAAACTGTTATTCTAAAATTTAAAGCCTAAAGTAATTACCTAAGGTAATATATGAAATTAATATAGTAAAAAAGCCATAGACAATATCAATAATGCAGAGGAGAGAGAAGTTAAATATGCCCTAATTCTAGCATTAGTATGGAGTAGGAAAGGTTATTTTTCAAGAAGTGATCCAACTGAAAGAACTTAAGAAATGGTAAAACTACTTAGTGCTACATTAGATCAACGCAGGGTGGTAGGTGATTATATTCCTTCTGACAAAACATTACAAATGTTCCTTTTTCCTGTGGTCATTCTGTGTAAATTCTCCATAGTTGGGAATCATTTTACACCTATGTAGAATGGAGCGAAAAAAAGTTCTGCTTCTGTAGTATTTTACATGTACTCAATTAAAGTGTAAATAATGGTTTTATAATGTGTCAAGGAATGTGAATCAAGTTTTGTGAACTATACCAAAGAGAGCAGATGAGTTCATTTGTATGAGCAAGTAGAATTTGCATGTTTCCCTTTCTAGCTTGCCTAAAAAATTAAAAATATTTTCATTTTAAAAACACAGTATTTTGTAAAATTGGAAGGCTATCATTTTTTCACAAAACAATTTTGATGATTTTAATCTATAAGTCTATACGAAAAGGTGTTGTTGGAAAAGAATCTGTAGTTTTAGATTTTGACTTATAACTCTCTTAGATTGTAAGAGTTTTTATGATCATGACACTGAAATGATTTGACAGGTATCTGGATAGCATAAGAAAAATATAGAGGCATGCATATGGATGGTGAATACTTTCCTTATTTTCTTCCTTTTGATATGTAAAAGATTAATCTATAACTAGCTATTCAAATGGAGGCTGTCAGAGTATGAAAAAATACTTTTGACTGTCATTTTTAGATCATAACTTGGTGCACTTGTTCTTTGTGCAGTTTTGAAGGGGAAAAGGAAAAAGAAAAAATCAGGAGGGATGAATTTAAAAAAAAAATGACTTGGACTCCTTATACTTGTTAATACATTTCCAGTCTAAATTGACAAAGAATTTTTGACTATTGCTTCACTGACGTATTGTTTGTTTAGGATTTATTTTGTCATGCGATTTGAACAGAAACAGATAAGAATAGCAAAAATAGCATAAGTGCAGGTTGAAGGACAGTAGTCAAATGACAATGAAAATGTTAAGAAATATTTTTCTGAATAAGATTAAGACAACTGTAATAGATTTTGCCTACTGTAATTCACAGGATGTTTGTGCTTATAATAGATTTTATTCTAATGTAAAATTTAGTGATGTCGTTGCAATAAATTTAGATTCAGCTTAAAAAATAAGACAAAAAAACAAGCTTCTAACAATAGTCATTTTGAGTTGTTCAGTATTTCAGAAAGCTAATTTGAAGGCAGCTACTGCATATTTTTGAAAATGTTGCTCTTGCAATGCCAGCATCATATCTTATTTTTGAAATTTTATCAAACTGTGCCAAAAACCCAAAGAAATGTACTTCAAATGTCTGCATCATCAAAAAACTTGGCTTCTCTGTTCACAGATGGATCCCAGTTGTCTGACAATTTGACAAATGTTACTTTCTGCCCAGCATTTCTTTTTTTTGGAATGAGACAACTGATTTCCTCCAGGGTAAAGCCCAGCCACTGGTCTTACTAAAGACGCCTTTACAGATATGTGGCACCAATACAACAACCAACTTCTGGCAGGGTCTCTTTTCCTCAACTAAACTGCTCTGCAAACGTGTTCCAAGTTTCTTCTTGGGGCCACAGGCACATGGAAGAGATACGGACCGGACGTGGATTCACCCAAATATTCCAAAACTCTAGGAAAAGAGACACATGCCACTCTTCACTGCTTGGATGGAAGGCTAGGAATTGGGATCGTGTCCCATAGAAGATGCATACTCCTCATGCTATGTCTGCAGTAAAAAACAAACAAGCAAACAGCACCACCAAAAAATCCCTATGGTTGAGCAGCTCAGACAGATATGCTTTTGGTGATGTGAGGAAGAAAGGATCTGAAGTAGTTTAAATTACCTCCATATATTCCTGATTCTGATTTGATCTGTCCTTGGGAGTCAATTTGTCCCAAGAGATTGCCCAAATACAAGATTTCCCGGCTATCCTTTTTGCTGATTAATCTAATTCAAATGGGCAGGAAAGTGAATAAAGTTTTCATTGCAGATTTGCACATAATCACTTTGAGCTGTCATCCAAGCAGCACTTAAATAACTAAATCGGTAGAAAGTGCAGTAAGAATATGGAGTGCCATCCAAAGGTGCCAAAAATCCAGCTGCAGAGCCTGCTGGAAAGGGAACTATCGGCCACAAATCTTTATGTTGGAAGGCAGAACATCGTGGATATGGAGGTCACACACGGGTGCACCAACTGTGTGATGAGAGGAGACCTGGGAGGGCCGGGCCCTCGGGCTCATAAAACATCTCCAAGGCCTTGGTCTGATTAACGCTGATGAAGAGGTAACGCTTCCACAGGGGGATGCCACAAAATCCCATCAGGCAGGTGGCTAAAAAGGAGATAGCCCAATGCTGTCTTTTACTGGCACTCTCTCTTCATTACCTTTGGAAAAACACCCAAATGCTTTATGTATTATCAATAACTGGAGCTCTAAATGTGACGCTGTCTGTTTTCATGTGCACTGTCAATGCAATCCTCTCATGGCCACAGCAAGGCCCACAGGGATTTTCTCACCTTTAATACCTTTTCTGTGTCAAGTCTTGTGGTACTTGTTAGATTTACTGAAATGATAACAGTTCAGAACTTGCGAATAGTTCACTAGGCTGATGCTTGATGGGAACTTAGTAGAATTATCATTTTTCACAGTGATGAAAAATCCATAATAGTGCAATTTATTGAATAGTACAAGTAACACTGCACTGTTGCTAAGTGGTGCATAAAAAAATAGTTAAATCACAAAGATGACTGTCTGGAAACTTAACAAGCTGGGTAATTTGTAGCTCTTTAAGTGAGACTTTTGATTAACATTTCCCGGTTAGCTGTCAAGAACATTTATAAGGTTCGACAAGAAAGTCCATTCAGAATAGAAATACACTGCTGAACAAACTTCAAAGAGAAGAACAGATTTCTTTTAATTTATCTTCAAAACAGATGCCAGCAAAAAATGTATTTCTGTCTGAAATGTTTCTGAAAAGTTACAACAGATGTGGATTATCACTGAACTCCTCCCCCAGCCCATAAATGTGAACATAAATGTAGGAGTTTAGGTAACTGCCATGCATTTGCTAAGAATGATGAAGCTCTGGCTATAAAATATGCAAGTGTCAATAATGCTTCAGTAAAAAAAAAAAAAAAAGTGTATCAATAGAATTATGGGTCCAGTAACATAAGAAAAGGAGAATTATAATTTCTTGTAATTAGTTTTAAAAAGATGATATCCATCCTGGTAAGAAGTGTGTTTCATGCTCATAATGTATCTGTTTATAAATAAGAAAAATTTTCTTTTTTTTAAAAAAGAGACATTGGTATGATAGCTAAAGGTTAATTTTCCAGATTTATTTCCTAAAAGTGTAGTTACTTTTATAAATATCTCACATTTAACATGATTTGTATTGAATTCAGGATGAATGCCCACATTATGTTCTTGGGTCTATTTAGTTAAAAGGGAAAAGTACACCTTTTTTTTTTTTTTTCTTGTATTTAGACTACAGGGAACAACTTTGATATACCTGCCTGTAGGTTTACTAAAAAGCATTTCTAAATGTCAGCAGTCAATCACACTCTGCCTCATTCACCTGCACTAAGGATCTATTTTTAATGGAGCTGTCTTCCCTGATTATGAAAAACATCCGAGTAGTTTTAGAGTTTTTCTTTGAAAACTGAAAGCCAGCAGAGTTTTTGTGCCCTAAAAGAATACAGTCATATAGTGAACTGTTATGTGATAAAGAATTAGTTTTAAGTTCAGACACAGGCAAAACTGAGACTGAAGCAAGTGAATTTTTGGTCTAAAGCAAGATTAATGACAATGTACAAAGGGAAGAGCTGCTTTGCTGTATTTCTATTTTTGTCTCTTTAATAAATGGTCAAGGAAATAATGATTATAGGAAAACAGTCTAGCACAAAAGCACAAAATAGTATTTCAAAAGGTTATTACCATTCACCATTGTGATTACTAAAGAGTTGAGCACAAGCACATTTTTTAGCTGTTTCACCACACACAGCTGCTTTACCTATGGACTTCCTGACTGAGTGCTGGGGGTTTCATCCCATGAAAAACCCTTTAGAGGCTGGGCCTGATTGATTAGAATGACTCTGTTGCTGTAATCTGACAAATCTTATCTAATTGACCCATATAAATGAGAGCTAAATATGAAGACCATTATGTTTTCACAGGCAAGGTTTTCAATTCAAACTAAGGGAATGGAAAGCTGACTTAAATTCTGTATTCAAAACCTTATAATATTAAAGACAAATAGAATGTGTTTATTCCCATAGCATAAAAGGCTTTAAAGTCCACAGTAGCTTTCTAATGTACCACATATCAGTTATTTGGGCTCTAGCTGACCTTGTGCTTCATATGCTCAGCTGAAACATGGACTTGACCTTGCAAAGCACAGCTGAGCTGAGCAGTTGCATTGAGTGCTGATGGTGGCACATCCAACCTGCCTCTGACTACAACTAATCACAACTGAGGGATGGTTTAAGAAGTTGCTGCTTCTGAGCAGCTGGTTATGAAATTTCATCTGCTTGTCCAGAGTGCTTTGGCTTAGTACATGCAAGCCCAGTGTGGGTTCATGCCATGAATAGAGTCTGGGAGCTAGAGCAAACTCCTGACCATACAAGCAGCTTTCTGCTAAGAAAGCAATTATTGAACAAAAATATCTCTCCTAGTAATGGCTGCTGTGAACAGACATGATTTTTTATAGCAGTTATACATGAAGAAGTCATCTGTGGAAATAGGAAAAAAAATGCGTTCTAAAATTTGTATTTAAAAATCAGTGCTCGTGTATACGTAAAACACATCGCGTGAAAAAGCTGGCTTGGGGATGAGAGGTAAAGAAGACAATTTGGCTTTTGCATAAATTGTGCCCTGAGAGATAGAGAATATGAAAATATGCTTAAGAAGTTATATAACAAAACTGAAAGTCATGTAAAACACAGCCAGAGATCCAGTTGCGAATAGTTAACATTGATGTGAAGGATATATGACGCAATATGATTCTGTTCATAACTGAGTTTTCACAAGACTTGTTTGGAGCCCAAATTTCTCCCAAGCCAATTAGAAGAGGTCTTTCCAATACTGTAATCCATAAAGCACTGGTAAAAAGTACTGGAATTATTTATACCAGGGTTGAATCTTGACTGGAAGCCCCAAACACCTTTTGGGAGAAAAAGAAAATATTCCCAGGTTTGAGTATATAAATCTTTCACACTTTTAAATGTGATGTTTCTGTGAGGTAGTCAGGAAGAGGCTGATTAAATGCAGTGACAAACTATTTATTTCCTATGTGACAAGAAGCCAAATGCGAACAGTAATGATGTTAAAGGATTGAAATGTGTATAATTCTGCCAAAAGGAATAACGGATAAAATTCAAAAAGTTAAAAACTTTTTTTTTTCATGTTGCAGCAAGGGAGTAATCACTGATATACCAACCACGACAAAGCTCAGTGACTAAATATAGGAACTGACTCAAATCGGAGAAGACTACGATGGGAAAATTACCAGCATGCAAGGATTTGAATCTTCTGGCTGGATGATGGTAACAAATTGGTCTGTTGAATTAGTTGTTAAATATTGCTTTTGCATATGCTCATTTGCAGGGAGGGAGTTATTTTTATATATGCATGTATGCATACACATACACACACATATATATGCATATGTATATGTCCTAGGAATCACATTTATTCATCAAGTAATCAAGCTGTGTTTAGTATAACCCAATTGACTAGTAAGCAACTATATAATGATAAAGAAAAAGTAGTTATATATATACTTACAAAACTTAGTTATCTTTCAGATGTTCTAAGATTTTTGCTTTAATGAGAGTTGAACTTGAAATATGCCACAAAAGTGTAAGAATCTGTTTAAAATGCAGCATATTTATCAGGAAATGACATTAACTATGATATCAATTAGGCCAATGGGATCCTGGGGTGCGTTAAGAAGAGCGTCTCCAGCAGGTCGAGGGAGGTGATCCTGCCCCTCTACTCAGCCCTGGTGAGGCCGCATCTGGAGTATTGTGTCCAGTTCTGGGCTCCACAGGACAAGAGGGATGTGGAGCTGCTGGAGAGAGTCCAGCGCAGGGCTACGAGGATGATCAGGGGCCTGGAACATCTGCCCTATGAGGAGAGGCTGAGGGAGCTGGGCCTGTTCAGCTGGAGAAGAGAAGGCTGAGAGGGGACCTGAGCAGTGTCTAGAAGTACCTCAAGGGAGGCAGTGAGGAGGATGGGGCCGGCCTCTTTTCACTGGTGGCCACCGATAGAACTAGAGGAAACAGCCCCAAACTGAAGTACCAAAAGTTCCACAGGAACATAAGGAAAAATTTCTTACCAGTGAGGGTGCCAGAGCCCTGGAACAGGCTGCCCAGAGAGGTTGTGGAGTCTCCTTCTCTGGAGATCTTCAAACCCGCTTGGACGCAGTCCTGTGCCACGTGCTCTAGGTGACCCTGCGTGTGCAGGAGTTGGACTAGATGATCTCTAGAGGTCCCTTCCAACCTTAACGATTCTATGATCAAGCTGACTACCTGGGGAAAAGTCCCATATTGATGTGTCATCATGTTAGAAAATGAAGAGTTTGACTGATCTTTAGTACATGTTTGCAGACAGACAAAAATACTGAGGTGCAGCAGATACAATAGTGGGAAATAAATGAGATTTAGGCTGAGCAATCACTACCTAGGCTTCAATACTCCACTACAGAGGTCTTTATGGCTCTCTTCCAAGAGATGAATAACAGAGGTTTTAACTTCAGAAGGAAAATACAGGTCTTCCACATGTTATACAAAAACCTTTAGCAGCTAGAGAAAAGATAGATAGTGTTCGTCAAAAGATAGACAGGAAGAATTCTGGCTTTTTATGTATAAACTACCCACCTTAATGCTCAAGAACAACACTTAGAAGCAAGTGTCTTTTTATGTGCCGAATTTAAAGTGCAGGAAAAGCTACACCTCAGAGAGTGCGGTGCCTCCTGGCCTATGTTACAGTGACTGAAGATTTCAGGAACTGGTTTGGAATTTAGATGGCCAGTGTCCAAGTTAAATGGGATATGAAAACCTAAGGACCTGTGTATGTCTAAATACTTTGAATACCCAGTGACAAATGTTTGAAAACACTCAAAGGGGAAAAAAATCCTAAATCATAGATTCCAAAAGTGTAATGTGTGTGAGTTGTTATGTTCACTGTCTTTAGAGAATAACAAAACTGTGCTTGTGCACAGAGGCTGTTACTGTGGTATTCCTATAATTTTAAGTAGTCTTTAGGTAAAGATCTTGACTTGGAGAAAGAAAAGACAATGAATGTTCAAAATAGCGCTGTCACATTCCAGCTTCTGAGGTTCCGTTTCTGGTCAGATTCCATATTCCAGATATTCCATACATGACAGTTACTTTCGTCACAAAATCTGCTTTATTCCTTAAAATGCTAGGTCCTATTATCATCAAAACTAGAAAAGCATTAAAACTTACTATGTGGCATTCTTCCGCTTTCTTGAGTCTTACGTCATCACTATGTCTTGGCACTCAAGAGGAAAAAGATTGACATTTTTTGTGTAATTTGTGTAATACTTGTTCTTTTATTCTGCCAAGCACCATAAAATCAAATTCCTAATAGCCCTGGGTTTAGGAGTTTACATTTCTCTGATTATATTACTGAAATTGTAAGTGCTAAATATCACTGTGATAAATATTTACAGTAAAGAGACTGGTATGCTGATATTTTTGATGTAGATAAGCATTTCTGTGCTGACAGATTTCTATAGCTAATGAATTTCTCAAATTTCAATCTTTCTGGCAAAATAATTCCGTTTTTATTCTGATGCTGCCAGCTTGTTCATGGTTTAACAGGACGAGGGAAACAAACAGCCTTTCTATATGTGTTTGCCATAAAACTACTTGTCAGACTAGGCATCTGCATATGTACATCCTATTTTTCAAGAAGCTATTGTCATCTGGAATTAACTCTTTTCCCTACATAGTAATTCTCTATTTCTTTTTCTTCCTTTTTTTTTTTTTCCTTCCTTCTTTTGCCTGATGACATTTAACAACCAGAAATAAGTGGACTGTGCATATTGGCATGATACTAGGCACAGCTAGATATAACAGAAATACAATTTCCTTAAATTTTCTTTCAGGGAAATTTTCTTATACTTTTTTTTCCTCTCTTTTTTTTCCTCTGTGTTAGCATGCTGTTTTCTGGTCTGGTGTTCTCTATGAAGTTCATTTTGGTTGATATACCAGAAAAGGGATTTCAGTAAATGATGAAATTAAAATGATTTGACATGTGAAGAGGAAGGACACCAGCATGTCTTCCTCCCAAGAAATATTTCTCTGCAGATCTAGAAAGCATATATAATCTGGTAGATGTGTCTATGGTGATGCAAGGAAGCCTTGTAGACAGAGAATGTGCTGTTTGTTTTAAACAGCAAAAATCATAACTTTTGTTTTCTGAGGAATGATTTTGTGACTTTGTAACACAAGCAGGTTATGTTGTGCTTCAGATACTCTTTTGTTAGGAAGAGAAAGGAAAATTAAATGATTGGAAAGGCCCTATTTATATCCATTGTTACTTTCTCCATGATCAGTCTATAAATATTACAGCCTCCTTTTCTTTATGTAAATCCTTGGATTTATCACTTTCCCAGTGGCCGAGAGTTTACAAGTACCTCCCAAAACTAAATGCACCTCTGAAAAACAAAAAAGCCCTTTTCTCTCCAGACAGTTCGAAGTCAAAGCTGTAAAATGAAGGCCCGCCACATAGTTTAGCTAATTTTAAATTAAGAATGTGAGTCTTTTCTTAAATTCATGTGAGCTTTAATAGTCATGTGCAATTATGGATGATGATTGTTAAGTAGAAACATGTGCTCCAATGTCAGACAAACTTCTTGTAATAAGTCATATTCAGACTTCCTATGTTTTAATTTATAACTTTCATTATAACCCATTCTTACTACTCATCTTTTTATGTGTACAAAATAGTTTTTATTTGTATTATTATTTTAATGTGTTAAACTGCCTTCCATTATTGTTAATTTCATATCTTATTGCTGTACTCAGGAAATAATTGTAGTTTTAAACAAATAATTGTAGTTTTCATTCTAACTGAAAGAGCATCCTGAAGTAATTTTCCTGTCTTTTGGGAGAGATGGCAACAGGAAAGACTTAAATTGAATCATAGGCCATTTTGACCTTAACTTCTGTAGAGCATCACCGTTATCCCCCTGTGATCTACCACCCTTTACCAGCTTGTTCATGGGGTTCGCCCATGATGGACCATAGGAAAAACTGAACGTTGGCCAGGAGCATCAGGACACATCAGGAGCAGTGGGCCTGATGTGTCCTATGTCACCTGCCCAGAAAAGCTGTGAAAATGTGTACTTGACCACGCATAATTCATTCAGAATTTCCAACACCACCGTTTCTCTGACAGTGAACAGTAATTTAAGTGGAGCAGATCTGAGAATGAGAGCTTATTCTGAGATGTGATCATCTGACCTCCAGCATTAACAGAGTTATGTTATGTCTAGTTGGAGGATGGTACTAAAAAGAGGCAATTTTATTTCTAGCTAAAGAAAGGTGCAGTGATGGCCACAAAACTATGCTGCTGTCTCTGAGCCACCCACATGAATGAATAGTGAAGAAAAGCTATGTATCTATTTAAATATGTTAATATAGCTATATGCTATCTCTGTGTTCATGGTATGGGTTGGTTGTGCCTTCTGCCAGCCAGGACTAGAAGTGACTTGAAGGCACTCTGGCATTTTGTCTTTTGCATGCTGCCATTAAAAAACAGAACAAGGCCTTTCTGCTCTCCTTTACCTCACCATAAATGCCCTTGCAGTTTTCCTGATGTTGATATATTTGATCAACATCAGCATATTAAACTAGTGATAGGACTTCTTCAAGAAGAAAACTGGCTACCTGTCTCTATACTTAATATATTAAGCCTTTTCAAAATTGTACCAGGACAAATTTCACTTGATATTTCAACTTAATAAATTAGAAGTGTTTTCTGTGGAAGTGGCTTTTGGAGGATAGCTTGACATATGCTACTTTACAAAATACGCTAAATATTTCAAGAAGGTCATCACTAGGAATAGGCAACACTATTCTCCTAACAGAAGAAATATTTTTCTTGGTTAATATCTCTTTTTTGTTCAATCTTGACAAACACTAAGAAGAATGGCACTGGAGCATAGTGATAATGAGCATGTGAGATTATTAAATGTCAGTGGCACATTAACATTTAGTTACCTACAAAAGCCATCTATTGCTCCCCATAGTCCTACCATAAAGCCATAAAGATTAGTATTAATAATTACTTCTATTACTTTCATTTACTAACATTGATTGTTTTCTTGATATTCATAGAAGTAAGAGTGAAATCACGTGAAAGTCTGTGTCTGGTAAAGCTCGAGGGGTAAGCTTTGTTTTTGTTTTATTTCTTTCCATTTATCTCATCTCTGTAGCCATCAAGAGCCAGTTATATATTATCTTACTAAACTGGCCTTGCACTGAGGAACCAGGCAAACATTTTTGCTTGGGAAATCCAACACTAATACAATCAGTATTTTGTTATTAATTTTAAAGAAGCCAAGAATCTGTAAGCCTCTGCATGCTTGCAGTGCTAGCTGCTATTCATGTCAGCTTTCCATGCCTCTGTCACTCAGGTCCTCTGAGATGCAGATTATTTTATTGGTTTCTACAGGTAATGAAAATAGTATTTCCTGTAATTTAGGTTCTTTGGAAGAGCACTACGTCTTAACCCATAGTAGCCTTTTGGTAAATAAAACCTTCTTTTCCAATGAGACACAAAGGCAGGGATGCAGTTTGTCACAGGCTCAGGTTCCCTTCTCTGCTGCCCCAGTGCAGGGGAGTTTCTTCTCTTTCTTTTCTCTCCTGCTTAGTGGGTTTTCACTAATGTTTCTCTCCTCTTCTGAATGCTTCCCTGTCAATGTACTTCTCTTCTTTCAAAGCCCTCTTCATCTCTATTTCTGGTCTGTTCCCATCCCAGACTGCACACTGCACCCCTGCTAGAGCATCCCCAGGAGGAGCTCCACTCCCTATAAGTAAGCTCATTTTCAGTGTCAGAAAGACTCAACCCATTCCTGCTGAGGAGCAGCTTCAGTAACTCACATCCATTTTTCCTGGTTCAAGTGTGTCTCCAGTTACTATTGAGGCAGCAGAGACTGCTTATCAGAACCTTGGAGACTTTCACCAAGGGCTGCTGGTGCTTCAGAATGATGGTCTAATTCTGAGCCAAAGTTAACCCCTCTTCTATGATTCTCCCTGTGCCAGGGAGAAGAAATGAGTTATTCTTGATACTTTCATTACCTACTCCTAGTATGAGACTGGAACGCATGGAGGCCTTCAGTATTTGCCTTCTCCAATGGACTTTCCTGTTTCCTGAAAGCATTAGTTATGAGTCTCTGGTCTTATAGCTATTCCTATAAAAATGATTTTTTTTTATCTCCAGTCCTTCCATTCTATCAGACAGCATTTTCTTTCTCTTTCTCAGAGTGCCTCTTCCATGGTGTTCTCCTGTGTGGTTCACCTAAACCCCTTTGATGATCCCCTCTGTTCTCCCAAGCACTTTTTCCCTTGTTAAGTGTGTTACTTCCTTGCCTGCCTATTGGTGACATTGACTATTTCCCTTTCTGACAGCATTTGGAAAGCCCGTCATACTCTTTCAGAAATACATTGTGGATGTCTATCACACAGCTGCTTCTTTCTCTAGTCTTCTCTAGGATCTTGGGAGGGTTTTTGCTCTCAAAAAACATTCATAGTGTTATTTTCCCTGAGGAAAGTAAGGTCAATTCAGTGCGCTTGGGCTGGTGTGCTTAAATGGTGCTCTGTCGCTCTATGCAGAAATATATAACTATGAGGAATCATGTGGGCTAGTAGGCCACCCTGGGAAAGCAATCTTGGAAGTTTTTCTAGCATAAGATAAGGTATACATGGCAGTGAATTGTGCTATATAAAATGTTAAAGCAATAGCTGGTCAGATTCATCATTACTTTTCTACCTTTTCTCCTGACCTCCGGGACAGACTTTTCTCCTTCAATATGATCCTGCTTCAGCTGAAACTAATAATGAAGCTCATAAATTCCAGTGAAGGAACAATTCATGCTTTTTTAAGTAGTCATGGCTTTTTGAACAGTCTCTTTTATTACTTCAACTGAGTCCAAAGACTAAAGGCTGCAAAAGTTCACCAGAACAACTTTAATTTTAAGAGGCTACACTTGGTTGCATATTTGTAGACCAAATGACTACAGCATGTTTTTTGTTTGTTTGTTTTCATCTAAGGCAATAAAATGACAGTTAAATTTGCAATTTTATAATTATGTCTAGCAATAGCCCATATTTTAATCTGGAATAACATCAATTGATTTGCTAGTTGTGAGTGTGAAAGAAGCTGGTGGTCTGTTCTCAGAAATTTTAATTATCCACACTCATTGGGATAGTGAAGTGGGATGTTTTTTAGACTATCTTGTCAGTAGACTTCTCAAGTAACCAGCTAATCTGCTGGTGAGTGGACCATTCTACAGTGGATGACCCGTCAGCTGAAGTATGTTATAGACCAGTCATCTGAGGTGTCATCCAGGTTGTTTGTTGGTCTACTGCTTTGCTAGATTTTTTGTGGTTGCATTTTGTAGTACTTGCCTTTTGCCTCTTGGGCTGTGACAAAGACTGTCAAGCTCATTATAGTACGTGTGGCAATAAAAAGGATTCCTGGCGTTGCTCAAGGACTGACAGGATCTGATAGTCAACGGCCTACAGGAAAAAACCTGGGTTGAGGAAAAACGTTTTAAAACCATTAGCATTTTGGTATCTTGTCTCAGATGGAGCTTCTTTCTTCCTGGAGAGAAGTAAATTGCCTATCTGCAGGATGACACTGTTTGCTTGAGGTTTGTTGAGTCTGAATTTTGAGGCAGGACAGCAGGCATGTAGCTCCAATCATGGCTGATGCACATTTAATTGAACAAATCCTGACCTAGGGAGGAAGTTTTGAAGTCATACTGACCAGCACAAGCGGTGCAGTAATAAGGAGCTTTTTCCAGTTTTTCTTCTTTCTTTCAAGTCAGATACATAAGATAGCAGGCAGTGCTGACAATCAAGGCAACTCAAGGGAGCACAGAGACCTGCATGTACAAAATGCTGAAGTTTTGCTATTCTTGGGTAATATCTAACAGCAGGTATTAATACAGCTGCTTCTGTAACTGTCTATTAGGACTTAGATATAATTTCTCCCTTTTTCTCAACCTTCTTTTTATAGAATTCTGGCCCTCATAAGAGGTCATGAGAAAGAAGACAAAAAAGCATAGTGCTAGAGAAGCAAAGAAAGCCATCTAGATTTACATCTATGCAACTGGCAACTATTAACAAAAAATGACAGGATGGGCAGTAGAGCAGATACAGGAAATAAAGCAGAGTTCTGATTACCTGCATCAAGTAGAAACTATGGGGACTGGGGACTGAAAATATTAATCATAATGAAAAAAGATCCCTTTCCTCATTTGCAAAAATATAAAATACAAAAAAACAATTACAAGGGTGATTAATTCCGAAACCTTTTTGTATATGCCACTCAGTTTATGGGAAAGGTTAGGGGTTTCAAGGTGGGTATTAGACTGAATAAGGAGCTATCTAAAATTATCATGGCTGTTTAGAGCAATTAGGCTTGCCAGGAAGAGCTACTAATGATAAGAACCTCAATTCAAAGTGCTGCTCTTTAGTAGGGTAGAATAACTGCAGTACTGCCGTGAGATTCTCCTAAATCTCCATTTCTGCAGAGGGGACAAAACAGGAGTGACCTTTCCTCTTGGAACTCACATGGCTGAGAAATGGGAACACTCCTTAGACTCTGCAGTAAAGTGTTTAAATTATTCACATAGACTATGAGAGGCCCTGATTCAGCTGCCTCCTTCTGGTGCATTTTAGCCCCTTGGAATTCCAATAGTTATTCTGGAGTTGATCACAAGGAAGGAGATGGTATTTTCTTTATTCCTCTTCTGAAGTTGCATCATTACAAAGAGAAAGATGTCAACATTCACTAGGGCAGAAATAGAGTAAGAATCAGCATGACTATGTAGCCAAGTGGTTAAAAATGAAAATCACATGCCAGTCTGACAGCTTTTGCAACTCGCCTGCTGATTCTTGGGTCCTTGATACCTGAATTTGTATTTTTAAAACAAAATAAAACAAAATTTATCCTATTCAAGTGCTATTTTAAACTAATGAATAACATTATATTTCAGTATCTCTTTGCTGTTGTAGCCCATGGTGTAAATCTGCACTACAATACTTGACCAATCTGTTACACATAACGCAGATGGACTTCGTTTGATTTGGACTCAACCGTGGCATTGCCCCAAGCAAAGAACTGCTGCTTTGCTGCCCCAAACAAAGGCTGCCACATGAAAGATTAAGACTCCACAATCTGCCTCCTTGCTTTCCACTCTGTGGAAAAAAGTACCCAGTACTGAGCCAATATATCTATGAAGATTTTCAGCCCTTACAAATGGGCCAATGTTAAGGATTCACTGCTATCATTTTGCTTTTCCCATTGTGCAGCTTTTCTGGTGGTTAACGGGGGAGAGAGAAGATGCTTTGGAATACCTCTGTTCTCCATAAAACCTGATTTATAACCAGACCAAACTACATATTAACCAATTTCTTGATGAAGCTTGAATAAATTCAGAAGCGCATTGCATTCACAGCAAATAAATTATTAACATCTCCAGGGTTTCAGAGGAGGTCAGCTAGAAAGCTCTAAAATAATACATTAGTCACACTGAATGAGACATGGAAGACTGTCTGCTGTTAAAGCTGAGAACCTGGATGAATATCTTGATTATTCTGGTGGTGTTGCCACAGATTTCTTCATTGTCCTTGAGAAAGCTGCTTGTCCTTGATAACTGAGAAGAATCCTAGCAGATATTTTACCCTCTAAGCCTTCCTTTTCCTAGTGTTACCAGATACCTGAGCTTCGCTGTTAGAATCTAGAGTTCTTTGGTTTTGTGCCTTATATTTCATTGAATGGCTTTTCTTCTTGCAGCCACACAGGGATCTTTACAAAGGTGAGAATCTTTCTTTAAATCAAGCAGAAAGGGGCATTTTCACATGGTGTCTTCTGGCCAGGCTGGAAGCTGCTCTGTTCCCAGTCCAAGGCAGCAGGGAGCCATGCGGATGCAGCTATTCCGGCTTTGATCCCGCCTGGGCCAATAACCCCTCCTTTTCAGCAGGCTTTTGGTCTTCTCTTAGCATAGCAAGACAAGTTTTCATCTATTCAGAATAAGTTCATGTCCACCTGCAAAATACAGATGCCCAAGGGCACTAGTAAAATAAATCTGGTTTTGTTTTTTCCAAAAGCAAGAAATTCCACTCCTTCAAGAACAGCAGTAGTTTTGTTCTTTGGAGGACATTTTTAGCATTTTCTTCATCAGAGCATGAACCACAATAAACTGGCGAAGTATGCTTGGAAAGATAGATGAATGCAAAGTTTTTCTTTTATTTTTTCTATAAACATTTGCTATAGGCCACTGCTGAAGACAGCATCTTGTGGTAGGCACACCTTTCGTCTGACCTATCATGTCAACTCTTTTAGACTTGTTTTCTTAAGTAACTAAGATAAATTATGTACCCTTTAATTTACTTTTTTTGTTAACAATCTTGCTTGCTGCTTTCAGTTTAAATTAATTTATTGTGATTAACACATAAAATTCTCCAGAAAGATTTTTCATCCAGAATTCGTTCTCAAAGTGTTTAATAAAGGACCTTCAGAGAGTTGTGCCTTGCAATTTCTAAATACCACTTTTAAAAGGCAAAAAAAAGAGAAGTTTTGTTATTTCTTCCTTGGTACAGATAGTAAACACAGGAAGTCTAGGGAGTGGGAAGAAAGAAATGGAAATATTGACAGTTTGCCAACAAAGGCAGTGCACACTTTTTGATTTTTTTTGATTTGCACTTCAGAAGGTGAATGAAGCAAATGAATATAGAAATGTAATATAGAATCTTTACAATAAAATAAATAATTTTCAGTCACAGAGTATAAGGAAGGCCAAAAGATGTCCCTCATGGAAATATAAACAGCATAGTTAGTTAATGTTGTCTACATAACTGCAAAAGCTTTTCAGCTCCAGGTGTATTACTATACCAGAATATAACTTGAAGCAACCTTAAAGGTAAGTGAAATATTAATCATTCAAGAAAAATGAATACATCTCTTTTACCTTAGTTTGTATGATCTCAAACAAATATGCTTTATATTTTAAACAAGAACAGAACAAATTAAAATAAAATAGATTATGTTCAAATTTTTCAGTCAAAATCAGTAATTTATGCCTTGTATATTGCCTAACAACAAGATAGGTTTGTAACCTAAAAGACAGACTTTTACAGTATTTTTGAAAGTTATTAATGGCACATTTATGAATTAATTGTTGGCTTTATTAAATAATTAGTTTCTTAAATTCTACAACTCTTCAAGGTTTCTCTGTAATTTTATGCTTCTCTGTTACCATTTCAGAAAATCAATTAAATACATCTCTTTTCAGGCAAGCTCTATAATCCCATGCCTTACATAAGGAGACAGGCTTTGCAATGAAAGATCAAGACTGAGCAGAATGTTCCATCTTATCCTACATTGCAGTTGTCTTTTCAGTCTTTGAATTTTCAGGCATAAGCCATAGTTTAGTAATCCCTTGGTTGTTGGGCTTTGTGGGTGTCTCGGTTCACAGCTGGTAACTTAATTATTTTCCCTAAGACTATATACTGCTTTCTTTACAGCCCATTTTAGAGACTGTTATCCCCTACTGTCAAGTATATAGCCCTAGAATGTAGATCATCACAAGCACCAATTAATAAAACCTTCACATCCAGTGGAGAGTTTTCATAATTGTTACTTTATAATGGAGCTTGTTTCTTCATTAAGATCATTATGATGCTCTCAAACATGCAGGTGGCAAAAAATTGTAACTGAACTCCAAGCTGATACAGATTGCTTCAGATTTGTTCATTAAAACTGAATCATTATGACAAAAAAGGCTCAGTATAAAAATATTTTTTGGTAAGCATTCATTATTTCCAGCAGCAGTTCTCTTGTCTTTCCCATATGAAATGTATGTATAAAAATATGTATATCCTCTCATCTGCTTATGCACAGGTGGAAAATCTGTGTGAGGAGACTTTTCTTTTGCTGAATTCTTGATATTTCTTTCCTTTGAAAACTTTTTTGTAGTTGTAAAGCGCATGGTACTTTAAAGATAAAACTTTTTTTTTCTGTGTTCTGAACTGTTATTTTTATATAAATAATAGTTCCATTTTCTAGAGGGATCAAAGTTTTCATTTATATCAGAAACTATATTTTATATATTCGTGGGAAGCAGTGAGACCTAATGAGTAATAATGAAATTATCTTTTTAAGTTCACATCTAGCTCAGTTAAAAACATTAAGGACTTATCAGAATGTGCTGAAAATAGTTTGCATAACTGAAAATATAAAAATATTCCTTAGGAGTTTGTTAAAAAGAAATCTTTCTGTACATTTGTAATTTTCAATGTCATAAAAAATCAAAGTAAATTTCAAAACAGTAAATTGCTTAGAAAATACTGAGCGAAAAATTCCGCATAGTACCGTTACTGATGAAGGTCTGCTTTTGTATCTGTACGATCCAACAAGCATGGATTTGGACTGCTTTTTCCCGATAGGGAAAAGGGTCTCCTTTTCTGTAACTGTATTGGTCAAAGCAAAATTATTTGCTTGTAATAGTGTCCTGCAGGTAGGCATCCTGGTGAAACGGATCCCTCCAGACCTCAAAGAGCAGATCGCGGATTTCTCGGGAATCAAAAGATTACAAAGCCGTGAATAAAACTGGGATATTAGTTAGAGTGACAAACCCACCCCATGCTTCATGCTTCAAAGCTCATGCTGCAAAGGGTGGCACCCATCTGGGTACCAGAAGGGCCGGATGGATGTGGGGTGTCACCGCAGCGTGGCATCCCCTGGCATAACAACACCCATCTCAGGGCATCGCAGATGGCCCTCTTGCCCTGAAGGGTTTTGTTGGGCAACCGAGCAGACTGCTCGCAAGAGCACACAGTACACAAGGAAAGAAGAGTAGACAAGGGCTGGTGGCACTAACGGGGTCCCGTTAACAGTCACCAGGCACATCCGTAGTGAGGAGGCAGCTCTGGGTCAGACCAGGACATCAAGTCAGCAAGGCAAGATCAGCTCTCCCGCTTGGAGAACTTCCAAACCCGCTTGGATGCAGTCCTGTGCCACGTGCTCTAGGTGACCCTGCGTGTGCAGGGGTTGGACTAGATGGCCTCTAGAGGTCCCTGCCAACCTTCAGCATTCTGTGATTCTATGATTCTAGGACTAGGACTGGAGGACACCAGGCAGAGCATACATCATAGCTTAGGAAAGGGCCAAGGACAAGGATCTGAACGCAGCTCCCAAGCCAATGCTTTGGAGGGTACATGGGGGGGAGGTCCCTGATGAGGTTTCTCATAGCTCTTGTTTGTGGCTTAGCTATTTTCATGGCAGTTGGATCTAAGCTTACACAGCTCTGTTTGTTGTATCAAAGCAGACCCTGAACACAGGCAGCTAAACACCCAGGAGAGGTTAGGGGAAGCAGAGCAAAGAGGGTTACAGACTGCTAGTGGCAATTAGAGCCTGTTGGACCTTGCAAAACCTGGCAGTTTTGCTCTCACCGTTGTGTGCAGGGAAGTCTGTGACACCTCCAAGAGATCATAGGTGTCTTCCTCCAGGCTGCTTTTTTAAGTGAAGGGAGACAATATTGCAAATAGGGCAGACAGCAGCAATTGAGGAAACGGTAGTTTTGCCACCTTGCTTCTTGAATGTGGATGCCAGTCTTCAATCCAAGTACATGCATGGAGTAGCTTTGGGACTCAAGGGTAGCTCAAGCTACCAAAGACAACACAAACATCACCTCAGCCTCTTTGAGTAGTACATGCTGGACCCTGCCTGCTGATGTAGAGTTGACCTACTAACTGTACTAGGCATCCCAACAGAGCATGTCACACATCCCTTAGCCAGGAAAAGAGAGGGCATCCTTCCCTTAGCATGACATACAGCTTCAAGGAGGAACAAGAAACCCTTTGGGTAAAAATTCTTGGATTTTATAGCTCAGGAAGTTGTTTGGGATAAGGTGACACAGAGCTGCTGTGTAAGTACAGACATGCCTCAGGGTTTTATTGTCTTAGAGTTAAGTCACCAAGGCAGAAGAATATAAATCAGTCCCAAAGGTTAGCTGTAGAGGGCAGAGGAGATTATATCTTGTTTTATATCTTGCCTTTTGTTATGGGGTGTAGAACTGGTGTTTTCTGGAGAAAGATGTGGGGCTTTTAAGAAGAAAATACTGGTTTTATGTTTTTTTGTTTTTTTTTTTCCCATGAAAAATCATTGCTGCCTTCCAAAAGCAGCTAAACCTGGGATAGAGGAGAACAAAGAATATAAGAAAAGAAACACACAGTGCCAAAAGGGGATGGTGAAAGCAGTGGCTAATGCAGGGAGCTGAGAGAAATGGCAGGCAGGAAGATGGAAATTGTGTGAGAGATCATAAAAATTAACAAAGATGATAAACTGAAAATCAAGGATATTTACCTTTCTATTCAGCATTTGGAAAGATTTTTGATTTAATGGCTAAAATGATTTTTCACAGAAAGAGGAATATGGTTGGTGGAATATTTTCTAGCATTTGTCATTTCATATGACATCTATATGAGGTCTTTCGTAATGAGTTAATTAAGCACACATTACTTGTATAGCACATAGCAGTTTTTGTCTTTGAATTTAAACATGTTGTCTAGACAACAAAAGTTCAGATAGCACTAAATTGTGTACAATTTTCTCACATTTATTCAGCAAATGTCTGAAGTAAACATTTCAAGAAAAAAGAAAAGCAGTTATTTCTCAAGATTTTGTACTACAAAGTAAACCCTCATGTTTTAACAAAAGACCAAAAAATGTGTTGCAAGGTATAAGTCTTTTATTCATTTTAAAAGGTGTGTGGAATTAGCTGCAATTAATAATTTGCAAACTGTGAAGCTGAATCATTCAAGTGTCTTATGCACATATTAACTCATGAATATGACTACTTGTATAAACATTTGCAGAATCAAAGTCATTGGCAGAAATTTAATAACGTGCAGTTTTGTGCATGTCTCCTCAAAGCAAGTACACAACCTGCTTGACTTTTTGCCTAATGTTAGTACTAAAAAGGTTTTTTATTTCATTTTTAACAGTAAACTATTTTGCAAGTTTTTCCAAAGTACCTTGTCAGCTGACAAGCAAAAATTATTTTTAATACTAGGTAGAACTGGCTGGATCAAGCTGATAATTAGTGAAATTTGTGTTAATTTCTAAAATAGCAATTAAACTTGTGAATTTGATACTGTAACCCTTTTAAGCAGTATTAAGGAGCACCTCTCTTTGATAATCTGAGAGCTCATTTTCACTATATGTGGCACTGGGACTGTATCCCAAAGGCACCGTTTTCAAAAATGGCAGGTTTTCACCCACCCAACCAGCAGGGTTACTTGGGCAAACAAATACTTGAACTTCAGATTGTTTTTTAAGATAAACATATATGTATCCACAAGTCCTTGGAGAGAAAATCCACGGTTTCAGATTTCAGTTTTACATTTACACGTTTTCAATTAAGTACTCTGGATAATCAAAGCTTTTTAATCCATTTAAGAGTTCAGGAGAAGCAGATACACAGAAGCAATTAATTTTGACAACAATCTCTAAGCTTTATTTCTCAGTATTTCATAATATAAATAAATAGCTCAAATAGCTCAAAAAGTGTCAAGTAATGAGTCCGTCTTGAAATAGATGATAAGTCTGACTTGCCTTTTACAGTTTGATATTGGTAACATGATGTGTAAATCATTCCTTAGTATGAAATGCATACAAATGCATTTTTTGTGATCCATGTGATAGGTTTTTGAAATTCTGATTTTGCATCCCATGTAATTGACACAAAAGGCACCTTTTTCCTCCTTCATTTGAATGCTTGTAGATCTCAAACTCTTGGTTCCGCTATGTCAGTTGTCTTTGCAGGCGATCCCGAAGTACTTCGGTTTTGTGGCTGATGTCGACACTGATTTTTTTCTCCCCTTTTGAACCAGAAATACATTAACTTTGAATTGCTGTCTGGAGTTCTGTACTTCTAGTTCCAGATGAAGAAAACTTTCTCTTTTTTTTCTTCTTTGTCTATAATCAATTTGACATTTTGGAGACAGCCACAGGAATTTCGAAGGGCTGGCCTCTTGTACATTCAAAGCCATCATTTTGCTACAGTTCTTTCTAGTGGGCTTTTTTTTCCTTTTTATGAAGTCTGCATGACTCCTTGCTACATACTTTCTCAGAGTTCAGCAGTCTTCCAAGCATAACTGCGGCTCAGCATGGTTAACAGTAACTCTTGTGTATGTCAGGATGCAAGTTCAGTCTCAAATAGAGAAAATGTTTAGGCACAGGAAACTATTGCTTTGATAGGTTGGTTTTAACACATCACCATTCCCTTTCTTATGATGCATCATTTTTACAAAGCAACCTGTTAAAACGCCAGAGATCCATAATAAAAGAAAGAGACTTTTACAAATGTTCTGCTCACTTGGAAATCTAATCTTTTTTTTTTCGGTTCATTTTTTTTACCTGCAATTGATGTAAGAATTACTCAACATTATTATAAATGTTTTTGTGTATTTGCGGGTCTTTAACAGCTTATTGATCAATGAGGATCCTTCGGTCAATGAGGTTTCATTGTAGACAATTTTAACACCTTCACACAGGAGTATTTTTCTTTACTCCTATATTCATTCATCTCATTTGAGATGATGAATGTATTTCCGTAGTGCATGTTTTCAAAACCTGGAGAAAGAGCACCCCTCTGGATAATGAAGGGTGAAAGGAGGAACAAATTCAACCTCCTCATGGCACTAGTTGTTGTCTGGGAGTTTCCTCATTTCCTTTTATGCTCCTACAGAGCCACAGAATTTTCAAAAGCCAGAGTTTTGGTGAAAGAACCATAAAACCCTGATGCTGTTGAAGAACTTCCAAGCTGCCCTTGTCTTCCTGGAGATCCACCTTGGAGCTACCTTGGATCTAACTGAATGTTGCACATTCAGTGACAGAAAAAAATTGCTGTGTTTCTTTTAAACATTCATAAAGGTAGATGCTAATATCCATTAGGAGTGTTTTAGCATTCACCAGAAAGCCTTGCCAGGTTAGAAAATGCCCTTCAGCATGGAGTGTGGTGTGCATGGCTAGGGAAATAGTTCAGCAGTGAAGTCAGTGATATCTTCACATCTACTCAGCAAACAACCAAGTTTACCTTTACATACAGGTTATTTGCCTTCTTGATTGTCCCTTTTCTTGATTATATCACACTGAAAATTGAGTCACACTGAGTCATGACCTTGCTAGTCACTTACCTTTCTGATATTTTCTCATGATTTATCGACTCCGGATTAGTGCTGCAGGCTTTCAATGTACATGACAAAATCATAGCCTTCAGCAAAAACTTTCAGCTCTCAATTTGTCAGGGAAACAAAAACAACCATGACACATTCAGACCCCTTGACCTTTTGTAGATGAAAATGAGCTAACACTCCACAGTGTGATGTAAAAGACAGCAGAGGAACATTTGTTAGGTCTCAGCTGTCAGTTTAGCCAGTGGAGATCTGAAATGGGTAAGGGGAATGGAAAAGCCCCATGAAGACACCTGCATTCCAGTTTCCCATTTAAGGACACAGCAGTTCTACGAATTATCTTCTGATGGTAGAAGGAGATGGGAATTCAAGCAGGAAGCTATTGTACAGGAAAAAAAACAACCATCGACTTTCAGGACATGTCTAGTAGTTTAGACATACCTAAACAGCACCAAAGAAATATGGAGAAAAGTGGGCTTCCTTTAAAAAAAAAGCTTAAGCAATAGGACTGCAGAAGATGTTTAGCATGGGAACAACGCGCAGAAGCGCAGACAAAGGCCGAGCCGCCCAGACAATGGAAGTAGGGCAGCCGGCACCGCGGCGGCCGCGCTGAATGGGGACGCGCGCCGATCCGTCCCCCCGCCGCGCGCCGCCGGCCCTGGGAAACACAGAGGAGCCTTGTGCTGCCGCGGGAGCTTCCTTCAGCGCGCGGCGTGCCCACGTGGGCGCCTCATGAGGCAGAAACGTCGCATGTTCTAGCTGCCGAGTGAGACTGTCTGCTTCTGCTGCAGGCGGTGGCTGCTTTTCCCCAAAAAGCCTTCAAAAGATTTCGCGCAATACCAAGGAAATAACCATAATCGTTCTCCTCACACGGGGTTGTCTTCCATATCCCACTTGCAAAACTTCATGTCCGTGGGCCTCACCACGACGCTTGCTGACCACTTCAAAGGTAAGTGGCATGGCAAATGGTGAGATGTGTCCCAAACAGAACTAGAGGTAATGGCCACAAACTGAAGCACCAAAAGTTCCACATGAACTTAAGGAAAAATTCCTTAACAGTGAGGGTGCCAGAGCCCTGGAACAGGCTGCCCAGAGAGGTTGTGGAGTCTCCTTCTCTGGAGATCTTCAAACCCGCTTGGACGCAGTCCTGTGCCACGTGCTCTAGGTGACCCTGCGTGTGCAGGGGGTTGGACTAGATGAGCTCTAGAGGTCTCTGCCAACCTTCAGCATTCTGTGATTCTATGATAAACCAGGGCTCTCAACCAAGAGTAGAGGGGATGCAAAGCCTCCCCTGTGCCTGTGCCTGCATAGGTGTATTTCCATCTCAGTTGCTCAGAGATGACTGGGTTTTCACAGCTACCAGACAAATTTGTGATTGCAGCGCTGAAGCGGCCTGTTGGCTTCTGCAGGAGCAGACTGTGTTGCCGAGACTTATCAACGTGAACGCAGCGCAGTGCGGCAAGGAGTGCGCCCTGCTGGCTCCTATTTACTGAGCGGTAGAGATAGCAGGAATGGAAACACACTTCCAGCTCTCCCAAGGTCTGATTTCATTGCAAAAGGGGAGCAAGTTGTCCCACTGCATCCTGAATGCTGACCTCGTGTTTTCTTGGTCTGACTCGTGCACACCCGTGTGATCTCAGAAGTTCCTATTTGACCTTCATTCGTAGTGGGTCAGACTTGGTGACACCTGCAGAATTTGGTGTCAATGCCCCGATTCAAGGGTGAGCATTCAAAGGTGGGGAGGATAACCAGTAAAACTGGGAATAGTTCTTCAGTTCTGTGGCAGTGAACTAAGGGTACTGGGAGTTGCCATATGGAAATATATCATTACCAAAATTCCAAGGATTTATTTGTGTGTACTCTATAGCACAGAGGCCATGCTTTACCAACATTCCTTGAAATAATAAGGGATTTAAGCCACGAAAAGGAACTGCATATTTAAACTGTATATAAAAAACGTTGGAAATGTTCTCCTAAAGGCTTTGTGGCAGAGCAATAACAGTAACTGTCTAGATACATTTTACTAGAGTCCTGCTCTGCTGTGCTTTAACCAAGCAATTTTAAACATCATTCACTATTTTTCTCCGTTATACTAAGTCTGGACTTGCTACTAATAACTGCATTTATAGATAATGTAGATAATGTATAGATAATATCTATTTTTAGATTCTTTTTAAAATTATACATAAAAGTGACCTATTAAGTTTACTGGATTTCACAACCTACCCCAGTACCTCACTTCTTAGGTAAGTTAGTGTTTCCTTTCCTTTTTATTAAGTTCTATTTTTAAGTTTCCTGCTAATACTCTCATAATTTTCCTCACTACTGGACTTTATTTGATATCCTAGGATATGCATTTGAGTAAAGCAAATGAGCAGAGAAAAGCAGCACTATTGACCTCCGACCGTTGTGTAACATTAGCCTAACAAAGATATTGCTACTTCTACTAGCCCAATTTATTTGTAGAATACTGGAATTCTTCAATTTTCTCACCGATAGAAGGCCTTAATCAGTGTTACCAGTTAGTCCAAGAGCAGGAGTATAAGTTTAGGCTCAGTATCTTTTGAGGACATTCAAATAAATGTTCAATATTCGCCAGCATCAAAACAAATCTCTCTGTTTGCAAACAATAGCAGGAGCTCTACAGCAGCTGTCAGTATTCCATAGGTTACACAGGCTTGCACAAGGTGACTGTTAATCACTTCCAGCTCTGTGCACATTAAGGCTCCTGCTGTTGAAACACAGTCGATTTCGGGGGGGACAGCACAGCTTGTGTGTTTTGACAGCGATGCTTGTTACATAAACACCTTTTCTGTGATTGGCGAGATTATATTTTGCACTACTGGGTATTTGTTATTTTTACCGAGCCGGGGTGATGGGACTGAAAACCATGAAACCAGCTTTTAGCTCAGCGTTACAAAGGACAACAACTGCTCAGAGCAAGGAGCTGATGGAGAACTGGCTATTTTTTGCTCTGACAGAATAAGCACTGCAGATGTGTGGATTAGAATAATGAGGCTGAGCAGTGATAGCTACCTTGACTTCCAACAAGTCTTGGATGCTTTCGCACACAACATTAGAAATGCATAGGCATAAAACCCCTGCACTGCTGAGTGACAACACTCAAAGCATAGCTATGAGCAGTATTCTGACAAGGTGGGATGATATCTTAGCAGGAACACCTCAGGGATATATAGAGAGTCATATTGTATTCAGGATACTTGTAAACAACTTTGCTTAAAAGAGAGGGTAAATAAGCAGTTAGAAATAAAGCATTTCAGTATTTAAGCAATTAGGGGGCTTGCTACAAATCCTTGGCCTGGACCTCAGAACAGTATGAATTTCAGGAAGACTTGCAAAATAAAATGCTTAGATTAGATAACTTAAAACCTACAAAACAAAAATACATGCAGTCAGGCAGGACAAAATTATGGTCATCTAAATACATAAATAACTGAATATCATCCAACAATATAATGCTTCTGTACAGGAAGCAGATTTTGTTCTGAGGTATATTAATTGACCTGTCATGTGGAATATATCTCTGAAAATGTCATATGCTGGGAAAACTTCACCTGTCCCTAATAACTTTGTTCAATATTGCAGTTGAAGAAGGAAGTCTTCTGTAAAAACATATTTTCCTTGTTGTGCAGGGGAGCAAAGCCCACAGAATATCCTATATTTTAATAGAAATAAAGGTTTAGTCATAATCATGTGAAGTTTTCCTAAAGGGCGAAAAGCCTACTTGTGGTAGGATGCAACCACAGGAGGTCCACCTTATTCAGAAGGAATGAACTCTATTTGTTATTCAAATAACAGCATTATTTTCGTGGGAGAAGCCAGTCTGGGTAACAAGGACTATACTACAATTCACAACAGTCACTTTTTACTATAATTCACAACAGTCACTTTCCCAGAGGGGTACACAGCAGTGATGCTTTTAATACCATATAGATCATCATCACAATGCATTAAATAGCTAGTGACAGACCTTTTTGTCAATGGAGACTCTGTTTATAAATAGGACAGGGGGAAGCTGCCTGTTATTGAGTCAGAAGTCACAGAAAACTTCATACTGAAAGGAAGAATTATAGTCTTTGGCTCCCAGCTTAGTCTCTATTCATGTTTCATCCTCAGTTGCCTTAGAAATTGAATTTAAAAATCAGATGAAGTTGTTAAAGGACATCTCGTTACAAACAGCAAATAAACTGTATTAGACTAAGCCGACAAGGATGCAGTCTAGGTGCAGTGTAAAAAGTAGGCCGTGATATTGAAAGCCTAAAGTTATTTAAAATACTTTTCAATGACACAGAGCATTAATTGAATGAGTGTTTTGCTGCACATAATTGACAGGGCTCTTTCAGCATAATAAAAATAAAACACTGAAGAGCCCTGTGGAATGACCCCCTCTGGAGAATTGACCCAGCTTTTAACAAATATGCTTGTGGATTCTTGGTAATCAGTGGAAAGAGCCTTTAGAGCATCATTTCTCTCCTTTTAGCCACTGACACTGTAATTGTCATAGATGCCTCAGCAAAGTGTCCAGAGAATTATGGTAGTATCTACCAGGGCTTTCCCAATGGAGCAAAACTCCTGGGTGAGCTCTGGTTTGCTTTCTCACAGGGAGAGTTTTCTCCCTCACTTACTGGTTAGAATATAATCTTTGGTTTTACCTCTCTCGACGGATGACAACATAGTTATTACAACCAGCATTTCCTAAAATTGTGGTTAGAAAGCCTGCTTTTGCATCAGGTCAGCTCTCTTTCAATAGATAGTTCAGCACTCATGGGACGTGTCACTATGTATACATAGTGCATGAGCTCCAGTAAGTGCACTATTAGGCTGAAGTAAGGGACAATGGCAAATTAATTCGGCTAGAAGCTGCTATCATTACTACCTGCACAGGCAGCAGGTATTGATTTGTTCCTTTTTCAGACTACTTTTGGAAAGGAGAAGGTGACTTCCTAAACAAGAGATTCTGACACGATATTTGCCTCCCCTCCACCATTTAACAGCCTTCCAGCATTGCAGCAGATCTCATTCCTGTGTGGCAGCCTGAGGAAAGAGTCAGGAATCCCTGTGGAACTTCAGGTATGTGTCAGAAACAACGTTTAGGATGTCGTCGTAGTCATGATCACAACACTTATGTCCATTTTGAAACCATCCATATTTCCTACACCCAAGTGGCATTCTGCTTGTCCTGTAGAATAGACGCTTTGCCCCATCATCAGTAAGGCTGGCCCATTGATTTTCAGGGCACTTATCCCCACAAAAGTGTCAAAATCCTAACAGTAGAATCTCTGGAACACCACACATGCTATGTTGGGTGTGCTATTATGGGGTAATTTGAGGCAGAACCTCTGTAGAGATTTTTCTTTACATAGAACAAGTGAGAGCTATGTGTATTCCTGTTATTAAGCCAATGATTGCTTTAGTGATTGTAAGCATCTAATACAGCTGGAACAACAAGAACCTAATTAAAAAGCACTTCCTGATTAGAAGTGCTCATTAGTATATATCCATGTACAGGATTCTTAAACATACTGCATGCTGGAGCTAGGTGAGACTTTTATTTATAATATGCTTTATAGGAATTTTATCTGTAATAAATTCTGCTTCCTCTGTAATAATGGACTGCATTCCTATAGCTTACTGATCTCAGCACCACCCACGTTAATGCCAAACAGATCCTAAGTTATCTGTGCTATGTGTAGCAGATTGCACAGCCGAGGTATTCCCAGAGCAGGAGCCAGCCTATTGCATCCAGATATCACAAATGACTTTGCACTTCCTTTACAGGGTTTTGTTAGAATCCTTGTGATATTTGAAATTCACTTCATTAAGTGGGTAATAATCTCCTAAAAACAAAACAAAGCTGGTGTTTTTGTAGTCATAAAACTTGCAAACACAATAGGGATACTCAGGAACTAAAGGAAAGGGCTCTCCCCAAAAGTATAATATAGCATATTTATTGTTTAATCCCATGATTTTTTTCAAAGAAGTTGTGCACTGATGGCACCTTTAATTAGTCACACGCTCTAAAACCAGATCCAGCATCTACATATAATGCTAATTTCCAAGAGATGTCTGTAGGTTTGACACAATGAAAGAATAAAGTCTATTTTGGAGCAAATACTGGAGCTGCTTTTCCATTCAACTATACCTCAAAGGGAATGGTCAGGTTTTTCCACTCTTTGAAAACAACCAGTTATTAATGTTTGTAGATTTTCAATGTCATATTCACTTGTCTAATGAAATAAGCCAGGTGCTTTTGAAAGTGATATTTAGCTCTCTGTCTAGGAGACTGAAATTCTTTTCCTTCTCCCTTCTTTTCCTTCTTTAGTGAGTGGGGAGGAGAGAAAAACTCTCCGTTGCCCTATAGAAGGATAAGCTTGTCCAGACTGTGTGAGAAAATCACTATTTTTGCTCTCCTTTTCTCTTCATCTCCATTTTCCTCCCCCTCTCTCTTTTTCATCCTGCTTCCCAATATATCAGAATTGGCCGTGATGTGATAGCAGTGAATGCTGGTTGCCAGAGGAAAAGTAATGGAAATGTTGTGTCATCGCAGGAGCACAGGGATATAAAACCTGTTATGTTTACTATAAACTGAAGATTTCTCAAGTGCTGTAAGGACAGCTAGAGAAAGAAACAGCATTAAATGTGATGACTTCTCAACAGTTTGTTCATAAACTATATGTTGGCTTGGCCTAATGCAGTACTTAGTATGTACTTCCTTCCTCACACATTTATATTAAGCATATATAATCATTTAAGTTTAAAATTGGCCCTTTGCATTAGCAGAAGGCCCTACATGGCTCTGCTGCTCAGGAAAGGCCCCACGAGTTGCCTTCTTCCCTTTTGAGAGTTAAGAAAACTACTGCACCAGCTCTTAGAAATGACATTGTCATCATCTAATCCTGATGCACATCCAGTGAGGTGCAATGTCTCTAAATCACTGTGATTCTGTAATTCAGGAGCAGGCAACTGAAGTACTGCAGAATCATATAACCCTAATACTAACTTTAAAAATCTAATTTCAAAATCACAGAATTTAATGTGCACAAAGGCATTTCCTGGAAAGAACTGAATCTTTGACCAAAGCTTTGATGATATCAGTTAATGAAGTCAATCAAATAATTCAATCACTATATGAATTTTGTGATTACAATAAAAGAGCATAAAAGGAACTTACAGAGCTACAGATAAGGGGTTTTAACTCCTTTTTTAGTTCACTCTTTTTCAACCTGTCTCAAATGGATGCTCATTCTTAGTATTGGAAAATATTCATGTTGATAATTTCAGATTTTGTTAATTAAGATGGTATCTGTACAATATATCATTATCTTACAGTTTATTGGATTGGTTTAGCTGACTGAAAGTCACCTAAAAGTTTGCTAACACTGAATTCTATGGACCTGCATCTGGTGCAGCTAGTTGAAAGACTTGCAGAGTTATGTAATCTCTTCTAATAATTACTGATATTTCTAGAAACAGAAATAGTAGCTACAAAAGACATAATCAATACTGACATAAACAGTTTTGAGTCACCTGGACTGTAAGAGAGTGAGGATTACAGGTTTGCTCTGCTAGATACAGGCACAGGTTGGAATTCTAATCTCTTGGTTATGGGTAGATATGGAATTAGTCAATTAGGGCCAATGAGAAAAAGAATGAGATATGAGGCTGAAGTCATTAAGGGGCATATGCAAGACATATCTTTCTAACGCCCTCTTCAGATGCGAATCTCCAAAACTATAGCCTTCAAAATCCCTGCTCAGTTACTTAAATTCTGTAAATATCCACATTTGTTTCTCTGATAAAGTAGTCTCTCCCCCCTCAAATTTCCAAGAAGGAAATTTGAGGAAGATCTCCAGTCTTTACCAAGCTAAACAGCTTAGTGTCTATTCCACTGTTAAGTCCTTCAGGGCTCTGTAAACTTTTACTGATGGGTATGTTTTGCTCATGGCAAACATTTTACTCTACAACACAATTTTAAGTTGATGTGAGGGACAAACGTGGAGGAACTAAACATAAGTTTTTAATCTCAATAGAACTAAAACTTCAGAGCCAACTACTACTGAGAGATTAAAAGATGGATCCACACAGTTTTGTTCAGTTTCTTCAGTAAAATGTTGGTTTCTGAAGTTGGGGAATTTCAGTCCAACAGGACTGGAAGTTTCTTTGTAAAATATTTGATTCTGAAACTGAGGAAAATACTTGATGTTACTCGAAAATACTTTATGGAGTATTACACACTGACAGAAAATGAAGATATTTTGCTTTCTGTTGTGAAAAAGGTAGACATATAAACTCTAGTATTAATTTTATAGTATAAATAGGCATGGAATTCCTAAAAAAAATAATAAAAGAATGAAGATTAACATCCTGTAGGCTTAGAATATTCTTATCAATTTCCTTATCTCTTTGTCTACCAGCTATAGTTCTGAAAAGAAGCTGAAACTTTGAACCTGACGAAACCAGGAAGCTTTTTAAAACACTCTCCTATATCTTAACACAGGGACCCCTGGTGACTTCGTAAATAGAATATCACTTCAACTTAATAGTGCTCCTAGGTGTGTTTGAAATGTTATGCCTTCAAAAATGGTACTGCATAGAAGAGTATGAATGCCACACACTTGAGCTAAAATCATTCCAAATTACACTGACATTTAATTAATTACAAGTTATTCTTAGAATATGAAATAATTATGTAGCTCAAATCTACTTAATTTATATGGTACTTAAAATAAAACTACTCTTTCCTTTTCAAAAAACATGCTGCAAACACCAGTTTAATAAATATTAAGTTTTGAGATCAGAGGTTTAAAAATATCATAAATGGGATTAGTTTGTTATCTGAGAAAAGTAGACAACTTTATACATTTTTCCTCTTGTTCATATTGACAGAAACTAGTCAAAATGTCACATTTACTCTTCAAGAAGCATCAGCCTGTCTATTTTGGAAAAAGGCCTTATCTTGACCTTTGTGATTTTATATACTCTTTAGAGTTAAATGACCAAAAGTTATTTACAAAGAGAGACTTTCAAACTCCATATATATACAAGCTTCAGCAAATAAAAGCTGTCATTTCAGATCTTTTGTTTTATCTGTTCTGTCACCAAAGTATAGCATATGTAAAATCACATGCCCCGTAGTGCATTTCCTCCATTCCTCTGCAGAAAAGCTACAGGTATTAAGAGCTGCTCTTCCTGACTTAAAACTCCATTTGTTTCCAAGATTGCTACCAAAACCTTCATAAACATTTTAGATCAGCCTAAAGCCAAAACCACAAAGAGTAAAAGGCTTTTATGTCATGCAGAGGAGAGCACAAAGTTTTTATTCCCTTCCCAGTCATCATAATCTCTTTAAAAAGCAGGGGTTCGAAAGCTGCAGATACTTCTGCCACCATGCAAAGGCTGTTAGGAACATGTTCACTGCCACCAAATATTGCTATGAGATCAGGAACAGATGAAACCCGATTAAAAATGTTTTAAAATTAATATTAAATAATGGAGTGAGGGTTATTCAAAAGATATTAACTCTGAACATCATATTCATGAGCCATTTTATGTCTACAGAACACATTAAGGGAGGAAAAAAATAGATGACCAGTTCTAAAGCACAGGATTAGAGCTAATGGTAGTTGTATATTCTCTTCAGGGGAACTTTACTTTTCTTCTATGATGAGTGGTTTTTGAATCCCACCTTCTTTGACACGACAGGAAAAAGGGATATATAACATGAAAGACATTTCTACAGTAAAACTCAGAGCAGAACTGGTGTGCCTAAATATCCAGTATGCATGGATAGCTGCCAAGGAACATAAAGCAGGTAGAAGATATTTTAAGGTTGTCGCGTTAGGAATCCTGAGGAAGAAAATAGAAAACTGGCATGGTCTTTGACTTTCCCTTCCTGCAGTTATTGTTTTCACCAAGTAACCTACTTATTCAGCACTATCATTAATTGATAATGTTCCCTTTACAAGGGAAGAAAAAGAAGAAAAAGGAATCAGTCCCTGGAAGAAGATAGAGGTGAAAAGTAGGGGTTTGATCCCTACATTATCTTGCCCTGTTCTGAAAATATGAAAATATGTAACACTAATATTTGTGATAAAACAAATGAAAAATAACTCCCCCAAAAGCAGTACTCCATCTTTGAAAAAACTTCCAGATCAGTGTGCTACCTTAAAACACCCAAAACACACCAAGGACTAAGCACAGTGAGTAGGCTATTATAAAAATAGCTAAGTGACCATCTGGTGTTAAGACTGATCATGTCATTTGTGTAGAGAGCTTGGCTGTAATACCAACAAAAAAGCCAAGTTACCGTTGAGGCCATTTCTATTTTGTGAATCTCTGTTTCAAGCTGAAATACAGCGTAGGATGCCTGTCTTCTGGGAGTGAAAATCTCCAATATGCAAAACGTTAACACTAACCAGGTTTAGGGACTGACAGTGCATCGCAATTTCCCTGAAGACACCCCTTTGTGTATGCCTGAGTGTAAACAGAAATAATGCAAATAATCTAAACTATTCATGTTTCAATTTATATTTAGAATAATAATATTATTCCTCTCATACAAGGAATTATACTCTCATAAGAGTAACTTCGAACAACGAAGTGGTCATAAGAGCTGCAAATAGCCTTTCTATAGACTAATCTGATAATCGTCACATATTTTCATTTCTGTACTTCAGCACGCAATCACATTCCTCACCAGTCTTTCACAGGGGATTTCTCAGGTTTTAAAAGCAAACAATAAAGGAAAGTATCTGTTAGCTCTACTCAGAAATTAGGAAGAACATCTGCAACTCACAGCCTTGAAAGCAGTGAAATGAAGACCTTGGCAGTTACCAGCAGCCCTGCCTTGGGTTAATCATGGGCTAGTCCTCATCTGATGGTGAAAGTGACCTCCAGCCTGCATTTGAGCTGGGCTACAGCCCGGGTGATATTATTTCTTTTGCTTTTTAGAGTTCTCCATTCTTTATAACTGTCTTTCTCAAAAAGGACAGACCTATATGGCTTAATTCACCAAGCTCTCTCCCTGTTTTGCCTGACTTTGTTCCAGGTTAGCAGTTAGCTAGTAGTTAAATGCACTTTCTGTAGGATATGTGGTTTCTGAGGAATACACTAAAAGTTTCTTTGATTAGAAAAAAGATTGGAAGAGCGCTCACCTGTTCCCAGTACAGTACAAGTATTGGAAAACTTTTCTCACATCAAGCAAACCTGCAGATACTGTGCTAAAACCCAACTACTGAGCACATTAGGTTTAGTATCTGTTCTTTGAGCCTTCTTCGTTGCCTGCATCAGATGCAAACCAGTGAATAACTAAGCGACTTGCAAGACTCGAAAGTCTGCGAGGAACCTGTTTATACAGGTAAAAGATACTACTTAAGCATATCATAGTAATTGCAGTGGTTTTCCTCACTGGCAAACTGCAAACGCTTTTATTCTTTGCTAAAGATATTGTACATGAGGCTATGTACTTGTTTAGGATAACTTATTTACTAAAAGGTGTATTAAGGAAACCTGACAAGAAAAGAACTGATCTGAGTAAGAAAGAGTCTGCTAACAAATAGACATAGCAGGCACAGTTTTAACCATATTTATTTCTTTGATTGCACAGAAGAGCTCTGCAAGGGCAAGCAGCAGCAGGGATGCTCGGCCTGTCTTCCCAGTGCCCAGCCTGGAGTTCACTCCTTGGGGCTAAGTGAGGCACTAAGTGAGGTTCACACAGCAGCATGAGAGACCTGGCAAATACAGGTAAGAGTATATGCACATCTTTATCTGTTCCATTAAATAAAACTTTGAAAGAAATAGGCATGCTTTGGCCAAGCAAACCAGAATTTATTCTGGGGTTATGTCAGGCTGGTTTTGCCAGCAGATTTCTCCAAGGAAAGCTCCCAGTGGGCATCATGCCTGGTAAGCCAGGAGGATGTCACCTGCAGGCATAACTGGGACCCATTTGGTCCCTCAGCCAAAGTAAGTGGATTTTCAGTATATTTATTAAAATGCAGTTGAAATAGGGCTCATTACAGAGCCTCAGAACAGCACTAGCAGAAGGTTAAACAGCAAAATTTTAAAACTATCTCTGCATACTGAACCAGCTGCTCCTGCGTAGGGTGTAGGCACAGATTTCCAAAGAACTTGGAAAATTAATGGATTCGGGCCCGAGTATAAAAGGTACATTGTAAAATTTCTTCCTCCATTTTTATTTGTAGGAATAAAAGCACTTTGGGAAAAATAAATTTTTACATTTTGAAATAAGGAAGAGCCATTTTACCAAGTGTAGAATCCTATAAGAATTATAAACAGTGTATATAATTTTTATCTGCTACTTTCATTTTCTTCAGTGAAAGCCTAATTAAATTGGTTCATATTTGTTTCTAATTTTAACGGCAAATGTCAAAAGAAACAGACTGATTATTTGTCTTAAGTAAGGTGAAATATGATGCCTTCCTTTATTTAAAAATAATTCCACATTTTAACATTTAATTTTGCCTGCTAATAAGAGTAAAACACGTATTAAATTTTAATGAAACTGTATTCATTTTATTAGCAAAATTTCTGCATGAAATTAGTATTGCTGAAACTGGTTGATCATTACAACATATCAGGCATTGAATTACATTATATTCCACTGTGGTCACATTATACTTCTCTTCCAGAGGGTACAGCATACCATCAGGTGAAGCTTATGGCCCTGCCATCTTTATGTTTATGTCAGTATTTATCTGACATATTTCTACCTTCTCACTGGGCAAAGGTTAAAGTTGTTCAGCTGACCTTTCTGTGTATATTTCAAACCATTGAAATACTTCATATAAGAAAAGACTGTAGTCCTATATGAGGTCAACAGAGGAAATAGAAAGCCCATTATAAAACAGTGCTTTTGGAAAGCCAGGACTTAGAGAGAAACCCTAATTCTATCCAATTTATTCATTATGCTTACAGTAAGTCTGATCTTTTGGAATAACGCCCAGCTTACCTATGAGAAAGTCTCTGTATTCTGAGATGAACTCTTTTAACAATTAATACCTTAGCACTGCACACTTATAACTAATAACTTATTAAATTTAATAATAGGTTATGCCAGTATCAAAATGTTTCTGTTCTTTTTAAGTGCTAATTGCATTGTTTTAAAGCTAACACACTAAAAGAAACCTCTTGCTATAAGAGGTTGCCAGAGCAAATCTGCATGAGCAGGCCTAGTGAAATGATTTGGCCTCTTCTTTGGCTGAAATGCACAACATGTGCATTTGTCTTTGCACTCTTCTGAATTTCCCTGCATTTTAACATGCCTCTGGGGCTTTAGTGTTTATTATAACCCCCTATCCTGTATTAATCCTTCCACGGACCGAAAGGTTCTGTATTGCATCTCTATATGTCAGAAGTGCCAATATATGTTTTACTAAAAACCAGAAAGAACTTAGGTCAGCTCTTCTAAGATTGTATTTTATGACTTCTCTTTCCCTTTTCCTATTAAACTGATCAATGTAAAAACAGTCAGAAAACCCTTTTCTGACTTGCAAAACCCTAATATGTTCAGTTAAACTAAAAATTAAACTGATCAATAAATGGTCATATTTGTCACTCCTAGCAGCTTCTTCACTGGTAATTAGAGTCAGGCACTAATAGTACATAAGAATAAACAAAGTTGTATACCACCTCATTTTATCTGTGGAAATCCTCTGTATTCTCAGAAGAAACTCCCTTCACAGATGTGCTTATGTATATATGTATTACATATGTATGTATCCATCTATCTATCTATATATTAAGGAAAAGCTGTGCTGAATCTATATTTTGAAAGGCATAATTGAATATCTGGAAATACTCTCTAATCCAATATAAAATACATATTTTATTAAAGACAGGAATATAAAAAGTTTGTATAGATGCCTGAAGGAATAGTCAGTAACTCTACTACATTGCACACTTGCCTAAATAAAATTCGAATGCCTTCCAATGATGCTGGAATGGTATTCCAGTGCCCCAGAGGAAACTTCAGAGTTAGTTTAGTGGCTCTGTTTAACAACAGCCCATAAATAATGGGCTGTGAAAGCCTTGAGCTGTTATTTTTCATGTAGTCATAAATATACAGGGAGAAAAAAATGAAGGTGAGGAGGTGGGGGAAAAAAAAAACCCAAAAAAAAACAACAAAAAAGGAGAATCCAGAAGAAAACCATTTCCTCATGAATTAAAGTTAAAGAATCCTGAAAGTGCTGCTATTGAGGTAATCAGTGCACTTCCAGTCAGTACTTAGATCAAGTAAAATTCCTTCAGAGTGTCACTCTAAGAGGTAAAGGATAAAATGTGGAAAAAAAGGAATAGGTCCTGTTTGTTTCATGAGTGCATAACATATAAGGTATTGCTAATTTGTAGCCATTGAAGGGCATTTATTTAGCAAAATGGAGAGCAGATAAAAGTGTAGGGGGGAAAAAGTCCTAAAGATTTGTTTCTATTAGTGAGATCTTTACTTTCAAATGTACGTACATTAGTAAGAGAAATAAAAGGATGATAGGGGAAATTTAACATGTAGTGGGTATAAGCAAACACTGCTATCCTGAGAAGCACTTTGATGATTTCAAAGATAAGCATTAGAAAATCATTCACCTTTCTTTTATGTACTGAAACATTTCATAATGGGCATCTGGTGTGACAGAGTGCTTGACAGTGATTGAAAACAAGCTGACACTTTAACTAAAAAGCAAAATAATCAGCTTATCCGGCCACTTGAGCCTCAGCAAACATTTTCATTATGTTGTGGGCTGAGAATTCTGGGTTGCTTGTGAGTTTCTCAGTGAAAAACTGAATGTGAAAAAATAGGGTAGAAGCAATGCCAAGGGTGCAGTTGGTTCAGTCGTGGTAATCACACAGGTCGTGTTGCTTCACTTGTCATGCTGGTTGTGAAAGAATATCTTTGGAATCAGCAGCAAAACAGTGTTTTTTAATGGAAGCAGGATCAAGTGTTATGGCAGTGGTTTTCATGACTAGCATTTCCTATCAGAGAAGACAGGTGGGATAGCAAACTTGTATTGGGTTTTGGTAGACGGGTCGCATGAGAAGATCTATTGGTCATCTCCAAGAAGCCCTCGACTACTGAACTTCCCATTCAGTCATGGGAATGAACCGCAAAGTAATAATTTTAGCTCATTTCCTTGTTTAGTTTGAAGACAGAGCCAGTATCATTAAGACAGAGTGTAAACTGAGTGTCTCCACACACAGCTATGACAAAAACGGGTCTCGGGTTCCTTTGGTTTACATGAACAGAAATTGAAAACTACACATTAACAAACAGAATAATGGAAATAGAAACATGTGTAGAGGAGAGAAGAATGAAGTCATTTAAGCACACTTGCTTCTGCATCTTCCTAGTCTGCAAATGGAATGCACTTGCAATACTACCAGCTAAAAAGAGCCACCGTGCTCCCATTTTGCTTGCTGAGTCCTGGATGCTTGTTTCCCTAAAGCTTTGTTATTCTATCTGTTACCTGAGTGTTAAAAGTAGATGATTTTGGAAGAGTTGCACCAGTGTGATTGTCTGGTGATTTGGTGAGTCATTTGGGATGTGGAAATTTTTTTAGTTCTATTTTACTGTGTTAAGACTTTCCCAATCACTTGCTTTTCTAGTTAGATCTGCTATCATATAAATGAACTATATTTGTCTAAAAGCCTGGCTGAGTCCCCACATCTACTCCTTCATGATCGTTTCCTTGCTACTGTAAAAAAAAGCACTATTTTTGGCAAATACTAAAAATACTTGCATTTTAAGCCAAAACTTAAACCGAGCAACAGCTGGGTTAAAGCAGGGTTGAAAGACTATTTTGAGTAATGCCTGTTTCTTAGTACATTCAGTACAATATTCTTTGGTTATATAAAATATCTTTATTATAAAGTAACATAGATACATCATTAAATTAAAAGACTGTTCTTTGTAATGAGGAATGTACATGTGAAAAGAGATTAAATATGTTCTCTAGTTACATTATTTATTTGCACTCCTTTCAGCATTCTGTGGCATTGTCATCTAAAGACATGGATCTGCTGCTTGCTCTTCAGTGTGAGTAATGCATTAATCCACTTGTGTTCTGAAAAAAATCATTCTAGTTACTCAAATTTTCTACAAAATGGGAAGAGAGCCAACTTCCATTCCTGCAAATATATTTCCATCTGAAGGTTATTTACTTGGTGCAGACTGAGAAATTGCACGTTCTGTACATCTCTTCATCTCCAAAGCAAAAGGCTCCGAAGCAACTTGCTTCGCCCAAGTTGCATTCTCTAAACTGATGCCAGTCTTCTTCAATGTTTTGTTTTCAGAAACTAAACGTGCAATCCAGATGTCCCAGTTCTGAGCTTTTTTTTAATTTTTTTTTAATTGCCTTTGTCTGCATGTGCATCTGTCTCCCAGGAGCGGTGTCTGGTGGAATGTCTATTCAATATGTCAAGATGTGGTGCAGCCATCCACACTGAACAAGCATATTTGCTGCGTGCATCCTGCTTGGTCATTTAGGAGCTACAGGCTTAAATGTGCTGGTATTTGAACTGGAAGTCATCAAATGATTTTTATCTTATGAACCACAACTTCATGTTAAAAAAGTCACTTGTAAGACATCTCCTCACCCAATTAAATGCCAAACTGCAAATGACTACCCTTCCGATTTCTGCAATTCCTCTCTGGTCAAGAGTGCAAATTTTTCTATGCAAAAGAGCTATCTGGCTGTGAAACTCCAAGAAAATACATTGTATATTTCCTTCTACTCTTTATTGTGATTTAAGGTCAGTAAACACAGGGAAAATAGTATAGTGTAACCAGCCAGGTATCTATAGTGGGACTCATTGCTCTAGGTAACTGTAATTCATTTTGGGGGGAATTGCAATATGGTCTGGTTGTCTTTTGGTAAAGCTTTGAAGAGACAACTGTAGCCCCTGAGCCAACTGGCTTGTGTTCTCACTGCTCTGGGAGAGCATCCTTTGGAGCCAGCTAGATTCCTGGGGCTGTGGGTTTTTCTGTGGATCCCATCTGGTGGGTTTTTGTTTTGTTTTGTTTTTCCTCTCCTTCTAAGTTTACAAAAAAATCACAAAAGTATGGTGCTCTATAGCCTGAATGTGCAAGAATGGGCCCTATATCTACACACAAGGGTTTAGGAGGAGAGATGGCAGGAATGTGCAAACATGCCGGTGTGCTGAACGTAGTGCTGGAAGACTTAAATAAAATAAATATTTTATTTAAGAAAGGAGAAGATCTGGGGGAGTGCGGTTCTATCCGTGAAGTGACCCAGAAAGTATGTCCCAACACTTAATTGGCTCTTACTGTTCTAGGAGATGTATCGTTTCTTTAAGCACCTGTCTACTATCTAAGCCTCATATCATTTCAGGGAGCCATACCAATTTAGTAAAAAGAAAGAAAATCCCTAGAAAAAAAAATGAAATGGTAGCCAAAGTTAACCAAACACAAGCAGGCATGATGCTGGCTGAAATGAAATTCTTTTCAGCTAGGCTCAAAAATCTGCATTCACAACCGTCTTGATCCACAGGGATTTTTCACCACTAAAAATTTCACCATTAAATTTTCACCACTAAACATTACAAAAATGATTACAGAATAATTTCCCAGAATCGTGACACTGTATGAAATTTCTCAGTGGTGGTGAGAAGGTTTTTCAGATGTTCTGTTGCACTCATAAAAAATAAGTTTAGAAAACTTGTCTTGTTTAAGTTCACCTGGTGGGGAATTCTCACAATCCTGGTTAGTCAGTTGTTCTAACTGTGCAATTGGACACCTCCTTGGAACATATTCAGCACATTCAGATAAAGCTGTATTTGCCACAGTAGCAAGATTCTTGTCTTAAACACACGAGCCCCCAGAACTCTTTGATTAGCATCAATAAACCCAGTGCATAAACATGACAACTGCAAGAAAATATTTACTGCATAATCCCCCTTTTCCCTAGGTGGTCCTGCCTCTATTCTCACATATACTTTACCCAATGCTTTCTCACAGCCTGTTCTGATTTCTTAACCCATTTCTCTTTTGTAATTTATTTGCAATCATGATTGTGCTTGTAAAAATGCATAACAGTAGGGAAATGCAGATAGAGTAAGTAAACACCAACTAAAGAAATCTAGCACCAATTTCCACTAGATAACAAATTTTAACTTTAGCACTTACCTACACCCTATAAGTGTAGTCCTCCTAGATAACTCTGTGCCTTAAGTGAGGTGAGTAGCAGTGGTCAATAGTTTTCAAGCAGAATTCCAAAGGTTTCACCTCAAATTGTGAGCAGCCAGACTTTAAAAAAAAATCTTCTACCAGTAATTAAACCTGACAAATATATGAAGTGAGAGACACAAACATCAGTCTATGTCACACTTCATTTTAAAATATATTCCGATGTTATTAAAATCCTTAAAATGAGGTCTGAAACTAGATTAGATGAAAAATGGTCTCTTGAGCTTCAATTCCAGATACATTAAAAATTATGCAACTTGGTGGTTTTCGTTTTACCTCCACTTTTACAGCATAAAAATATATACAAACGCCTTTAAGAAGGGTCCCTTTTAAAAATCTGCAAACAGCAAAATGCAAAAGTGAGATACAAAGTTACTGTTTTATTTTATATCACTTTACTCATTTTTGAGATGATATTTTAAACAAAAATCCTAAGAGGGTGTCAAGCAGTATCTCTAGTAATACTATTAGTTGTGTTGAGAGGCTTAACTTATCCCTGAAGGATAGGAAATCACCCAGGAATTACACAAACTACAAGAAACGGCATTTTCCTGAGAAAAGCATAATTCTTCATTGTAGAAGATAAAAGTTATTTTAATTATGACTTTTAGATGATACAATGGAAAAAATGTCAGCATAACTGTTAATAACAATATTTCTTATCTCTTTACCAAAGATGATAAAATATTATCCACATTACTTCTATAGTTCAGATTCAAAATTATGGTGCAGAAAATTATGCAGTAAAGTATTTGAAGATCTGTTGCTTTCTGTCTCCTGGGCTTAAATCTGTTGCCAAGTTTTAGCTTTTTAAAATCAATTAGGCCTGGAAACAGGCATTGCTCCCACTGCAGTGTACTTGGTTTCTAAAAGTTTCTGCAAATTAATAGTGATGCACTTGCATCTATTCTGTTTAATGCTTCTACTAGTGCATTCTACTGTCACAGTTCCGGAGTACTTGACACCTTGGTCATACTCCCAGGCTCCCTTCTCAGTTCCCTTTCTGAGTCATAAGCCCAAAATGACCTCTTCCAACACCAGAAATAATTTTTCATTCTGCTTTTACTCTGTTTTGACAAGAGTTTTTGTCAGTTATTTTCCTTCTAGTATTTTCATTAGTGTTTAGCCCCGGTCTATATTCGATCCTCTGGAGACAGAAGAAAGAGAAATAAACCCTAATTTTGTAAACATTATAGAAGTATTTTGTTTGATTTTGTTTCACCAGCTGGAGATAACAGTAATTTCATGTAGGGATCACTAATTAAGCAGCATTCACCTCATGTTGTTAAGTACCAAAAACACTGTACAAAATACACCTAGAGAGCAAACAGTTGTTTCAACCTTCCTTCTTAGAAGGACTTGGTTTACCAGTGTTTAGGTTAAATAGTTTATTTACAATGTACAAAATATCTCTGTGTTGAGTTTATAAGGTTTAAAATAAAAGTCTGATTTCCTTCTATTCTTTTCCACAGCTCTCGAAGAGCTGGAATTGCGAGGCAGAGGTTTAGATACCAGAGCAATGGAGTTGGTGGAATGAAAGTATTATGGTGGGAAGAGACATTAAAAAGATCAGTAGGGTTTTCCCTTACTGATGGGATCACAGGAGTCTCCACTACCCGAAAAGCTTGGAGGAGAGGGCTGTTACTCCTTGCTTTAACTCAGGAGAGGGAAAGATCACGTCTCTGTGGAGCTGCTATTACCCATGGAATAGGCTTTAAAGGCTTTCTCCTTGGGGGAAACTCTGTGTGGAAATGGAGTCCTAACAACCTATAAGTAACTCTGGGGTAAAGGTAGCAGCTGCAGTCCCTAATGATGCAGAAGCAGTAATTTCCCTGTTGGTCTCTTCCCCACCATGTTCTGCATAATGCTGCAGACCTGAGGGGACCCGAAGTCTTTTATACATCTCACACTACTAAATCCCCAATCTTGTTATTGCTCAAATGAGACAGAGCTGTAATTGTGACAATGTCTGCAATACTTTACTGGTCATCCCCAAAAGCAGGAATCCAATCTGTCCTGCCACCCTGTGCTCCCCATTTATTGCAAATAAATAATTGCTTCCCTGCCTGCGCTCTGATTCTCTAAGATCCACCGAGACTCAGCCCAGCCTTGCAATTCTTCATTTCCTTCACTAAGTGACATTCAAATGTGGTGCTGTTCAGCACGCATATACGCGGAAGAAACTGTTGTCAAATTGCTATATTCACCCAGGGAAAATGTCTACCATAAAACTGCTCTGCGGGCTACTTTATTTGCAGTATTTCTCCCTGGAAACATAGTGCCCCAAGATACTGAGGCAGCAGGCAGTAATGAAATGTATTTTTCATACTCTCACTTTTCATTTCAACTTATCAAGTAGCTCTTTAAACTGCTGGTCTAAACTATTACATCTTATTTTAGAAAGCCTTTATAATAATCGTGAATAATTAGAACTCAAAGTGCTTGCTATTTGTAAATGAAAATAAGTGCCCTCCTCACAGAAACCATTTAAAAATACTTTTAAAAAAGCCATCAATTTTGTTTTGTACGATGGGTTTCTTTATTTTGCTGGAAATACATTCCCATAATTCCAAATTCTTAAGTGCTTAAAACTTGCTGCTATAGTGGTTGTGGTTTTAGGCAGAAACATCGTATGTCTAAAAGAATACAAATACAATCTTTTCACTGCACATTTTATTCTTTTTTTCTCAAAAATTAATTTGTTCTTGTTAAGAGCAGTGCAGAAAAAATGAAGGCCCCAGAATGACCCGTGCACTCTGTATGCTTATGGTTCTGTGTAAGGTCTGGGGAGATGAGAGGTACCAGGGCTCATAGACAGAGTTATTAAAGAGGAGAGAGAAAAAAGGAATAAAATGAAGAGAGAAAATAAAATGTTGATGTGAAAATAGTTAAAATGTGCTGTTGGTATAGCTCGCTAACAAGCATAGCACACTGTCACATCTAATGGTGATGGGCTTTATTCTGATCTGCCACGCTCAGGAAGACATCAGCAAATAATTTTTTTTAATGAGTTTATAGAATCATAGAATGCTTAAGCTTGGCAGGGACCTCTAGAGCTTATCTAGTCCAACCCCCTGCACACGCAGGGTCACCTAGAGCACGTGGCACAGGACTGCGTCCAAGCGGGTTTGAAGATCTCCAGAGAAGGAGACTCCACAACCTCTCTGGGCAGCCTGTTCCAGGGCTCTGGCACCCTCACCGGTAAGAAATTTTTCCTTAAGTTCCTGTGGAACTTTCGGTGCTTCAGTTTGTGGCCGTTTCCTCTAGTTCTGTCAGTGGCCACCAGTGAAGAGTGGCCAGCACCATCCTCCTCACTGCCTCCCTTGAGGTACTTCTAGACACTGCTCAGGTCCCCTCTCAGCCTTCTCTTCTCCAGCTGAACAGGCCCAGCTCCCTCAGCCTCTCCTCACAGGGCAGATGTTCCAGGCCCCTGATCATCCTCGTAGCCCTGCGCTGGACTCTCTCCAGCAGCTCCACATCCCTCTTGTCCTGTGGAGCCCAGAACTGGACACAATACTCCAGATGTGGCCTCACCAGGGCTGAGTAGAGGGGCAGGATCCCCTCCCTCGACCTGCTGGAGACGCTCTTCTTAATATGTTAATATGACTGAATTCTAAGCACCTATTATTGTTATGAGGATAACTTTACTTAAACTTTATTGCTAAATTCAAGACATATTTTAGGAGGCTTCTGGTATTTGTGTATCCAGCTGTTGGTTACACCCCAGTTCAGCCAACCTTACACTGGCAGAAAAACTGAGGCTGACCAGTGAGATGGCATGAATAACTGCCAAACTGCCATTGCCAAAAATTAGGCCTTTTGTTCTTGAATTTATTAACAAATAATAAGTATTATTTTGTTTATTTATTCATTTTTTTATCATGATGGCTATTGCTTAAATACTTAGGGAGTTTTATATCGTCAGTTATTGACATATCCCTTGTGTAGAACAATATGGTAGCATGTCTTGCAACATGGGGCTTGTTTGAGTGCTGGACCAAGCTCATCATCAATATCATGCAGCGTAGCTCTGACCTCTCTTTACTGTGTAGTCATTAATAGAGAATATTGTATGTGGATTTATGAAATCAACATATACTCGGATGTGAACATGGTTCTTAAAGCCATATGGGAAATAAATTAAATTCTGGATGCTTCACTGGGGATGAAACCAAATTAGTGAAAGAATAAAATGACATTTAAATAAATATAAACTACAGAAAAAGATGTAAAAATGTACCTATTTATATAGTATATTTAGAGACCTGAGAGTATTCAAAAATATATTATTTAAATCATAAAAGTTGCTCTTCTGAAATACTGATCTCAAAAACATGTGAAAAAATGACTTAAAATTATGCATTTAATCTCCCAGATCTATTTATATTGTGCAGAACTCATGTCTTCATCTGAGTGGCATGCAACTAGTTATTCTGAAAATACAAATCAGAAAGATTTGGATTCACTGAGAAAGTCAGTATAAGATATCACACAGTTGGAAGCTGTAACATACAATAGCAGCATGCACAATTTATGATACCTGTAAGGAAAATTTACTGTGATTGTTGTACTTCCCAAATTTTTCTTCTTCAAGAAATTCTTGCTTGACATCTGATCACTTCTGAAGCAGAAATTTCATTCCAAGGAATAATATATGAAAGGTTATGCTGCAGGAAGGAATTATGAAGTGGTGTAGCAATGGTACAGTGGTAGGAATCAAGTGCCCTGCAAGAGTTATGGTTCTAATTTTAGCAGAAGTTATGGGTTGTAAAACTCAAATTAAAATAAGTCTCTATCTCCAGTGCAGAGCTAGACATCTAACTCCTTCAGACATACAAAGGTAAACCAGAAACCCTCTCATCTGCATTTCCTTCTGGGCATCTTCCCATTCAGCATGTTGTGTTTTGTGACTCCTCTTCTTCTTTTGCATTATTCAAAGATCAAATGTCACTGCCCTGATCGTGATTTCCTGTGAGTGCTATGTGCCTGTAATTCAATGCGACAGACTACCCTGCCTAAGTTCTACTGGTAAATCTAAAATATGCTCCTTATTTTTACCGGCTTATTTATTTGTACACAGTTGCATAAAAAAAAATAAATACACTATATAGACATAAATATAATTTGGTTTAAAATAAGTTTGAAGTGGATGGATATAAAGATGATAGTATCCTATACTATTTTCTATCTAAAAATGAATTCTATAGGTAAATAGATGAGTTTAAAGAAGGAAGAAAGAAACCTAAATAACATGGTAATTTGTAGTTCAATTCTGTGCTCTTAAGATGACAATCTTTTACTAGAGCAGAATAAGATTTTTTTTTCCCCCAGATGTACCTTACTAAATGGAGCTCTGAGGTAAAGAAATTTGCTTTTATGGGGTGGCGAAGATGTGCTCTAGCTTCACTAATGGGCTGACATTAACTAGACATTAAAAGCATAGTTGTAGTAGGAAACCATTCTGCCTTTTGTCATCCTAGTTATTTTATCTTTAAGGCATGGTGTAGTTCAGCTTCACTAGTGTCTATAAAGAATAGAATAGTAAAAAGATAATATATATACACACCTCCATGAAAATACACAACAAAAAAAAAGAGAAAAATCAGCAATGATAAAAATCAAACAACTGTATCTGGAAAAATTTTCCACAGTCAATTCTAAGAAAGATGAGAGTGCCTAATCATTTCTTATTGCTCTAATGGCTTGATATTAAAAAATTTCTTTGTTACATACAACAGTTATGCATTATGTGACTTAAGTAAGTAGACTGTTATGATGCATAAAAGTTATTTTGAAAATATACTTTGACTAGAGACATTTTAAAGGATTTGCAGGTTGTTAAAGATTATGGGTTATAATCATGGCTGAAACAACTTTTGCATTTGGAAGTAATTTGTCTGTGTCTTAAAGTAGTCTCAGAGTAATATTTGGCTTTTTATTTAACCGATATTAAACGCATATAGTATGAAATGTGAAGTGGAAAATGGAAAAACTGAATAGGTCATTCCTTCTGCCCATAAAATATTGTTCTTTACGTGTTCTATTGCAGTTCATGAAATTTATTATCAGAAACCATTGTGCAATGTTAAGACTGGCAATTCATATGTTGAAACTTAGAAAAAAAATCAGCATAGATTTACAATAGCGAATACTATATAAATTGTATCTAAGTTGGCTTTCAGTTAGACATGAACAATTAGACAGTGTTTTAAATAAGCTGGCTAAATTCAAGTAGACATTCTCAAAGGTATTTAAAGAAGTTTTTGTACTTATTTAACACACTGATATTAATTTTTATAAATCTTAACAAAATGTTTAGAAATGTCATCCTTTTCTTAAACCAATATAAAACTATCACGATGAGAATGAACTAAGCCAGATGAGAAAGTGTGAATTCTCACTTCTGTTCCTACTGTTATTTTTCTGCAGGCAGTTTTCCATAAAGCATCAAGTTAAGGGTTACATGGAGATGAATATGCACATACACATAAACTGCAAGACAAAAATGCTTACAAGACTTCAGAATTTGTAGAGTTTGGAGAATATTTTATAATTATCTAAAATCAATTATTTCTAAAATTTCTTAAAACTAAGACCAGTTTCTATCCTTTGTAAGATGAGATTTTTTGGATTCTTGTATATGTGTTTTACATGGTCATTTATTCCACATTGATAAAGAAAAGAAGATACCTGCTGACTTGCTTCTCTGCTTTAGAAACTTTCAGCCAGTGACAGTGTTGCACTTTAATATTCTAGACAAGGAACATAGGCTGGTTGTACTACTTCTGTTATAAGTACAGATATTACTAGCAGCATCCAGTTTAACTCCCAAGATAGATCCCATTACTATGGATTTCTCTATCTAAGAAATAAAGGTGAGATCTTTAAGACTGGCAAATCAATTGGATTGTAATTTAATATGGACATCAGGCTCTGCAGCGTTAGCATTGTTAAAAATGGAAATGTCTCATAACCTTGCTCTGACATTGTAATGACTAAAGCAGCTACACATCACTGTAATCAAACTTTTAGGTCCCTTTTTCTTCTGTCATTGGATTTTCACCTATCTCATTTCAGTGGACGGGACCTGCTGTATCTATGTCAAGGGATTTTGAATAATATCCAAATGGTATAATTCAAATGTCAAGAAGCAGGAAATTCAGAACTAATGCTGCAGTTCCCCCAGACTTTTGCCTGAAAATGTCTCATGATAAATACATGACATTCATGAAAAATCATTGAGGCAAAGGATAGGATAATCGGGTTTCTGAGTTCTTGTCAGGTATATATTTTAGGTAGGAAACTATACTCTTTTGAAAACTTTGTTTTAAATGTTTATTGTTCAAAAACTAGCTTAATACTTTTTCTTCCTTTTTGTCCAGGGTAAGTTCTGTTCTCTTTAATCTATAGATTTGGAAAGCCAAGCATTCTATTGTTTCAAAGAAGGGAACGATACTTTCAGAACAAAATATATATGTGATATATAATATATATATTATAATATATATATATGAATATAACAGGGATATCTCCACTAAATGCAGAATGGCTGACTGATCACCTACTTCACCTATCCAAGAAAAAAAAGCCTTTGTTTCTTGCTTGCTTTCTCATTATGTAAGTGTGTTTTTCTTATAAAAGACATGGACAGCAGCTTACAATGACAGGCGAAGTACGAGAAAATCCAGTGTTCATTTTATGACCATCATTCATGACTACATCTGGGAGATCTATTTTTGGAGACAACCATTTCCCTTTTTGCTATCTATAGTTTTGTGCATAGAGTTTGATTTATAGTTTCTAATCATAATCCCTCAAAGTGTGTTACACGTAAACACATTACTAGCAGGATACTGATTTCACTCTGCTTTCATCATGTTAATTAAAACATTTGTTAATGTTATTCTGTGCAGAATAATAGGGAGAACTAAACCTGAAAGTTATACAGTTCTTCATGGCAACTGAAGTGAGAATGCCATGATTTTGGTGCCATTAGATAAAACTGTGAAGACAGAGACTAGAACATGAACTTAAATCCCTAAGATGGTAGAAATTAAACAAAAGATTCAAGAGCAAACTTAACTCTATCAACTATCCATTACTCCTAAAGTGCCATCAGTGAAGTAAATTCTCTACCCCTGGTGACTTTTCATGTTTCAAGGGAAAAGACTCCACAGTGAACAGCAAACATTGCAACAGCAAAAATACAGATAGTGTTACTGGAAAAATAAAAACAGTGGGAGAAAAACAAACCAGGTGTCAGTTGGCTGTCTTCAGTACTGAGGAGCCAACAGAGTCATCTGCCTCCTCCTACTGTACAGCAAGATCTTGGTCATGCCTGAATCTTGGGTTGTGCTCTTGCTCTCTGGCCTTGTCCCTTTTGGGTGTCTCAAGAGAATGGCCATACTGTTGAGTTCCAGCGGATGGCCAAAATGAAATACATATCCACCTATGATAATGATTATTATGATTTTTGTTTTCTGGCTCATTAGGAGCCAGAAATAGGGGTAACATGAAATGAGAGATAAGGGACCAGTCTTTCATATTCAAGTGTCTGACCTGACCCAAGAAATGCATTTTAGACTGACCAGGCAATAATTTTTAAAAGGCCCTTAGGTATTTTTATAGTTAGAAGTTCGAAGGTGGTGGTGGTAGTAAATATTTCATATATATTTCTATATATGTATATCAAAGGTATATCTAAGGTAGCAGAACAAAATTGTCACTGGAGTTTCCTGTGCATGGATAACCCAGTGCATGTCAGCACGGCAGTGGGTGTTCCTGAGTAATGGATGCATTACCATGGACTCATTCCTGAACAACCCTCCAACTTCTCTCTAATGTCTAAATGCAGAGAGTAAATGATGTGGAGGGACACAAGCTAACATCCCACATACAGCTACATTTCATGCTTCACACACTGTCGCCTCAAGAGAAGCACTTGCTCGTATGTATTCTCTATCCCTGACAGCTGGAAAAAAAATAAAAGCAAGTCCAGCTTATTCTTGCCCAGGTTACTCGTTTACTTGTTTCAGGAATTACTGCCTTTGAAAAATAATGTTGATAAAACTTAATGATCTTTAGAAAAAAGCAAGCATTTGTCATGGCCCAGATAATTATGTTTTCTATCATCACTGTTAAGTCCAATAGGAAGCCAGGCAGTCAGGGAGATTTTCCTGTAATACATTTGCTTTGATTGAATATCATTCTAACAACGAAAAAATTAAAAAGGTGACGGATGGAGCCAGATCTATTCCGAGCAAATAGTCTAATGGCTTCCAAAGTCTGCTCAAGTGATGAAATGTTCTTGTTGTGAATGGCTGGTCCTTTTTATTCTGAAACAAACCTGAGTACACATATTTGGGTTGTCCACTACGCATTTAAGATTGAAAGCACAGAAGGCAGTAATAGATGGGGCAGCAATCTTGTATTTTTCTGACTGATGACTTCATCGCCCTTCAGGCTACCTGATTTATGATTCCTCTAAGCGCAGGAGATTCTTTTCAAGATTTCTGAGTCGTTCTTCAATTTCAAAGTGTACTTTAAGGGAATATGTTTATGCTTCTCTATGAATTGGTCTCCATTTGCATACTTTGAATTCACATGCGAATGATAGAAAGGGCTGCTAATATGGGATCCGTTCTTTGTATTTACATTATTTAAAAACATGAAGAATATCTGTACTTTTGTCAAAGCACAAAAACATATTATACTTTTAAACATAAGAAAGATTTCAGTTATTTATCCCAATCACACGCTGAATTCTTCGCTTGCACTCTGCCTACTGTTGCAATTTAGGATCAATGAACACTTCATGCAAGTGTTATTTGAGTGTTCAGTCCTGCCTTTTTTTTTTTCAAAAGAGACCAAGAACTGTATGTAACACTGCAGAGTAGGACATGGAAAGAGGTGGAGGGAGGAGGAGAGACGGAGGAGTGAAATGCAATCCTGTAAAAGAGCCTTATCCATATCTCACACCCTGAAACTTTTCCTAAATCCTTCACAACTAACCCAGCCATCACCTTCAGGCCTCTATCACTGAGATATGATTTATGGCTTAGAAGAATCTGTCAGCCCATTAGTTATTTCCCAACAATCCCTGAATTTCCTCATCTCAGTATTTCTTGAAAAAATGTTACCAGGAAAGAATAAGGCAAAGCACAGATTGCCTTAACTCTCATAAAGATAAGGCAGAGAGATTCCCCAAGATTTTGAACTCACTCTCTGCTTGAAAGAGAGTTCAAGTGGTAACTACTTAAAAGACCTTGTTAGTGACCAGGATCTTGCAAACTTCAAGACTTGTTTAGCCAGGTGCCAAAAATGGTGTCTAGTCATTTAGCTCCCCTTTTCCTTTGCTAACATCTGTATGTCTTTATTTTGCCATTAACTACTTTGCAGCAATTGTCTGTGGAAAGATATGTATGCAGTCAAATTTACCAAATATTGAAGACAAAAATCTTAGGTCCATAATGAAATCAAAGATGTTTTCCCTTTGGGATGCATGACCTTAGCAGAAGCAAGGAGCCAGCATCCAGACCATTAGCAAAATGGATTTAACTTATCCCAGAATAACTTATTGGCAGACAAAGTAGCTGGAAGAATAATGATAAAGAAAATATTACTCAACAAAAACCTGCTCAGTGGATGTTCCAGATACAACCTGAGGTGACTTTTCATTAAGCTAAGGGCAAAAATATGTCTAAATTATAAGGTTATATCTAAAATATATCTAAGTTGTGTTCAGCTTTATAAAACTGGATTATTGAGCTGGATAGGAATGTCTTCTGTAAAATATGACTTAGAAGAAGAAAGATGAAGAAAAGTGAAGCTTCCCAGTCCTGGGGCTGGGTTGAGCCCTGATTCAGCTATTAAAAATTATTAAAGGAGTTGCATCACTCGGCCTTCTCAAGGCCCATCTGTCTTCCCACCTGGTAGGAGCAATGAGGAGCTGTCTTTGGCATGAATTCCACGTGCTGTTTGCTGAGCTGGAAAAAAAAAAAAAAGTATTTCTGTAACAAAGCATAAATACTGGTCATTGGAGATTTCCTTCCTTTAATTTTAAGTCTGTTTTATCTCCAAAATTTTTCTGCCATCTTTTTTTAGTTTCACTTGGACAGAATGTTAATGTATAAAGTGCCTAAGTATACATGATGACATAATGCCTATTTTCTATTTTATCACATTATACTGACTTTTACTGCTTTTTAAAGTGGACTCTAGTAAACTCTAGGCAAACATTCTTAACATATTAAATAAGAAAAAAATAGATACAATTTGCAAATGCAGTCATGTCTGCTGTGCCAATATGCTCTTTATTACTATTAGATTCACGAAATATGTATACTTACTTAAAACATAGTTCTGACTTGGAAAAATATATTAATGTTTTATATTGTTTTTATTCAGAATTGGATTTTGCTATTCATTAAATGAGCTTTTGTTGATATTTTAGAGTAAACAAATACAAGTTAATTCCTAAGATGCATAAAGATTTAGGAAAATATTTCCAGTAGCTCCATTTCAAAATACAAAAAGTGTCCAAAAGGAGAGATTCATATTTGTTAGGCACTGCAGGTTAAGTCTTACATTCCAGAGTAAGGTAATATCTGGTTGTTTTGATTAAAGACTTGTTAAGTGTTATTGTGTCATTAGTAATGATATCCCACGTTTGTACAGGTATAATTCGATTGAAGTACTTTTTCTGTGTGTATACACATACAGTCAAAGTCTATTATTTTCAGTGTTTTTCTGCTAAACTGAATCTCTCTTTTCTTTCAGTTGCTTCTCAATTACAGTTAAGCATATTTAAAGGAATTCTGTCAACTTTACATTTGTCTCGGGAACATTATGCATATTACTGTATTTTTCTAACAAATTATTTTAATATGGCTTAAAACAACTACAGACACAATATTTGCTCAGGTATTCAAGCACTACCTTCTAACATGAGCTCTATCTTGTTTTGTTAAAGTATCCAAAAATGTATGCTATACACTGCCTATTGTTATCATTCTGCAGATATTTTGTTCAAATTAATGTCCTGCACCCTAAGATGCTCTTTAAACCCAACAGAAAGGGCTAATAGTAAGTTTGCCAAAGCCTTTAACACATATTCTCCCAGGAGCAACACTTCTGAACCATGCCATCATTTTAAGAAATCTCAGCCTGAGGAAGGATGTAGGTAGGTTTGAGTATGATCTTGTTCTCGTCTATGTTTCCCACCTAGAGAAGCTGAGGAAAATTACAATGGCTGATAAAAATTACATTTTTTTATTAAGCCTTTAAAAATCTCTAAAATTAAGTGTATATTCATTTAACTGTATTAAAAATGTGCAAGAACTTTTAAAGGTAATATTGTTTTATTTCAAATTGTAAGCTTCAGACTCAGAGATTATGTTACCAGGTCCACTCAAAAAAAAAAAAAGTTACTTTTTTTTTTAATTGCTAAAACATCCTATTACTTTTGTTAAAATGATTTGATGTGCTGTCACAGATTCTGACATCTCTGTCCCAGAAAGTCACCTTGGTGTCAGATTGCAGAAGGGCTGGGCCAGGGGAAGGGCTGCTGTGTGCCCAGAGACCCAGCGCAATCGTCATCCTCATAAATTTTCCAAGCTGGACAAGCCCTAAACAACCAGATTGTCACTTCAAAATTAGCCCTGCTCTGAGCAGAAGCCTAACATAGCATTTTTTTATGCTTCTATAACCCCTGGCTTCGTGTTTGTAAGGGCCAAGTCCTTGTGCTAACCTTACTAGAGAGACTCAGCCTCGTGCTGTATGGAGGTTTTGTCCAATATAGAGCTAGAAAGGTAGATTTTTAGTTCTGCAGCTACAAAACCAACTAACCTAAAAGCTACCAGCCATTACCACTGTCCCTGGTAACTTTAGGGACAGGACACTGTTATACCTTCACGTTTGCCTTTTATAAATCTGTTTCATGGGGAAACACTCGTGATTTCCCAGCCCAAACCAGTTTCCTCCAGAATTAGGTTTGCAGACTATTATCTATCAGCTAAACATTGCTGGTTTGCAGCCTATTCAAGATAGATAGCAAATTGTTTTTCCTAATCTATTGGGTTATTGCAAGTCAGCAGGAAATATGCTGTGTGTTTAAGGCCCTCATGACCAGGGTGATTGGGAGAGGATTTGGGTCAAAGGAATTTTCTGCATCAGAATTTATAATCCCTTTTTTTAAATACGGATGAATTCCTGAAAGTAGAGGACTGAGACTATGTTCATTTCATTGCACAGGATGCTGAGTCCTGTCAATTTAACTAGAGCATAGTCAGATAAAAACTCTATGGCTGTTCTCTTTACAATCCTTAGAAAAGCATATTTTCTGACGACAATTTAGAAAAGGTCTTGTTTGGAGAGAAAATAAAAGGGTAATTAAGGAAACTTGTCAGAACTCCAGCTCAGAGTTTTGTTTCCTTATTATCATTGCATGTCCAAGAAATTGTCAGAAAACTGTTTAAAGTTATTTCACTTTGCTGAGGAAGACCAAGGCTGCAACTGCAAATCAAGGAATATTTGACTGTTTACATCCAGCTACGTAGGTTCTGTCCTAATACACAACCTCACAACTACAGCAGAATAAACCCCCCAAAATGACTTTTGTCAATAGCTGCCTCCTGTTTTGCCTCAAAGCAACAAGTAACTCAGAAGATAAAAATGAGGCTCAAATTTATTCATCTCTTTTTAAGACTTCCATTTTTTTCGGTGCAACAGAAAAGTGAATGAAAATGCCACCTGGTTACGTCTTCTGTCTGCCACCTCCTTACTAGGAGGCCCATAAATCCACCCATTTTGCCATCAGCTGCAAGTAAGCTACTGATATCTATAACTCATCAAAGTCAGTTAAGAGATACACTCAATCACAAGTGTACAGAGCATGCACAGTATAGCTATCAGCCAGAAAGAAAAAAAAGACAAAAATCACGACTGTTCTGAACCTTTGCCATCCAGAAATCAGTTGGCCTTGTTCACAGGAGGGCAGGAAATAGGAGCTTTCTCATAATTCCTCGTTTTCCAGAGCCTCATATATTTGTGATACACTGGGTGGTATTTCTGTGGTGAAACTCCCCCGGACGAGCTGTATTGCAGCTGTAAATTCTAGATCTTGCCCACAATGTTGGAAAACATTCCCAAGCAGATGGTTTCGTTCAATAAAACATCAAAGTACCACAGTAAATAATGCTGTTGAATTTTTTACCAGTCATTTTGCAGTGCCATATTAAACGTTTGCAAAGGCTGTTGAAAAGTGGAAGGGACGGAACATTTGGCAGTTAACAGAGTGCCAAAGGGCTCTTTTGGCTGGTGATGTTAAAACCTGGGAAGGAAATGAGTGTCTGAGTGACACTTTTGGGGATAGTCTTTGACTTGTAAACAGCGGAGAGGAATTTGCAGTTAGGGTCTTTCCTGCCTCTTCATCTCTGCAAAGAAATTTTCTCTTTTTTCACCACTTGACTTCTGCCTTTGTGCCTGTTTTCTGGGGAGAAAGACACTGGATGGGACTGTCTCACTTAGGTGATTGCTTCTCCCTTGGGAATAGTAGTGTTCATGGAGGGAGCAGCAGGACAATGTTGTCTGCAAAATCAGTCAAATTCTGCCAACCAAAACAAAATGTCCCCAAAATGGAGCAAGACTGGGAAATTAGATGGTCTTGAATGATAAACTTCTCGTACTGAATCTAGAAGAGATGGCAGCACTTAAAGAATACACCATTTTGTGAGGACGAGGGCAGCAAGAAAACAGAATTATCCAACCTACCAGTCAAGCAGCCTGCAAGATTCAGTGTCCTGCTGCTAAACTCAGGTCTATCATACAGTTCGTTGCACAAAAGCTCTAGGGAAATTCGAAAGAGGGAAAGATGTTGGAAGGGACCTCTAGGGATCCCCCAGTCCAAGCCCTGCTCCAGCAGGGACACCCAGAGCAGGGGCACAGGGTCCATCCAGGCGGGTTGGAGATCTCCAGAGCAGGAGCCTCCACAGCCTCTCTGGGCAGCCTGTGCCAGGGCTCTGGCACCCTCACACCAAGGAAGTTCTTCCTCACATGGACATGGAGCTGCCTGGGGTTCAACTTGTACCTGTTACCCCTCGTCCTGTCACTGGCCACCACGGAGAAGAGCCTGGCCCCATCCTCCCTGCATCGTCCCCTCAGGTACTTACACATATTGATCAGAAAAAGTACTGAAAAAAAGTCCGACACTGAAAAAGAAAGCATGCAAGTACACTCTGTGATAAATGATCACAGCATTCAGATGATTCTGTGAACTAAAGATCAGTCTGTAAAGGAGGAAAACTCTCACTCTTGCTTTTTTGCAATAAACATCCTTCTGCACAGATTAAACTTGCAAATATTTTAGCACTCACTATGCTATTTGGACTTCAAGTATAAAATCCAAATCACCTAGCAAAAAAAACGCAACCTCATTTCCCCTGGAACTTTGTGAAGGATATCTAAAACACAAAGTACTTTCCCATTCATACATATATTAAAAGCAGGACTTGCTTTTTAATTTCTCCTTTGTCTCATTGCTTAGAAAAAAAACAAGTATCCAGTTGCCAACACAATCTAGCCTTCCCGCAGCAGAATTCACAGCTCTAGCTAACATTGCAGCCATGACTATATTTTTTTTTCACTACTGACTCAGAAAAGCAGCATTCTGCTGCAGCCTGAATCTCACGTCTGTCTAAGCTAGTTTCAACCACTTCCCTCTGGTACGTGCGAATTCTTATTATATAACAGCATCAAGCATAGGTCGTACAAGTCCCTTTTACAGAACAGGCAATACCTAGGCAAACCCAGACCAAAAATAAAGCCAAATTTTGTCATTATCCTACATGGCAGGGGATCCCCTGAAGCTCTGGGCACAGGATGACTACAAGCTATAGCTGTATAGCAATCCAGTTTGCCTCTTTTCTCTTTCATCAGATCGTAAATGTTGTCCCTCTAATAAGACAACTTCACAGCACAATGATAAATGTAAGCACAGAAAGAATAGAGGAGCCTGATGAAGCAGAAGCATAAAAGTTAATTTAAAGAGATGAAAGCAATTTTTAAGTACATAATTCTACAATCCTTCAATCCTTCAGGAAACAAGAGATGTACCCAGGTATAAACAGGATTTTTTTTTTCTTCCCCAGTCCTGACACATTTTAATGAGATTTGAAATGAGCACAGGAAGACAGGGGAAGATAACAAGGTTATCTCCAACTCTAAATCTTCACACTATGTATGATGCTAAATTTGCAGACTATGCTGCTCACTTACATTTCCATAAAGTAGCATAATAAAGGGAAAAGGACAACTAGATGATAGCAATTTTTCCTCTGAACTGTCCTTTCTATAAAATATATCCATTCCTGTGGGTTCTGGTATTCTTTTCTACCTCTGCAGAGTAATCTCCCTTTTGTATTTTCTCCTTCCTTTGTGCAAAGATGAAGTGAATGAATGTACGTCCGGACTCCTGTTCCCCTAAGTGACATGACTCATTCACACCAGTTGCTGCACCCCTTAAGGGACTACTGTCACTGCCTTTTCCTCTTAATTCAGTAATTTTCCTTTTCTGTTACAGGGAAGAGCTGCTAATAAAGTAACTTTTCCCGATTGATATTCAATCTTCTCTGTGCCCCTGCAGGCACCTCTTCCCCTTCAGGATTAAAAACACAGTGTGCTGAACTCTCCCCACAGATCTCATGCTGCGGTCGTATTGCTTCACAGAGTCTCTCCTTCTTGAAATATCCACTTGGCTGAATGAAAATAGGGATTAATGGCAGGTGACTGTGTCTATAAGAGTAAGAAGCTTTAACTATTTCCCACTGCCATCCAACATACTCTGCTCTGAGTATAGAGGAGCTACAAGCTGGCTAGCAATTTCCTAGGGATTTTTCTTTCCTTAATGCTCTCAGCTGTAGTTGCACCATAAAACACCATGATTTCCCTTAACTTTGGCAACCTTTCCTCTGTGCTCCTGAATTAATCTCAGAAGCAACCTTTAATCCACGAAAAATCAGAAAATATTGTTTCAAAAAACAGGTGATAGCATTAAGATAAAAGAGAGGGAAAGTGTGCAAAGGAGAGGGTATCCTCTTTCAAGCCATTTTCTTTCTCTGCCATAAAGCCATTAGGTCTTCCTCTGATATTTTTAATGTTGATTTAAGCAGTTAGCAGCAGCAGAACATGGACTCCATGTCACTGAGGAACGCTAGCATCCAGCTCCAGTTCACACTGGTATGTGTCCCTACATCCTTTCCTCATTTAGGAGTAATGTCAGCATTTGTCTAGGAGAGAAACAGGATAACTGACTCACATACTAGTTGATTAGACAGTAAATGGAGCTTGCAACGAGTAATGGGTGACATATGCATTGCAAAAGCTCCTTCAGCACTTTCAGCAAAGGTGTAATGTTAGATAGTAATATATTACTCAAAAATGACAGAGATAATTGTAAGATAAATTGGAAACTTGAGTTCTCTTGACTCTGCTGAGCATTTAATCTAAAGGACATTTAAATTAATGAAAAATATCCTGCTCGCTTTACTGCTCTTTGATTCTAAGTCTTAGATGTATATCAAGGTTTGTAGAAAGACAAATAGGACAACATAAGAGCAAGCAGAAGTTCATATTTTAAGAAATTTCCTTGGCATTTCTGACATTTGTAAAGTAGTGCAACTACTAAGTATCACTAATCAGGTAGTTTCAAAGAGAAATAACCAGCTTCCTCTGTTTACATGCAGGCAAGAGGAGTGCAGCTTAGAGACTGCAGGCGTTCTTTGCTAGTTAAAATGATTTAGAGGGTTAAATAAGCAAAAGATCAGAAACTACACATACAAAGCCATGACCCATTATAGCACATCTTTAAACTGCTGCCTTCTTTAAAATCACTACTTACTTGATGTTATGGTTATGGAAAAAAACCTAAACGGTGTTAACAGAATGTAAATGAAATGAAAACTAGATGAATGGAGAATAACTCTGAGGCTGTGAAGTGGCCGTGCATGTCAGTGAAAAGGTCTGACACCCTTTTAAATCTTAGCAGCTGAAAAAAGAGGATAAGGATCAGGGAGGTCTGTATAACACAGCATGAGTATGTCTTGGTGCGTTCAGTGTGAATGCTTTTTCCACCATTTGCAACAAGTATGCACAGGCATGTCCTAGACTAAAGCCAGTTCAAGAAAATTTCCTGATGTATTCTGAATATCAATATTCTCTATGGTCCTCCAGTTGTAATGCAACCCCACAAGAACCACTCAGCTGGAACCTCTAGAACTGGTTAAATAAAATACAGAATGAAACATCACGGTGTTAGCCAAGTCTGTCTGTTTAGTTTTCTGTTTCTGTGCATTGTCTCCATGTTTTGAGGTCCATGCTCCTCTAAAGTGGCATGTGGCCTCCAGATGATGACATATTTTCAATATAGTCATATGTTCAGACTAGGGATCTGCTAAGCTCTGTTATTGAAGTCACAATTATGCAGAAAAGGCTAAAAGACAGGGTAGATTGTAAGAGAAAAATGGTGCGAATATAGTTTTTAAAAAATCCATGAGGCATAGTTAGCACAAAGTAATTTTGTCCCAAATGTGCCTTTTCTTTGGAAACAAGATTGAAAAAGTTCACAGAACTTCACAAGAAACATTAGCTATTGCGCACAATGAAACATATGCCTTCCTTTACCCCTTAGGCCTTTCATAGTTTCATATTAAGAATTAATTTTACCTATTATTTTCCAACTATGACTAATCCAAAATGTGTCATTTAATGCATTATGTAAAGTTTTGCATGAAGAAAACGGTAGCTCAGAGTATATTTCATTCTCTGAAGCCAGGAAATACCCTTGGGTGTTTGAGGCTATAACTCAGCTATGTCCCATCTTGGGACCCCTTTCTGTTTGGGATTATGGAAATCCTATGTGGTAATATTTCTCTACTAACAGGAATTTTCCTTCTTCTCTTCTAGATATGCATCTGTTCTTTATGAAAGACCTCTTCTGTACACCTCAAGCCTGACATTGAACCTTTCATCTTGCAGCTGTGGACCACGAATGATGCTAGGCTAGGTACACTAGAACTGCTAATGCAAACAGCAAAAAGCATGCCAGGCTTCCCTTTTTTCCATCAGGAGGAATGACTAATTTTGGCCAAAAGCACTGCAGGGAAAGGAAAAAGAAGAGAATGTGTATACATGAAAAAGAGTCCCAGACTATCAAACTCTCTAGTGCCTTTACAGAGCACTACAGCTATAGGCAATTTACCCTTGGAAAAGGAGCTGTCAAGTAAATGCCTTCCTGTTCACATCATGCGCTCCGTACAGATCCTGAGCTGATCCCTGCCTCATGATTGAGCAGACAGGTCTCTTCCTTGCAATCAGTGTCGATTAGAAACTGCTTTTGCGGTGCTGACAGTCTGATGGGACAAAAATAAAATCTTCTAGCCCCTAAGGTAATGAAAAAATATCTACATAAAAAGAAGAAAGGACACAGAAAAGGATTTCAGACAACCAGCTGTGATCTTTAAAATAGTAGAAATGTCTCTTTTTTTCAGCAAGCATTATTTTTCTTCATTTTTGTTTTCATTAAAAATACCTTAGTTGATTATGACCTGTTCTGGCACAACAGATCAGATTTCATAAGATCAGCTATGAAAAAAAAAAGGCTTATTAGTGGAGTGTGGAATGGAGAGTGAATGTAAAATCAGGTTAAAAGTGTGTCATTTACCTGGCCAAGCCAACTGCTAATTCAAGATTGAAGGCATCATATGTCCCATTAAATGATCTTTGATCTTCTCAAGTTATCATCTGGAGAAAAGACAACTGGAAATGTTTGTGCCTTTAGGGCAGCAAGTAGCTAAAGACACACATATTACTGGAGGGCAGTGTCTACCCAGAAAGGTAAGAGATATAGCTCCTAGTCTTAGCTTACTTGTGCTTTGGCCAGACCACAGTTGCTCAGATTTATGATGCTCCACTCTCTTTGGCCTCACGGGGACATGTTAAAAACCTAGCTAGTAAAAGCTACACGATCAATTCCATAATACAGCAGTTTCTCATTAGCATCTCAACATTAAGCTGTGAACAAATCATCAGCCACTTTCTTATAATCATCACATTCCCTACATTTATAACTGTTTAATTTTCCATTTTCATGCATTCTTTTTTTATTTTGAGGTCCACTTCAACATGGAAAAGTTCAGTGAATTTACACAGTCATGTCTCATCATATTTACATTTCACATCTTTGATAGAAGGTTGGATAGACTTTCTCCTCCTAAAAGAACTCAAAGTTTCATGGATCCTGAAAGTTGTAATAAACTTCACAGGAAGAGAAAAAAAAAAAACCCTTTCACTCTCTGTCTGGAGTTCTTTGAGGATAAAGTAAATATGTTTTTCGCACAAATTTATATCGCTAGTGCTGGAAGAGATCAGAAATAATGTTTTTCTTCTTCTCTCAAAGGCCAGGAATGCTTACTCAGAGATAGCTCATTCAAAATCACTATATATTGAAAATGCAAAAGCCAGTTGCTTGCAAGCTGTAAAGAAACAAAACTGGGGCAAATTTATAAGAACAGAATAAACCTTCAGAAAATATTCTGTGAGGGCGATCAGGCACTATCCTGTGCATTATGCGGCAGATGTATAGAAGGCGGAAAACACATTGTGGCTCCTACAGACTGCACATCCCAGGATTATAGACCTAAGACAGAAGCCAAGAGTAAAAAGACAGTTTGAATTTTAGCAGCTACTAGGGTCCAGGAGGTGAAACCAGAGATAGTGAAAAACACAATCAATTTGTTTTTCAGGAAATATCCAGTCTCTATAAATTGATTCATGGGGTGGAGCTGCCAGCAGCCAGTGAGTGAATTCATGCAGGAAGCAAGAAACCTGCTGAGAATGTGTGAAGCAACGAGGCCAAAGCAACTGTGGGAAATCTCCCTTCAGCTTAAAAAGCCTTACACATTTCGGGAAAAAAAATGCTGAGAGAACTATAAAGCCATTGAATAAGAATTTAAGTTTACTGAACAAAGATGCCCATAGGCACCTATCTGTCAACATCTGGTTTAATGCTGAAGGAAGGGAAGGCCTTGTTTTCATAGCTGAGATGGGTATGCGGTTTTAACCTTGTGGCCATTAAGCTCAATTAGGGAAAATGACCTATTATTTTCAGAATAAAAGCCATTAGCTTTAGAAGGATTCTGAACGCTCAAGAGGTCTCTTACATCCATACTTTTGCTCTCTTCATCAATCTAATGCCTTTAATCAAGGCTTGAGAATCTTACTTCTTATAGATTGAAATATTAATATAGGTTACTTTAAACTTACAATTCTGTGTGCCCAACCATCTTCTACCTTGTATTTTAAAAACATAAACACACACAGTATCTTCTTTAGCCCCAGTTTCAGTCACAGTTTACTCCACTAATGTATTATTTTCTAGAGAATACTGGAAATGTCAGCTATTTCAAAAGTTATTTTACATTCAATTCCGTTAATAAATAACTCTAATTTTGAAGTCAGTACTACTTTAAAAAATCTTTGTACCTTTCTCACTGGAGAAGATGAATACATTTATTGGCTTAAAACAAATGTCTTTGAAGTATGTATCATTAGAATTAGAAGAATATGTCAAAATTTGCGAAATGTCACATATTCAGACTTTTACATAGCAAGTACTTATTAATACCAGTCTTTTAAAAAAAACTTTTTATGGAAAATCTCAGGCAAAACTGTTTTTAAAAGCAAGTTAGAAATGGAAAGGATATAATTTTATATGCAGCGCAAAGTGGGAGGACTTTTCTATTATTATCATCATAAAGTCTTACTTTTGAAGCTTCCATCTTCACAAGCAAGTGGGAGAAATGAAGAACTGAGAGCCAGTAAAGTTCTCCTACTATGAAAAATAGGTCCTTATTTAAATACTTGACCCATAAGAAACCTTTCAAATTCAAATAACATTTCTGGATGGCAGAGCTCAGAGGGTGGTGATCGGCGGAACAGAGTCTAATTGGAGGCCTGTAGCTAGTGGTGTCCCCCAGGGGTCAGTCCTTGGTCCAGTCCTGTTCCATTTATTCATCAATGACCTGGATGAAGGCACAGAGTGCTCCCGCAGCAAGTTTGCTGATGATACCAAACTGGCAGGAGTAGCCGATACCCCAGAGGGCTGTGCTGCCATCCAGAGGGACCTGGACAGACTGGACAACTGGGCGGTGAAAAATCTCATGAAATTCAACAAGGCCAAGTGCAAGGTCCTGCACCTGGGGAGGAATAACCCCAGACACCAGAACAGGCTGGGGACCGACCTTCTGGAGAGCAGCTCTGCAGAGAGGGACCTGGGCGTCATGGTGGACGACAAGGTGACCATGAGGCAGCAGGCTGCCCTCGTGGCCAAGAAGGCCAATGGGATCCTGGGGTGTGTTAAGAAGAGCGTCTCCAGCAGGTCGAGGGAGGGGATCCTGCCCCTCTACTCAGCCCTGGTGAGGCCGCATCTGGAGTATTGTGTCCAGTTCTGGGCTCCACAGGACAAGAGGGATGTGGAGCTGCTGGAGAGAGTCCAGCGCAGGGCTACGAGGATGATGAGGGGCCTGGAACATCTGCCCTATGAGGAGAGGCTGAGGGAGCTGGGCCTGTTCAGCTGGAGAAGAGAAGGCTGAGAGGGGACCTGAGCAGTGTCTAGAAGTACCTCAAGGGAGGCAGTGAGGAGGATGGGGCCGGCCTCTTTTCACTGGTGGCCACCGACAGAACTAGAGGAAATGGCCGGAAACTGAAGCACCAAAAGTTCCACAGGAACTTAAGGAAAAATTTCTTCCCAGTGAGGGTGCCAGAGCCCTGGAACAGGCTGCCCAGAGAGGTTGTGGAATCTCCTTCTCTGGGGATCTTCAAACTCGCTTGGACGCAGTCCTGTGCCACGTGCTCTAGGTGACCCTGCGTGTGCAGGGGGTTGGACTAGATGACCTCGAGAGGTCCCTTCCAACCTTAAGCATTCTGTGATTCTATGATTCTCTTCTTCCTGTAGCAACAAACATTTATACAAGAACTACTGCTAGTCCTTTTTTTTCCTGTAATTGCTGCGAAATTTAATCTGAAAACTTGGTGGCTGCCTTCAAAGGAGAGTTCTTAGTGAAATGCAATTAGAATAGATGCCATTTAAAAAAGGAGAAAATTCTGGAGGAATTACCAGCAATTTGGGAAGCACATTGCAACCCTGGTAGTGCTGCCTCTCATTGCACAAAACAACTATTTTTTTTTTCCATCAGTTTGGAAACCAATATATTTTTCAAGCTTCTCTTCCTTTCTGAACTGTTATCAGTTCAGGCTTGTTTCTAAATAAGCATCCACCACCTTACATGTTCCCAAGCACAGCTGGCCATGGCTCAGCAAGCAATCTGCATTCTACCATTAGAAAGTTGAGCTGATTTAATAATAATGACCCCTAAGAAATATCAGTAAAAACCGCACTGAGTGGATTAAGGAATGGCCAACTGACAGCCCTCAAAAACATCTGTCAGTGAGCAAACTGCCACCAAACAGGATTTATTTTCTAGTTGGCCTGATAGAGACTTCAATACTGCTCTTGCCAATGGGAAAAAAAAAAAATCACTGTGAATTCCTCAAAGTTGAAACGTGTACCTAGGAGGACTTAGGTAGTACAGAAGTGTTAAGTAAATCCTAAATTATGATACAAAGCTCGGATTTTGCAAGGGCTAAAGAAAAAATCTGTCTTTGGAGCTTTCCAAGGGACTTCACTGTAAATTTTACTAGATATGCAAAGCCTATCCTTTCCAGAACTGCCTTTATCTAACAATCCTGTTACCCATTTTCTCCTTCGCATTATTCCAGATTTAGAAATGGATGTTTTTTTTTTCCTTAGGATCACACTGAAGTTTTATCTGAAGTATCTATCTTATTTGAAGCCATTAACAGAAAACATATTCTTCATAGCAGTATTTCCTGTTCCAATAAGTTTTTGTTTTCTTAGTTTTTATATTTCTGTCAGGTAACTCCCTGAAATGAAGAAAGGCTAACTAGTTATTGATGTGTTTTAGTGCCTTTCATTTGTTCAATGGAAACACCTGTATAATAATTCATTTAAATCTTTATCACAAGAACGGTGACATTCATCATCCAAGATGCAATAGAGACTTCAAGAGTTTTATTTACTGCCTTGCTATCATTAACCTAAGGATAATAGGCACTCGTGATTTCTCTCAGAAACTCTGAAACTGCAGTTAATAAATTTTGCATCTTTCCAACCTTTTGACAACTGCATCTTAACAAAAACTAAACAAAACAGAACAAAACTAAAAAAAAAAAAAACAGAAAGATAGACTTAAAAAGATGCTTCTAACATTAAACTGTAGAAATTAAGACAATATTATTTATGAGAGAGAGAAAATGACTACAAGAAGAAATCAGAGACAAGAAATGTGGACAGCTTCATAGCAGCCATTAACAGTAATGCCATTGGCCTAACATCACGCACACACGTCTATGCTTTGAAACACCTTTCTGGCATTCATTTTCAGTCAAGACACAATGCTTATGAAACATTTCATAAAAACTCCTCATATAACAGTTTTATTCCATCATGGAATGTCTTCCAAAACAATTGATGTACTTAAATTGCATTTATATTATTTTTTTACTGGATGGGTGAATGATTGCAATGTCTGTCTTCAAATATTACACAGCTCATTCTGTATCTTCCTCATTAAGTCAGGAGATAAAACAGAGTGACTTTTAAAGTAAATATCTACCATAAAAATCTCTACGAGTCAGAGACTTTTGCCCTTCTCAAAGAAAAATGCTGCTTGCAGTAGCAGAATAATTTTAGCTGGAAGTAGTGGAAGGGATGAAAAGGACCATTCAGATTTTTAGCATTTTTCTTTCTGAGCAGAGTCCACTTGTTATTTCCATCCCTCTGCTCATTATATAAGCCTACATGTCCACAGAAAAATCTGATAGCTTGCTGCTGCTGCTGCTGCTGAAAGCAAGAGGCTTCTCTGTCTCCTTGTCCCTCTCTTTCCCAGTTCTCCCTCCTTACTCCATTTCTTCTCCCCTGCTGCTGAAAGCCAAAAAGTACTGTGCAGCCTCTAGAGTGTTTTGAATCCTCCTTTGTGTCAATATAATCCATTAACCTGGAAGAGAAATAGCCAGTTTTTGTGCTGGTTGACTTCCATTTTAGTGAGTAACATAGAGAAATTCAACTAGTTGTTAGAACTGGCGTAAGATAAACTCTGAGATGTCATACCTGGAGGCTTTGCAGATGTCTCACATAATGTAGGCTGCCAAAAATAGCACCACCTTTTTAAGTAAGTTGCCCTTTTCATCCTGCTTCAAAATATATATATATATCTATCTCACAGCCTAAAAGCTATTTTTTAATCCCATAAGCATGGTTACAATTGAATCAAATGAGAAGGAGCTAAGCTAAGAATGAGTTAAGTGTCATTCATATACATGCCCAAGATAGTCTCTTTCAGTAGCCTGTTTCTCTCTTCAAAGCCTGATGGACATTTAGGAAAGATATTGGTGAGAAACAGTAATAGTAGGTGAATGCTGAATGACCATGAAATAGTATAGTGCTATAATCGTAACAGCATAAGGATCCTAGGTAGACATATCTGAGAGAAGAGAGAATGTCTGACAAACAATACATGTGGTTAGATCCACTGCAAGGATGCAATTCCTTTTCAAGGTCTTGCCCATAGTACTTTGAAAGGAGAACAGCAGGTATCCAGCAGCAATATTTGTGTTCCCCTGGAGATAATGAGCCCATCCATTCCCCCTGTGTCACAAAGGCAGGTCAGAAATATTTTGCAGTTTGCTGTGTTAAAACCAGCACAGAAAGCAGCACTTTGAGCAAGTTCTTACTATGGCCAGGATCTTGCAAGTAGGTCACAGCTTAATACCACTAATGTAATCTCTGTTCTGTGCCTTAGGCTGAACTCTGATTGTTGATTTAATGTCCTGTTCAAACTTGATGCTTGCTGCTATTTTGCTGAGGAACAAGAGCTTGAGACAGAAGCAGAGCTGAATGGGTTTGGGCATCTTGTGCTGATTTCTTAAGGAGTCAGTGAAAAAATCTGTTTTCTAATCTGATTTATTCTCATTTGAAGTGGCAAAGTTTTTCATTTGTTCTTAAGACCCAGAAAAACATGAATTAGTTTCACATGTCTTGACAGATATTTTTACAGGAATTCTTCATCTTTAAATAAATTGATAATGGGTTAAGAAGAGAAAGAAAATATATATTTGCTTTAAACTCGGTTCAATAGCTAATTAAATGATTTCATAGTTCACCTGCAGTCCTGAATAATCTTATCTCCTGAAAACTCCTGATAAGTATTATTTATAATCATTATAGTATTATAACTATCCCTGATTCAAATTATTTATAAAAATAATATTTATACAATATTTATACAAAATGTTACATCATCCGTAATGTCCTGCAATTACAGAGTCTATGGCTATTTATGAGGTGTCTAAATTCAATGAACAGACGATGAAGATCTGCTCTTTACATCGATACATATCAGTATTTATTTTGGGGTGAACTGGACCATTGTCCTGGCTTTCTTGCCTGGATCTTCTTCACTTACAAAGGGAATGAAAACAAGTAGATAGTGGGAGTGTTTTTGAACCTGAATCCTCCACCATTTCTGATGCAACAAAATTAAAGAGAGAGTAACTATAAAATACCATTCATAGTAGAAAACTACTGAAAGGCAGGGTTTTCTAAGCCTGAGTGCTGTGGGCAATAAAAATGCATTTCTGGCCGGTGTGCAATCACCATGCCTTACCAACCGCCTACACCAGAGGGATTGCCTCTGAGCTGAGAAAGACATTCAGTTTTCCTTCCTAATTTCTGTTGACGCTGCCAAAAACAGTCCAACTCTGAAGGTGCCTTTATGATTCTGACAATTTTTAACAAGAAGGAGCAGATTTAGTGTGCTCATTTGGTTGTTGTTATCTTAAAAGACAAAAGAAAGCAAACCATATCCAGCCCTGGCATAAGTACAGCCTCCACAGAAATAGCTACTAGCCACCTCCCTGAAAATCACTACGTATCCATCCATCACTAGGATTTGTGTTTCAGCCAGTTTGCATGGGTTAGTGTTACAGTCCAAACCAATTGGGATTGCTTTTTTCCAAATCAGATACTGCAGACATTATGTTACTGAAGTCCAGCCGTATGCATAAACTCTGGGTACACTCCAGTCACTAATTCTACAAATATGTTAGAAATTACAGGAGAGAAAAAAAATACAACAAAAAGGAGATTGCCTAGAAAAGCACATTGTCTGTAAGGAAATACTCCTGGTAATTCAGTGATCTAATTTTATTTTTTAAGACTTTTCCATTATTTTACCTGAATAGGATGTAGACATATAAAAAGTAATTACCCAGACCGTTCTTTCTTCTCTTTATAAAGAGAAATACCTTTCTTGCTTTTGTATATATGCACAAATTCAAAGTTTCCTGTGAGTTTCAAAATTCAAAAAAGAAGCTCCATCAATTCAGCAACATTTCTTTTCCTGCTATCGCATTCTCTGGAAATGCTATACTGTCTTGTCCTGATATTTAAGAAAAGGAAAAAAATGTCCTCTGCCTTGGGAGTGTTCAAGGAATATACCACTATTCTTTTCCTGAACCCGCAGCTCTTTTTACTCTTTTTTTTCATTCTGACCATGTAGGAACTTCATGTCCGTGTGCATACCTAAAATGCTAATATGGCATTAATCTATTACATATACATGAACACATGGGTGTATAAGTACAAACACACACTTGTATAATAGCTCACTATTATATAATACCTATATTTCTTAAATAAAGCTGTGCTGTCCTGGAGACCTATCACAATGCAGCCACAATTAACCTGGGGAGCGCTTTGACTTTCACCCATGACTTTCTTTCAGATTAATGATTGAGGGATCCGATGTTTTCTTTCATGTATTTGAAAACGTAAATGGAAAAATCAGATTTTACTGATGTGGAAGCACACAGCTGCATATGTTGGCCATTAACAGAGCTGCTCTTTGTTGTCACAGTCTTCAACCATTGCTTTATGAAAGGCGGATGGGGTCCCAATAACTTTTTTATTCCATACATTTACCTACCACAGCAAGGATCAATGAATTTTATGACTCAGTAATGGTTAAATCAAAACTCTGAAATCTGAAGATCAGAAATGCACATTTCATTAAATTTTTAATAAGGAGATATTTGGTAATGCTTGTGCTACATTGCAGAGAGACATGAGTGTCTAATATTATATGATATAATGCATAAAACCTATATAATTTAAACTCTATTGATACCTGAGCTACAGTAAGGAATAATCCATGAACAGTAATCATTATAAGTTATTCTATTGGTCTGTCCATGTGCATGTGTAGCTTTGAAATTGCCTTTGATTTCACTGCACAGAATATCTCTCATTCATGAAAGAGTGAAATCTTATTAAAATTTAATATAGAAGTATATTTAAAAATTAAACATGTTTATGAATTAGGGTAGGGATGATAAAAAAAATTCAGAGAATTTTTATGTTAAAAAATAATAAAAGCAATTGGATGTGCTGACCTCCTCCTTCTTCCTTCTTCTACCAGTTCAGCTGTAAAGATTTCTGGTGACACTATCTGAGGATCAGCAGATCTCTTGAACTGAATAAATGAATGTTTTGCTGTTGCTCCTGCTGTGTTTGTCATGAACCATCTGTGCAGCAAGGAGTGCATTTTTTGCCACTTTCTACTCAAGACTTCAGAATTAGCTGCTGTTCTAAAAATGATTACTTTCATATTAGTGTAAATAGACAAGGAAAAAAACAGTTCCTTGTCCCAATGGTCTGTTAACGATTTCTCACTAGAAACCAAAATTGAAGAATTGAAGCCATGTCAGATCAAGCTGAAAAAAAAGTCCAACTTTTGTCATCCTGTGAACTGATGATTTTTCAAATTTAGTTCAGTTTTGTACAAACAGCCCGCTACAACAGAAGGGGGTTGTACCAGGTTATTTCTTTTACAATTAACTTGAACAAAACAAGACTAGACAGAAAAAAAAAAAGTGGGGAGGGCAGGTTGCTCTTATGTTACCTGATATATTGACCTTTACAAAATGTGATTTAGATTTAGATGACCAAGCAGAATTAAAAGGTACTGATTTTTTATGAGCAGAAACCAACAGCATAATTTTAAATTACCACTGACTTGTATATAACATGACAACTTCAGTTCTGCATGTGGCCTCTCCACTGATGAGTGTTCAAAGCACTCAAGCAAATTCATCAGATGACCCCTGCCTGGTGAACACACAAATAACAGATGTTCTGCAATATTTGGTGCTTTCCATAGTCTGTGGAGACACAGCAGTATTGACATTCTGTTTTGTCTTACATAATTCCGACTCCCTTACCTTCTAATATTTCTCAGTTTAAAGACATTTGGGGGAAGGTGGGAGAATGGTAATAAAACAACCAGAACTATAATCTTGTAATTGTTCTGAAAGAACAAGTGATGTCTCAAAATCTGAGGAAAAAAAAGTATTCCTAATTTAGCCTTTTATAAGGATATTAGGAAAGAGATGCAAGATATCTTGCCACCGGGAAACATACCCTCATGATTAGAGCATAATCTTCCATAGTTTGCAAACTTTTTTCCCTAAAGAAGTATAACCTTTCCTCATAACTTTCTATTTAAGGGTGACACGGCACTGTGCATTTTCATATTGGTACCATAATACCATAACTTTTTTTAAAAAATTTTCTTCTAAGTATTTCCAAATGATAGCAATCACAACCTGTGTTTTTTCTCCTCAAGGTATTCCCACAACTGTCCTACTTTTTCCAAGCTAGAGATAGTCTGTCCTAACCGTAATGATCTCAGGTGACACTGTGCCAAATCCTTTCCCACTGTATCTGAGGTGACATGACAGTATATTACACAGCGAAGTACAGGTTGCCACCAGTGTGACCTGATGAAACCTAAAAGGAATGTTTGGGCTTTAATACTATAAATTTCTGGGACTTTTATCTTTCTAGAGGAAAGGAGAATACTTCGATCTATTATTTTCATTGGTTGCTATACAGAGAATAATGGGATGGCAAAGTACTCTAGACTTTTTCTGCAATCCCAACAGTCAAAGATATAAAAATGTACTTTGTAGGCGTTGTGATGTACAGATTTTTATAACAGAGTTTAAATGCCTTGTAAAATAGATGTATTTATACTTGGATTTTTGCATAAATTGATTGCACTGGGAGCAGAAGGGACTTTGTTTTAAACTTGTAACTTTGTATTTTATCCTACTCTGGATCTTACTCAAAACCAACTCATACCAATTGAAGGATGCAAATGTTATTCACCCCAGTGACCCTACAGCATGAAAGCATTTGAATAAGATAGATTGCCACTGCAAGGTGAACAGTAGTTAAAGCACCTGGCCTCAAGTATACAGGATAAAAGCAAGACACCTCAGTAGCTGAAAGGCTAAAAATGAAAGGTTGAATAATTTTGTCATATCAAAGTTCGTGATTGTAAAATTGTTTATAGTATCTGAAATTTTCAATTTTGTTTTATCAATGCAGTTGCACCAAGGAATATTTTCGGGACCTTTTTCCTGATCTCATTTGCACTGCTTTTACACCACCATAATTTCATACACTTATTATTTTGGTTTTACTTCCCTGTAGACAGTCTGACCAAAACCCTTATTATTTCTCAAAATAAATTACTCATTATTTTAACAGCTTCCTACAGTCAGAAATTCTCAGCATGTATTAGATTTATATTTCCTAAATTAGAAGTGTAAAGCAGTGAGGGGTCGGGCTGATTTAATGTCCAGATTTGCTTAAAGGAAGCTCAGAAGATTGTATGGCTCTCTGCATCTCAATGATATGCAGCCTTTCAGCTTGTTCAAATATAAATAGAAGAAGAACTTATCAGGAACTGGTACTGAGTGATAGAAACTAGAGCTCAGACTCAACACAGGTGATCAGAGAAAATTCCAGCTCCTTCACTGAAGCTTTCTTCACTGTGCTTGGCTTTCAGCACAAACTATCTCAGCCAATAACATTGTCTAATGTTGGGCAAAATGCTTACATTTTTTAATGGTTTATAAAGTTAAGGGTGGAATACTTCGTGACTGCTCAAGAAATGTATTATTTTCTACGTTCTGTGATTCAGTGATTTTATTCCCTAACACCACAATTTCAGCAGTATTTTATTTGAACAGTGAAATCAAATTTTTAAATTTAAAAAACTACAGAGGGAAAACAGTCCAGATTATGTAGAAAAAAAGATATTAAAAAAAGAAAAAAAAAACTGTTCCAAACGCTACTGCTGTGTGAAAACTGAAAATAAAAATAAATATATAGTCATTTTAGTTTAAAATATATGCTATACTCTTGGCTGATTTTGGCAAATATAGCAATTTAACTGATTAAAATGTGTATTTGTGTTATTCTTCAATCCTGAAAAAGAGAAGAACACATTTTATGGACATCTGGCCCCCAAAATGGTTGTGATACGTTCCCACGAGAACACTTCCTCTAGCAGAATGGCTTCATCTGGCTCAGGCAAGGCATTTCTTAAATGAACCCCAAGCAGATTAAGTGAAACGGAAAGACATCCTTTCTACATTAGAGGTCTATATTTTCCTCCTGCTTTTCAGACTAAGCCTTCATACAGGTTCAACTGTCTTTTTTGTCTTCTACCTTAAGTGACTTAATTAGGAGCCTTGTCATCCTAAATTCTCTTTAAGCCATTAGAGAAAGATAAGCAATTCCACAGGGTAACCCAGGCTTTAAGTGACTACAGAAGAAATCCAAAACAATGAGGTTCTTAATTCAGGTGCCTGCAGCAAGGTAGGATTAATCCAGGCCAGATCACAAGAAAACTTAATATGAAATAATGATGCTAGAATATATCCATAAATTCTAGATACAGACAAACCTTCATGTAGAACTTGCAGAGAAATAAATGGATTTTAATAGAATAAATAATGAATAATGGCTTCGAGACTTGATTTTTTGTAGTAAGGGAACAGGGAATAAAACCTCTGCACTTTCTCTGCTGTGTCAATTCAACGACAACCTCATCAGCTGCACAGTTGATCTAAACATTGTAGAATATGTTTCTGAAGGATCACTGCATATTAAAATTATGTAGATATAAAGCACAGTCTTGTCCCGAAAAACTGGAATAAAAAAATGCAAAGGATGGAGAACATGTTTTGAAGTGAAAGCCTATAATACCCACGACTCTTGAAACACAAGTATCACCTGCTCTTTCAGTTCCACATACTGGATTTTATTGATTTCTATCAATAAATAAATAAATAATATGCCATATGAAAGCAAACCTATAATAAATCTAACATATAAATAGGACAATTATATCTTAATTGCTTTTAAGGTATGTTAAGTATTGTTTCTGCTAAGGGAAAGGTTTTTCTTTTTACTTTAGACTTTATTTCATTTAAGATTGGGATAAATTCAGTTTTCCTTGTGTAAGCTAGTGTATGTGTGCCCATACTTTGCCAATTTGTCATATGGATATATTGGTGCTATTGGAGTTATGACTACGTATATTTTTAGTGGATCCACCGAAATAAAGGTAAATTAAGTAAGTGGGGGACAATCTCAAAATCAACTCGACTTGTCTAATTGTTACTCCCTGGCTTCTGCTTTTACTCTGCAACTAGTTCTCTCCCCAAAAGTAGCTAAGCAGGGTTCAGGGGGATAGGTCACCCCAATTCAGCCTAACGTATTTGATTCCAGGGTTGGGCAGGAAGCCCATTCTGAAGCACAAATGGACCAGGCAGATGATAGTCCCTGGGACATGATTTCAAACAAAGATAGGTTTTGCCAGCCAAGCCATGTAAGACAAACAAACGAGCTCAAACTGACACTCCTCCTGACAGTAACTACTAAATTTTGAGAGTTAATCATGTTGCATTTTGACAGATCAATCACAGAAACCTTTCAGATTTGGCTTGTCAGTCATTTATTAGGGGACATCTAATGAATGGCATATAAAGTAGACTTGTTAAGAGTAGTGCCTGCTGACAGTTCAGTTTGAAAGTGAAGGATTTATAGAATTAACTCTAGAGCAAGTGTCAGCTTTTCCCCAGGAAAAAAAGTCTACTTTGTATTAACTGGCTCTCCACAGATCTGATAAGGAAGGTCCCCTTCTTTGTGACCCCAGCTGCCATAGGGACACAGGAGTAGAGTGATGACATTATCATATCAATTTCCTTACTTGGAAAAAAAGAAGAAAGTAGATTTCTACAATAGATATTAAACATTTCTATTTGACACTGCCTTTATTTTTAGATTTTCTTTTACTTTATTTATAGATAAGATTGACAAGATAAATTTTATTCCTATTAATTTGAGAAAAGATTTTTTTCTCACAACATAATATAGTATTTAAACATAAAAGTTAGCATAAAATTCATAGCATAAAATGTCATTTTACAAAATGTTTCCTAGTGATTTTGGGAAAAAAAAATGTCCCAACAAAAATTCTTGCTAAATGTTTAAAACCTCCGGGGAAGAGATTAAAGCAAATTCAAGGAGATCATCTTTGCTATTTATATATGGGAATTTATATCTTTAAAGATATATAAAAATACAACATCACTAACATCAGAAATGGATGACTAGGGATAGCACAAAGATTTTTTTTTTGAATATGTATTCCAAAGGAATACAATTTTGTGAAGGAATTTTACAGGTGTTACTGATCAAAGATGGATTTTTTTTTTTTTTGACTTATAGGGGACTGAAAATGAGAGGGCAATTAGATTTTGAAAATATCTGGTTTAAGCAAGACTTGGCTTGGATGTCACATTCAGGGTGGCTAAGACCAGAGAGAGTTTTCACTGATGAGCAGCCTAACACTAAGATTACTTTTTCTCACATTACATTGTCTTTCCTATTTCTTTTGATAACTTACCTTCTGCTCAAGCCACTTACTGTGGTCATAGATTCAGATTTATTTATTTGTTGTTATTCAGATTTATAACTTCTAGATTGAATAGTCAAAATTGACTTCCTAGGAGGAAGACCTATATGGTTTTCTGATCGTGATAGATAGATGTGAAAAACGCCACAGTTCTGGAAATTACAAATTGAAGACTATCAGTTTCAGATGAGGAAGGAATAAAAGCAGTAGAAATTTTCAAAGGTTTTTTTTCAGATTGAAACTCCTGTTTCAAACATTGTGCTGGAGAACTTGGAAGAGAAAGGAGTCCCCAGTCCTAACATTGATTCTGATGGTGATTAGAAACTAAATCAAATCATGATGTAGGAAATTAAAAAAAAAAAAAAAAAAGAAGAAGGATCAATATGAAGATGCAGCATCAACTTTTAGAAGCAGTAGTTACTATAGAATGCAACTAGATCTAGTTGGGTTTTTTGGGGGTTGTTTTTTTCTTTTTTTCAGTCAAAAATCCCACACCAAAATGAGAGGCAGACTAAACATGAATGTTCCAAGAAGGAATCATCAAAAGCCTGAGTAGAGCTGACCACAAAATACAGTATAGAACCCTTTCTGTAAAGACAAAGTAAATAAGCCGCAAAGGCTGATGTCGTAGATATACTTAATAATTGATACTTTTGACAGAGGCATTCTAGAACAGGAAGAAGAAGAAAAACATATATATATATATATATATATGTATATATATATATATATATATATTTAGTTCCAGATTATTGCTCCATTGTTCATAAATACTGTCATTAGAGGAAAACACGGTTAGACATATGATTCCATACTTGTAGTTGTTATTTTCTAAACCAATTTTGCCTGGTGTCTGAAAATTATTAATGGTTTTTGTCTATTAGAATTATAGACCTGAGTATGACTCAGTAGTCTGCAGTCTTTATAAGCAGTCTAGAATTCATTCCTCCAGGTGCAGTATAACCAGTAATATCCTATTACTAGTGATGATCTGTTAAAAGTAATATTTTCAGTATGGCTAAAATATATGTATTTAAAAAGTATTACAAGCAATATCAGGGAAAAAATATCTTATGTAAGTTTAGTGAAAACTTATAACTGTTTTTTACTTGATAGTACACGCTGCTGCTCTTCATGTGGGAGGGACTCAATGTACTTTGAGCTGGACTGGCGTATAAGCTAGAAAACTAAATACAAATTAAAGAATTATATGACATATCCACATGTATACCTGGTTACCTTTGCATCCACACAGCAGGAAGAAGAGTGACAAGACTGATCCTGGGTACCAGCCAACAGTCCTACAGAGCCTATGGTCTGAAGTGGAAGTTTTAATAAAGAATTTTCACTGGAGGCACAAGGATATATTGCATGAAGAACAGACCTGAGGATCGGTGGGGCAGTAAATGTGCCTTGCAGAGACTCCAAAGCGGTTCCAGCTGTTTCAACAGCAGACTAAAAAAAGCTCTAGACATTCGTCCTGCACAGCTTTGCAACTGCACAGCCATTAGCACCATGTAGGCTGCTGCCAAATTAGACTTCCATGTTTAAATTCAGGGTAACATCTTCCACGCTTTTGGTAACTCTGTGTGACACATGTAAGTGCAAATTGGAGGAAATTTCAAGCTCTTTGGAGCTAACTGTCCTTGTTATGTCTCAAGCAAAATAAACTGTTTGGAAAAGCGATACTGCAGTTGTATATTTGTATGTGTTTGAGAATTTATATCTCGCAATTCTTAGTCCTTTTTTTTCCCCACTTATTCTTTACTCAGAAAGAGAAAAACAGTCTTCCTTCTTACATCAGAAGGAACTAAATACTAAATTTTAAAATGCTACAATCACTTAATTGTGTGCAGACTTATTCAAAAAAAAATTTTTTTTTTGGAGTGCATTATTAAGCATTCCCTAGATAGCAAATGTTACAACGAAGTCAAATTGGTGGACTTTTCATATTAAAAATTATTAATGCTTTTTTATCACTTGGTCATTTGATTTTTTAAAAATGACTTTAAGGCAGATTAACCAAACTTTACAATTTTATTAGTTTTCATCAATATGTGAGGTGAATATACTGAACAAGGTCAAACAATGTTGTTTTGACTGAATGCTGTGTTTGGTGACATGGATGTTCCCTTCCACTCTGGTATTTGCATGATAAATTTGGAACATTGCCAGAAGATAAATTATCCACAGAGCGTCTGATCTTCATTATTATAAAGAGGTAGAATAAAAATATACAGATATATATAGACAATGTAGGACTAAATATATGTAGTTGTATAAGGCATATCGAAAAAGTAGATGCATAATTTCCTCAAAATGAAAAACGAAAAGTTCCAATAAAATTCACTGCTCACAAAAAGGCAAAAAGAAAATTTTATGGACATCAGAAGCCAATTTTGTAAGTATCCAAGCAGTAATTTAAAATCCACCAACGTAAGTGCCTGAGGAGGCTGCCAAGGCACAAATTCATTTGTTAAAACAAATACTTTAGACAGTTTGATAGCTAGATCTGTGGCAGCTGTGGCAGTCTGATCCCTAAAACAAAGAGGAACAGGAGAGATATTATATAGAGCTTAATCAAACTTACCAAGAGCAGCACATACCTCTGTCCTTTGTTACTGTAAAAGGACTTTATGTAACAGAATCCCCCCCGTTTTTTTACAATAAGCACTCTGGTTCTCGTCCCAATTTTTTCCCTTCTAAGGAGCAAAATGTCTGTCAAGTTTTTCATTCTCCAAATGCTTGTTGAAGCTGAAAAGAAAGACCAAATTAAAACTACTGTTGCTAGTATATTTGTGACACATGAAGTGATTGGGGCAGCGGGTAATTTTACCCCTTTTCTTCTGAATCGCAACAGAGTTAAACACCCAGAAAGCCCAGACTGGTGAGATAGTTAAACCCCTCACTAGTTCTGAGACTTTACTGTCTCAGGCACTTGATGTCTGTAACACAATCGCAAAATTGGAAATCAGAATGTTTCTTGTGCTGAGGCCACAACACTCAACCGTTCAGTTTTCTAAAGACTGAAATGTTTAAGTAAGTTCAGCTGAAGATACTCAGTTCTCTGCAGTTAAGATGTGGAATACAGGCTATGGATTACACATAGGAGGGGACTGGATGGTCTGGTATATACAGAAGTGGTCGGTGGAGCCTATCAGTCTAGCAATTCTAGCATTACTTGCACAAGGAGATAAAATATAAAAGATAAAGATTGGGAGACACATTTGCACTGTCTACCTCAACTTTGAGAAACATTGCTCAGCAGATTGGAACTTTTACCCTGTACACCTTTTTATTTTCAATTATTAATGGAAAACTATTGTTGCATGGAACAGAACAAAAGTTTTGAAAATTACTTATTCTATTATTTTGATTCATTCTTAAAAAGGTTTTATCATCATGCAATGACCTCAGGCTCATCATCCTGTGAAGGTAATCTTAGGAAGTTATCAAGCTAATATTCATGATGGTTCTAATTGTTAAAAATAAATATTAAGGTGGCCTGACAGAGTAAATACTTAATTCTCAGCCTGTAGTGCTCATAGTTCACAATAATGATGATTACTAGGTATTTCTCAAGACTCAACACTTTAAAATATGTATGTACAGCCTCTAAAGGCTTCATTCTCTTTAGTTTTCATACCTTTCATATTCTGTCTCTTATTCAATCATTCTAGCCTTTCTTTACTACCTCACAGTCACATCCAATTTGTCAAGAAAAGTCAGACCAGAGTGTGTACTTTTTCTTCTGTTCTTATTTGTAATTCAGATTTATTTATTTATTCAGATGTATTTATTTATTTTTAAGATAAAAGATACAAGCACTAGTTCCCCATTTAGCTGCTTCAGTCATTTGCCGCTCACTCATTTGTTTGCAATACATATCAAATCAGTCAAACAAGCCTTGCTTAATACTTTAAATGCCTTTATGTGGCTTCTGCCAAACATATAAAACACAGTCTCTGACAAGCAATGCTTTTAAACCTGTACCTGACACATTTCTTGTTTGTTTTCAATTTTTCTTTTTAGAAGTGAGGTCCAGCTACTTATTTACCATGTCGGGAGTTATTCACATGTCACCCTGAATGACAAACCCGGACGCACTAGCTGTCCATAAAGCAATCTATGTGGTGCCTGCAACAAAAACAGAAAAGGTACCGGGACAAATGATTTAGTGTCTACAGATCTTGGAAGGCGGTCAGCCTGTGCCTATAGAAGGATGTAAGGAAATGCATCTTGCTTTGGGTAACAAGGGAGAGAGGATGAATCTGTCTTTTAGAAGTAACCTGTTATCTAAACTATGGATCAGCCTCAGACAAGGGCTTGAATGGTGGTTTCAAGATGCAGTTTAGAAGGAATTTGATAGATTTCGTGTCATCGGCTGAACAATTTATTTTCTGCCAGCCCAAACAGTGTTTGTAAACTGTGCTACCTGGTGACTGATGATGCCAAGGGCAAACTGTGAACGGAGAATAAGAAAAGAGATGAAAAGAAGCTCTCCTGGCATAATGAGGAGAAGCCACCCTTCATCATCCTATCAGTGCTGCTGCTTTGTGAGTTATAAATCACTGTCCCCTGCCTCGGAGCCCAGGGTAAGCCCTACACAATAAATTCATTAAAATAAAGCTTTCTGTGTGCTGCATGTATTTTTATGCAGTAACAGGTTTGTTTTTCTGACAGTTTTACAGAAATACTTATCTTTGTTTTGTTGAATGGAGTGCATCCGTGCAGATACAAACTGAGCTGGACTTATGATATACACTAATATCTAAGCAACAATAAATGGGAAGCACAGTTTATTTGATAGTGTAAATCACTTTCAAGCCCATTTTGAGCTAAACAGTGCTTTTTCATTGCTTTTATGCCAGATTCACAAGACAGGAACTCTCTGCTGGGTCTCATCTCTTCTTCCATAATTTAACACAAATGAAGATTGGTTTATGATTTGCTGCAGTTTGAACCTATAAAACTAAAATTTAATAATAAAGTTAGTTACTTCAAGTGTCTGTTTGGCAGTCAGGATACTATTAAAAAGAAAACATAGCCTTAGAAAGGGCTGTGGGCCCTCAATTAAAAAGTAATGTTACAACGTGAATCTCAGCAAAGAATTGCTCTTTGTAACATTACTTTTTAAACATCCACATCTGCTAGTGGAAGGAGTTCCTTAATCACTGACAAAAATGAATGACTCCATCAAATGCAATGTGTACCTTTTTTTGTCTTTGTGTAATATCACATGCAATATTGGCCATATCCTGTCATCTTTTACAGGATAAAAATCAGCACTGTGTGTTGCTTAGTGATATAGACTTATGCTGTTATCACAAAAATTATTTCAATAGTTGTAAATGTTAGAGTATTAAACAGAAATGAGTTGGGGTCTTTTAATTTTGCAATATCCCTTTAACCCAACATATCCAAACTTCTGAAAGACTTCAGTAGCAACTATGCCATCCATTTAAACAAAAAAACTTCCTTTAATCAAGAGAGTTCACATTATAAATGTTCCCTTGATTCTCCATCCACTTCGTTCAAAAATTACTGCTCGTCCATTTATCACTCAACTCGTCTAAATCTTTCTAAAAAGTAAATTCAACAAGACTAAAGACTGTAAAATGTAGATTAATTTGTAAAATATTATTTTGTCTTCATTCTGTAATGAGATCTAGATGGTCCTTGTCTTCTTCTCATCCTAAGTACTCTCCAAAGCTCCATTTCTCCCTTATGATTCAAAGTCATTAATATATTTGTAGCATCCACATGCTGCAGATGGGCCTAACCCTCTAGACAATTATATGACTCCCTCAAAAACAACTGTTACCTTCTCAAGTGAGTTTCATGACTCTTCTTTTAGAGCACATACAAGATTCAGTGCTATTAGCATTCACAAATGGACTCACCATTTAGTAACCACTGCAAGTTGCCTAAGATACATTATGCCAAGGTTATCATTAATTGAGGTTACTTAGAAGCTTATTACTAGACTACCAAGTGATGGGTCTTTTCAGACCTGTACTGACTGAGGTTTACTATTTGTATTATAAATGATTTTTTAAGGTAGAACTGAGTTATTACTTTAATAGGGCATTTCATGTAGGCAGGAGGTGTGAGAGGGTTCCCCAGTGATGTGGGATCCACCAGTCCCAGCAGGCCTGCTGCCTGAGGCCTCACTCTTGGTTTATTAAGATATTTAGTCAGATCTTGAAACAGCTTGATAAATCCAGCAGATCTATACTAAAAGGCTAACTGGTGTAACTGGTATGAGCAGCGTATTGTATTAATGGCCTGGAGATGTCTGCTTACAGAATTGGCTTTAGGAAAACTGTGCAGCGTATAACAAATACATGAGACTGGAGAGCATATTTGTAACACCATGAAACTGAGAGTGCTTTCTGTCTTTGTGAGTGGAATCTAAATTAACAGAAATGCAGCTGGTCTTTAACGTCTTATAAACGTCAAGAAAGACCAAGCTTCTCTGGTTTTCTAGGCTAGGACTCCCATCACCAGGCAACTGAAGATCTTACTTTTGACCCATCCCAGAAAGGGATGTTCATTCTTCCTAATGGCAAGCTTAAAATAATTCTTAAACAATTGGGTAACTGGGATAACCTCTTTACAATACAGAGAGCAGAATTAATTTGACAGAAAATCCTCAGGATGACCACACAACCACCACCTCTCCCCACAGCATATCCCAGATGTATGTAAATTCTACCTCTTTACAAGTACAAGCTTTATATCTACTCAATAATCCGTATCTCCCATTTCACTACAAAGTCATAGGAAAAAAAAACAGGCCAGATAGATAGATAGATAGAATCAGCAGGAGCACCTTTGAAAGAGTAAGGAGCACTCCTTTAACAAGTTCAGAAGAAACTCCTCAGGAGTATTGCATTTTAAAGGACACACGGTACATTCTTTCATACATTTTGCTCCAATTCTTGTTAGATTTAGGAGCATTTTGTGAGCATTTCTAACCTTACAGAAAAGATAAGCACCAAATAAAACTAAAAAAAAAAAATCACCTTTTTGATGAGCATTTTACTTTTCTTAAATAGAAAAAAATGAATCCCCCAAACAATAGAAAGGCCCTTTCCCCCAATATCTTATGTATTTAAAACCATTTCTTGTTGAGTGCTGCCAGTGTAACAAGGTACTGTGTAAGAACAGTATTCAGAGGATGGATTTCTCGCTCTACTAGACATAACACATCTTTCCTGAGGTTAAAATCTGATCTTTTTTAAAAAAGGGGGGTGGCATTTAAGTATAGGAGGGAAATTAATGGCACCTGCAACATTATGAGCCAATATTAATTAAAGTGATAATTAACCACATATCATAACACTAGCAGTATGATACAGATTGGAAGGAAGGTTTTTTTATGCAAAAAGAAAAGAAAGAAAATTACTATTTAAAAGGATTTCAAATATTTTAAAAATGTATATTAATAGAATTCTAAGCCCCATTGAACTGTAGAGATTATTTTAAATTAATCTTTTAAATCCACTTTTTAAAATCCTTCCAACTGTAATCCTTGATTGAGATAAAAAACCAATTCAATTTTATTTATTTATTTGTTTATTTTTTGGCAAAAACAAGCTATTCTACTTTAGATCAGAAAATCTGCTATTACACTGACATTTCTTATGTGGTAGGGGCTTAGCCAGTCCCCATTATGTGAGGTTTATCCAAAGGGATTAACCATTTATAATCAAATCCAGGTGGATTAATGGTGCCCTGGATAGCGCTGGCTTGGAGCAGCTGGCCTTGCTCGGGCAGGTGTGGGCAACAGATTCCTCTGCCATTTGGAGGCCAACTCAAATGCAGAGAAAAGGACAGTCAGCTCTGAGCTTGCACAAATCAAACCCAAGGACAGAGCAATGTAAATTTGTTATCTGAAGTTATCTGAGGAAACCAAAGCACTGAAAAAATGATGCAGAGACACAAGAGGTGGTGCTCAGGTAGCTCGGATGTCATTGGCTTCATGAGGTCCCACTGAGATGCCCTGAACATTGGTGCTTCACAGTGCAGGTCTGCATGGCTCTCTCACAGCACTGTGTTGTGGGTGTAGATGCAGCATTTCTACAGGGTGGATAGAAAACCAGAAGTTCTCCTGAGGTGTCCTCTTTTCCCCACATCTCCTTACAAAAAGTCCCTTTCCTTAGGTCTGTTCTCACTTTCCGCACTTGCTTCCCTAGGATGATTTGAAAGAGAAAAGGAAGAAAAGATATAAGAAACAAGAGTTGAGCAGAAGCTCATTTATCTAGTTGTTTTACATTGAACAAGTCAATTTTCTTCTTGCCTCCCAGCAAATATTCTTTCATCGTCTTCCTTATGTGCAAAATATCTTTTTTTGGCTGCAATATCTAAGTAACAGCTGAAGATGCAGCATGAGTTCAAAGACTAACAGGAAACACAAAATCACTTGAATTGCACACAACAAAAGATACACTGTTTGCTAATAGATCACAAGCAGGCACAGCAAATGCTTTTGCCTGGCTTGCGTGTAGTATAAGCAAATTGCTCTTATAATTTCATTTTCGTCCCCAATATAGCATGTATTTCCTCAGGCCTAAATAATGAAGAAATTGCCTAAATCATTTTGTTTATGAAAGACTGAGAAAATGTTGCTTTCTTTTCTTGCTAAATAATTATTATTTTAGAAGACTGATACTAAAAAGAAAGTAGAGTCATCAACTCATATCAGCTTTACATCACTAATACTTTGGTGATGTAAACTACATCACTAGCTTTGTAATTAGCACATTTATCTAAAGAGCATATACATTTGAAGATATTCTTGATTACACAAAAATGTAGGTTTCTGGAAATCAACTTACTTTCCTATGAGGTTTCATTGACAAACCTGAAATCACTTATGTAGGCGGACCTAAAAGTTCACTTTGTAGCTGTAATTACAGTTTTTACAACACTCTAATTAAGGAGCACATCCATTATATATGTTGTCTTTTTGGCAGTGAACAGATATAAATCAGTATAAAGAAAAGCAGTCTAATTCCTCTCCTGATCAGCCAACAGCCCAAGGAGAGGGACATCTCACAAGGTAGAGGAATGAGGAAGGAGGAAGGATTTGACTTCTTGTTTCTGCACATCTGGATTGGACTAATACTGTCTCTCTGGCCCCTGAATTTCTCCTAGGTCCAGAGCATGTAAGTCCTACAGAACTTTGATTTGAATCCAGGTTCCAGCATATCCTTATCTGTGGACAGCCCCAGTGCTTGGATAGCTTTATATACACGGGAGGAACTCAAACTTCAATAATTAGAAAATACTGAACAGCTTTCATAAAGATGACACCAGAACCTTTTTGAAAATTTAAGCACTGATGAGTATTAAAGCCTTATTTATATTTTTGCATGCTGCCATACAAGAGAAATACAAAACTGACTTGCTGAGGTTGCCCAATGCTAGCCTCTAAAATTGAACCAAAATCTGTTACTAAACAGAAGGGGAATGGGAGCTTGAATTTGGGTTCTGCATGTTTATAATCTGCCGAACCATCAAGTTAAAGCCAGTCTTAAGGTTAATGTGCCTAACTAAAGTACTAATGTGCCTACTTTGAATCTCATTTTAGAAGACAAATTATGAATGCTAATGCAAATTAACAATTGCATATAGATGACAATTTCCTCTCCATATGTAGTCCAAGAGTTGAAATATTGTATAAGTTAAAGATTTAAACTATAACAGGTTAGTGTCAGGTGGAAAAATAAGCAGCTTTCCCACTTTTATATGTTCATCCTCATCTAGCACAGCATAGCTATCATCTTTATGCAGAAAAGAAAAGAAGTTACAAGTAATACTATGCAACAGTGCTAAAAGCAGATCAAGGGCAGCACCATGACAAGTGGTATTTTTATTTGTCAGAAAAGGAAAACTTAATGGTGTTTTCAAAGTGTAAGTGCTCAGCACACAAATACTATGTCAACACACTTTATGAAAAGTAAGATTAAACAAATTTTGAATGTTGCAAACAATGAAATGTCATTCAGTTTTCTTCCATTTAAAAGCAAGATCATTCTTGACCTTTGGAAAACTTGAAGTTCATTGCAAAGGAACACTTAGTAGTTGCAGCTTGCAGCAAGCTAAACAAGAAAAAATCCACTCTAGTAATTGCAATTTAATATAATTTACTCACAGGTTTTTGGTGCCACATGCCACATATTTATAGGCTTCTTATATTTAAGAAGTGGTAAACAAAGTATTCATTTCTTTATTTAAAAAAAGCCTTTTACGGTACAAGTAAAAACAAGTTATGTATTTGCAGCTCAAGGTCACAATTCAAGGATAAGTGGAAAACTTGCCTTCCACTCCTTGCAAAATTAAAGCCAATTTGGATGTAGAAAATTTAAACAGTGGTGATATTTTTCAAGAGTGAGCAGTAAAGAGTACCATAAATAAAAGTAAAATTATACTGTAAAATATCATGTTTAACTAACTGAAGAAATGAAAAATTGGCTTATAAATTCTCTGTAAGTTCTATCTAAGTGAACATGACTGTTTCACTATGTTCCTAAATCATAAAATGAGAAGGTAGCAATAATTTTCTGCTGGATCCACACATGGAGACCGCTGCATTGATAAAGGGAGTCTGATATGCTGAGCTAACATTAAGATATGATAAATTGTTGAAGAACCTCCCACCAAAAAGGTGAAAGAAGTTCACAGACTTTAGGGTTTGGGAGAGAGCTGAAATACCTTCTGATACATAATGCATGGCTGACAGAAATTTGATGTAAGGTATATTTAAATTGAATAAAGTTGTCCATGTGGAAAATAATGGTGAGAACAGAAGGGTGTTAAATACATTAGAAAGTAGAAAAGAAAGTGGAAATATGTGAAAGGAAATTAGGAATGGGGAATGGGGAAGAAGAGTGAATAAAACTACATGTGCAGAAAAAAATAATGTATCGGAGAGGAAAAAAGATAAATGATATGAACAAGAAGAAGCAATAAGTAATAGGAGTAGATATATAATTAAATGTGCTGTACAGAGAAACACAGAAGAGCCAAAGGAGAGTATACATTGGAGACAGACCAAGTACTTGTAAAACTTACTTGCCTACAAGCAAAATACTAATTTTTGTTTAATGTTAAGAAGAAATTTGACTGTGACTCAGGTAACAGTTAATACCAGAATTTTGTATTTCGTATAGGAGACTATGGGAAAAGGAGAAGGAGAAGGAGAAGGAAAATCAAGAAGGATAGAGAAGGCTGGAGAGGAGAGGAAGCTCAGCGGCTTCGCCAATTCAGCACCCTTAGAGTTCGGACACCGGAATGCTCCTACAATCATAGTTTCTTGCTCAATTCTTTGAAACGTTTGTCTGGCGTCTATTATTATTGCCATTATTTGTTTTACAATGACAACAAGCAAGTAGCATTTTGTGAGAAATTCTACATGAGTGGAGACAAGAAAGTTTCTTCTGACATCAGGCACGTCACAGTAATCCACATGACCAGAGGTCACCAGGGAAATCTCAAAGACATGGTGTTAATCTACCTAAAGTTGTTACATCTTAGGACACCAGAGCGGCTAGAAACAGTGATGATTGATTTCATCCTAGTTTTAAGAGTGCTTCATGTAAGAAAGATTTATGCAATTGTTATTTGCACAACAACACTTTTAGATTTTCTGATATGATAACTGTTTCTATAGATGGGAACAGGAGCCATTTTCACAGCACAGATGCACTGGTGTGTCGGGTATCGGAGAAGCTGGCAAACTCACACAGAAAGAATATGATAAGGAGGAGAAAAATAAAGCCACTGTGAAATGACAAAATATATTTTGTAAAGCAGAACATCTGGAAATACCATTGGAGCCATTGTCAAGATATTGACCTTCTTTGAAACAAAAAGAGTGCAATTTTCCTTTGTATGCCCATCCCACCTATAAGGATTTAAATGTCTATATTTTAGAAAGACAGATTGGCTCACTTCATATTAACCTGTTTTAACACTATTCTATCCCTGTAACCTCAGTCTATATTACCTTAGGTTCTACATTTCTTTTATTAATCTATACCTTCTACTGATTTTTTGGCAAGCATCTGAGAGATAGTAGATGAAGAAGAAGGAAAGAACAATAACTATTCTAAGAGCTTTCCTGCTTTTCAGTGCTGCAAATATGACATACAGCAATAATGTCAAGGAGTGAACAAAGTTTTACGTGGCTGAACGCAACTGAGAATGGCATATTTTCTCTCATACATAGCTCTGTTTTACAGTGAAACCGTAACAGAACATTGATGCAGAAGTACAACACATATTACAACACATTTGGTGTAGTCATTGGAGTCTCTGAAGTGTTAAGACCTTCTAGACTAAGTAACAGATGGAAAAACTGGATTAGTGATGAAACTGGCCAGAGATACAATCCCATTGAGCAAATCTAGATGGAAGTATTCCTCATGCACCATTTTTAGGCATTAGGTTTTCTTTGAATTTCTCAGCTGCCCCACACTAGCGAACAAACTCTTTTTGCTTAATATGAGTTTGCACAAAATAACGAGATGAAAAACTCGTTAGTGAATCCACATCTGTTTAGACTGCAGTAGGGTGCAATGTGAGAAGGGAGGAAGAAGCAATTGACTTATAAATTCATAATGCAGAAAAATACACTAAGCAGAGTGAAAAGCGAAAAAGAAATGCATCTCTCATATTTTCAGGACCCTGTCCCAGAATAGCCTATATACATGAATTATAGACTGTTTATTACTTTAGTATGTTTTAGAAGCAAAAGGCAACAACATATATAAGATTAGCTTATCCAGTTATCATGCTAAAAGTACGAAAGTTTACAAAACAACTGCATTTTATGCTGGTCCAGAACAGTTAGCAACTGTCCTTCTGGTAATATAAGACCTTCCTGAAGGCTCAGAAGAAAATACATTTAGTGGATATGATCTGACCCTAGAAGCTTGAGCTGCAAGCAAAAGCAAATTTGAGAAGCAAAAAATCCTATAGATGCAATATACAAAAGCATGATGGAGCAGAATAAAGACAAGAAAGCTCACTTAACAAAGCAGATTATTGTAGTATTTAGTATGGAATACAGAGTCACAGTGAACTTCTGATGCGTTGTCAGAGCTAAAACTATAAAGAGGAAACAGTTCTCCGAGAAATAAAATACTATTTATTACAGGGTAGTCTTATCTGGAAAGGAAGGCCTGTGGAAAACCTACACAGTTTAAATCACGGTTAAAGACATGGTGACAGGAATTGCCTGTGATTTTCATTTTTGGGAAACAGGTTTCTGTCTCTGAGTTTTGACAGTGTTAGAACACTGTTTAGGATATTTCACATTTACAATCCTGTGGAAGGTGCGAGAAGTAGGGAGGCCAGTGAGACCAACCTCAGTTACTCTTGTATGCTTAATCTTAAAACACTTGTATAAATAGAATATTAAGATAAATTATTAAGAGTCCGTGTTCTTCCAGAAAAACAGTCTTACCCACTTTCACTGGCATACAGCTTTAACAGTATTTTTATCCATGTTGACTGTCTGTGCTATATTGTAAGCTTATGTTCCTCAAGCAGATGGCACTCTAATTATTCATATTTGTAATAGACTTTTTTTCCTAAAGACAAAGCTAGTATGAGATAAACTTTAGGCATCAAAGCAGAATTTTAAAATTGCTTTCAATTGATGAGCTAGCTCTGGAAGATTTCTTAACCCCTCTACCCTCATCCAGTATGAAAACTCTGAGTAGCTCTTTAGGTCAGTACTGCACATTATTTCCTCATTATCCCATCAGCTGTGTTTTCATTAAGCTTGAGACAGATGCATCCAGCTGCACAAATCACAGTCTGCCTCAAATACAGTTAGATTTAGACCAAACCAAAAGAAAGATATTGTAATTCAAAATGCCTTTTTAAATTGGGATAAGCTGCTTAGAAAATATCCAGACACTGAAAAAAAAAAAAAAAGTTTTATATTTATTTATTCAGCATCCTAAATGCTTACAGCAGTAGCACAAAATACTTTGGTTCAGCAGCAAACTGGCTTCTAAGATAATTTGCAGGAACTCTTAAGCAAGAGACATGATTAACTTCTGAGGGTAAGTTTTCACATACACAGCCTGTAGTTCTTTACATGCCAGGACCTTACGGACACCAAACCTCATTTTGTGAGGATCCATGTGGGTCCCAATTGCCCCAAAATATTAGTTCCTGAGATGTGATGCTACATGTGGATCTTCCACTGCTGATGTAAATGATGAATAAAACTGAGTTTTAATAGGATAGCTGAGCCAGGGGTAAGAGTGGCTAACCCCAACAGAGTTTTCTATTAGAATTTAAAAGTGGATAAAAAGTTGTGCATTTGAAGTATTAAAATCTTCCTCAAGAAAACCATCCGTATAGAGAAGGGCAGTGTAAGGCATAAACAACTTGGGAGAATCTGACATACTGAAACAAAATGTCTTTAGGGAAAGGCCATATTCATATGAAATCTTACTGATTTATGAGAGGCAACACATCCTCATTTCTCAGGGAATAGTCTTGAATGTTTTTCTTTGGAATTTTTAAACCAAGAAATAAAGCTCAAGCTCAGTGTTACCAATTTTCTCTGATGCAGGGAAGTCCTGAAAGCCAATACGTTGCATCAAACTCCGAGTGGTATAAGCATAAATGTGACCACTGGGCAATAACAGGGAACAGCTCCGTGTTCTGCTTCTCCCCTGACTCACACACAGATCTTTATAGCCTTATATGTACTCTATGACATACACATATTTTACCCAGTTTTATTATGAAGGCCGCTTCATAACAGTTTTCAGTTTCCTCTGAAATTAGCTTTGGTCAAGCTTATCTTAGGGAGAACAGAGGACAAATATATATATTTTTTAACTGTCCTTTTATTTTTACTGCATCTGTCGAACTTTGCACTTTTCAGAATTAGATGCTCTGTGCAATGATGACTCAGGACAGCCACTTCAAGTATGGATAAAAGTAGAAATGTTATATTTTTATCAGTGGAGTAGATATTTCTAAACAGCAGGGATACCCTTCTGTTTCAAATACAAAGTCTGTTCTCTTCTACTACTTATACCAAGAAAATAATAATTGCTTATATTCCATATGATTCCAGTAGGATCAGAGTTTAGTATACGATGACTCAGAAGAGTTCCTCATTTTGCTTGTCAATCACAGCATTGAGAATATATTTCTCTAGTTGACTGATATGTTTTCGTTGCACACTCTTTTTTTATAAACTCTGTACATATAAGCTTGCCAGATTTATTTTAATTGCATAGATTCAAATCAAAACAAAATATTTCCAAAGTATTTGCTACAAGACCAACATATTATCTATCATTATATCATATAGAATAAGACAGGGAACTATGGAATGTTGCTTTTCATCTTACTGTAGAGAATAATTAAGCTACAAATACACGTTTACATTATATTAAGTAGCATATTTTCCAGTGGGTGCACAGGGAATTAACTGTAGAAGTTCTATTAGCATTAAGTGGAAGAAATACTAAATCTGTTTGCATCACTCTCAAGTTTTACCACTTAAGTCAGAATAGGAAATTTAGTCAGAGAGATTTTCAATGAGGGAATTCTCAGTGAGAGTAATTATTTTTCACAGTTCCTCATATTCAACCATGATTTTTAGCATCTTTTGTATATAGGTTATTCTTTTGGATAAAACATTGTTCGAAACTTCAGTTGAAGGTAATGTATAAGAATGTTATTTAAGGTCTAAGGAATTCCAGAAAAAAAGAGTTAGATGTAAAGACTGTCCTCCTGGAAATTTATTCAGAATGTCAATAGTCTTGTTTAAATGTTTTTAATGAAGTGTTGATTCAATAAGAATTTTTTTTTTGTTATAAATTGCTGACTTATGATTGCTAAAGAATTTTACAAAAAAAAAAAAAAAAATCATAGTTGTTCTCTCAAAAATATTTCCAGAATTCCTAAACACTCAGGATAGTCTGTTTCTCTACTATTCCAAACTGCTTCAATTGGTCAGGTATTTCATTTGCTAACTTTATGTAATATCTAATAGAACATCAGTTGGTTCCACCATAAAATAGAAGGAATCTTCATTCATGACTTTTACCACAGCTACAAAAAAAATCTTAAAAATTGTCATATGGAACACAGACTCTACATAAATTAGGAGTGATCATTTGAGTCACAGAAAGACTGATATCAATATTTAAAATACCATAAAAAGACACACAAGCTTGAGTTCTTATCTTTCTGCCTATTTTATTTTTTGCCTAGGAAATTTTTAGCATCCTTCCAAACAGCTGCGATTACTGGCATTTCCAAATAACATATACTGAAAACAACCATGTCAGAAAAAAAGTTATATGCTTGTGTTGAATAAAATACATAAAGATTTGATTTATTAAAGTAGTTGTCCAAAGGAAAAGAAAAAAAAAAAATCAGTTCAGTGCTAGTGGTGGAGTACACATGAATAAAGAGACATAAATTATGAGTGAGTTGAGAAAATTCCTGTCCTGCCCCTACTTTGATCTTGGCCCTGAGGTCCCTGGAAATGCCCTCAAAATCTATCATATAAGCATGTAGGTAGGTAACGGACGCACATCTGTGCTAAAGATGAAACAGACTGAGTTGTCTTCATTTAGACTATTTCCATAGCTATGGACTCTATCCAGAAGAAGAGCAGTTTATGACACTAAATAGACATGGGATACCACAGTCAAATTCTTATAAATATGTCTGAAAAGGAGACCTTTCATTTTGGTCCTATTTCTTCTCATGCAAAGCTGTAGACTTCAATGAATCTTATAGGAACATATAGTCGGGTTTTAATGACATTATGGGTAAATTCCTTCTTCAACCCCTAAAAAGAGTTCATGAAGAATACTTTCAAATTATTCAGTTTTATGGAGCTTTTATCTATACAGACTATGATATAGGCATAAGATCTCAAAATCGAAATTAATAGGAAACAGAACAATCTATATATATATTATACGTATATATATATATACACACACAAAAGTAAAGCAAATGAAAATTGTGTAATGAAATGCACATCTTTTATTATTCTGCATCTTAATTGTCTTGCTATCTTGAGGTGAGACACCGGTTAAAGAGATACAGGTCGCAGACATGACAAACTAACTATAATTTTATGCTTTTTATCACAGCAGTCTTGAAAATAAAGTAGAGATCCTATCACGTTTATCAAAAAACCTTAAAATAAATTTATAAATTTTAAAATAAATTTTCTCTAGGTCAACATTTTACAAGGAAACAATTAAAATGCATAAATCAAAAATGAAAACAGTCACACACAGGTAGCAGCATATACAACACTGATATAACGGGTAAATTGCTCCCATTATGTATTGCAAAAGCAATAAAAATGCTAGTTTTATATAAACGAGTGTGTTCCCAGCATACATGTGTGTTTGTAAAGAGAACTAACAAGTCTAAAGTAAATGTATGGAGAAAGCTTGGGTGCAACCCAATGCTGACCACTAAATGCTAACGGGAGGCACCTATGACACAACCACTCTCAGCTTCATGCCAGAACTGTAGCCAAGTTCTTTTTTGATATGAATTGATTTAAAGTGCTGCTTGTCAGCATATTTGAGCTCTGCCCTTGCAGGGAAATGCAAACACATGGCAAAGCCAGAGACTGGAATTGCCTGGAACTCAACATTCTTTGGTTACCAACCATCAAACATGACTAGACTATTGAAAAACCTGCCTTGGCACTCGGACTCTTAGCACATTATTCCCAGGCACACCACTCTGCATTCCTTTAAAAATAAACACAATTCACTTATGTTCGATCATTAATTAAAATGTCACAGAAGTTTCTTTATTATTATTGAGGCCTAGATGGGCCTATTTTTTCATATGGGCTTATCGCTCAGGGAAACAAGCACTGATAATACAATACTGCATTTTATTGTGTGTAAACACAGAAGACTTAAATCTACTGATTAATTCTGTTGTTTACTTATGAAACTCCATAGTTTACTTGAAGCATATATAAAATAATAGACACAAGTTGTCAGCATGTTATCTTACCAAATTTTTATCCTTTCCAGGTGCTACAATGCAGGGGAATTTCAAGCTTCAATACTTGGTGCACAGGACCCTTTTAGAAATACCACCCCTGTAACTTCTCCTCCTGGAAAAGTAGGTCCTGTGATAACCTGTATGCACTAATATTGCTTATTTCTCATGATACCCTCTCATAACATAAAGTTTCCCCCCATTATAAGTAAAATGTTTGTTGGCTTGTGAAAAGGTGTATTTCCATTGGTGTTATAGCATTTGGAGTTTTTCTAGAATCCAAGCTTTTAAAAATATTTAGTCTCTTATTTCCATTATAAAGTTACCAAACTGAATGTAGAAAATAACCTTAAATAATTATTCTATGCGAAAACATGCTAAATCTTCTTTATAAAGAATTAGTCAGGCAAGCTGGGTTTGCAAGCCCGAATAAATGTCAGTGGGTTCTGTAAGAACAATTCTTTCTAAAACTGAACAGAAACTGTAAAACTATACATTTAACAAATACGAGGTTTATCAAACTTCAGATATGAAAGTAGACGTAAGATGCATGTTTCAGGACCTTAATTAGGGTCTTTGAAATTAGGCACATTATTAAATATATTACTGCATACAGGAATAATAATATTTTTCTTTCCATAGTATATTCAGCATGCAAAGGCATCGATAAACAATGCCACTTTCCTGGTGGTCTGCCTTTCAAGAATGCCTCACCAAGAACATAACCTTTAAAACTGTTGGCATGAAAGGGAAATGCTGTCTGTATGGTGCAACCTTGAGATTTTTGCCGTATCATGAGCTTCCAACAGAAGTGGGATGCCACTTTTGAACCCATTTTATGTTTGTATGATTTTAGCAGTTGTAGTAGATTCCGAAATCCTACATTTATCTCACCTGTCATGTGGGGGCAGAGTGCAAATGCTCTCATTCTGCCCTCTTTAATGTACTTCTCATGGTACTTTCAATATGCTGAATCTCTGCTACAGGGGAACAGCCGTCTGTGCTGGACAGAAAGTAGGTCCATCTCCAAGCCCCTGAGGCTAAAAATGACAAAAAGGGTATCAACGGGATTTTCTTGTTGAAAGCCACCTTTCACAAAGCTTTGTGGATCGAAGGAAGTCTTTCCAGTGACACAAAGGACCATATCCCTAAAAGAGTTGTTGGTCAGACATCAGGTGGAATCAACTTTACGCTACCGACAGCACCCTCAGTTTGAGGCCTTTAAAGATTTTTGATTTTATGTGACTTTCAAGTTCCCACTATTTATAAGTCCTCAGTATGTTTCAAAACCTCTATTCATTTGAAATATTCCCTATGAAATTAGGTTAGTGGTCCCTTTAAAGCAATTGATACTTGCTTTAATTTAAAATAAGTAAAAACAAACTATTTAGCATTCAGACAAAGGATATTTTTAAACATGTATCTATCTTACCTTTAATTAAATGCTATACCTGGGACTTGCTAAGGAAGTCGTTGGGATGTATGACCTATATTATATAGCTGGCAGCATCATCGTCATAAGAATCCTTTTTATTTTCTGCAATTATTACTGAAATTCCTCCAAACTTAATTTCCATGATTTTTTTTCTATTTGTTTTCAACTTCCGTATTCTCCAAGTTGTCCACATCATTGTTTGTTCCGTATCTATCCATTTTATGATAATTTGAGAGCATAAGAAGCTATATCTGTATCCGGTCTCCACTGCCAGCACTATATCTCATTTCCATATCTATACCCCTGCTGTTTCCACACTCAATATATATTATGAAAACTAGCTATGCAGCCTTCCTTCCTACACACTTGTATCCATGCAGAGAAAATCCAGTCATATATATGCCTTAGAAGAGATATGTGCTCCAAACAATGCTTCTTATGCAGGACCCTAAGTTAAGCTGTAGTAGGCAACACAACCTCAAAACCCAACCTGAGTGATCTCCTTTATTCAAGCCCTTGTTATCATATGCATCTGTGTCATGGTTTCTTGCCATAAACATTTCTTCCTAGTTCAAAATATTATAAAAGTTAAATACTACTCGTGCATGTCTAGCTATATGAAAACTTTGTGACTGGCAACATGAAAAGTAGAATAATTTGCCTTTAAAATAGAGGAGGACATTTGGTTTGTTAATGAAGTATAACATACTCATTTCTAGGACTACAATGTACTTTAAGGATCGTGGGGATGTTTTGGTATTTTAGATGATAATATTTTAAGAAGACATTTGTCACACCGAGCAATTTTGTAAAATACTGGTAAGATAACTGGGATCATAATGATATTGCAAATAGAAAGGCGGTGTAACTGTAATAGATATTTAACCCAGGGCATAAAGCATAATGTATTGTGAAATATTCATTAATTAGATAATTTGAGTTATAAAACAGCACATATATAAAAGTTTTATACAGCCTTTTTTCCCAAGAGGTTACCTATCTGTTGGTCATCTTGTTCTTACACATGATGAAGATTTTAATTATTTAAGAACAAACAGATGACTACTGAACTTCTTTTGCTCCTTTGATTTTAATGGGAAATGATGACTTCTTTCCTGCTTTTTGCTTCTCAGCCTTAGATTTTCACAGATCACAGTTGAATTACATCTTATCTAATTTCAGTCTAACACCACCATACATTAAATTAGTACTTGGCTACATAGTAGTTCTAAGGAAAAAGAAGACAAATTTTTACGGCATACCAATAGCTGTAAAATTTAAAGAGAGAGAATAATGGGCAGATAAATATAAGGGCATTGGTATACAAATGCATTCAGCTCTGATGCAGAATTAAACATGACCATCTCTTCTAAATATATATTGTTCCTTTGAAATATAATGAGAAGGAAAAACTGCGTACCAAAAGAAAAAAGTATAAACCTGTCTCCTGACATGTAGCGACCAACAAATTTCCTTTAATAGAGTTATTAAAACTATTAAAACTTTTTTAAAACTGCAGTGATACTCTGACACAGGAATCTATGCCAAGGAAAATATATTTATTGTTAGAATGGTATATTTCTAAAATATTCATAATTATGCCTTTCCGTTTGACTAATTTTTGACAGAAGAAAGTCAAATGCTAAAAATCAAAGCAAGTTATTTTCTAGATTAGATAATCAATTTATTTCCAGAATTGCCAGCAGAATTATTTTTAATTAAGAATGTGCAGCAATTTTAGCTAGCTTTACAAATGAAGAGATGGTCTCATGGCTTTTTTTTTTTTTTTCATCTTCCCCTCACCTTTTCATTTTTCATCTTCCTAGTAATGAGAAAGAAATTTGAGACCTCGACCAGTTCAGGGCAGTTCTTCAAGCCCACATTGATGCAGCTTCCAAATTGTAGGTCTGTGATTCCCCAGCTGTGACTTACGAGACCCTCTGGCATTGCTTGTACATTCTACTTTTCATACCTTGGCTGGAAAAGAAATGCAGGGCAGTGCTCAGAGCATGTTATTAGCACAGGAGAGCTGGACATCACTGCCTGGAAATGGATGACTTCCAATTTCTCCCGCTGATGGTCTTCCATGGGAAAGCACTGTGCTCATACTCTTGCCTGAGTGTTTTAGCAGAGCTGTGGGATCAGAGCTGCACAGCTCTTCTTCCCTCCTGATGCTTTCTGGATTACAATTTTGCTTTAAAGGCACAAAAAAGAGGAGCAGAAAATCATGAGTCTTCAGTTTCAGATAGCTGAGTCACAGCATATCTTATCATGAGCGGCCTATAAAATTGAATCAGGCATGAACTGAGGATAAGGTTAAACACAGAAAAAAAACAGTAGAGTTGCTTGAAATCTCAAGTAAAATGTATATCCTAATTTTTTACAATATTTATTACAATATTACTTCTTAGAGATAGCACATTTTTTTATATCTATTCATGAGGAAGTCTATTTTAAACCTTCAGCTAATTTGGCAAAATGGTCAATACGTACACAACAGTGAAAACACTTCTTCAGAATATTATGTAAATAAGCTTGCTCACTAATGCCCAAGCTTTCCTTGGCATGTAATTCTGAACAGCAAAATGGGATAACATCAATTCACCATTTTCCATCACCCTGTAAATCTCACAGCAGCAACCTCAGAGATGATAATGAAATATTTTAAATGTACTTTGAAAAATATATTATTGTCTGCCCTTCGCTGCTATCACAACTGGAAATTATGTTGCTACCAAAATTAGAACTGAAATAATCAAATCTCAGTTGATTCCTGTACATGTGTATTTCCAGAAATCAGTATTTTGCAATTCATTAACTCCACAAGCATTATCAAATGCTAAATGCAGTTAAATACCAAGTTTTTCCTCATTATAATGCCATTAAGGACAGAAGTGCTCCTCATCATGATTAATGGACTCATGCAGAAATCTGTGTTAAGTACGAATCCATCTCTGGTTATTGTATTTTTTTTTTAATCAACATTTGCTTTATTGTATTCTTGCGCCCTTGACTAACTAGTCAAAATAAATTAACCTGGCTTCCCTAAGCCTAACCTCTGCAGTAGTGAGAATCAGGGACTGAACTCTCTGGCAGTTCAGTGAAAGCAGTTATTAGTTTTATATTAAGCAAAGTTATCCTAATGATATATATATATATATTTATATAAAGTTCAATTAGTGGAAAGAAAGTGCTTTTTGCCTTGATTAACTCAGATCAAAGGGACTGTACTGCTGGCAAAACATAACCAAGGGCCATGGTGACATGTGTCAGAGAATTATACAGTTGAAGGTCAGGGTATTATTAAGAGAACTTTAACACTCAATTTTTATTTCCCCTCAGCATCCCTTCTCCTCGTTATGCACTGGGTCTTGCAACTTGTTTTTCAGTCCACCAGCGTTTCAAGGGCACATTTTGCAGGTTCTTGTGGGCCCTATTCTCTTTCTGTGCTCTGTCTTTTATGACATGAAGAGACTCCAAAAGTGCATTTCACATTAACAGGAATATATAGGTAGGATCTACAAAAATATCCTCTTTTTTTTTTTTTTTTTTTTGTGTGTGTGTGAAAGTCTCATTGGCTTTTGTGGAGATAGAATGAGTTTGACACTTAGTCCTTCAGGAAATCTGCGGCCGTTGTTACAAATCTGACTGATTAATGTCACAGCCCTAGAGATGAATCTCTATGTGTTTGGGATGCCCATTCCAAGTCTAAGGATCCATGAACTTGATTATGAAAGCAGGACTGCTGTCAGGACCAACCCTGTAATTCTTGAGCTCCTCTTAACTTTAGCCAGGAGGTGTTGGGTACTCAGAATTCTTCCTCCCACCCAGAGGCAGCTGTTTTCAATTGGTTTGTATATATTTATTCGGTGCATCATGAACTCTAAGGGTTTGTATTTCACTGGGATTTTAAAAACCTACCTGTGAAAGCACGAGCAAGGAAAGTGTGGTAGGAATGGGCTTTACTTTTTCACCATACTGAAGATCTAAGCAAGATTAGCCATCATTCTGCCTCAAAAAAGGCCTTAACAATTTCCCAATATTAACGCTAAGAAATGGTCAGTATCAGTTACCAAAGTTAGGAACCCAAAGATAATAGTAATAATAAATGTAACTACTTAATCAATACTGAGATTATTAATATTTTGCCTGTGTCAAACCTATGAATTGATGGGAAATACTGCAGGGAAATCTCTTCTTCATCTTGTGGAGCATAAAGCTTGCTGAAACATGACCTCATTTTAGCAGGCAGACCTGACATTTCCTGAAGGCAATACTAAATGGGTCAGGGAAAAATCAACTTCAAACAATTTGGTGCCATGAGGATTTGAAATTACCGCTAAAGTGCAGCTCCTCTCTATGACCTGAATGAAAAGTGGAAAGTTAGTCACTTTTGTAATAATCAGGGCTTCCATTTGTCAGGGTACTGCCTAAATACTCAAGAAAATCTGCGGAAAAGAATGTAAAATTTAGGAATACTATCATTGTCTCTATATATCCCAGTGACTTTCTTCTCTCTTCCCTCCCTCCCTGCAAAACGAATTAAGTTCTGAAAATTGCACCTTTTCTTCTGTCTCAACCACATTTCAGGCTCAGCTTTGCTGTGCAACTTCCTTTAGAGCAATTTTGGCACTCTGTTATCTTGGTTGTCTTCGTTAACCTGAGTCACGTGCTACCATTTTAAATTTGTCAAGACAGAGATTTCCTAAGGAGAAACAAAACAAAGCAAAAGGATCTTTTCTGTTGAAAGCCTATTTAAGAGCAAATAGGATTTTTCAGTTTTTTTTTAAACTGTGCTAAATCTTTTTCTTTTTAATCATTCTGGGAAATGGTTCTGCAAAAGAAATTGTCTTCCTTTGAGACCTTCAGGAAGTCTTTAGCTCTGAGCCTCCCCAGGGCACCTTTGCAGAGACATCGAAAGCCTGGGTGCAGAACAGGCCAGTATTGCAGTCTCTGGTGACCAGATGACATTGTTTTATCATTTTTTTGTTTATAAATGGCATTTTATTACTAAAAGATTAGTCATATTTCATTATAAATGGTCAAACTACTGACATAAAAGTTATGAAGTGTCATGTTTTCCAGGCATTACTGTTTGGCTGAGGATCCAAACTTGCAGAAACTGGAGCCTTGGTCATTTAATTTGAATTTCAAGTTCACTATTGCAATTTTATACACTTGATTATCTGTTAATCTCTTATTTATAGCTGAGGACACCCCAGCTTAACGAGCATTCCCCAAAGTTTCCCGAAAGTGTCCTGGCCTTCAAGTTGTCATAGAGACTTAACCAAATGCCCACCTTTTTGCCAGGTTGCCTTAGGACCAGAATTCAGCAATTTGGTGTGCTGAGTCCTGACCTTCTTCTCCAATAACTGAAATTTGCTGTGAAAAGCAATTCTGTATTCAATTATCTGGAAAAGAAACCTCCAGTTTAACATTGTGTTAATCACCCCGCACATAAATGTTTGAAGGAAGATTATTGACCCTCTATACATAACAATTAAAACAATAATTACAAACACTTTGCCTGGTATCTTGCTACACTGATGATCTAGTAGAACTATACAAACATAAAAATTAATTTCTTTTCAAAATGAACAATTTTCATATTGAATGACAGATTGGGACAATATAAAAGGAAGGAAAAACAAAAAATCCAGGAAGGAAGAGGAAAGAAGGGAAAGACAAAGAAAGAGTGCAGAAATAAATAAGTGATTAGGAAAAAGACGGAAATTTTCTTAACCAGGCATTGGGTTACAATTAGAAGTTGTTTTTCTGCCCTGTTACCCCCAAAATCAGAAAGCACCAAAAATACGAAATACATCTGAATGAAGGAACTTATCTTCACACTGGGTAGCACCAATAGCTTTGTGTTGCTGTCATCATTTGCAACTGGCCATAAATATTCCTCAGAGAGACTGACTGTGCACAAACTGGGGTGCACCCTGTCTGATGGAGCCACAACACAATATCATCTCTTGCTTCATTACAGCTGAATGAAAAATACTGTCAAAACTTCTTATGAAAAATGAAATTTAGGTAACAATGAAGAGTTTTCTAAGTTTGCATTATTCTGGCTTACCTGACTGATTTGCTAAAAGTGTGCTCCCTGGATGAATAAAGCAGAAACCACCCACATGAAGCTCTGCTTGGTTGTACCACTTATTGCGCTTTGAAACAGTGATAAAATGGGCTTAATTTCTCTCTCTCCGTGGGTTTTTTTTTTTTTTTTTTTTTTTTTTGGACACGCCAAGCATTTCAAAATGGATAATTTAAGGTTAACTGACTAGGAGCTTAATTAATTTTGCAAGATGATCAGTAAAGCAGAAAGATCCAGCAGTTAAGCAAAATCGCATGACCCTTGTTTTTGTGCTATCAAGATAAAACACAATAACCAAGGCAAGCACAAATGTATTTCTTTTTCTAAGTAAATGGAACTAAGCAATTACAGTCAGCCAGAATATCTTCCAAAAGAATTCTTTCTTGCAAAAAAAAATTCTGTCAAATCCTTAATATTTAATGGAATGAAAAGGATTCCTCTTCAAAGTTATATAAGAGATGCAACTGAATAAAAATAAACAAAAACTTTTTTTTTTTTGAGACAAGATTTCAATGTATAAGTGAGAAAACAGACTAGAAGTTTCTATCTGTGGATTATATCAAATTTCCACCCTTTAGAGAGGATAAAGAGTGTCCCAGCTGAAAAGCTGAGAATGAAAATGCTTTTGTGTAATTTATTAATTATTCTAAAAACTCGTTCAACAAACTTATCTGTTTCTAAGCATATCACAAACAAAGCGGCTATGAAAATACGCCATGGAATACACTATCGTTATGACAAAAATTCCCTGGTGTCTCCCTGCTTGTGTTGTCAACTATGAAAGCAAATCTCAGACTTTTAACAGTGAAGCACCATTGGGAGCAATCTCTTCCTCAGCTAGCAGAGGAAAGAAAAGGTGACTAGTAAAAAATCTACTAATAAAACAGCAAAAAAAAAAAAATCTAGCAACTATGCTGGTATCATTATAAATAAAAATGTTAGTCATTTTTGTATACACAATGCAACACAATGGAAAATTTTCAGATTAATTATTTCCGATGAATTAGAACTGATCTTAATCTATTTACAGAACAATCAGAGCACATACCATGTAAAATACTGTTAATATTTCAGGGCCAGAGGAAAGAAACAGCACGAGGTCGCCACAAGACTTAGAGAAGCAACACAGGAACAGAGGCAGGTGCTACTGGAACCTATATTAACTTCCACTACCACTAGAGTGGAGGATTTAATGGCATTCAAATTTATTAGTCTTGATCCTAAACTCACCGAATCAATGAAAATCTTCAGTGGGATCTTGTGTTATCCTTAGCATCTTACAGCCAAGATGTGGTTGCCAAAACAATTATTTCTTTGTTTCTGGTTGAAAGAGTTTTCTCTCTAAGCTTCAGGCACACTTATTTTTTCTTGAGTTGAAAAATTATCACTGAATAAAAATACGTGCTACATTTCTTGCCTGAGAATATAGATAGTAAATATCAAACAGAAGCTGAAGGATTTGTACAAAGAAGCAGAAAATCATCAAGGATATTTGGCATTTGAATTACTGAAAAGAATCTTCTTTGTAAATATTTATACTGTATTTTATATATAAAGTGCATGTAAAGATGCATCGTTTAGAAAGAAATTACACAAGAATATCACTAGTGCTTTAAACACAACTGTTTGCTTATGAATATCAACCCCCCCCCCTCATGAATAAAGACCTTTTTATGGTCTGTGTAGAGAATACATGGAGAAGCCATACAGAAACTGTACAAAGAACTGTACAAGGAACTAACCAGAACCTTCATATTTTCCAAGAATTTACCACATTTCAAAGTTTTCCTGAGAATCAGTTCTCCTTTGAGAGGGATTTTCTCCACTACTGTTTTGAGAACACATGTTACAAAAATGCTCCAAAAAAGAAATAGATGGAAAAGCCTCTGCAGTGAAATAGAGAAAATGACAGCACAAGTTTAGCAGCAATAATCATGCTTGTTTTAATGAGGTATTTTTTTTCTAATATATGTATATACACGTAATTTTTCCATGAGTTTTTGCTATCTGTCTTTTTTGCACATGTAAAATCATGCTCTGTTCCTGAAACAACAGCTACATGGAAATCTGTTCCTTTTCAGTTAAATGAAATAAAAGTAAAAACCAAAAAAGCTCATTTTTCATTTATTAAAAAGTACTTTAAAAATGGCTTTACGAAAGTTGACAGACTTCTAAGCGAGGGAGAGACCAGCAATTTCCATTTGAAGTTGAGCAAAAGAATAGCATAAGGTTTTGTTTGATGTGTTTCAATGTCTACTAAAAATACTGAGCGAACAGAAATGAGCCCCACCGATAAATTAGGTCAATTAATTCCACAGAGCCCTGCAGAACACCTGGGAGCACTGTTTATTTCTCACTTAGGATGAGTCACCTCAAATCCGGGCATTTCCTCAGCTTTACTACTATATATTATTATAATTTCTTTATTCTGGGGCAAATCTTCCTCTTTGGTTAGCCAAAAGTTATTATTTTATTTTTTATTCTTTTTTTTTTTTAAAAAAAAACCTTAGCAAGAAAGAAAATTCTATTTCAGAACTGTGTTGTCTTGCTTGGATGCTTTGCTCAAAGTCCTTCCCCTGGAGATTTCATCCTGATTTTTCTCTCCAGATTAGCACACACATAGACAGAAAAAAAACCCTACTTGGAACTCCTAAGTGTCCAAGTGGTGACAAAGCCATGCTGCAGAGAATAATTTAAAGTAGAAAAATCTTAACATACAAAAATGAATGAGATTTTTACCTGAAAACTAATAAATTTAACAGACAAAAAAATCTAAATATTTAAAGGCATAGGGCAAAAGTACTCAGGTCTTGAAGTAGAGCATGTTCAGATACACAGTACAATGTTTGGCATAAAATCTCTCTAGAGGTCACCTTAGTTATATAGAATTGCCTCTTTCACTGTTATTATTTGGTCCATTAATACTTTTTTTTTTAAGATCTGTTAGCTTTAATAAAATTTTCATGTTGGAGAAATTTTTTTTCTCTCTATCTCTTTCTCAAAAATAAAATTAAAAGGAAACTGGAGAGGGGAAGTAGAGGACATCTTTACAGTTCTAGAACAGGGTTCATGAAAAGGTCTCTGTAAAGACCAAACCACTTTTGTTTCCTCAGAAATAAGAGTCTCATCTGTATGGAGCCCTGAAATATTTTTTCTTCACTCAGAAAATACAGGAAAATTTTGTTGTAGAGAAAAGTCAGAGTTTTAAATCTAAATATGGGCAGGTGAAAAGGTGGAGATTTTTTTTTTCCTGGTAGCCTTGGCAAAGAAATGATATGACTGTTTGGAAAGGACCGCAGCAGTGTATTGTACCTTCCACACATGGCAGAGCTATAAGCATATTGACTGAAAAGAGTCACTTTTTTTCCACACATTGGATTTTTCTTTGACAAAGTTAATGAAAGATTAGAAGATGGAATGGGATTGAAAAATATCCCACAGATATACATGTCGTTTTATATTTTTGTTTTATTTTGTTCAGCTCCAAAGAATGTCTTTTTTTTGTTGTGCACAGATGGCAGATGGTTTCTCAGAAGAGTTTTTTTGACTAAATACCTGAAATAAATAGCAAATAATGTCATTCCCATTATGCAAAGTCATGTAAGACGTTCAGGTACTTGGAATTACAACAGAGCCTTTAAAAATTTTTACAGAGCCCACTTTCTTCTGTACAACAGAAAAACAAAATCAATTCTGCTTAAAGCCAACACGTGCTATAATAATTGAAGCATCTGTACAATACAGCTTTTGCAGTGACGGGGGAAAGGCAAGATATTTTTCATTTGCTAGAAAATGTCTCAAAGGAAACGTGAACACAGCCCTTGGAGACCTGCAGTAACCCACAACGAGGGCAAGAGCCATCACACAGAAAATAGAACAGATGGCAGCGTGGTTGCCTTACTCTCAGCTACAGGTTACTGAACAGATGCCTTTAGGGCTTAATATTAGATTTCCCCCCTGTACTTTTCTATACCATGGCATAGCTTTGTGCAGACGTGATCTATGAAACAAATGTAAAACATCACAAGGGAAGGAATAAAGTTACAAATGGTAAAATGTCAACAGATAGTCAAATTTGCGAAGGATAAGGCAATTTTCAATGGTTCTAGCCAGACTGAAACATAGCCTTACTCTTTGCAGCATGCTGTGTGTATCACACATTAGTGTGAGCTATGGTAGCACAGTTCAAAAAGCACACACGTAAAATCTATTATAAACCTTCCATTTGCTTTGCCAGAAAGGTCGATGTGCCTGATAGACTAAAAGTCATCTCTTTCACTTTAAACACTCCAAAACACTCTCCAGCTTTAAACACTCCAAAACAGCAAGTCTAAAATTGGGAGAAAACCTGTCAAACACAGCTCAGAGGAAGCTTCTTACAAATACCTGGTAAAGTCATACCAAGAAATAAATTATCCATTGGTAAAACAAACAACAGCAAACAAGGATTATTTCCAAATTCTCAGCCACTGCAGAATTCACACCTTAACCAAGAAGTCAAAAAAAATCATTTAAATATGTTAACATGCTCCTACAGATGAGCCTCATAAAATGGATTCAGCCTTGATAGATTATTGTCATACATTAGAAAAGCACTAGGGACATACCAGGCTTTGCAAGTCTTTAATCTTTTCTCTAGACTGAAATTTTATTTTTCATATTCAGAGAAAAACACATTAGAGTACAGAAAGACAATTTTTTGATGCTTTTTAAGGATAAATCACAACTGTGTGGAGCAAAAAGAACGAAAAAGAAAAAGAGAATGAAAGACTAGTGAGAAGTGCGTACCACTGTCATTTCCATCACTTCCCCTCTAGGAGAGAAAAATGCATTTTTGTTGATCTAACTGGTAAATTTAGAGGACCTGGGACCATTTCTCCCTCATGGAGAGAACCTGAGAAAACCGGAGAGCCCTTGGAGCCCTTGCAAACCTGTGTGCGAGTGAAGTGCTTTGGGACCCGGGTCCCTTCATCTTCCGCGCTTCTTTAGGTCTTAAATTACATGATGGTAAAAAGGAACAATTTTGAACCAAAATAGGGCGTGATACTAATCTATTTAGCACAAAAAGCTAAATAAATGTGCAAACTGATGTAGGAAACTTCTTGGTTTGACATTCAGACACCATCCTGCCTTGAGTCAGCAGCATAAATAGAATCCACGGTTTCTTCTCAAATGAATCAGTTCCATGGCTGGATGAATACACCCATCACCAATTACATGCCTCATCTGGTTGAAGAAAGGTGGGCTGACTTTGCTAGAGAAATGTAGCAGCTGACTTCATCTTGCAAGGACAATAATTCTATATTTAAAGTGTGACAGGAGGTAAATTATAAACTGCAAGACAAGTTTCAGATGTTTACACACAACTTTCTCCTCTCTTTCCCCATCATCTCTTACCTGAAATATGTAATACTAACATTCTTGCAGAAAACTACATATTATTTTAGGGAAAAAGACACATACCACTAGAAATGTTTACTCTCAGTTATCTTTAAATCCACTCACATGTTTACAACCAAACGGCTCTAGTGCTCTGCCAGGAAAGAGCATTCCAGCTTCTCAGTGTTAGTTCACTTTTTTGTTCTGTATGTTCGTTATACTGTGATTCGTAGTTTTTAGTTTACTCGGTTTCTATAGATCTAGACTGTGTTCATTTAGTTTCCTCTTTCATTATCTGCACACAGAAAATGATGTTCTTAGTGTAGTCCGCCCTTTCCACAGCAATGTACTGGATATAAATAAATATGTATAGGTGTATGTATGTATATTTAAGGCAAATAGTATTTTATAAAAGCCACAGATTGGGCAGATCATTTTTAAATCACACTATAATATAACCAGGCCTGCAGATTTTCTTCTCCTTACTTTCTCCACTCCTCCATTCCTTAATAAGAAAGTTTTTATAAGCTTTTATATCTAAGAGGGAGTAAGTAAATAAATTCTGTACCAACTCTCCTTTATACTGTAAAAAAAATCCTGATGATGTTTTATTAAATCATGATCTATACCACATAGACATGAACTAGATTAATTTGCGCATCCGCAATTCATCTGAGTTTGTGTTACTCTTGCATAGCAAATGACAAGAGAGAAATTGTGCCCAATAGCACTGGTGTAAGCAGTAACCCGTTTGGGTTTGGGTTTCCATATCCATATGCTCTGGAGATCCATATCTACTGGTTAGTCATAGCACAGAAAATCCTCATAGTTATTTCACACATATACCTCATTGATAGCAATCAGCCCTTAGGGCATCAAGCTTATCCTTAATGGCTCTCGACACTACACATGTATTTTGTAGGTTATCACTAAACTGAAATGACTGCAAAAAATGCATTTGTTCTTCAATTTTGTAAGAAAAATGCAAAATACATGCATGTAATTTACATGTGTTCATTCTTACTGACTTTCTTTTGGTTCATTTTTGCTTAAATGCATCATTCCACACACACACATATATATATATATATATATAGACATATTTTTTTCTAACAACTGTCAAATACGTTAGATTAAATACAGCAGAACTCAGGTTAATAGATTTTTAAGTTCAGAGGGATGTCCATAATACTTTAATCTGACCTAAATAAAACAGGCATTAGAAGTTAGGATAAGATTTGGCTGTAGGACATTATTTTCTGGTTTTGGATGAAAGCAGCAAAAGCTACTTATGATATAAGAGTAAGTGGAAGACCCACATATCAGCATCTGACCACAAAACAAGTCTTCCATATACCAAAAAAAGAAAATGCTTTCCAGAAATTATTGGTATTGCACTTTTGAGTACATCTCTGACTTTTAAAATGCCCACTTACTGGTATGGACCCGCATCTATCATCTTCTTTCCCATTCTGGGATATATGCAAACTCACCTGTTTCTCTACTATCTCCACACAGATAAACCATTTTCTGCACTGAAGGATTTTTCAGGTTGAGTCTATTTAAGAAGCGCTCTTGAACTTTGGAAGAAGATGAATATGTCTTCAGTACCACCCTAACTTGAACATCCTAATCTGCAGTCTTTCCTGTCGATTCCTTATGCCTTGTGCTACCAAATACAGAGAAAATAACCAAAGCAAAAACATGCTCCTTCAGCCTTTCCCACACACAAGTGCCTTTTTTGTATTTTTTTGAGCTGAGATCTCATTCAGTGAAGCTAGGTGGGAAATGAATAGCACAATCTAGGAACGATCACAAATAGTTCACCTATAGTTAGGAAACAAAATACTAACTCCCTGTGCACACAGGTGCACTACTTCAGATTCAGAGATGGTAAAAATTTTGAAGCACTTCTTTGTTAGATAACGTATTAGTGAAAGGGAAAGGGGAAGTGGAAGGGAAAGGGAAGGGGAAAAGGGGAAGAGAGAAAGTGGAAGGAGGAAGGGGAAGTGGGAAAAGGGAAGTGGGAAAGGGGAATGGGGAAAGGAGAAGGGGGAAAGGGAAAGGGGGAAAGGGGAAAAATGGAAAGGGAGAAAGGGGAAAAAGGGGAAGGGGGAAAGGGGAAGGGGGAAAGGGCCAGGGGGAAAGGGAAAGGGGGAAAGGGGAAGGGGGAAAAGGGAAAAGAGGAGGTGCATTTACAGGTACATTGCAGTGAGGATCTGGAGTGGTCTCTGAAGACACTGATTGCCCCTAGTTGTTCTGTGCCCCGAGATACATCTTGGCCCTGGAACCCAGAAGCAGAATTTTTTCTTTTGGAAACCTGAGCAGCTGCAATGCAAGAGCTCCTCAAATGCAATCCATCTATTAAAGGGTGGACCTGACTAAAACCATCCAAAAATAAAAGCCACAGAAATACATACAGCATGGACATGGGATCCTCAGCACCAACTGTTTCTTCCAAGAGATCTGCTCCGAACACAGCCTACTAGTGTAGATACATCCCTATGCACATGGGTGTTAGGAAGTCTGCAGCTGCCGTAGATTGTGGAGTTTCCCTAGGGAATTCAGAAAAACAGTCATTCAACCCAGTGCAGATTTTCTTTCCTAAATAGATTCCAAACTACAAGTACAAAATCACTTTGCTCTCAGAAAAAAAAAAAAAAATTAAAATATATCCTTGGACTTTTGGAAGGAAAAAAACATATAAAACCAGAAAACCTTAGCATATAAAAAAAGAAATATTAAGCTAGAAGGAGCAGGTGAAATCCATTGTTGTGCAGGGACTGAGCACAAGTCCTCTGGATTTTGACCAGAGCAGTGAGGTTGTTTTGACTGCACAAGAGTGACAGTCACTGTTTGCTGCTTTGACGGTCTTAATTTTGGAGAAGGGCTGAGTTTGCTCCCCTAGTTACTTGCCTGGTTTACAAAGCTGCTTTAGTGGCTGCTTGCTGAGCAGATGACCAAGAAGTAGAATCACTGAGATCTACCCACCCAAGGAGTTACAAGACAGACTTGAAGGGCTCATCCCTCTTTTATGTTGTGGCTAGAGATTGTCTATTCTGCTTTCCTTTAACATCTTTGGGGTAACTAGAAAACATGTGTGTGACATCAGAGATTGTCCTGCTAGGAGACAGGAAAACAACCCAGAGGGTTGTTTTAAAGCATTTAAAGCCACCATGGGGCTTTAGCTAGTTGTTTTTATTCACCAGCCCATGAACTTTGTGATAACAACATCCACCACTACCAGGAGTGACTGTAGTAGGGATGGGCTTAGCAATTAGCCACTAAATGGAGCACCCTGCTTGCTCCAGCAAAATGCAACATTGAAGTTCTCTGTGAATGTGCAGGGGATTCTCAGCATTGCAAAAAGTTACCTTGAGGATCAGGGCCATCAGTAGTAAATAATTCTTATCAGTAACATATCAATGACTTAAATTATGGATCCAGGAGAAACAACTTCTGAATACTAGGACAGAGCTCTCTTACCAAAGCTCATTTTTATCCCTGTCAGCCTCATTTTGATTGATGCCATTTTTCGGATTATTAAAAGGATCCATACATTCTTCCAACCACAGCTCTGACAATTCTGCTGAGAACTATTTTTCCTAGTACATCATTATAAGTTTGCCTTTAAAATGAGTTATAAGTATCTAAACCTGAAATATGCCAGAACTGCAGTTAGGGAAGTTCAGAGAAAGGAAAAAAAAAGGTGCTAAGCCTGTCAAGCTGAGACAGCAGAGTATTATAAATGCAGTTACCCAGCAAATCCATCACAGGAGCAAGTTAAGCAAAGAGCAGCAGCATTCCTGAACTCCACAGTAAATCTGAGTGGGGATTATTGACTGTCCACTAGAAAAAAAAAGTTTAGAAACTTTTTATTGAGATGATCAAGGAAATCGTTACATGGAAAAATCCAAAAACACCAAGGTCAGATAATTCTTAAAATATGTTCAGTGAAATTGGCCTTGCACATTTATAAATTTGTCCAAGTGACATATAATTTAGACCAGCACAGTGTCTCCAGTTCGAAAACTAACTTGGAACTGAGAGATTCAGGTTCACAAAAATTCTCAGTACCAATGCACAAGTTTGAAAACCTGAAAAAAAAAAAAAAAAGCATAAGTATAATTAAATCAATGTATCTGAAACTTTTCATTGCATCAATACATCATTACGCCCTTCTTTCTACCATTCTGTCCATGTACATACCTGGTCAGTTCCAAAAGTTCGTCTCTACGATCTACTTGCTGTCCATTGTTTAGTTTCACATGAAGAGGTTGACATAGAATAGAAAAGCATTATTTAATTGTCCTATTGACTGTCCAAAGAGTACGATGAAGTTTCCCATGCAACACAACTTCAACATCCTACAGCACATCAGTACAGAGGGTAAAAAAGAGCATTGAATCCTACTACCTATGCACGACTGCAATGTTGATTTATACCTGAAGGGCCACAGGCTTCCCATAGACTCCAGGAGCAAAATGTGTGAGGACAAATATGGATCACACATGTTAAAGTCCATTTCTTATTTGACTTTGCAGGACAGCCACCTTGCCAATGCGGCAATGAATATTAATCACCTTGCAATGGATATACTTCTATATATTTTAGACACAACATAGATTCATTTCACAATAAATTCATTACATGGCATTTCCAAATTAACAGAGAAAATAAAAGAATGATTTTTGAGCTCTTTTGGGGCCAATTTCCTTTTTTTTTTTTTTTACAGCAACAGAACTGTGAAAATGTGAGAACTTGCTACTTATTATGTGTTTAAAGGATTAGCTAGACTTCTTTTTCTTACTTATGACAAGTAAATTAACTTGTCAAAGCTATGGAATGTTCAGTGATAAAATTCTCTTCTGCGTTGTCATTAATTTGTCTTTTTTTCTCCACTAAAAAGCATATAAAAGTTCCTATGTTAGACTTAGTAAGAGGGTTTTTTTATGGCAAAAGAATTAAGAAATTTGCTCTTCTACCAGTCCGAAGGCAATTCATCAAGCCACTATAAAGTCCAGGCAGCACTTCCCACACAAGGGAAATGTTTGGTTATGTCGTGATGCAAGTATTGATGTCGTGAGGCAAGGAAAACTCTTATTAGGTCAGATTTTCAAATACTTATTAATTTTTTCTTCCATTCTTTCTCAGACAAAAATAAAATTTTACACCAAGAATGGCTTGCAAATTGTGCAAAGACCTCAGCATCTGGCTTCTGAATCACAAAATAATTGTAAAGAATAGCCAAAAAAAAATCAGTTCGGCAGTCCATAAATCACTCTTTTAATTGGAGATGATGCTGGAAGAGTTTATTCTTTTATCTTTAAGCTACCATCACATTGAAACACCACTATAGAATTAATCAGAGCACTCGTATTCTGCCCATTCTACCCCAGTCCCTGTGTGTTTCTGCCCGCAGTGTGAAGCTGCTCAGATTCTCTCTGTTGTTTACTCACAATAACCTAATTTTTCCGACAATTTACAATAAATATTTGATGTGCATAATTCACAAATATTGAGTTTCATCTAGTTAGAAAATGGCAGCTATTGAGAATATTAACCTCTGTAGTATGTTCTACAGAATTCAGTGACGGAGAACTGGACAGAGGTTTGTTCTCTGCTGTGAAGCTTGAGTTTCCCAATGCAATTTGCTACAATATTTCTGAGTAAAATGCAATATTTTTTTATTACCGCTTTAGCAAACCTACAAATACCTGTTCCTGAAAAGAAAAATAAAGCTTTAATCCCAGATTTATTTGAAGATCGGCTCTGCAGTGAAATAGTTCAAGTAGTTGGGGAAAGAAGCTGATCACTACTAGCAAGTCAGAATGACAGGATGCAGAGACACAAAAAAAGGGAGATATTGGAAAAAAAAATCCTACCCCTACCCTAGATTCCCAGATATAACAGGTATTTGGTGCAGATAGAAGCCACTATTCTTTTTTTTTTTTTTAATGTATCCAGTGTTTATTCTGCGTTTTCCTTTGTTGAGGTATTCAGTAGATTTATCTGTTTAAAACGAAAGCAAACAACACCAAAAGCCAACTCTAGCTTTCCTACTTTAAGCATAATATATCAATCACCTTTGCAATTCAGGTTTGGTACCTTGAAAGGTACCAAAGGTACCAGCGTGGCTGGTGCTGCTCTTGGTCTGCACTTAGCTTGAAGTTTGCTGAATCCAGTATCACTTCCATCAGATTCCTAACTTACCTGTATATCCCCATTGCTTGTCTGCTTTCAAGTAATAGTGATTATAAGTTGTGCACCTCAGTAAAAAGGAATCCAGTCCTTGCGGAGATGAGATGATCAAGGATAGCTCCATGGCAAACGTGTTGTCCTCTAAAGCTGCTGGAGAAATGCAAAGAATGCAGGATCTGAAAATGAAATATTGAGGAAAAAGATAACACTACGAATATGTGAGGACTGTAGAAGACAGAAGAAAACAAGCCAAAGTGCTTAGAATTAATGTCTAGACAGAAGCCTCCTTTCACTGTTAGAGTCACTGTTATTCTGGTTGTGGCATAGCAATATTCCATAGATATCCCAAAAAGATCTGGACTCCGTTTAAGTAAAGGGATTTTCAAACAGTGTGTGCCCTGAATAATTCATACCAGTTTCTAGTGCTATCTAATGTGGAAAAGAAAGGGAAGAAGTGATGGTATATTGAAACCCATCTAACAGCTCACTCCCAAAGCAGAGAAGAGAAAGCAGATTAGTTGATTCCCATTGCAGAGCTCTCTTCTCCAGACACATTAAGGAGCTACAGAGTCCACATTTAATGCAAACTGTAAAAAAAGATAATGTTTTAAAAATATTTTTTCTTTATTTTCCAACTTACTTGTTTATATATTCGTTTATATTTTTTGATTTTTAATGTTTTGATTTTTCAGGCACTCACTGTTTTTTTCCCCAAGTTCAGCATTTCTACAGGTGTCTATATGATGAAAAGCAGAACCAAAATACAAACAGAAAATTGAGTTTTTTCCCAGGCTGTTGCAGAACACATATTAAATGCTTAATAAGACAACACATCTGCAGTATTTTGCATATATTAAAGGCAAAATAGGCTATTAAGCATTTATTTCATTTCACCAAACTCTAGAACACCTACTACATAATAAAAAATTAATAGCACAATTATTGTTTTTTATTTATTTCTTAGTAGCGAAACAGGGCCTTCTAAAGAATGTGTTGCAAAGGAGATTTTATCATCAGTCTTTTCCTTAGAAAACAAAAACATGCATGAAATAATTCAGTTTTTTGGCATCTAACATTCATTCAAGAGTAGACACTACAGCAGTTTTTCCGGGATCACCTCTTCATAGAATAAGCTCCATTTTGAAGTTACTAATAGTAGCATTATCCTGGTCTATCTAAAATATTCATGCAACACTGCCTTTACCAATAATAATAATAATCATACACCCAATCCTAACTCTACATAGCTGGATCAAATGAAAACTGTAATGGAATGGCCTTTAATTACATTATAAAAAGGAAGGAAAATCAAGATGATAAATTTACATATGTGGGAGCTATGCTAATCTCACAGAGCACAAGAAGACACTTAACTGTTGTAGAAAGTCATCTCCAAAACAACTTCATACCTGCATGACATACCTGTATTTTACAAGAGACTACAGGTTAGCAGCTGAGAAAGAATAGATGTTAAGAGCAAAGCGGTGTAAAACATTGCCTTGTGTGGTCGCTCCTCTCGAAGAAAGAGGCAGGTAGGAAAAGCAAAAGGAGAAGGTGAATCTTCAAAGGAAATAAAACATATTTTTTCACAGATAAAGTCTTGTATCTAAAGAAACAATTTTATAGAAATTAGCACAGAAGCTTGCAAAGACATCTAAGATACCTTGTCTCCACGTAGAAGACATTGCAGTTAGGTCCTTTTAACAATTCTGCAGATGGTTCTGTCTCCTCTCTGCTTGTTTTTCAAGACCCCATGGAGTTATAAATTGGATTTCTCCCTAACAGAACTTGGCTTTGACCCTGGATAGATCCTGTCTATGCTGAAGAGATGCAGTCAAGTTGAAATGAGCAACAGCCAAACTGGAACAATTTTGAGATTTGGTTCTAAGTAGTAAAGCATTTTGGCAACTCCTAAAAACTTTTAGGTTTGGAAATTATATAAGCAGGTTTCCAGATGAGATTTTTTGAGTTTTCTAACTTTAACAATTCTAACAGTAATTTGAAGTTAGTTCCAACATTGCCAGCAGAGTCATTATGACCACCACTTCCACTATGGGATGTGGCAGATGGTGTCCATGCAGTTACACACAGGCTTTTCTTTTTTTTTTTTTTTCTAATGAAATTAAAGTAAGTAATAGATATATTTTTTGTATGTATATATTTAGCCTTCTGGAAAAAAAAAAAAGTGGGGGGAAAAGTAATAAAATCTCCTAAAACTGCTGTAGTTAAAAGGCCCTTCATCACATTTTTTAAAATAACAGAATATTCAAACACATGAGTTTCAAAGAAACTCACAGGATTTAACAGAGACTAAAATAAAAATCCAGATTCCAACAGGAACAGGGTATTAAATGATTTCTCATGAAAAACTAAAATTACATTTGAACTGAGGTAAAGGTCTTTTTCTTCACATGTTAGAGAAAACCGCCAATGACTCCCCTGCACCAGTCAAATGCTATTAATATCAAATAATGTTGTTAAAGGAAAGTTTACTATATCCAGTACATAGTACCAATGGAAAGAATCGTAAAGTAAAATGATTTGGAATTTGACCAACATGCAGGAAACAAATTTCAGCCAATAGGTGGTTTTTATTCTCCTGCTTCAGATGAAGCCTTCCCAGTCCCTTCCAGTAAAACAAAAGGGCAAAAAACCTCCAGGAGATGTTGCCTAACCAGCCAGGTAGATTTTCCTTTCGAAAATTTACAAGGAAGGTCAATAATAGCAAGACTTAATTATTCTGACTTCTTATAAAGCATTTGGCAAATTTCTACCAAACAAGCTTCCACAAGAGAAGAAAGCCAGAGGGAAAAGAGTGAGAAGAAAGGCTGGCTTAAGAGAAGAAAGAAATACAGTGTGAAGTACTTGTAAGAACAGTCACTTTCTGAGTCAACTGGAAGTGAGCAGAGAGTATGAATGTGGCCATCTCTTGACATTCAAATCATATGTTCTTAGGCAGGAAAAGATCTGTTTGGCATACAAAATACTGGGACCAAAAGCAATTGTGGGGCTTCCTGACCACTAGCAATTCTTAGAAGACTGGAACTATTTACTGGAAAAAATATATGCAATAATGGTGGAGAATGGATCCAAATACATGGAAATTAACTTGTGCAGCAGTTAGCTATTAACTGTAACAATTTTCAAAAAAATACTGTCCCATTATGGCCTCTTTTTGTGTAGCCTGTGTAGTTCAAGTGTTGGCTTTGTGAATTTCCTTAAGGAAAGAAACGACTGTACCTGGGTTGGCAGAATTCAAAGGGAAGGCCTCTGATTACCATTATGATTAGATCATACACAGAGGAACATGCTGCACAACCAGGGAAATGAAATGGTTGAAACAATTAATTTTTCTCACAATTATTCATCATTCTCATCTGCTTATTTCTTTGTTATTTGTCAGGTTATATGAGATGAATACCACTGATTAGACATACATATCTTACCAAATGGTAGTTGTTATAGGCTTTGCTTCTGTAACGTATAATCAAATTCTGATCAGCACTGGCGCCTTTGGTTCTGGACATATAATTTTAGATATGCTTCTGTTCTAATACTGAGTCATGAATATCTTCAGTGCCAAGGGAAACTGCTTCTCTGAAACTCAAGTGGATTTGAAAAACTGATAGTGATACTTATTTTCCCCAAATCATTTATGGTAGAGTCCTGTGAAATCACATGTCCACAGTCTCATCTCTGTTCCAAGGTGGAGCATCCTAATCTATCTTTTCTTCATTTGAATGACTCTTACTTTGGATTACTCTTTTCATCCTAATGATTAACTGGCTTTGATGCTTAGTGAGCATTCAAAAAAAGTTTTAAGAACTTTTTGTACAACTATTATCCTATTATTTATATATTATGTTAGTTATATAAAATACTTTGATTTTATACACTTTGGCATAACTTTATATTTGCCTTGAAACTGCATATTTTAGCTCATCTCAACAGCATATCTTTGCAAAAATTCAGAGAGCTCTGGAAATTTTATGGCAGTATTTTAATGCAGTAATCATTTTAAAATCAATATTCTATTTCCTAAGTTCAAGTAAAGGAAATTACTGGAAGTCACAGCTTTCTAAGTAAAGTTCCTGAATGCTTTAAAATTAGCACTCCTAATGTCAAAAAAGGGTAACTGAGTTTAAGACATTGATTGCAATGCTCATCTCAGCATGAGATTTTTTTTTTTTTTTTTTACATTTTAATTATCAAAATGTGCTATGCAAGGGATAATGGCAACTTTTGACATTTCAGTGTTAATATGATTCATTATCTTTTCTTCTGTGCCCAGGAACAGTGAATGAATTCCTTCACCTTGTAAAAAATATTGCTTTGGCAATTTGCACATTTGTTTGTTCCGCGGGCAGGTGGAATCCCAGACGCATGAGCTAAAGCATTGAATATAGACTGATATGCACAAAGACCACAAGACTAACAGAGCCCTTAAGAAAACAGCCAGGTGGAGCAAAAGCAAAAAAAAAAAAAAAAAAAAAAGCATTGTGGAGCTTTCTCACTCTTACTAGATTCATATTTTTTCAGTCTTCTGACATGGTTTCTCCCTTTTTCCGTCATTTCTTTATTGCTCTAATGACAGTTGGGGCAAGAACACATTAAAAGTGAAATCAAGAAAAGCTAGAAACAAACCTCACAAGCATAATATTCACTTCTTTTTGAGAGACAGGTAAACCAATGGAAGGGAAAAAGAAAACGTCAGCTATTTTTTGGTTCACAGTCAAAACAGGAAAAAAAAAAGGAAAGCTGACACACCTGACAGAGCAAATGTCTGTTATGAAGATAAAGCAGAGAGCCCTGAGAGGCTACAACTATGGGCCCGGGCAGAGTTTGTATAATCTGACTATATGAGAAGAATCTTTTCCCTCCTTTCATAAGATTCAGGGAAGCTGCAGCAGCACTGCCAAAAAGCCCTCAGGCTTCTGCAATCCCCCTTCAGCAAATCTTTGCTCTGTGATAGAGCTCATAGCTCTGTAGCTGGGTCCCAGCACAGCTAAATCAGCTGCTCAGTCACACGGAGCTGGATGACACCAAGAGATGAGACATGCTCAGCAGGAGAGGGTTTTGAAACTCAAGAAATCTGGCCTATTTTCACACTGTAACACAGGCAGGATACTGTCTTGAAGGAAGGACAAGCTCTGAAACATTGTCTAAGCTCTAACACTTTGTCTTCAAACAAAATGACTCAATTGAAATATCACGAGGACGAGTGGGATAGTTTCATGTATGAACAAAAAGAAGGAAAAGACCAATCTCTGTAGAGATTATAGAACATACCCTTAGCAGAATATCAAAATCTTTATGTATCGAGACCTTCAGATACATATCATCATCTTCAGGGAGAGGATGGAGAGGCAACACAGAGTTTGTAAGCAAGAATGTTCTATCCAGTTACAAAGTGAACAGAACTAAATGCTGTGAATAGAAAGGTAATGTACCACTTCTCTGTCCATTTCATGTGACAGATTTCCACTATCTTGGCAAAAAATACAATTTAAACTGTGCTACTTACAGGTTTGAGAATGACATTTTTTTTTTGTGGATATTATTCTCTGCATTTTAATCAAACTTTTAATGTGAAGTCTTGTGGAAAACCAGTGAAGAGCTACAATACACCTTGCTTCACTGATAACCGGGCACAGAGATGCTTTTAGAAAACATGCATACGCATTTCACTTATAAAACTCACCATCAAGAGGCCAGACAGGGTATCTCAGTCTTCACTTCGGGATTTGGTCCAAATAGTATCTGGAACACAACAAAAACATGCAAGCCAAGGTGTCATCCTTCAGCATAGCTAACTATCTTTCACATTCTTGCTCTGGTTCCTCAATTTTGAAGAGTCATTTCTACTTCTACCATCACTTCCTCTTCCACTGAACCAGTGAATGAGTTTCTGAGCTGCAGCCATCCTGCCCAACAAGTTAGTACCGACACTGGGTTAGTAGAGTTCTACTCGGAGGAAAGAGCTACCCTATTACCTAAGCAAAATGGTACTTGCCTTGCTTTGGACTTTTAAACGATGAAAATGTTAGCTGGGTAAATTGGAGATTGCTATAATCCTGTGAATTGTACTTCATACTTAATCTGATGAAAAAAAAATATATGTAGGCTTTTTTCTTTTTTATCTGCTACGAAACAGAAAAGTGATTCACTTTCAGATATAGCTCTAGTATTCCACCTGGAAACTTGATTATTTAGTAATAATAAAAGAAATCAATTTTTTATCCCTGTGTACAAAATAATAACATTTTTTCCTGTTAAATTTTACACAATAATCCAATTATTGTACCAGCAAGGTAAAGCTACTAATGTCTTTGCTTTTAAACAAAGTGTTTTTGTGTGACTTGATCTCACATGATGAAGGGAAATACTATTCCTTTGGGAGGTTATGTAATATTTAATTTCATTGGATTTGGTGTTCCTTATTTTTCAATGAATCTGAGAACTTATTTCCACATACAACAATTCAGAGCAACATTTAAGATTTATGAATTATTGTGTCTGAATGCCTCTAAATTTATGTTGGTATCTTTGTATACCTTTAAAACATACATGTGTGCACAACTACAAGACCAAGAGAAAAACAGGAACAAGATGACAGCGACACTGTAAAAATAACAAACTTATAAAATCAAGAACTCATTATTGGTTTCTGCCTTACAATTAACTGTAGTAGCAGGGACATATCTCAAGGCAAAGTTCTCTGATATGATAAAAAGAGGGAAAATCTTTTCAATGCTGTTAACTATTTCAGATTCTTGCCTCCTTTCTTCATTTTTTATACCTGCTGCTGATTTAATATATTTCTTTAGTGATGCAGAGGAGTAGCTTAATGTTGTATCATAAAAGCAACTGGACATCATGAAAGTAATCCAGAAACACATTTATCTGATTATCTCACACTCTCAATCTCTTCTCTAGGTCATCCTCATGAACAGGAAATAGGTTTTTATTGTTGTTCTTTCAGTTTTGTATGAAAAAACAATCTCAGAAATGACCCTGAATCTCCATTGCTATTGTCCTTTACTAAATTTAGGCACATACATATTTTTGACTTTTACATTAGCCATGATGCTGAAGGACTAAAAACTCACACAATGCTAATATTAGCAACTGTTTTATGGAATACATTTTAAATTTCTCAACTAACATATTCGTCACATCATAAAAACAACAGTATTTGCTACATTAGCCAATAATGACACCATTTTATCTTTAGTTTCTTTATTTAAAATCAGTTTATTTTTCAGTTTATTTCAGCCATAAGAAACTCTTCTCTGATAAAATCTCACTATGTTGGAATGGTAAGCTCTTAGCTATATTTACTTAAGAAAATAACACAACTATACAACCCACAAATCATGATCATAAAGAAAAATCTGTCTGCTATTTAATGATAAACAAAGTCAGAAAAGTACATAAGAAATCTATAGGAAATTCAAGAAAAATACAGAAAAATAAGAATTTCCAATAGGCTTTACCTCAATCCAAAATTCTTTACTGGAAATAAAGCATTAATAAATGGTTTTACACAAATAAATACATATTTGACTAGGTGAAAGTGTCTGAAATGTGAACTCCTCCTGTTTCTAAATTTCAGACTATACCAAAAGTCAAAATAATGGGCTATATTGGCCAAAGGTTGGTTACAAGAGTCTTTATTTTGCAAACTATACAGAAACAGTAAAAAAGAAAATGCATTATATTTTTTTCAATATTACATAGGATAAACATTAAATTTAGTATTTAATGTGTAGAAATTAATTCAAATAATAAACTGATTTTCCTTTTAATTAACTGCAGATGGAAGTCAGGGAAACCAGTGATCCACTGTTGAAACTATACATCCTGTGGTATAACATTACATTATACAGGTAATTTCAGTTTTAATGTGGGCAGAAAGCAATAGATATGATATGAATGTGTTGGAGTCCGAAAATGTCTACACAATTAATTAACATGCTAACATAAATACAGTGATTAAAATAATTGTCTCTACAGCCAAATCCAAAGTGCTACTCTACACGATAATCATAATCTAGTCCACATGGTAATTACATGACAATAGGGGGAAAAAAAAGAATTAAAATAACCCATTTTTTTCATTCCAGCAGCAGTATCTATACTGGTATTAATTTGGTAATTGGGTGTGCTTAGCTATCATCGCCTAACATCCTATACTGGTATGCATGCTAAAACCTCTCTATTTCTATTTTGCAAGGCACCTTACAATACGTTCTCTAAGATTCTGCACTCGTATCAGAAAACATGAATTAAGATAAGGATGCAAAACTATGTCCTGAATTAAGAAAATAAAAAAAGTATAGTTAGTTATTTTTAAAACTATCTTGGGACAAGTGCCAATACTCCGAAATAGATACATGTATAAAGGTAATATATTTTTAAGCAATTTTTTTTTTCTCATGTAAAATATTTTACGCTAATCTGATTAGAGAGACAGAGAAACAAAAAAGGGTGAAGTAATTAAGCTGCTTGAGTAAGAATGATAAAGCCTATATGAGGTTAACATGAAAGAAAAAGGACAAGAAAACTTTAGATTTACAGAATCAGTGCTTGTCCATGCTACTGCTTTTGAAAATTCCTTTCAATAACCTAGCCATTTCCTAACAAAAACATACCTACAAATGCAAACACAAATGAGGATCTTGCATTATTTTTCCCTCCTATTATATTTTTCTGCATACCTTTGGTTAATTAAAGACTGTTGAGATGCTACTTGTGCACTGCAGTTCTTCTACTGTAATACTCTTTTTATTTATTTTATGCACAATTTGCAAAGCCTGCAGGGCCTAAATCATTGACAGTTACAGTATGTGTTTTGAAGAGCACACATAGAATTCCAAATAAGGGCAAAAATCTTTTTCATAGAAGTTTTTAAAAGTCTGGTTGTCTTTATAGTATGTTTTGCACACTTATATTTTCAGTAGCACATCACATTTCTTTCTTCAGGCTAGACTTCCAAAGTGTTTTTCTTCATCGCAAAGGCATTTAATAACTCAAGAGCACATAATATAATGATTCTTATTTAAACAAAAAAAGTCTATGACTCCAGTTGCAATGTTGTAATAATCATACAAAATATACATGTTTGTTAGAATCCTTTTGATCTTGCAGAGCAAAGGGATTTTATGAGATGTCACTTTGTGAATTTTAGAAAGGTACAATTAATTCATTGACCCCTAATATTATCAAATATATCCATCATGGTCGTCGTCATCATCTACATCATCATCTCCTTCATCTTCATCATCATCCTCAATTTCATCTTCATCATTCATTATTTCATCTTCATCATCTTCATCATCTGTCCATCCATGGAAATCACCCGAGGCAAAATCACCTGAAGTCTCTAAATCAATAGCTAAAAAGATATGATAGTTATATAAAGGAGACACAAAATTCAGTATATATTTATAGTATAATATCTATGAGTATACAAAGAACATGAAAGAATATTTAGTTTCAATTCAATTATTTATCTTACCCTAAGCTCTTGGACATAAAATAAAATATAAAAAATATAAATAATCAAAACCACTTTAAAAGGGATGAATTTCTCAAGGGGTTAGGAAGGAAAAACTCCTTGTAACTCCTTTGTACACAAACTGAAAAAAAAAGAAAAAAAAAGAAAAAAAAAAGGCAAATTGAATTCACTATCACACTGATTACCCAAAGGGATTTCATCAAGCATTTGTTGGCTTCTCTACCGCTACTCTAAATCATTGATTTGCTCTAGCTTTATATACACTAAGCCAAACACATATATGACTAACTATTAATAACTAACAAAGCAATAGGAGAAAAAAATAATGAAATAAGGATAACATTATGATTTACTTCAAAATCTACCTAATTGGGTCCCAGTTGTCTTCTTACTGAAGATATTTGATTTGTAATGAAATCAAATGATTTGTAATGTAACGGAACACCTCTAGGCCAAGCCCCACTGAGTGTTCTTACACTTACCACATTCTGCCACACCGTTTATTCTGGATCCTGTTACTTCGTTACCGTATCTGTCAACACACCAACATTGCCCTACGCTTCCATGGCACTGGCTTGGCTTGTAGTACCCATCTTCATCACACACAGGAATGTACTGCCCTGTGATGCATAAATAGCATAACAATAACAATACCAATATTAATAACCTCTTGGCCAATGTAGTAATTATAAGAGAAAGTAGGATACTCATTGCAGACTCTCCACTGACTGGTTTATTTTCTATTACTAAATTTAGTTAAGCAGCTTATATCCAATATAGGACAGAAAATAAAAGATATTACTGTTGGACTGATTTCAAGTAATAAAAGTATCCCTTTAAGTTTTTTATTGGTACATATTTGCTACATATTCCTTCATTGCCATTGACATTGTATCAGTCAAGATCTTTGGTTTCCATAAGCTAGAAAAGAGATATGTAACTCACAACGCTAAATAAGATGCACTGTAATCAATGGAGTGCACATAAGTTAGTCTGAATAATCAGATCAGGCTTCCTGAAATATCTGCGGAAAGGCTTAGGAGCTATTTTTATTTAATGTATATTTTACAATCCATTTAGTGATCCACTCATATTTTACCACAGAAGACAACCACAGTGCAATACAATAACTATATTCACACACACAAAAAAGCAAAATAATATGCGTTAAACCTAGGTGAACTAGGTTCTAAAGCCAAAAGGCTTTAGATAATACATAATAATAAACAATCCATTGATGGTTTTCATTTGGAATGAACGGAGGGCTTTTTAAAGAGCCATAAGACATAGATAAATCACAGCATAGAAAATATTCATCTGAAAACATTTTGAAGTGTATAGTTACAGTGAGAAGTCATCCTTAGAAGAATTAGAGTTTTGACTACCATGGGCCATGGCTTTTATTTTAGCTTCTATACAAATGCAGAGGGTAAAATTAAGATTTGACTTTGTAAAAATCATGAAAAATTAATAGTGATACTGTATAGATTCTTTCACAAAGAAGATCTCAATTACTTAAAGAATATTATAGTAAAGAATCAGCAGAGATACTAATTTAGGAGTGCCGAGGCTGCCCCCTCCATACCAGTAAAAATGTACATTCTATTGGGGTAATAAAACAGACGTAATATCTTTTTGGTAGGTAAGGTAATAAAACTAAGTTTAATAGCTTTCAAAAACTTCATAAATTTTGTTGCTGGAATTTACTGCGGTCTATCTTTGTTGGATTAATATTGATTTTATGTTGCTCTTCCACTAGTGTTATTTATGTAAGCAATAAAACTTTCAAAAGAATGATCTATGGCTCACCTAAGAGCTTCTTTCCTCCTTGCTGCTTCTGAATGTTGCTGAGTTCCGTCTGGCAAGGTGGATCTAAAATGAAATAAGAAAGGTTAAAAAGTTTACGCCATGAAAGCATATGATTAAGTTTTTATGGTTTGCTACTTTCTAAAGTCATTCTAACTACTGATCTTAAGAAACACACGTCTCATATTAGCAGTCATGCCTAAAGCTCTGAAAGAAAATAATTATTGCACCTTGCTACAGCTCCAGAATTATGAACTGGAGCACCACCATGGATTTGTGCAAAAGGCCATTCCCACTTAACCCATTTCAAAATGAACATCTAGTCACTACTCTGGAGGACTGAGGGATGCCAAACCAAATCAGTAACTATATTATTCCCAATTAATATAGAAACTAGGGTGCTTCTGTGAAGCTTGTATTGATTAGAATCAAAATGGCTCTTTTGATTCTCTCTCATTTCTCTGTTAGAACTCACGCTCATGTTCTGTATTTAACATATTGTACTTACAAACTATTTTCTCCACTAAGGTTTGCAAGATTGTGATTCTCTCATGGCAATTTAAGAGTGGATAGCAGGTGTTTAAAGTCCCATGTTCAGCAAACTAAGTTGAAAACAGTGGTAAAAGTTTACTTTGAAAGCATAACATGCAGAGATAGCTCTAGGAGATATAATAGATATTACATTTTAATTTTACACTGTTCAGATGCATAGGTTGCTCTAATTTTCTGTTCTCTCTAAAATGCACATCACAGTATCACAGCTCAATGTATAGGAAAGAAATAAGATAAGAATGTTTATATGTTACTGTTGAATAAGTGAGAGGATCAAAGACAGCAAAGTAGTAATCTTTGAACATTGATACATTAGATCACTAGCATAAAGGCATTTCCCACTCTGTATCAGCAATAATGTCACTGAACTCACTCATATGTGTCTTTTAACTTGCACAGATCTCACACAATATTCTTCTAATCTCACTCACACTGTCTGAATACTAATTGCATTTTTCACTTTAACAAACTTTGATTATATTTAGAGTATCTTTGCCAAGCCATTAAGTCAAGGTTCTGTTCTGAAACAGAGTGAAATACAGTCCATGCAAACTTCTCACGCAGTTCAAAGATCCGTAAGACCTAGCTAGGACATGTTTAGACCAGAATCCAGTTGCTTTACAGAGTAATTACAAAAGTCACTTGAGTGGTGGTAGTCAAAAGCAAATTCCCCAAATTTCTCTGAAAGGAGAACAAAAATTGAGTCTTGCAATTGAGTGAGCTGGGAAAGAATTCCGGACCCAGAACAGAGAAACACTGGATGGACAACAGAGTCCAGGAATAGAAAGAATATATTGACATGAAGATGGCTTCTGGAAATGTTCAAACACTAGTGATAATGCCAGCGGAGCTCCTGGTGACCAGATAGCCCTTTGGCTGGTATAGACTACCTATACTCACAGGCCTTTTGTATTATTCATGGCACTTAACCCAATAGATGGAAACTGGAAGCCAATGGTAACCCCACACTGAGAACTGGCTGTTAACTCCTCTTAGCTTTACATTTCAAATGCTATTTACATTTCTTCTTAGGAAGATATATTTAAAGAAGCTTACAAAGATTTAGAGTGAAACGGTTGTCTGTTCAATCCTTGGCCTCAATTCTAGTGGGCCAAGTTTTCACACTAAACATATAATGATTATTTTTAGCATCAAGACCTTAAAGTAGGCTTAAATTCTAAAATGCTGTTCATGGGAGTCTTAGTGCCAGAACAAAATTTTAAGTAATGCCTTTCAAGCAATTTTATCTGTGTGCCATTCAAAACCTCTGGGACCTGGCATCACTGGGCAGGTTTCAGCTTTGCTAAATTTAGTTATTTAAGTACCTAGACTTTGAGTATTTGCTGAAGAAATATAGTCTAATATGTTTTTTTGTAAGAAGTGTTTTAATAGCAAGCATGCTCACTATTATTCCAGATATATTCAGCACCTTTCAAAGGTAATGCTTCTGTCTTTCCTGATATTTAAAGATTTAAATTCTTAATTGCACATATGCAGTAACATAATAGTTCATATTTCCCATGAAGCTGTATTTTCAACATTCTGAGGACCAATTATCTCTCAAAACACAGGTATTTCCAATTATTTTGCAACCTATTTTGTATCATAGTGCACACAAGTACCAGGGGCAAGAGGGATCTACCAAAGAAGATGGCAAATATACTGACGAGAAGAACTTATCTAGATAGAAAAAAATAAGTATTTTGTTCAATGGAGAAATCCTAAATTAGAAACACAGAAGTGTATAAATGAACAGTAATATGTGGCAAAGCAAAGTTGATGGACTATGTCTAAACAAAAAACTTCATTTCCAGCTATAAATCTTAGGTGGTATGATTGAAAATAGGCATAGCACTAATCAAAAGAAAACAAGACATTATGAGAAAGTTACTCACCTAAAATTCTGCTTCTCAGAAGACAAGTCTTCAAGATTCATACTTAAGTTTCACTTCTCAGGACAAAAGTGGTATAAAATACTTAACAACTAACAAGAAATCACTCTGGTGCTTAAATCTGTTGAAGAGAGCGGCAAGCTAGAATTTCAACCAGATTTCTTTTTGTCCATAGTACATACTTTTTCTTCTTTCTCCAAAATGTAATGCTTCCATCTGCACTTTCTAGCTAATTCCCGAGTTTGGGAAGATTGCTTATAGATTCTGAATTTATTTTGGTAGAAAAGCTACTTTATTGGGCAACCTTTAGAAGTCTTGAACAAAGGAGACCTATCCTTTACAAAAATCACTGTGTGGAAACTTCCTTTGAAATAGAAATGAACCTGACACAGAAAAGTCAGGAGGATGATCTGAATAAAAACAAAAGACCTAATCATCTTTCTCCTTCATGATTCTTCCATAAATGTGGCTTGAACCAGTATCACTGCATGGTTCTATGCGATTCATGAATCCACTAATCATTCAGTTCTTCTGTGCTCAAAGCATTGATGAATACTGGTATTGAATATAGGCCCTTGAGACATCTAATTTCGGTTGTGACAAGAGGTGCTGCCAGTTACTTATTACTACCACATTTTGAGGCCTTCAGCACATTAACAGAACAATGGGTGTAAAACTAGTACACTTGTCTACAAATTTCCAGGATTTTCAGAAGAAATGTCTCAAGAAGCTGTGAGCCTTTAGTGAGCCTCTAGCTTTCTCAGATTCTCCAGATTTTTGATTAGAGAACAGTGATTTTCCATATCAAGTAGATAATTTATGTCAGAACACCCCACTTCTGACATGCAGTCCATTGCTGATTAAAGCTGCCATGTTGTGTCTTGCTTGTGCTTGGGGCTACCTATAATTATTATTGGATTATTGCAATTTTAACTGTAAGGACCTGAAACAGTCAATACTGCCCTTAAAAAAAACCTTCTGGGGACCTCAGTTATGTGTTAGGATGCATTCTGCTTTTCTTCAAAATCATGTGTAAACATATTTAAATGTCCTGCAATCTGAATAAACAGATGTAATAAACATGAATCACAATCTTGATCATTCTTCTGCAAGATGCATTAGTTCAAAAGTCATAGAGCAGTCTTCCATCTTTCACAGACAGAATAGCCTGTAAGAAAAGTAATGGTATCAAGGCATCAAGAGACATGTCGGACATATGTGGAAGGCTGCAGCAAGAAGATGTTTAGGTACTAAGCCTTAATATTCCAAGAAAACCTGGGCACTTTCCCACTCGTTTTTAGCAGTGATGCAACAAAAATCAGGCTGTAATAATGACAAAGCCCTGGCAGAAAAAAAAAAATGTAGCCTTACTGAAAGGCCAACACTTGAAATTGCCTCCGCATTTAGAGCGATAAGTGTTAAGCTAGCATCAAAAAACTAAGAAAATAAGTTTTGAAGACAGGCACTGAAGTATTTGAATGAACTGTAGTTGAAAGTGGAGGGCAACAGGGACAAAGGCATAAAGAAGGACAGTAATGCACTGGGAAATGCAGATGCTGAAGCATTGCAGAATGTCTTGGATGTATCTCAGAAATAATAAATCACATTGAAAGCAGGACTGAGGCCAAGGAAATATGCAGTAAGCACTTGAGAAGAGTTTAAAAAAGAGTCAAGGTGGAACAGCTGTTAGAAGATCCTTTTCTGAGCAAGAAGCAACTGACTTGAGTATTCATAAGATGACGTTTATGTTAACTAGAAGTAATATGCAGTAATGGTCCTAGTGTACTCTAACTCATCACAAAAGACCCGAGGCAGAAATAAGAATGATACTGCAAGTACTTGTCTGATTTTGACAGTCTTGGATTGAGAAGTTAGGATCAAAGAACATGAGGTTTTCCCAGAGAATGACCTAAGCAAATATTCAAATATCACAGTGGAAGTGTATTGTAAAACTGTCCAGAAAACATCTGCTGTGCTCAATGAATAGAGCTCTCTCCGTGACAGAGCTTACTTTGGTTAATCAGAATGAAATCGATGTTTCTCTACCTAGCCATTTCCTTCATAGCACAGGTCTAGTTAGAGATTTTATTTAGAACAAAGTACAAGATTTAGCTTAATGCTGAAAATCACAGATAAAGAATTCTGTGGTCACTCATACTCTAGGAATCTAGGGCTTGCACATCACGTAGTTGTACACAGGCTAAGATAGAGAAAAATAAACGCCAAAAGATGACTGTAAGTATTTTTCTCTCCTTACATCTTTAGAAAAAGTAGAAGATGGGTTTTGTTTACAGTGTTAATTTGGAGAGATGGAATGCATATCAAATGTGCAAGATTTCACCTTATTTGCAGTGCTGAGGCTACATCGTCTTCAATATACAGCCAGACATCTTGCTAGTATCAGCAACAATCTAATCTGTTTTAAATCATCACCTTATTATAGCAACATGGGCAGGAAAGGAGAAAAAATAGAAAAAGAGAAGGAAAACTTAATGCTGGATTGTGCCAAGGTGCCCCTGGTAGTCTGGTCACAGCTTCTGGTCATTAGGGTGCCACTAGTATGACACAGTGGTGTTAAGATCAGCCCTTTATGATACCTTCATTGATTTGTAGCAGTACCGTGATCAGATATTTTGGACAAACAGTATTTATAGGCTATAGAACATAAAACTACTTGAACTAATTTATGAAGGTGCTTTCTTAACGTCCTGATTATGCAGTACACACATTATATGAAATTGGTAGGACAGCCAGCTGGTATAAGAACCTTGGCTCATATTCAGCCAGATTTTCTGTGCTGTACTTTGTCTGACAATTGACAAGAATCAGTGCTACCAGCCAAAGACTCAAAGTGTTTATACACCAACCTCAAACCATTGTGTATTTTGTAAAAAAAAAAGAAAAAAAAAAAAAAAGCACATCATGTTCTTGAAGAACCACTTGGCTTCTGGTATAGGTAACGTTTCGTATTTTAGTTTTGGTAACAATACACTGCCTATAAAAACGAAAGACAAAAGACTATTTTGTAATAAAAAAAAACCAAAAAACTGTTTTGAAAGGTGAAATGTTAACTTTGCAACTGGGAAAACTGTCAAATTAGAGTGGGCATTTAGTTACTATCCATCTACAGATTTATAACTAGCAAATGTGGCATGGTAAGAATCTTTACTCCTACAGGAGTCAGAATCAAACTGTAAATGCTGATGGTTAACAGGAATTTATCAGGATAGTTTCAAAGGCACAGATGAGATCTAAAAAAGGAGATTAAATTTTCAAAGGTTGATGTGCAAACTTTTCACCAAATTCGTCTTACCTCTTCTACTGATAAACAGCAGGAATGTGGGGCTTAGTTACGATTTCTCCCCTTGAAAATCTCCCTCATGTTGATAAGAAAAGCGAATGGATATTTTTGTCCAGTTTCAGCCAATAACTAATGAATAATTTTTTAAATTCACTACAGTTATTTTGATTATATAATTGGTGATGACTCTGCTAAATCTAAAATTATTATATCATCCTCAGAAAAAAGATTCTTATAGGTTGTGTTTATTTGCTTAACCTAATCACATCAGGATGTTAACAAGAGATTCATATAGCTATTAAAAATCAATTGGCCCAAATGACTGAAAATAGCTTTATGCATGATGTTCATTCAATTATTTTGTAGGCTCTCAAAATAGAACATTAAGTTGCTCTAGTAGAATAAACTTTATTTTGTAACGTGGGTGAGATACACAGGAAAAGAATTAGTCTAAGTCATTTTGTTCTTTTATTTTGGTCCCTTTTCTCTGCATACTTAGTGGAAGTTGGCATGAGAAACAATATTCCCGTGAAAGCCTTAGCTGCAATTTTACACTTAGCATCCTTGAATTTCTAAGAGCTTTTCTCTTTAGTCTCTTTAGCTTAGTTTTTTTTTGTCTGTTTTTACTTCTTTTTACATATTCACAATCGATCTAAAACCCTAAAACAAATTTGCAGTTCATTGTATTCTTTTAAACATGTTCAGAAAAGATAAAATACTCCAGAAAGATCAATCATCTACATGTGCAGGCTGCTTTCATCTTTTACCTTGCTGTCTTTGGAAGCAGTAGCACCACTCGTTGTTAGATATCAAACTGTCCTTGTACGTGTCACAAGAATTGAAGAACGCCCTGGTGCACGGTTCATTCTTGTCAAGGTAAATGCTTCCAAGCTCTGACTGGTCCAACAGGAGGTCATAGTTCGTATCAAGCCTGTTAAACATCCAGCCAAGGGAGTCTTTGCAAATTGGCAAAATGCTGGTATCAAATCCTAGAAGGCAAGGAAAAAAAAAAAAAAAGTAGATAACAGGAAAGATACAGAAGGGACCATGCTCAAAAATGCCGCATCATGGAAATTGCTCCCGTGAATAGTATGATCTATAGTGCAAAATAATGGTATGCTATTGAAATACTGTGTATAAATTATATCTCAACTTTATTTTAAAAAATCATTAAATTCATCTGGTAAGAATATTAATCCTACCATCAGTCTAAAAGCATTTAGAAATATGAGCTTTCTTGTCAAATATTATACCTATAGTGCACACATTACGTAGAATAATAAATGAACTACAGTGATTTCCAGGAAAATGTTTCTCTTGCAGAATCTTAGTGATTTCATAAATCAGGAGAGGGAAGCTTAAGTAGTTTGCAATGTTTACAGAACTAAGCAAAGGTATAAATTACAGGTAATTCACTGGAGTCCGTGTGTTTCCACCTGTTATGTACATTGAATTTTGTGAAAAAGGATCATACTCAGCTCTAGCCGTGCTTTGAAAGTTAAGATATTTCATCTTTGCTCTACGTCTTGGAGAAGGCCATCAAAAAGATGACTGCTAGGAGCAGTCTGCTGCCAATATCAGAGCTGCTCTTACAGTCTGCATCTTTCCAAACTCTTCTGTGGAAAAAGGGCCACAAGGAACACACAAAGCTCATTATTCTTGAAACCAGAGCTCAAAGCTCGCCTCTGTTTTTCCTGCACTGACCACAAAGAACATGAAGATTTGCATGTGGACATGTGTGAGAAATCCAGAAACAACCAGGTCTCTTCCATCTGTAGAAGCTATGAGCTGTGTTCCATATGCACACATTTTCACCGTGTTCCATGCATGGTTCCTGCCATGGAATAGGGATTCTACAAGTGCCCCATGCTAGGTGCCATTCATGCATCATTATTTGAAAGCACCATGGCATGTTATAGTTACTCCAGGCATGAGCTATTGATCAATTACATCAGCCACAAATTACTGGAATTTTTAATATTTTATGATCTTATTAAAAAAATCACAATTTCTTTGACATTCATGCTGGTGAGTCACGTTTGGCTTATGTTGCATGTGACCAGGCAGTTGAGCACACACTTCAGTACAGAATTAGTGCTTACTAAATGCAATTCTCCTAAAAGCTTTTAGGTTAAAAATGAAAACAATGAAAGGAAGAAAACTGGTGACTGATGACTCATTACCTAAGGCATCAAAAAAGTTAAAATGAGAGCTCGGTTTAGCACACAAAAATTCCCAGCTTCTACTACTCTATTATTAAAATAAGTAAATTCTATTTGCTTCATATAAAATTCAGTTTGGGTCCTCACAGCATGTATGTATTTCTCAGGATCTGATCCTTTTATAACAAATGAAATATATACAATGTCTAATGGCTTGCTTTGGGAAATGAATAAGCTAGAGAGGGAATAGAAAAAGGATGCTTCATGTGACACTGCCATTGTGGACTTCCAAGACTACTTTTACTAGGTTGTTTTTCATTCAATTTTCTTAACAAAAATCACAGATGTAATTTCTCTAAACACCATCACTAGAAGCTCTTCTAAAATAAAACAAATCTTTTTTTACTTTTGTATCTATATGCATCATTCAAGGTGATTATCATTGTCAGTAGCACAATTCTTAGGTCTTCTAGTAACATACTTCTCTGTACTCACATAAATCTGATGCATGGTTTGGGTTTCTGCTGATAGGTTGGAACAAATATAGATTGCATGCTGGTGATGCAAAAAAAGGAGAGTCTGCTTTTCTCCTCCAGAAGAGGAACATGGAAACAACAAAACGGAACACGGAAACAGGGATGGATCTTTTGTGTCAAAGTAAATTATTGTACAAAAAAGCCCATCAGTCTATGGATTTTTTTTTTTTTGATTGAAGAATTATTTTCAAGCTTGGAACACAATAGTTTTAAGTTAGTGTTTGTGGTCCATATTGGAAAAACACACATTTTTATTATTAGGTTCTAAATATTTTAGGATACTGTGTTACATATTTAATAAAGGTCTCCTATGAAACAGAAAAAAGAAACTGCGCTTATTCCGTTCCCCTCATTCAGTTTCCAATATTGCTTTAAATAGAAGGAAATTTATCTGGGGTGACAGTGACAGACCAGGGAACAATTTTAAGGCCTCATGCTCTACTGGATGACAGTTGGAATGATGTATTTCTGAAGACATTTCCTTATTTTTCCTTCATTGCCATAACCAGAATTAACTTGTGAATTAATCTCATCCTCCATTTCTATTCCTCCAAATTTTCTCACTTCTTTAAAACAAGTGTGTTCAATAATGATATCCCACTGGATGTTCATCTATTAAGTTTGTCATAATTATGAACAGAGTTTGACAACGATATACCATAGCTGACATGTCAGAATTAATAAACTATTTTAAAAGAAAAAGAAATTACATAACATACTTCTTGCATTAGTTCTTATTCTTCATTACTACATAGAAAAAAATAAAGTTTAGTTTCATTATAGTTGTCCTAAAATATCTGTGAAGTTGAAACATATATTGAGGAAATCAGCATGGCTTATCAGTTCTAGCATTTTACTAAATAATTTTGTCATGTAATCATTTCAAAAAGTGATCATGTCCTACCTTAAAAGTTTTTCTTTATTTTTCTTCTAAATATGCTTCTCAAGTTTTTTTATTATTATTACTATTTACAGGTCTTACTCTTTCCTAGCTCTTAATACTTTCTGGCATTTAGAATTAAAGTGCTTCACAGAGAGAAAGATTCATCTGCCAGTGCTCGTTTTGGGATGCAAAGCAAGCCAAACTCTTCAGGACTATCACTTACTGTGGGGTACTGCAGAACTGTTTGAAATATAGAGCAAATATTGTCTAGATGATAAAGATTTTTAAAAAGCCAGAATACTTCCAAGGAAAGGCACATGTGGCCACAACAAATGGCATCATTTAATCAAAAACGGAGCTGCCACTTCCTCCTGAAGAGCTAAACCACAGCAAGAGGGTTACCTGAGCACCATGTTCCCAGCATAAACCCTTAACAGATTAATGGGATAAAGTAAAATTCTTGGTCCAGTCTTTAAGAATCTTTAGGCAACTGTCCCAGTTTATGCTAAGATTACCCAAGAACTGCCCTCTCTCTACTCTTATATTGAAAAATAATACAGCTTTTACTCGTCAAGGTGACACACTAGAATAAAAAGAGCCAGCAAAGCAGTTAAGGATATACCAGGAGTTAAACCTTTGCCAACATGCTTTGGCACATTAGGTACAACTATCACCAGGTGACCCAGAACTAAGAAATCAATTACTTCAGGTCACAGACTGCGAATTTTATCACATTGGGAATGCTGAGCTTGCAGAGTTTTCAGAGCAGGGACACGTACGAGAAAAAAAGGGAAAGCAAAGGGAGAAAATAGTGTCCTAACAAGAATAATATTTTTTTCTTCTTGGTAATGGCTAGGCTATTACACCAAAAAGAGCAAAATTGTTGCTTAGATATTTAAATTAGAGGAAAGATTTCTTTTTCTCATTTTATCTGCTTATTTGAAATCTCTTTCCATATATTAGAATGGTCTTTTATGCAACTATATCTGATTGTCATCTAAAACTAGTGAAAATGAACGAGAAGGATTTAGGGTTTAACTGAACTTCACCAATGCATATACTGCAAGACAAGTTGATTTAGAAAACTGTAAAGTACCAGGCTCTTCTGGATAAGCTCCTTTCCTCAACCAGAGCAATCTCAAAGGAAAATATTGCTGGGAAATAGACCCCTCATGCATGGCTTACCCAACAGCCATCAAAACATTACAACAAAAGGAGCCAACAGAAAGTTCCTGCATTTCTGTTTTTTTTCTCAGGGGAGAATTTTGATTCTTAGTAAATATAATCTGCTTTTCAAGGGAGATTATTGTTTGCCCGGTTATTAAGCTTGTAAGTAATAAATCCTTGTGTGCATTGGGGAAGATGATAGCTTTTGTGATTGTTTATGTGGAAATCAAAGCAGTATTTTGGGTCACATATTGCATTGTACAAAAGTTGTGTATTTAGTATGCCAAGAGAAGCTGCATGATTCCTTCCAGTATGCGTTTCCAGGAAAAGACAGGGACAAATCACCCAAGCGAATAAACACATGCAAAATTAGTAGTTCTTCTAGCAGTGAGGGTTTAAATCACTAATTAGAAAATGATGCCTGCTATTAGAATGTAAACTGCTGAACTGTAAGACAACTGTAAGACTTTTCACTTGAAATTAAAGACTAAACTAAATATTTCTGATAACCAGAAAAAAATAAAACAAAGTACTAATAACACTAGGAAATGGTTAGTGTGCTAGAGGGCAGATGTCTAGAGCACAGACCTTGCTTGTGCAGCTGCAAGCTCCACAACAAGAAGGTTTCAGCTTGTGTCAGATTTGTTGAATATTCTGATTATTGGATAACTTTTAACCAACCGCATGTTACAGCTGAGACCTGCAGTGAACAAGCTGCACCAAATTTCACTTCCTAAAGAAGTTGTACCAGAACATGCTTGAGGAGAACAGACTGAAGCAGGAAGAGGACTGAGCAGCTGTGATTGCTTTCTGTCATATTTGCTCTTTGTAAAAGGACTGATCATGCCAGAGTCTTCTGGCTCCTTACCAGCCCAAGAAAGAGCATTAGACTTTCTTGCCTAAGACTGTCACTGTGATTACCCACACAGGAGCAGAGCCAGGATTAGTGCAAGATTTAGGGGTCTAAGGAGTTTAAGGACTTAGGATAAAACCTTCAAGTCATTGACTCACATTTTATAGCAAAAGGTGCATGGAAATGAAATGAAGCAGACCTGCAAAGTGCATTTGTGGAAGTTGGTATCTTGAAATCTCCTTTTTTCCACTAAATTTTTTTTTGAGAATTTTACATGGAAAAAATATTCAAGGTGAAGACTATTGCTGAAGGCCACTGTTGACCACCTTGTCAACAGACTGACAGCAGGGATGAGTTTTGGCTATTTTATTAATAGGAGTGATGGCTAGCTTAAAGAAAAAGTTAGTTGGAGAGAGAAAAATAAAATAAGAGAATTGCTAAAATAAACATCTATATAGCTTTATAGAAAATAGGTGAAATTACTCAATTTCTTCAGCCTTTTCCAAGTAAAAATGGTCTTACTCTAGGTTTGTGAAGGTATTTTGGCAATTGCAATATCATATCCTACCTAGATGTATGGCTTTTCTAGACAAGCTAATTATAAGCTATTTTCTTTAATATTTCTTCTATTTTCTATTGTTTTCAAAATTATTAGTATATTGGAATCTAAGTAATCACATTCTTCCCAGGCTGTAAGAAAATTCTGTTTATCTTTAGTCTTTCACTGTATAACAAGACAAGTGCATAAGAAATATTCTTCAGGTACAGGCTGCCAGTTAGCAAAACTGTTTGTGGGACTGTGGTATTTCCCGTGATCTGCATTTGATGCGTTAACTCCCTTTATTAATATTTAAATTCATTATATAATTAACACAAAAACTAAATAAAAAAACTAAATGAGAAAATGTTTTTAAAATATTTGAAAATTTTGATAAAATTTCACTTAAGTTTTCAATGCCCTAGCCATCTGCACAGGAATAATAATGGAACCAGGGAACACTTTTCTTTCCCATATGTATCATCTAATTAGACAAAATTGCTTAAGAAGACAAGATTGAAGTGTTTATACAGCATTTACAATGGTCCTCTTAGATATATACTGTCTGTATACATATGGATGCAAAAGGCAGTTTGGAAATTAAATCTCACTAGAATATTTTCTTTTATAAATAGGTATCAGTTAAAGAAAATTCTGTACCCATTGGTGAAAATACACGATAGGTGTCTTTTTAACTTGATATCAGCATATTAACCTAAACCTTCTATTTTGTTGTTGTTATTTACCCAAGGATTCTTTTTTTTGTTCTTTAGGTATAGTATTCATTATTGTAAACTTCACTGTGGATTAAATAACAGCTATAACAATTCTGAAAAGCACCAGCAAGGCATTGTCAACTAGTACTAGAGCTACTTTGGTTAGAAGGTCAGAAATGCCCTTTTTTAATAAATACTGTCCTAAAAGCCACCAGAGACTGAAATATGAAAAACCCAAATGTAAATGAAAAATCAAAAAGGATGTCACAAATTGCTTTAAAGTGATAATGTGAAAAAATAACATATACAACAATGCTTATACTTCTATAAAGAACACTAAAAGCAATCTATTTTTAGGATATTTAACACATAAAATTAGCCTGCTAATAAAATATATATATTTGTATTACGTTATGTAGGGAAAAAAAAAAGAATATTTGATCACTTTCTGTCTTCAGGACTGCATTTTCCACTGCCTTTCAAATTAATTCAATCTAGTTAAAATGTCCAGAATACATAAGATTATTTGCCTTTGCAAGCAATCTGATTGCAGTTAGATGTCTGCAACTTGAGTAGTTGACTATACAGTGAAAAATAATTATGAAAAAAAATGTCAAGGGTCACTCTTCAAAATTTTTTTGCAAAAATTCTCAGTTTTCATCAAAACACCTTTTTTTTTTTTAATAGAGAAAAGAAGAAAAATAAGACTATCAGAAAGTCTGCTTTGTAACCATTTCCTTAAATTTGATTGCCTTGTTTTAGGGAAAAAAAAAAGGAAATAAACACACCAAAGCCTTTTACTAACCCTCTAGATTATATTCTAACATTTTATTAAGTACTAGCAATTTTTAACATTGCCGTACAAAGCTACCATCTTGTTTATGCTGATGAAACATAAAATGCCTTTGAAACATAAAATCCAAATTAAACCCCCATCCACTTCATATTTTGTAAAACTTTCTGGCTGCTTCTGGGAAATTTCTGGTACAAGATTAAAAGTATAAGTAAAGACAAACATTTCAGGCAGCACCAAGCTCACAGGGAATTTAAAGTCAATAGTAACGATATAAGCAGACTCTTCCACACAGATTAAATAGTCCCGAAAATTGTAAGTTATCCACGTTAACACTTGATTCTGTCTGGTAGACAGTCTAACTTGTACCTGACATTCAGATATTTTCTAAAGTACCCCTGTGATTTCTTTATATAGACAAAGGCGAGACTTCTAAAACACCAGGCTTCCAAAAGGAAATTATGGAAACTGGGCCAGAGACTTTTTTGCTTTTTCTCAATTGTAAGAATTATACTTGTGGATAAGATCTTCCTCCTGAGGCTTTTAAAGATGAGTGTGTTTCCCTCTCTGCCTTAGAAAATTCCTTTCTATATCGAGTTAGGTGCAAAAGATCCTCATGGACATTAAAAGGAAGGTAATCACAACTGCAAGCTAATGTTTTCTGCTGAAATGATTGCAGACCTCTCAAACCTATGGGTTTTGATATATTTCAACAATCTATTCTAAAAAATGACCCCATTTCTCAGAAATATTTTGGTCTATACCATCTAAAGTAATGCTAACACTAGCTATATTATAAAAGCTAGTGTCATTTCATTCATTTCTATATAACAAATGCATATTTAACAGACTAGTATTCTGCATTTCTCCTGTTGTTGTTACTGGGCAAGAATTAGATCATGTGGCAGTAATGGAAACTGATAAGAATGTGAACTGCAAACATATTTTTTGCATTTTTTTGCAAATCAAATGCATTTTTTTGAAATATCAATTACAAGCAACAATATCATATTTACACTTTATCTCAGGCACATTTTTTCTCAATTCTAAGAGAAGTGCTCCCATACAAGATACTCGTTTTTCATTCATGGTGCTTTACAGAATTATTTCTTCCGCATGAAGAACCATTTACATAAATAACATTTCCAATCAAATGAAATAAATGGATTCCTTGGGCGGGCGGGAGGGTAGGAAAAAGTACATGGAATGCAAAAATTAGCAATGAAAGTTCAAATACACCAAACATTCTAAAATGTTAATAATGGAGGAACCAGATGAGCAATCAGTGGTGGCCAAGTTCTGTGAATATTATGCTCTGGAGGAATTCATAAATAGCTTGCTCTTCACATTAATGAAAGGTAGAGGTTTAAGGCTTACAGAATCTAATTTGACTCTCATCCACAGCAGGACTTCACTCTTAAGACTATTATTGCACATTTTAATTGCGATAAAAAAAGAAACTTTGATAATTACTTGTTGAAACTTTACTACTTTTTACAACAAAAAGTCTATTTCAACATTTGAGGTGGTTAAGAACATCATATGCCCCCTACTGTTTCCACTTCATTAGTACTCCACTCCTCTTTGCCAATTTGAAGTATGTCCTTGAAGATTTCATTTTTCTTACAAGCTTTTTCTTATCTAAGTTTCCCTGTAACAGTACTTACTGTGCCATCAAGTAGCAGGGATGGGTCACAGATAATTCAGGCTTCTCCACATTATTTCTTACAACTAACCATTCAGCAACTCACTTTTGTCTATGGAAAACTTGCTCAAAACCTCTACTCATTCTCTTTTTCTCTTAATGCGGGAGCTAATTGTACAGCAGCTAATTGCTAAGTTCTGTCAAAAACATTTCCACTGTACTTTTCTTAGTGAAATATGGCTTTGAGTTCTAGCATTGAGATTGGTAGCTTCCATTTACTTTTATGAGCAGAAGTCCTGCCAAATGACATTAAAAGTTGAAAGTGAACATCATATTTCAGTACGAAACCATATAGCCCTGCTTCATAAACAAGACACTGACTTTGGAAAAGCACAGAGGTGTGCAGGTTTCCTGCACATGGATGTTTAAAGTGCACAAGAATAAGGTGAGTCTTTGCAGTGAAAATACAAAAGTATGGGGAAGTATCAAAGAGAATATCAAATAACGTAAGTAGAAAATCTTACTGCTTCTTTCAGGCCTTTGTACAATCCTAATCTTCTTATTCTGAAATCCACTTTCGTGAAGTGCCTTAAACCAGTCTCTCAATCTGTTTGCGACCTCCCTGAATTCCAGGTCACTGCACACTGAAAAACAAAATGAAGAGTTGTTTAATGTTTTTCTGAGTGTACTTAAAAGAACATCCAAATTATTCCAAAGAAAGATAAAACACCTACAACAATACAAACATATATATCCCATAGCTTTCCATCCATCATAAATTTCACTTTTATTGCCTATGTAGGCTTTCAAAGTTTAACCACGGCCCTCAGAAATACATTTCCTAGGTATGCGGCAATTATACAATGATATAGCTTAAAGTTAAGAAAATATTTGATAAATTATTGCAAATGATTGCTAACAGGTCTAGCAGAGGCATTTGTATGCCATGCTGTAGACGAGGCAGTAGAACAGAAGGTTCCTGAGACTCTTCTGGCATTTGCCCCGTTGAGGCAAAGCAATGAAAGCCCAACCCAGATAGGTCAGGGAGGTGGTTTTGATGGACACTGCAGGAGCTCCCAGGTTGCTCTCCCATGCTGAAGTCTGAAAAGAGGACTTTTAATTGACAGCAAAAGTATTCCAAGCACTTTCTGAAAGCAGTTTTGATCATATGTAGTTTCTCACAAACACAGCAATTTTGAGCTCTTAAAGCACACAAGACCAAATAGTGGGTCCACAGCACAGCTTCCCAGCAAAACTGCTTACAGTGACTCTCCAGGTTCAGCTTCCATATGCAGCAATCCGTTTCTGCACACCTCGTTAAAAAGACCACCATGAAACCCCTCTATTTTAGAGCACCACTGAAAAGTGTCATTTTGTCACCAAGGGAGGAGACACGTGCAGGAGCCGGCATCTCTGCATTCGTGGATGCTCTCTCGGCTGAAAAAGCTCTCTAGAAGCTTTGGTTCTCTCCATGAATAACTTAGGTGAACTCTAAACGTACATTTGAATATATAATGAACAAACTGACATTTAAAAAAATCTCAGCGATCTCAGTGTGCTTCTTTCTTGTATAATGGAATCTTTTTTTCTTTTTTTCCCCAAATAATTCAATAGGGAACTGGAAACAATTTTAGTAGTGGCCTATGGTCATGTACGCTAAAAATGTCACACTGTGACAACAAGATGAAAATGGTCTCCTGAGTCAAGACTACACACTCATAATTTAAACATGTGGGACATTTATGTTTGCTACAACAACTGCACTTTACCAATTCCCACATTGGCTGACTGTCCCACATACAAAATAGACACTCCTGTGAAGCATCTTGCCCTCTCTATTTGCTCCTCCCGTTACAAGTGAAATAGCAGAACATTGTTCCTTTCTCCAATTCTCAATTCTCCAATGTTCCTTTGGTTTAAGAGAAAGACTTTGAGAATGAGAACTGAATCAAAGAGGATGCAATAAAAAGCAATCAGCAGCGTTACCTGACCTGCCAGTAGCTACTTAGATTAGCTCAGGCTGCAAAATACAAACATGCACCAATATTTATATATTCATAGAGAAAGCATGAGAGTGTCAGGCATAAGTACACCGAATAATTCCACCAAATAATATTAACAGCAAGAAAAATATGGCAATTGCATGGTGGAGACGATGTATGATTTTTCCTTTCTGAAGAAGTGAGATATTTGCATGGAAGCTGAGCAACTCCTAAGCTACTTATGATATAAAAATACAACAGTGAGAAAAGGAAACACCACTTGGTGCTTCAGCATCCAATACTGTCCACTGCTGTGTATAATATGACCTAATATGAGATTTCCTGATTCCCTGTAAGTTACATTCCTTTCAAAATGGAATGCAGATAAGTAACATTTAAAAATTTAAAAATAAAATCCTATGTCAGATCTAAAATTGGAAAAGAGCCTTCATAGCCTTCTTTTCCAAATTTTGTTTGACACTTCAAATTATGGTTTTTATGCCAAAATAGAGAATAAGAAAAATATCATCATTTTTGTTTTTCATTTTAATGATTTCAATATCTTTATGACAGGAATAAATCATCTTCAAAATCAGGGCAATGCAAAACAGACTGATTACGACTGTCATTTGCTTATTTCACGCCCCACAGCTACTCAAGCGCTGGAGTCAGCTCTCAAGCACAGCAGGTAATTGCATTTACTGTATCATCAGTTTAAATGCACAGCAAATTTTTGGTTCATGACACTTCTAATATGTCAAGTAAAAGCAGATGTCTTCTATAGACACAATTTACTCGAAAGTTGCTGCAGAACTACACTAATGTGTACACTTAATTTACATGGACAAACTGTTCTCAGCAAGGATTTCTAAAAAGGTCTCCTATTACAGGATTTGAGTACCACTTTTTTATGAAAGAACATGCAGTTCTCTTACTAGAAACTCAGAAGATGATTTAAATATAGGACTAGCCAGAAAATTAGAATTCTTCCCATGAAAATTTCTATTAAACATTTCATTTCCAAAGGATACATAAAACATGTCTGAACTTTGAGTTTGTTAAATAACAACTTAGGGTGAGATTTCATTTTGATCGATGGAGAAAAAAAATTATCAGAGTTTTTCTGGCCTTCATCCTCTGCCTCCTTTCCTTTTCTCTATTTTGCTGTTTTCCAATGAGAAAGCTTCGAGTTTCTATATATTTCCTTTTTTTTCCAGAACATTTTTCATGACCTAGCTATCTTATCGTTAAAGTAGCAGAAGAAAATAAAATCATGTATTCTAACATGATATTCTAAAATGTATTACGTAGCAGTATTTTAATAATGTATCTCCTATTTTCTGACTTCCATTATGTGGAAGAGGTTGGAGTTACATTAGTTTAATTCCCTATCATCTGATGTCAGTATTCATTCACTTCCATGGTTGCTGCTGCATATGGTCCTCATTGAATATTCCAGAATATTACCCTGTTTGAAGCATTCCAGAAACAAAAAACAAGTTTCTGAAAGTAATTCTTTTGTTGTTGTTTTTGTTTTTAATTGTGATTCGTGGAAATAAGGCTGATGCTATGGTAATGTGAAAAACATTAAAAAATCCCTTCCTGGAACACTACATTTTCTACTGAAAACTGACACAGATGAAAACAGACTTACATGTACGTATGTAAGAAATTCAGTGTATTAGGAGGCAAATGCATCCTTAAAGTAGCATAGCTATTTCTATAGCTAGAGATAAGCATATCCCTTTCAGAGACAGAAGGAGATGTCTCAATCCCCTTGAGACAACATCTCCACTTCCTAAGTACCCATATAAAAAATGCATGGACTGCTACGTACGCCCCTGCAGTGCCTGGGAGGCTGCACTCATTACCCAGCCAAGTTACAGAGGAGCAGAGGAATAGGGGACTTGATAGAGAAATTTCCTTGAGAGAAAATACTGAATCTTTTGACACTTCCCCAAAATAACTCGGGCAATGAATCCCACTTTGGTCTTATTTTAGCCCAGAAAGGATGCAACAGAAAAGAAAAAACTGATATACTTCTTCAGGTTTTCACAACAGTGCTTACAATGTGTTGCACAAATAACAACGCTCTTAGCATCCAGAAAGTCAACATGTTAACATTAAAGCCAAATAATATTTTCATCATTAAAATTAGATATCTTACATGAATTAAAAAGGCCCTAAAACACCTGCAGGATTGGTACAGAACATTAATATGTCTACTGATTTAAAGATTCTATTTTTAAATTACACCATGATTGCTATTCCACAGTAATTCCCAGTAAGTTTAATTAGCATTAATACAGTACATGAAACAGTCAACTTTTTATTAAACTAGATTCCACATCAAATTATGAACATGCAAAACTAGAAAATGTAAAAAAGTTTTTAGCATGTTTTCCCATTAGTAAAACTATCTGGAAGCTGCTCTGTAACTGTCATATTCATCCATAATTGCAAGTCTTGGTATAATTCCAATTTTATATATAACCTTTTTTTCATTTGGATCAATTGGATCAGATGTCTCCTTGACCACAGAAAAGGAAGAATTGGCACACTGAGTGGTCATTGTGAAGCTGCTATGAAAGTAGAACAATTTTTGGCTTATTTAATTTGGCTTATTTGACCCAGTATTAGACTTAGCCACAGTCTAGAGAGGAAATTTTGCCTAAGGACTTAAATGATTACAGTACATTGTAGGTAGTAACATGATTCCCTTTTTGCTTACTAGGATTATTCCCTTCTGAAAGAGAACCAATGCTTAAAAGACACAAACCAAAGTCTAAACTTACAGCCTTCAAATAGACCAATTGAACAGTCAGTAAATATTATCTAAAAATATTTCTCTACCAATCTGATGGACATTGCTTCTCAAGTCTTTACATCTTGCACAAAGTCCCATTATTTTAGCTCTTTTTCAAGAAGAAAATGTTTTTAATGACAAGAGAAGTCATTTGAGGGAAAAAAATATCACAAACCTTTTGGAACGTGGCCGGAGAGCCTCTATGTTGGTAGATTTAGTGAGATGCTGGGAGGATTCACTGTTTTGATATTTTTAGATAAACTCTAATTTTCTTTTCTTGCTCTTCCTGAAAGAAAATTCTTTTCTTTCTGCTTATCCTCTCAATTTGCTGTGATTCTTGCTCTGAAATGGAGGCAGTAGTGACCTCTGCAGAGAAACTGTAGGGATGGGCTATTCAGGCTAGGATCCTGTTCCCTCTGCAGTTCTCTGAAAATTCTTACCACTTAGGTCGTTAATATCAAAAGAAAATTAAAAAAAATCTTTTTCTAATGACTTCTACATGTGAAAGATATGATCTGAAACCCTAACAAACTTCATTTTTAAAAGCAGTTGCCACATTTCAGACTTTTGTTCCTGTTTTGCCATGCAGAAGGAAAGAAGCAAAAAATAGGAAATAGTAAATTTGGTATAGTAACATTTTCCACTCATTAGGAAACAGATCAATAAGTTTGCCTCAGCTTCCCAAGAACATTCATATGAACAGAGAACAGACTGAAAATAGTTCAGTCTAAAAAATAGCCTTCACAAAGTCATGAAAAATAAAAGAGGAGAGCAATATTCAGACATTATCGCAGTTACAACCTTTTTATTTCTTTTTTTTTTTTTTGCCCCCCTGAGAAATCACAAAGTAACCAAAAGTTATGCTCCAAGGAACCTTCAAGTAACATTAAAAAAAAAAACAACTCAGTTACATTTAAGGAAATTTTACAAATTTACTTTTTTTTTTTTTTAATCTGTATGCACTCTCAATAGAGTACCTGCTTCACCACTCCGCCTTATTCACAAGGATTTATGTGAATAAACTTTGTATCCTTGAGTAGAGTATCAGCCTAACACTGTTCACTAGAACATTATGTGCAATTGAAACATGCTTGCTCAAGATTATGCTCTCAGATGAATAATTATATTAATTAATAGGTTACTGCATTCTAGCATACATTTAGGGACTTTTCTTCCCAGCGATTAGCTTCTAAAGATATGTTGCTGAGATGATCGTACATGTTAGCCTGCATTGATTTAAAATAGGTCAAGATGAGGTAATTCAGATCTCTCCAGACTATTATTTCACCTGATAGACTGGGAGATGAATCTTTAATGGCAAAAGACAGACAGTAAAGGTTGTAGAAGGTTAGACAGTAATCAAAAAATGCATATTAAATCACATGAATGCAGTCAGGAACCTGCCAAGAAGTGCTTCTGTTCTTGTCTAATGCCAACACAAGGCATTCTTGCTACTGCAATCAATTCTAGTACCCATTAAGAGAATTAGTATGGGGTAAAATGAAGTCACCAGCTCAAAGGTTACCAGAGCCTCCTATCATATGAAGTAATAAACACTGCCTTCTTAAAATCAACATTTACTGCAATGCAACAAATGAAGAGATTTGCATGCTTGTAGGTACTCAATCCAGAAATGTCTTTATAATAAATATTATATAAATGTTAAGAGGAACCAACTGTTCAATTTGTTTTCACATACAGGAAATGTTACAATTTGTATTGGCATTTGAATATAATTTACTGATTGGAAGCAGAATATTTGAAAATGCTAATCAGTATGTGGTCTTTCAATGCCTTTCAACTCAAGCTAATTGATGACAACATAAAAATAGTGATACATAACGCTACAAAGATACGCACGACATTTTTGGAGCGCTGTTATGGATTGAATTCCCTAACATATTTAATGCAGTGCTAGTTTTCTCAGATAACAGAAAATAAGTTATTTTAATAGTGTATACTTTTATATAATTATTCACTCCCTCTCCCTGGCTCTCTTTCACACACACATGTGCACACACAAAATAAATGCAATTCAGAAAGTATCATGGACATAGGCAAGCACATTGAAATAGTGCTGTATTATTGAGCAACATTTGTAAGAGAAGGCTCAAAGTGACCAGAAAGAAAAAGAGCAGCCTCTCCATTCCACACTATGCAGCATCACCTAGTCTAATGCATGGGACAACAAGGCTGTAGCGGGAACCTTTGTGTGAACCCTGGGAAGAGCACCAACTTCCACTTGTATTTTCAGTAGCAGACCTAAGTTAAATATTCAGTTCTAAGGAAAGAGCCTGACAATTGTTAAGGAAGTTACACAAACCTAAAGAAACTACAAACATACAGTTCAGTCACAATTTGAGGGTACGATTTATCCACTGATCTGTTCTGTCTTGCACCTCCCATCCAGAGGTTTCCCCACCATTTCCTCACCATTTGCAGCCAGCTTTCTTGGAAAGCATAATCTGCTATCGCATGTGTCCAGGGGCTAATGGGGTTATGCTGTAGAAGAAAGATCAAGACTTATGAAGAACCTTGTGCCTCAAAATGACACACTTCCAAGACACAGTGTGGTACTCTGCCATCATATCTTGCTTAACACAGAACTCTCTTGGGAGTTTCAAAGTGGATATGTCCTATGACCAGAACAGGAGAGCATTCCCAGCCCATACAATCTGATACATTGGGACAGAGCATTACTGAAGCATTTGAGGATATAATAAAATAAAAAAGCAAATAGAGAACATATGGAACATTTTAGAAATAGAAAAACATCAACCATCTTCTATAACAAACTACAAATTACTCCATGCAAAAGGGTAGCATACAATCAATGTGTACAGAAAAAGTTCTGATAATCTTTGCATATTCTATTGAATAGAATCATTATAGATGATCACAGAATCACAGAATAACTTAGATAAGATCTCCAGCGGTCATTTAATCCTACTACCTACTAAATGCAGATCTAATCATATCAGATTGCTCAAGGCAGTGTCCCGTCATTCAGGTTAAATGAATTTTTTTGTCACCATCACATTAGTCATCTGACACTTCCTTTTTATATTAAATACTACTACTCCTTTTTTTACTATTTAGTAGAAAACTATACTGTTTTCCCAAAGACTACACAAGCATTTTTTCGTGCTGTAACTTGAGGAGTGTCCCCACCTGCCCCGGAATTCTAGACCCCCACAAAGCTGGTTACAACGTCGGTTCTAACTCAGCTAGGACTGGGCAGATTTAGAGCAATTTATAGTACACTTTCATGGAGTCCAATTCATAGGATCACAGAATGCTTAAGGTTGGAAAGGACCTTTAGAGATCATCTAGTCCAACCCCCTGCACACGCAGGGTCACCTAGAGCACGTGGCACAGGACTGTGTCCAAGCGGGTTTGAAGATCTCCAGAGAAGGAGACTCCACAACCTCTCTGGGCAGCCTGTTCCAGGGCTCTGGCACCCTCACTGTGAAGAATTTTTTCCTTACGTTCCTGTGGAACTTTTGGTGTTTCAGTTTCTGGGCACTTCCTCTAGTTCTGTCAGTGGCCACCACTGAGAAGAAGCTGGCCCCATCCCTTTACCTTTCCATCATCACCTATCAACCCATATACTGTATGGCTGTACAGCAAGGAAGATGCACTCGAGATGCGCGACGTGCACATACAGTAGAGTCCATAGAAAAGTATTTCATTCCAGCAGTGCCTGGGTGAAAATATGGTAACTCATAATTGGGGTTGCAATTGGGTAATTGCAGTTGACATTGCAATTCAGTGCGATTCAGTGTAATTCAGTGTTAGGATTCACCAGCTACTAAAGTAAATTAAATTAAATTACATAAAATACATTATATAATGCACATCTACATACTCAGATTCAGTTTTCTCCAATGCTGCCAACCCACATTGGTTTCCAGCCATAACCATTAGGAACCCATTGCTCGAACTGAAAGCTCTAAGCTCCAGACTAAAGACTAGTCTCCATTTGGCTATATCTAAATATCTAAGCATACCACGACAAATGCTGTATGCAAAAGGATTTACAATTTCTGCAATACATAGCAACATCTCTGGCTCTGTCATAAGTGGGATGAATAAGTTAAAATGGACTATAATAAATAAATAAATAAATAAATTTCTCACAAGGGAAAAAAAAAAAAAAAGTCCTTTAAATTTGTATCCTAAGAGACAAAACAGTAATCTCAGTTATCTTGTCATATGCATAATCAGACTTTAAAAAAAACTCATAATTTGAAAATATATGTTTATATATAAATTTCTATTTTTATAATCCCATTAAGTTTATTAGCCATCTGCTACCTCTAGAGCCTATAATTTTGGGATGATACCTTCAAATTAACAAATAAAAGCATTTTGATTTCCTTACTATTTAGCTAAACATAATGAATTTTCTTCTCCAGTTGGTTTATGTTATGAGATAATTAATATAAATACAGCAGATATCATATCAGGGAACTGCAGCTGCTTACTTTTGCTGTGTCAAATTAATGTTCCATACAGACATTCTGCTCATGATTAATGTTTCATAATATTTAAAATGATTTCAATTAAATTGCATTTTCATAAAATAAATCTGATCTTTTGTATCCTCAGTTTTAAAGGCTCCACATATTTAAATGCAATGACTACTTCTAGGCACAGCTACATCTAAGAAAATAATAACTGCAACGTATGGAACTTATGGGTTAAGATAGTTATTTCAACTATTTTCATGTAGCAATTAATCAGATGGGGCTATTTCTACAATATAGCATTACCTTATGTAAAACAGAGTTCTAGTTAAGTAAATATAATCTGCAGCTGTGCGTCCACAAAAAAAAATCAGTAGTTGAAGGAGTAATGAAGGACTATCAATCTTGTGCTGTTTTATTACTATTGCCTATAGGAAGCAGACCCTGCCAAGAACTGCTCCCAGAGCCACACCTGAATTAGAAATAGCTGCTTGACTCCAATTGATTCTGGCAGAGAGCTAAGTATGCACGATCAAGGACAAAAGTGAAGGAACAAACCCATGAGCTGCGTTATTTGGCAATGTAAATATTCTCTAGTACCATCTCCAGAACTCTTTCACTTCAGGTTTGCTGCCCAGACAAGTGTATAGTGGTCAGTGGACTCTTCTGCAAAGTATACTCAGAAAAGAAAATCATTGTGGGTGCTCTCTTGGTTTAAGGGAGAGATTTAAAACCTTGCTTCCGGGAAGATATTGTGCTGCAGGAATAAAGAGGAATCACTGAGTGATTATTATAATAAACAGTTTTATAAAAAAGGAGTTATATAATATATATGCATAGGTTTACCTTTATTATAACTTTCAACTTTCTATGGAAAAAGAGAATTACAGATGTTAGCGTACACTTTGAAAACAAAATTGTCAAGATAGAATTAATGAAAAAGGGGAATCTTCCATCTTATCCTTTCCATTTAAATTTTCATTTAATTGAAGATCCTCCTGAAATCTGTTTGTGATTCCTTATGACAGACAATTTGAGAAGTCAACTAAAAAACTGTTCTTTAGTCATTACAACTGCATAGTGATAAATTTTGTATCCCTACTTATGGTACCTTAGTGTTTACCAGAGCCCGACAAATAGGCTGTGTCTCTAGTTATTTTCTTCTTACAGTGGACAAGGCCCATGACCACTGGAACTAACTTCTCAAAATTTAGTCGTTACAATACACCATCTGCTTCACCACGGGGATACAGAGGAGCACGGGAGGGATATACATGTATCACATCAAACCCAGGTTCAGTCTCCAGCAGCAGTAAAAGGCACAGGCAAACAAATCAGGACCAAACAAGCTGATTTTCCTGATTTCCAGCCATTTTTGCATGAGAGATTTCCTAAGCCAGGGTCTATGTAGTTAATAAAACTAAACTGTAAATCACTAATGTCAAACACAAACAAAGCACCTTGAGACTCATGTCTCACGTTCAGTATTTTCTTTTGAGGTTTTGTCCTCAAAAGTGAAAAAAATATTTAGTCATGACATTTCATAAGTTACAGTCTATAGAAAGAACATAAAAACATAATCTTCCCGCTGAAGGAAATATAACATCAATTTTTGTTGAAAAATCGCTTTCACTCATGGCTACAATGAAGATTTAAACTGCTTTTACACATGCTGATTAAAGGCTTTCAAGACAAAAAGAATATGAACAATGAGAGATGCCAAGCCACAATCTATTCTGTTATAAATTTGCTTGTTAATCGTAAAGCATGAAACGTATTTGAATGAACTGGATGTGCTGATTATCAGCTCCATTGCCTTCAGCTGAAAGGAGCTGTCAAATATCATCAACTGTGAAGCTCTTTCCCACTTCATCTTAGACTTTGCAACAACTATTACCCCCAGTAAGGGCATGAGTACCCTGTACTGTTTGCAAAATTCATGAAACTGATTAAACAGCCAGTGGTGACATCAGGACTTGGTCAGGGAGAACCTCAAAATCATGAGGCAGTAGCTGAGGACTTAACATTAAAAAACAAGACAAATATTTAAAAACTATTCAAATGTCTGCTGATGTCCACAAATGCCCTCTTCCACAGAAGAGTCACTTTGCTCCATCTAACAAATATAACTTTTTTTTTCTAGTCGTTCATATAGTCTGTATTTTATCTCAATGAACTATAATTTCATGCATGCTTCTCCCCTGTTTTTTGTGTGCTGCACTCTTACATTATTTTTTATTCCTGAAAACATATCTATAATGATATAGAGAAATCTATAGCATTATTGAGAAATGTGCATAAATATATCTCAATGACACCTAAATGTTCATAGTTACACAAGAATAGGAAAAATCTCACTCTCAGTTCCTCAGCAGTGAGCACCATTAAGGTCAGCATGGTGTAACATACTCCGAAGAAATGATTATGTTCTATTATTTATTTAGGGCAGATAGACCACTGGGCTATTCAGGGAGGTTTTAAACACAGAGGCACTGCCAGTCCTATGTGAACTGTGCTCAAAACCCCGGGCAGTTGGGTTATCCCAGGGACCTCGCATCCCTCCTGCAGGGCTCATGGCCTCCTGCCTCCCGGTGCTCACGTTGCCCCTCGATGACTTCCCAGGAGCAGATTCCTGTTCAGAAATGTCAAGGAGGGGCACAGCACGTGTGCAGGGACATTACTGGATTCAGTACCACACAACACCGCCAGGATTTGGCAGATCCGAATTTGAGAGTCCCCGTACCACCTATTTCACTAAAATCTTGGCTCCATATCATTTTGTCACTGACCTCAGTAACACCATTTTTTTCTTTAAATGAGTATTTACAAAACGCATTATCCTATCATTCAAAGCTCTCCCTCTCTCCTGTTGTAATTTGGGGGCTATAATGACACTATTGCTTGAATACCTGAGCAAATTTGGCATTTCATCTAATTCCTGTTGGCTTACTTCATCTGCAAACAATACAAATGGATGTAATCAGCCTATGTTGCTAATTTAAGAGCCAGAAGAGCTACTTCTTTTTACTACTATTTCTTAATATGCAAGCTACTGATATTGAAAAGTGGTGGTCTCATTTTGTCTTTAATAATTTTTATAGCATCATGAAAATTTCCATGATGTATTTTCAGTAAAATATGCTACGTGTGGATTAATAAAAATTGGTAACTATGAGGAATAATAAATCTAACACAATCCTTGAGCATATTGTACAAAACACAGGGTACCTCTGTTATAATTTAAAATCAATCATGGAAGACTAATCCTTTTTATTACTTTCAGAATAACTGTGTGTAGTAAGTATTTTTTAAGAAAGGTCATTAACTATTAAGAATTTTATTTTAAAATATTGCTGTGCAGTTATTACTGGCTTACAACATCAAATCATCAGGAAACTTCAATACAAGTAATATTTGATGACTACAGTTTGAATACTGTGGGGCCTTTTTCATTTAACATTTTGATCTCCAAATGCAGGAGATAAGAGCAAAACAAAATCTAAAAGTGTCTTCATTTTATAGAAAAGAGACTCCAAGACAAATTTGAGTACTTCAGATTTTGTTTGTTTCTGCTTTTTATTTTTAAACATCTCCTACACTAGCTCCTAGAACACAAATGCCAAAGAGTCATTGTCTTGATTTTAAACAACAAAAGGGACCAAGACTTTGTTCCTAACCACAGACATGACTTGGAAAAGCAGCCCTCATACGTGCCCCTTTGCCACCATGCTTTTTTTTTTTTGCATTTATTGATACTTTAGTTTAAATCTTCATTAAAGTGAAGTATGTGACTTTTTACAGAAGAAGGTGGCTCAGCTCTGGCAGCAGTGGCAGAAAGCAGACACATTTAAACCCTCACCACTATTTATACAGCATTTATAGAACCACATTTTCTTCTCCTCTCTTTACACCCCCTCCTCACAAAGTTCCTGTGTTTTCTACAATGAAACATTTTTACAAAAGACATCAGTCTGGGAAAATAATAACATAAAGTATTTTTGAATGTAAATGAGTACCTAGAAAAGACGATATTTAGTATTCAAATATGGTATGCTATATTCAGGCTTAAAATATGCCACTCTATCAAGCTTTTAAAATCAGGCAGTAATTGGTTTGCTGGTGAAACTTGAAAGAAAATGAAGTCATTGGAATGCTCAAACCCACTGCAAAGCACTTGGAGTTGTCCTTTTTAGAAAGTTAATCAATTGTCTCTTCTGGCAACAGTACTATGATTTTAATTCCATTCATTCTACAACTTCAGTCACTGATTGGGTCACTCTCAGATTTGATACAATATGGGAATTGAAGAAAAATTGCTTTTCTTAGTCTATGAAGAGAAACCAAAAGAAACTAATAAGGTACAACTATTAAGATCTCTATATTTGACTGAGCTCAATGTTCTATTCTAATATTCTTCATTTCCCACTCGTAAGAATGCAACCATGATTTATTTCCCATGATTTAAATCCCCATCTAAATAGTGGATCAATATTTAAACTATTTGGTCAGAATCACATAGCAAGGATCATTAATGTTTAATCAACTGCTCTTAGCAGTAATTTAGATATACAGGGTCAAAGTCACTTGCAAAGCTATATGTACAACAAGATTTTAAGTGGACTTCATCCATACTGGCTTTTTTCAAAGTTTTCTGAAAAATGCAGCTATTAACATACATGTCTAGTACGTAAACAGACTGTGGAGGAACCATTTTTCAACATATGTTGTATTGCTTTATGAAACTGAATCCAAATGTAACAGATCTAAAAGAAAGACTTTTACATCCTCAGTCATTCACTAATAGTGAACAAATAACATGAAAATAACACGTTTTTCTATACACCAAAATCATTCCATTTTCTAAAACGGATTGGTCTATATTTTTTTCCCCAGTTGGCAAGTTATTACTTCTTCCTAGAAATATGTTAATCAGGAGGTCTCAATAAGTTATATTTCATTCAGATTCAGCAGAAGAAACCTAAGATACCTGTTTTTTTATAGTCAGGAAATGGTGTTAATTAGTTATTTGTCAACAGAGCAAAGAGGAAGGAGAGGTCATTGGAAAAAATAACAAAAAAAAGAGTTTTTTGTTGTCAGCAAAATAGTGAATAATAATAATAATAAACAAACTGAAGTACTTTGAGTTCCTGTTTCAAGAAAGCTTTGGAAGGAAAGCTACATTTGCGGATTTTGTAGTTGATGCATCAACATGTGTAAGTACCAAATTTGGGACAAATGAATTAAGCAAGAAAGCAAATGGATGGATTCATACAACAGAACCTCAATTTAGCAATCAGATTAAAATAATGGCTATTGACTTAGTAATGGTCTTTGCAATACGAGTCAGTATGAAGGATCTGGGTCCAAGTAATACTGGATGCTTTTCTTCCTTCAATCCTTTGTCAAATTAATTAAAAGACTATATGAAAGATATAGTGGAAGTAACCATATCAAAAATTCTGTCATATATACAACACAAGTTGTAAACACAACATAGAAATTTTTAAAACTTTTTTAAAAAAATAATCAAAACTTTACTGCAATCACTACAGAGAAAACAAATGTAAGCATATGCAATTTTTGAGTTCACATCTAACCATTTTTCCTTATCTTGTAGGAAGAAGCAAAGACACAGAGTCTCTAATAAAACTTTCCCTCCGGATAATCGGACATAACATGAATTAGACATATTCGAAATGAAAACTTTTGCAGTTTAACACTGGAACACCGATTGCAGAAAGTAATATATCTTTGAAATCACTATTCCCAAAAGATATTAAACTCTACTTTGATTTCCCCTTTGTCTTGACTAGAAGGTTTTTCTTTTTTATGTTAAACTTAATCTCAGTGTTTTCTCTGTGAGATACTACCAAGATCACATTATGCAGACGTACTCTTTTTGTTTTTATAGTTACTATTTGGCTTCAACTGCAAAAAGAACCTCTCACCTTTTAAGTATTTATATTGTTCAATAACATGTTTTTTGTTGTTTTGTTGGTTTTATGTAACTAAATGACTTCTGTCTCCACATGATATTCTGGAGCAAACTGTTGAACAATATTAATAAAGAGTTACCAAACTTGCAACTTATTTCACAGGCTTGTTTTCTTCATCTACCCCCAAACTCAGCCTAGGAATAAAAGGGAAATTCCACAGGATTCCTGGAAGTTCAACCGGATCAGAGCAAGAACAAGAGCAGTAGCTCTAAAGAGGCTCTGAGCAGGCCACTTTATATTCAGATATCCCAAATCAATATTACACTCAAGTCTTATTTGCTGCAAGATGCCTCCGACTCAGTGTATATGGAGTACAATTAACCTCCATATATCCATTGGTTATTTGTGCAGCACTTTAAAAATGTATCCCAAATCCATTAGCCTCTTTGCAAATGCCTTCTTAATGGATTTGTATTTTTTATGTATGAGATACATGAATTATGATTGCATTGTGCATGCATGTAAGAAAAGATTGTATTTTTTTCAAAACACTCCTCCACACTGTCAGGAACTCTGACTTACCCTAACACAGAATTATAAAAGCATTGTAATTCCATAAACTGTATTGAGCTTCCTGGGAAATATATGGAGAAAAAAAATGATTATACCTAAATTCAGAAAAGGAGATAATGCTACGGGAAAGGCTAAACTGCACAAAAACCTTTTAATGACTTAGTTTCCTCAAAAGCTGAGTTTACACTTCTCTCTTTCAGTGTGTCACACGCTCCTGCTACTAAAAATCTCAGGAGTTTATAATTAACCACTCTAACATAAATAGGATAAAGCTAATGGTTTTGAAAAAGAATTATTATGCAACATATATCAATGAAGGATTTGTTCCAACTTGTTTGGCACTCATGTAAATGAAAAACACAAGATTGATTTTTTTTTTTTGTCAAAAAAAAAAAAGAAGTACTAATACACGAAATAAAAATGTGGTTTTCAAAATCATTTGCCTTTAAGGAGCAGTTATATGTTAAAGGTGAATGCTTTTCATTAAGCATTCAGGTTATTATAAAGGTGCCACGATGCTAACAAGCCAAAACTTGCAATAAGGTACAACTGCACAACTGCTGATGCAAAGTGGCTGTAGAACTTGATGTCACAGTATCTGCAGAAACAACATTTAAAAAATGTGCTACTGCTAATTTCAAAGATCCTGGTGCCTTCTGGTAAGAATATACTGTTTATCCTTCTCCATTAAGACTTTAAAGCTTTATATAGTGAATTTCTGACACGTCAAGTAGCCCGCATCTGGGATATCAACATAAGACGGCAAAAAAACAAACAAAAAAACAAACAAAACAGTATTGTATTTCATGAAGCAGATACAGGGCACCACAGCTGGCTAATGATGAGAACTGAGCCACAGAATATCTATCTACTCATTTTATCAATTTATGCTTTCCTGGTGCAGATTTGTTATAGTACACTAAAATTTTCACTAATTTTCAAAAAAAATCCATTTCCATGTTAGCAAAAATAGTGCTGATATAAAAGTCTATCATTTGAAATAGATTTAGATGATGTTAACACTACTACTGTTTCCTTTCAGTTTTTCTTAAAAAGTTTGATCACTGCTACAGCAGCAAACATGAATAGTCAAAGCTAAAAGGATTTGTGGAAAATTGTAAAATGACAATTACACATGATAAACAAGGCTGTTATTTCAGAAGCAAGAGGAAGGGTGAAGATCTGTTCTTAAAGACAAATAAGTTTTTTCTCACCATGAGAGAATAAGGTTAGAATAACTTCAAAAGAGAATTTAAAAATAAGATATTTCCAAGATACTTAAAAATAGATACTTATATACTTAAAAGTCATCTGTGACTAGGACTATTAGTTCCCAAATTGCCCTTTCCATTTTCTCATCTGCAATTGACTATCTTCTAAGCAGTAAGATAAAATATATGATACATATATGATACTGTCTGTTCAAGTCTCACATTTAATCGTCAAAACTCTTGGAACAAACATCAACCAAATCTTAAAAATATGACACAATATTTTGTCAAAGTACTTGTGCGTGCCTTTCTTCAAGAGCAGTCAACAAATACAAAAGCTGTCAATTATGACACGTGAAATATTCTTGCAGACATTTTTACCAAAGTAAACATTACTATCAAAAACTGAAGGGTTATTCAGTTACTAAAATAACCCACTTGAAATGTAGCTGAACAAAACACTGAATATTATGGTGTTTTGAGGTTGCACATAGTTTCACTTCTGCCTTTCCTTCATTCAAACTGCAAATTGCCTTTATGGCATTTTGGCCTCTTTTTAAATAAATAAATAAATAAGAATCATTTTAACCATTTGATCTGCAAAATATTTAACTTTTTTAAAAAAAATTAATACAATACATCAATATGGTTCTCTCTGTATACTCAAGAGAGTTATAGAAAAGTGGCATCCTTTTTTAGTGACAACTTGTATCCTTTATGGAAGAATTGATCACATTTTATTTTGTGAAGGAAAGAGGAGGTTGTATAAGGACATGCAGCTAACAAGGGAAAGTCCTTGCGTGCAGAAGTTTTTAAGCTTAGTTTGTTCACTTGACAAAGAGAAATGAATTTCAATCACAGAAGAATAATAGGAAGAAAAATAAATGTTTGCTTGAGACATGCACCCCTGAAAAAAAAAAAAAAAGGTAACTAAAAGCAATTCAGCCAGCCTATCACCAGGACATTAACTCTGTAATTAACACATTTTACACATTTTATATCTTCCAATTTCAGTGTAGTAACTATAGAAACATTAACAATAGCATCCAGAGACATATTCTATTTAATCCCTGGCTTTCAGAGGGCTTTAAAGGGAAAATGTCAAAATTTTATCACTTATTAAAGCAGTTACTTCTGAAATGGGCTACTATTTAGTAGTGAACATAGTGCAGCTGAAGCGGTGGAGTTTTAGACCAAATGGGAAATATAACTACCTGAGACTTAATTACTGTTATTGAGAACTGGTCACAAATAGAATATCTTTAATCAGCAGTGGGTTTACAACTTGCTTAAAAGCAATTTGGTGAAACACACGAAGTCGAGGCTCCTTGGGAGCACTTTTGCACCCCCAGCCCATTCCCAGGTTCCTAAAGCTCTCACGATTGCAAATACGATCACAGAACAAAAGGGCTTGCCAGCAGGCTGCACAATTGGCATTAGAAGTTTTACCTTCCCAAAATAAGTGGAAAGAAGAAAGAAATGGCAAATAGCCTGGTTAAAAATAATTACCAAACAAAGAAGCTATTTTTCTAGAAGCTATTTCTCATTTACCAGTGAAAAGCCACTTTTTCATTTAACTGTATTTAACTGTGCTATAAAAATGGTATGAGTAAAAATGTTACAATCATCTCCATAATTGAGACAAACATGGCAGTATTTTGTTAGCTTATTTACAATGTTGCATGAATAGAAGGATAACGTCGATCCAGTTACTTAGCATACGATCTGCATCTCTTTGGTTATTTATTCTCAATAGAAGGACTGCGACACACTTATAAAGGCTTTAATGTATCATAAGACTGCCAAGGCCCCTTCATTTGCATAATTATGGCAATTATAGTCATTGTAATTGAATCCATCCACTTGAATCCAACATTTTAATGGTCTGAACCATATTGAAGCTTCCAGCTTCATAATCCAGAAATACCCATTGGCAGAGAGCAAAAGGATATATGGATCACATCCTAAATAAAACACGCTCTTTTGACTATCTAAAATAGTTAATAGAGTCTGTTGTGCTACAAAGACTAAACTTTCATAACAGTTTGGATGTTTTGAAGACCCCATTATTGAACTTGCTTTATGGATTGCTTATTTACCTAGATTAAAGCTAATGAATAGCAAATACAAAATTAAACAGCATTAATTTTCTTCTTTTACCGCAATGATTTGCCTAACTCCATTTTCACACTTACAGCAGCACACACATAAAGCTATGCATTTGGGTACAAAATCACAAGATACATATGAAGATAACATTTTTGCTTTCTTCAGAGACATATTTACTATGATTGATTTATCTACTGAGAAACAAGTGGAAAGAAAATAAAGAAATCAGCCCACCTAATCAAAAATTTCACAATAAATCAGTTGAACCAATCTCCTACACAGTGTGAAAAAAAGTTAACAAATAAAGCATAGTTTATTTCAAGTATGAAAAAAGCTACTTTCAATTACAGATCCTAAATCTTAAATTCATGGTTCATTCCATACATGTATGTTCACTCCTCTGTACTTATTGAAGTGAGACAGCTAATTTCCCCTGAGACAACACATAGGGTAGACTGAAAGTTCACCCCAAGAGGTGCTCCCTCTTGCCAGCATGCTCGAGGCCACCAAGGAACCTGTTGGGCTTATGTCCTCAAACACATAAATGCCTTTTCAGAGCTTCAGGTGGCACTGGACACCCACCTTTGGTGTCCTAAGACAGAAACACCGATACGGTGACACACAGCACTCATGTTATTTTAGGCACTTAGAAGTCCAGCTACTCTACAGTGATGCTAGAATTGCTTTTCACAGCTTTGACACCCGAGGAATGTAAATTTAAGTATGCGAACCTGGTATAGATCTGGTGCCCCTGGCTGCCAAGAGATGTCATAAAAAGTGCAAGGACCTGAAGACAACAAAGCAGCCCTAAGAAAAAGCAAAGGAGATTCTGCAGAAGACTTTAACTGCTCTGTCCAGATAGAGTATCTACCCAATGCCAGGCAGGCAGCTTGCCAGCTTTCCCTTTGGTTTTTGTTCTCGTAACAGCAAGCACTTTGTAAACAACCTTTTTGAAGGATTTCACTTAATTATTAGTCTGACATCTTAGGAAAAAAAAAACAGCACTTATAAAAAGTAAACCGATAAAATTTTAGTTAAACAATAGAACGTCCCAATATGAAACAAACAGGTAAAAATGGGATACTTTTACAGTTGATGCAGAATAAAAAATACTCTTAATGAATTAGCCTGACTCAACATCAAAACATAAAGATCTGCAGTGCATCTATTTTCATCTTACCTTTAAATAGCTTCTCTCTCTCTCTCTCTGTATAAATGCTGTTAACATTATTACTGCAAATGCATGCAGTGAATTAAGCAAAATGAAAAATAGTGTATTAATTTGCAAGCTTGTAAATTTCTAGCTCTAAGATTAATTGATCTGAGATCTAAAGGGAAATAATATGTATTATAGAATAAAAAAGCAATAAAAGGAAAAATAAACCTTGCTTACTAAGTCAATGCCCACTAAAGAACCAAAATAGATTTATATAATACATTTAACTTCTATAACCTTTGTAATTTTACAGAAACTATCAGAAATATTAATAGAATAACACAAGATATCTATGGATAATATCCTTTTGTCTAACAAAAAAAAATAGCTAGAGCCTAAATACATTTAAATCAAAGGCAACATTCACACTGATGCCAGTTGGAAAGGCAAGCAAGAGTAGAATTAATAGCCAAGATCTGATATTTGTGGTCAGCCCACAAAGGGACCTCTCTCTCAAATAGTATTTGCCAAAACGGATGAAACAAATTTATTTTCCTGAATGTAGCCTTGCTCTTGTATTTTAGGATTAATTTAAAGAATATTTTAGGAATATCAACAAGATTTTCTGATGAAAAATAAGCAAATAACAAAACACAACTTTTTAATTTAAGGCTGCATTCTATAAAATTGCACTAGCAATTATGCAACAAACACTTTCACTGAGTTAAAACCTTCCAGTTAAGAAAAAAAATGGAGTAGAAAACTGAGTGTTACTTAAGGAAATGTTCCTACTGCCGAGAACCCAACTGCTCCTTCGGAGACCACCTCCTTCCCTCAGCTGTGCCTGTTCTTCTGGGAAATTACTGTCTGTGAGAAGGGGAGTTTATCCATGATGAAAAACAGTCTGTTTCTATTTGAACTTCCTTTTATGACTTATTTTCTGTAAGAATCACAGCAGCACAAAATTAGATTCTTTGAAAGCATGTTTTGTGAAATTTTGCAGCATACTAGCATATTTGTAAATAACTCCCCAAAAGTTGTACCATGCACAGCAGTCTTTTTTGAAGCGTTATTTTTTTTTCTTCTTGTAAATTTAAAACTTAACTTTTATCTTTAACTGCATAGTACAAATGCCTTCATGTTTTAGATATGATTTTTACTCATTGTCTCATAAAAAAGGGCATCTCCTGGCTAGCCCGTATTTAATCATTGAAGTCTAGTGTATATTTTTCTGGATACAGATTTTATTCAGTAACCATTCTGTACTTAATCTTACAGCATGGAAAAAGAGAATTAACGAGCAGCACTGTCCTTGGAAGCAGAGATTAAGGGGTTAATGCAAAAGTTATTTTTTGTCATAAACCGCTATAACTGTGAAGTCAGCTTTCTCCTTGAATGCAATCAGAAAGTGAAACATTTTTTGGCATCTTCACCTGTATGATGGGAAAAGTGGCCAAGGTCACGTGTTAAGAGAATCCTGCTATGTAAATAAATCCATAAGAGGATTAGTGGGAATACTGTTTTGTTATTTATTTTAAAAAAGAATCTATTATTTTCCAAGCTTTGATGCACTCACAGCATGACAGAATCCAGGGCCTCTAATACTACTCTTATTTGTCAGCACCTCCAGCTTTCATGTGTTTAACTGATGTAAAATAAGTGAGGTGCTCATGGTACTCATATGATAAAATACAAAAAATTAACGATTCAGGAATATACAGCATGAAATAGGAAGCAGCTGAAAGGGTGCCTATGTTCTGTGATTAAAGTCTTTCAAATATGCTAGCTGAAAATATTTTTAGCATGCAACATTGCCCTTTTATTTCTCCCAGCAAAAATTTAGACTCAAAGAGCATGACATTTATAACAGCTTCCTATATTTACTATACTATCCTCCCTTGGTGATCAGATAGAGAGAACCCTTTGCTTTCACAAATATAAGTCTTTGTTCTTCTAGTGAAAATATCAAGTGACCTGTTACTAAAACATGTACTAGGAATTTACTCAAATAAAATTGGGAGCAAATTATTCTATTTTAGCACCTAATTAAAATTGGTGTATCATATTTTTCCCTCAATATTCTTTTTTCCCTCCATAAACTATATCTAAACTGCAGGACCTCCAATTGCTTCTGAGCTTTTAAGTATGAGAGCATCTGCCCACTTCATCAAGGTTCTGTACTGAAGCAGGATCAGACTCATAACTTTGTTCCCATGAAAAATAAATCAAAAACATAAACTAAAAGGAACCTGTGCCACAGATCAGACCTCTGACCAGCCTGTTTGGAGATGAAACAGGACACACATTTATCAGAGCACTAAGATAGCTCAGAAGGAGCATGGAACATAGTCACTTTTTAAGATTTGGGATTAAAGGATACCTAACCTTTCACAAAGTACATGCAAATTCCAAGACACCAAATTGAAGCCAACTGACAAATGACTATTTTGTCTCAGGTATTTGGACACTGTTAGGAGCTGTCACCCCTATGCTCACCCGCTGCTCTGCCACTCAAAACGTATTTAGGAACCATCGTCCTGTAGTGAAGAGATGCCATACACATCTCCACAGGGCACACAGGGATTTGGCCATCTGAACTGCCAAATATCCCCAAACATGATGCCTTGATGAAAAATATAAGCATAGCCCAGGTATTGGGCCCAAGGGGAAAGGAAAAAAAAGTCCCATAACAAAATCCAACCTCTTGAAGAATTTCATTGTTATTAGTATTTCATTTCATTACCTTACTGATGCAATGCCTATGGCACCTTCTAAAGCAATCAGAATAAAACTCTTCTGTCCATTTTTAATGCATATGGAAACATTTTAATTCAAAGACTGACATATTCCTGCCTCTGCATAATTCTGCATCTTTTGAGATATTTTCAGTGCTACAGTTGATTACAGAGAAGGCTTTATAAGGAGGATGTTTATACCCCCTTAGCCCGCCAGCCTCTATTTTCTCAAGAAGTATTTACCAACCCAGTAATACTACTCTTCAATGTCACTTTTTCTAGCTGCAGAATTTCTAAATTGGTAAGATAAATACAGCACAAAAAAAGGGGGAGTATTTACACTAGAAACAAAGTAAATTTCAGATTAAGGCAGAGACTACGGGTGAATCCAAATCCTGCTGACCAGTGTCATATTACTCAACCAGTCTCAATAAAAAACAAACCTGAAATGCTCATTTAGTCAGAGAGAGAACAAAGTTTTATACCATTTGTAAGCATAAATATATACTTCGTATATACTTTAAGTGGTAGATAAGAAGTAAATGCAGTTTAAATTGTTTATCTTTATTTCTAACTTTTCTACACCACAGATCAGCTTCTTATTTCTTTATAGAGAAAAACAGACATCATGGGTCTTGACCTATACCATGTACCTATACAGTACAAAATGACTTCTGCTTACCTACCTTTTTTTGGTAATGCCTTAAACTAATACATTTGGTTATTAAAAATTCCAAGAATTATGCTGTTACAATCTATTTCCCCTTATAAATTAACAAAATCTTTTAAAAGCTGGCCTCCAAGATATAAATGAGAAGGCTTATGTATTTTGCTAGATAAGTAAATAAAAATAAAATAATAAAAATATATGCTTGACCTAAATATCATATATACAAAGAAGTGAAGACTCTTGTTCTATAAATCAATTTGATGCAAATAATTTTCTTAATAATTATGAAATATATTTTTTATATATCTATATATTTCCCTCTTTTTCTTCTCTTCTTTCAAATTGAATATGATTTAGTGACTCATGAACTTCAAAAATCAAATTCTGACTTGGCGAAGCAGGTAGTCAAGCACTCACAGCTACTGAACCCTTAATTAAGCTTACCAATATTCCGTCTAGGAGATCCTAAAGTGATATGCAGGATTATTTTTCCATCATTATATAATCAACTACTCCTACAAGATTTGTAGGAAATGGCAGGAGACTGCAGTTGATGGGAGAGGTTAATACAGCATAAGACTGTACAGTCAGTCAGACACATTATCAGAGTAATCTCATTCTAATTAGAATTGCTGCTGAACAAAGATGAACAATCACCAAAATGGGCAGGACTTCTATAATTTTTAGCACTGCTTTTTTTGGCTTTATTTTTCATTCCTGCAGAATGAAAGAGAAAAATCAAAACCAGAACTTTCCACTACACATCCAGAGGTTTTTGTTAAAAGCACACTGCTAAGCACATCTTTGTTCATTGAGCCACTTCACAACAACTTCTAAACCACATTGCATATAATACAAGTTGTGCAGCAACATGTGTTATCCTTCAAATGAGGAACAACTGAAAAGATACATTAAAAAAAAGGAACAGGTTTCAAGTCAATATGTCATTTCCTATTGTTCAGTAAATGGATTGAGAACCATCGAGAATGAGTACCCTAGTGAGAATGAGTGTACTATTATAAAGAGATATATTTCGCATTTCATTAAAAAGATCAAAATAACAAAAGCAACATTTAATAAATTGGAAAGAGAGAATAAATGATTTTGGGATCTTGCCAAGGTCTTCCTTAAGATTATTAGGCAATTGCAATGATCACTAATGATGTGCATTAAAAACAAAAGAAGTTCATACAGTCAAGATAAGAAGTGCTTTAAATACAATATTGTGCCCTGAAACCTGTCATTATCCATGCTAGGCAGAAACTTCGTTTGTCACTATAGCTTGTTCAGTTTTTGGTAATTGTTTTTTTCTACCCATAGTTGACAACCTAGAATTACAAAATTAAGGGCTGGTTTTTTTTTGGTTTTGGTCTTTGTTTATTTGTTTGGTTTTGTTTTTCTTTTAGTAAACATGATAGTAAAATCCCTATATCAAATCCTTCTTATTGAATTTATTACTATTCTCCTCCCCAATCCCTTCAATAAATGCTACAACTCAAATTTATATTTTCCTTAAGGAACGTGATCTTAGCAATATATATTTATGTTACACAAATCTGTCCATTTGCAGGACTATTCATAGGCTTCAGAATTGGAAATCAAACACATTTCTGTATTGACTTGGATACTGACTTGGAAACTATAAAGAAACCAACTCGGAATTTACTTAAGATTCGCTGGGAAAAAATATGACTGAAAACCCAGAATGAGTTAAAAACAGTAAAGTTACAAAGAATAAAAACTTTAGTAGTAAAATAGTATCTTGATTCTAAAAGTTCTTTTATTTTTAGGAAACAGGTTAATAAATAATATAAAATTCATTACTAAGATAAGAAAACACTCTGGTAGAAAAGCATTATCTCTTCCACCTCTATCAGTCAGTTATTAACTCATTTAATTTTTCCTGAAGAAAATTTGCTGTTAATATTTCAATCTCAGCTTGACAGAATGGAAACAGGATTTAAGCGAAGTCAAAATAGCCAGTTGCCAAAAGCTTTGTAATACAGTGCAAATAAGCAAAAGAGTAGATGGAATTTGCTGAATTGCACATTAGAGAATAAATGTCACTGCAACTTCAAATAAATGTGTTGTAGTGGTAGGTGAAAAAACAGTTTAAATGGTGAACACTGACAGGCAGCAGGTGTCTGTGTGTGGTTGTATGTCTGGAATTGAACTTTGGAAGCCTCGTGCCTGTTAATTGCTACTTGTAGGGGCCTCTTGTAGGTTTGGGTAACGCCTGGAGGAAGCAGAAGTGGCCTGGCCTGAGTGTCCCCTTTACTGGTGACATGAGAGTCACCTCCTGATTAGGAGGCTGGTGGTGCTCTGTGCTCTGCACATCCGTGGGCATGGGGAAAGCAGGGAGCTGGGGGCTGCAAGGATGCATTCTGGAAAGAAGAGGACGGTTTTGCAAAGGTGGCCCTGGATGAAGATGATGAAGACCCTGGATGGAAGAAAGATCCCTGGAAGTGGTGGGAGATGTTGGACACCAGAGAGATGCCCTGGCCACTAATATCTGAGAGCGATAACTGTGAGCAGCGGCACAGCAGGAACTGGCACATCTTTCTGCTTGACCTTCCAGAAATGTCTCCTCAAAAGTGAAGCTGATGCCTAAGCAACATCACGATGGGCCCCTGCGAGTGTCTGTGTAAAATGAAATCAAGTAGGGCAAAAGCTCTAATCTCAACAGTTAATTCCCATGCTCATACAGGCACTTTTTTCCTTGTCTTTTACATAACTAAGCACAAGTAATCTTGATCCCCCGGCAGTATAAATCTTCAGGAACAGTTCATTCCCAGGAATATTAATTAAAAACCATTCCATTTGGTTGAAACCAATGAAATTTATCTATAGATTGTTGTCAATGTTTACATTAGAAATAGTCTGTGCTTGAAAACACACACACTGGGATGAAAAAAAAAGTGTATCAGATGAAACAGCTTCCAGCAGAGAAAATCCTATTTTTGTTTTATTTTGCTAAAAGTTGAGGGTGATGCCACATAAAAAAAAGAATACTGGTGAATAACAGGCCTGCTGTACACAGAAATGTTTCTCAGACGATTCTCATAATTTCAGTTCATGTTTACTGTTAAGCAACCCCCACACATGCACTGCAGCTGCAAGATAACTAGTGATAACTGCAGCTGCATTAGTGCTGTTCTCTTATCAAAGCTGCTGCATCAACTATGCAAGCTGGCTCTTCCATTCTGTTTTTCATTTGGGCTAGTAACAAATAGGTGACTTCTTTTTTTTTCCTTCAATCTAAAATTACAGCTACTATATGAGATTGTAAATTACTGCTTACTTTTTTTTCAGAGCAATCTTTTAATTGTGTTGTATTCCTGCACATGATGGATGTTCATAGTGATTTCCTGATCTCATTGTTCAAAATTACTTGATTCATTTTTTAATCTAGAAGAAAAAAGGTTTTGGCAGCTCCTACAGTTTATAATGGAAAATATAAGGACTCCCTTCCACAATAACTATAGAATACTGCATGAAATTTAATAGATTAGCATAATAAAATTAGCATAATAAAATATTAACTTAATGTAAGCCAGGAGTGTATGTGCTAGTTTCTTTTATCTTGTTGTAGAAGAAGAAGAAGAATCTTCAACACCAAATTCTAGTGTGTTTTGAGTGTGGATAAGAATAGTTGACAATGAAGTTTTAGGTTTCGTATTCACAGGTGTAATTTTGCAGAAAGCAGAAGAAAAGGCATGGAAAGTACAGTTGGAAGGGACACAAAATGTAGAGCTCAGTCATGCTGGTTTTGTCAAACTCAGGTTCATACAATAAAGATCCTCTAGACCCCCATACGACGATGACTATTTATCCATTCAGCAGTCCTGAAGAAGCAATCTGGTTGTTCTGCTTAACAACAACCTTCCAAACTCACCTGGGACTCACTGAAATATAAATATGCTTTTCTTCCAACTGTACCACTTGCTACGAAGCAGTGAAGGGTGACTACATTTTCCAGGAGCCTAATCTCACATATTACTCATTGTCCAAAAAGAAGTTAATTTATTTCTATCCACTGCTCAGAGAAAAGCTGGCTTTTCTATGACAGCCTCTACTTATAGTTCCATAGCTAAAGTGCAACTGCTACTCCAATTAGCAGCAATAATTTTTTTTAAGTTCTCTTTTTTCATCACCCTTCTTTTTTCTGCATTTTAAATTGAAAACACTGAAGAGCAAAGAATACATTTTTCTGTGTCTTAAGTACAGCCATACACTTCTTGAGAAGTATCAAAGAATAATAATGGGAGAGCAATGACTCATACTCAAATAGCTTGAAAAACACAGTGGTGCATTACTGGAGGCACGTTTTGAAAAGCTGCTGCAAAGGAAACAACTCGTGAATAAAATAAAACTGGTTTTATTCAAGCATAATCAGTGTTTGTGATGACTGGATTCCTTTATGAACAAAATTTTAATTCCTTTTAGGAACAATCTATTAAAGTTGCTATACAAACTACCATCACTCACCTCTCCTATCATTTCTGCCTGTATTTGTGGATTTGTCAGAAGGGCAAGGGCAACGTCCTTCACATTTCACTGAGATCATTTTTCCTGAGACACAGGCTTGATAGTCCAATTTGCACTGTAGGAGAGAAAATGGCTATTGTTAACAAACAGATTTTGTATTATAAATTATAGCTCATTAAGTATTTTGAAGGACTCTTTCATAAGGTGCTTAAATCTTTACAAATATACTAGGAAAAAGTTCTGCAGCATACACTACCTTTGTACTAAGAGAAGGAATCCGATGGGATGAAGGTAAGAAGTTCTTGTTCCCTAATTTGGCTGCAGTTTTAGGATTAATTTGAGTATGCATACATTTGCATTGTTAGACTGATTTGAGTATGCATATGACATGGAATCAGATTGCACTGGGTTTATTTACATTATGTGAGCAAATAAACAAAGCATCAATATTTACTAGTGACAGGAATCAGTTAATAGGAATTTACTGTAGGTTTTAATACTTAATTTATACTTTTAAGATAATTGTAAACTGACAAAAAGCTATTTTAAAAAAATAGAAAGCAAGAAAACTATAGCTGACGCAGTTCCACACCTTCTCCGATACAGAAACAGATTAATTTGCCTGGTTCTGATCTGTATATTTATATCTTCAATTCAGAAACCATATAAAGGTTAAATAAGCATTAGGAAGCAATGGAATTATTGTTCCAGGACTTGAAAATACACTGTCAAAGACTACATACATAGAAAATATCAGTATTGTAAGCCTTGCCTGTACTTGTCTTCACAGAATTTTTCTTGGCATTAGGGTACAGATCTAGCTTAAAAACTTTTTACTAGTGTGATCGCACCAAAAATACAAACCAAAACAACATAAGAGGAAAAACTTATGAGCCTAGAGATAGTTTTTATAGAACATGAAAGCAGGAAGGTGATTATGGAGAACACTTTTCCTAAACAATGGATGAAAGATGTCCCATTTGTCAGGTTAAGGACCTAAAATAAATAAAAAATAATAATAAAAAATGAGGACTGAGAAAATCAAATTGACGATAATGTGAAAGCGATTTGTTATGCACCACACAACTTCAGAAAAAAAAACTCATCAGAACTTCGGCCTGACATCCTCTGACTCATTGCCTATTTGACTATCTAATTCTGGTTTAATATAACTTCATTATACATCATCAGGATTTCTGGAGAACCCTGAAGTTGATCTTCAAACAGCACTCTGAGTCTTCCTCTCTCCTAAAGAGTAAGGGGTGGGTGTACACATTGTAGTTATCAAAAATAAAAGAGCCTATTCAGAAATTACACTGGCGGACTCGTGGTTTTTACTAGTATACTAATTTAAGTGCCTAAAATCACCTCATCCATGTATATTTACAGAAACTTATCCTCCTTTCATACCCACGTCTAACCCTGTCACAGCACTGTCATGCAGTTCTTCAGCTAGCACAAGGTAAAGTTTATCATCATATTGAAATAGTCTCCTTTGCACCACTCTCAGTACCAAAGAGACAACATACTAGGGGAGGAAAATAAAAACCTCAAATTTTCACATAAAACCATCACTTTGTCTCAAAGGGGCAGAAAATTGAAGCAAAACAAGCAGCTCTGCCCTCCTCACAGGAACCTGCACAACCGAGTCAACTATGGGAGAACGTCTACTCTTTGTGCCCCTGCACAACTGCCCTGGCTGCTCATGTTAGTCATGAAGCCCAACAGATATCCTTCAGACAGGAGGCATTTTCAACATTGGCATCATGGAACATAGTCAGAATGTAATACATGTATCTATCGAGGAGAGAGATCTCCCATTTCGTAAGAAAAGAGAATTTTAGATTAAGAAGTCAAACCTATGCTTTAGACTTTGAGTAGCCCTTGTTGAGAGTCCTGAACAGGACCATCATTTAAAACTGAACATATAAACACATTTCAGATTTGGTAAACTGTGAATGAGAATATGAAGAGTGTAAAATGCAGGAATATTTTTATTTTGAAGACTTTTAAAAACTTTTTCTTGAGAAATTATTTTTAGTACTTCTATTTTATTTCATTCAAATATTGATGAAAAAAGTAGTATAACACTTCAAAGCTAACATAATCGGTATGAGGTGTGAGTTTAGCCCCTTGCATTTATTTTTCCTTAAAGGTATCTATCCAATTGCATTTGCAGGTAACATTGCCCTCTTAAGTCCTAAGAAACACTTTACTCGATGCCTGACACAGGCACCGTTACCTGAGTTAGGGAGTGTGAAATCAGCACCCACTTCCAAACCAGTATTCCCATCCACAGCTATGCTGGAAATTTTACACTCATTAAATTCCATTTATGGACAGGCAGCAGAGCTGGATTTCACCTCTCAAATGAGATAGCAAAAATATGGTGCTTGCATGAGTCCAAAAGGAGTCCATTAGCTGTTCAGAGTTTGCTCACGGCAGGAGGAAGATAATTCTGGTTCAAACCTTGTGTTCTTGTTCCCCATATTCAGTGCACTGGGAAGCTGCAAAGGCAGCTCATCCAAAGAAAAGCTGGTCAGGTTTCCCACAGTAGTCTCAAAGAAATTGATAGCAAAGCAATTAACATACCTGAAAAACTCCACAGAAAAAACGAATTTGTGGAATGCAGAATATGAGGATATGATGAAAAGTGTTTGTGTGCAGGAGAGGAAAGGGTAGGAACAGTGACAAAATTATTCCTTATGGGAAAAGCAGTATTTGAGTACTCCAAATGGCAGAGAAATACATAAGCTAAGCTATTAACTATAATGTTTGGTAACCAATAAAATAACTATAATTTGTTTGCCTTTATTGCTGACTTTTTATACAGAGGAAAAAAGAATCATGGCATTTTCATATAACTTATCTGTTGGATTTCATATTAGTCCTTATTTATCTTGATTTTGTTAAGTTCTGTTAATTGCTTGTTCTACTTTCACCCCAATTCCTTTAATACATTTTTTATTATACATAATTGTGAAAAATACCATTTCGCTTGTGACTATGTATTTCTAGCTTTTCATCTACTGATCTTGATTCTCTTTTTCTTTTAACATACCAGCTTTCTACATGGAGTTTCATCATGGAGTTCTGAGAAGTCTCAGCTATTTGAATTCTTGCATATTTTGTTTTAATGGAGAAGAACAGGCAGTTTTGACTTCAGAGCTATGTACTTCATAGTGCTTAAAATGAAATAATAATATAGACAAAGAATATCTACCATGTCAGAGCCTCTTGGCAATATATTTCAGGATGAAAAGTTCCTTATTTTTGTACTGTCAAGCTCCCCACAGAAACCCAATTTGTGTACTTATACTCTGCCTACTTAAAAACTTGTTCAGTTTCAAATGGACCAAACATTTTCCAACATTTGCTCTAAGTAGTTGTTTAGTGAGCTAGAGACAGGCAATTAAAATCTGTGGGAAGTACATCAAAGAATATATGTCATCTTTAGATATGACTCATGCAGCTTTACCCTTATTCCAGTGAAGATGAGAATAGTTATATTTCTGTAGCAATTACTACAGTGTATGTTATCTTGGCATACATGAGTTCTGTTCTTTTAACCACTGTTATAGAGTTGGAACGATTACATGACAGTAACATATTTCATTAAATGCTGTCATTTTCCATTCTAAAGTTGCTACCTGTCAAGACCTGGAAACTGATGTCTATATTCTGCATGTTCAAAGAGCCCGATTTCCCACCAGAAGGAATTAAAAAAAGTTTCCAGGGTAAAAGAATGAAAAAAAAGGTGAAAATGTTTGGGGGGGAAAAAAAAAAGGAGTTGTGTGTGTTTGTCTGTCAACAATTGCCCAATCTGAATGCAAAGTGCCATAACAGGATGTATAAAGAGGACCCCAACCTACAAGACATGTAAAATAATTCCAGGTAGCCCTGGCAGTGCTTAAAATAGTGCACTTGAGACAGTGTTGCAAGCAAGACATGAACTAATTGGAAAGAGTCCAAAAAAAGAGTAAAATGCATGTTGAAATGTCTGGAAAATACAATCCCTAAAGAGAGACTGAAGAAGTGGGGATGTTCAGCCTTTAGGAAAGAGCATTCGCACAACTGCTGTCAAATATGCAAGGGGTTTCTGAAAGGCATTCACAACGCCTTCTTTCACAATGAATGCTACAAGGGACAATTGGCTTACACTGCCACCCAAAAAATGTTTCAGCTTAGATACTAGGAAGACTAGGAAAAAGGATAGTGAAGTATTAAAATATCGCTTGAGAAACTCATTGAAACTCAGTCGCTGGAATCTTTACAACTAGGATTGGGCAAGTCTGTCAGAATCAATACTTAGTAGTTTATCTGGAGAAGCAGATGACCTCAAGCTCTTTGACTATGGAAGTGTAGGATAGGTGGCTCTGGTAGTTAAGTAGAGTCAAGAGACTATTGCTTGCATAAACCTTTTGGCCTTGCTGGAGAAACTTAAAGATGTGCACTGAAGTAGGGAACCTGCATAAAAGAAAAAGGAAGATTACGCTCTTGCTAGCCCAAGGACCCTAGATAACATATTTTAAACTTTTCTGCATGGTACTGAGTCTGTATTTGCAGTTATTGGAACTCTTGCAGTTCGGAGATCTGGTTTGGAAACATGCTAAGTATTTCTAGTTCCAAGTGAAACTAACAGAAATTAAACATGTAAACTATTTCTCAAAATGAAATGTGAAAAATAAAAACTAATTATTTCATTGGACAACCAAACCTCATGAATAATATTTATTATTCAGAACATTTAATTCATATTTAATTAAATATTTATTATTATTTTTAATAAATAACATAATTTAATTTTTCTACAGATTTAGTTCTGTGCCTTTATGTGAATGCTATCTCCATAACAAGATACTTCTTCTTCCAAGGTAATCTTACCTTGCTAGGAATATCTGGCTTTGAAGAAACTAAAGCTCATAAGGATACACAAGAATTCGCAGGCAAGGAAGGGACAGCATTTAAGGCACTAGTGCCTTCTAGGGCAGCCTGGAGATAATCTCAGCTGTTCCTTTCCTTTGCTTATACATAGTGGCAGCTCCACACAGATGGCACACCTCAACAGCAGAGAGGTCAGCATAAGTTACACTTTTGTCCACAGTGAGTCTTGCATCCATTCTGTGTTTCAAGCCATAGCAATATTGCAGTCAGGCCTCGATACTGCAAGCTTGAAGTTAGATCAGATACATCCACACAACCTTTTCTAGAGTACAAATATAACTTCACAATGAGGGATGGTGTGTGAAATGGATGTAAATAAAAATCTTACCAAAATTTTGATGTGCTACAGCATACGATGCTTAAAGAAACACTTTCTTGAACACTCTCACATTTAATGTAGACTAGTTAGCAAGTTACCCTTTAGTCAACCAATAATTATGCAACTGTGAAAAATGCTTTATGTCTGATAAAACTGTCACCTTTAATTGTACCTTATCTGGAAAATAAGAGCTCTTTTGTGCATTTAAATCTAAACAGGGCATGCTATCCAATTCTAAAAATACACTGATGAATAACTAAATTCAGCTTCAGCTGATAGTTATTAGCGTACATGCTACAAACATTTAATTTGAATAGAAAAATCATATAGAGAAAAAAGACCGTATGGGATTTTTTTGTTATCAATGCAAATTGTCCTTATGGATAATGATTCTGATGCTAACCAGTGAGACACAGAGGACAGGAAAAGAGGCCCTATTCCTAATTTTGACGCCTGAACTCTTTCACACTTATGTTTGCTTCATTCTAAAAAAAAAAAAAAAAACACTTCCGTATAGGAAAAATGCCACTTAGTGCAGGTGAAACTGGGGATACCAGACAGCATAGGAATGTTCCAGAACCTTAACCCTGCGCTCGCTCTCCCAGTCACAAGTTGTACAGCACAGTCTTCTGGAGTACCACCACATCACACAAACATCCATTGGCCAAGCAGAAAAATTTAGCAATGACAGTACAGCCAAATAAAATAGCTGAGAGAAGAGAATTTGGAATACCCTCTCAAATGTACATGTTCTTACAAGTAGATCTTTCCTATATATTTTCCAGGTGACTGTTAATGGATGGTGAAAAATTTTTTATGAAAAAGTCAACAGGGTCTTTGAGAAAAGGGTTCTGCTGTTTTCCAAAAGGAAAACACATAAAGAGGAGAATGAAATGTTAATACTTCTTTCAGCTTCATGGTGCTTTTACTTGTAGAAATCTCCCACAGAACTCCAAATTTGTCCATCAGAGTCCTTTGTTTACTCTCAGTTTTTAGAACCTGATCCCTTTGTGCATTGCACAGATGATCTCTGTTTACCAATACTCAATCAGGAATGTTTTCCATTTTCATAACAATTTGCTCATCCATACTCCCTATCTTTTCATATTATTTCACAAAGTCTGCGTATATTCTGTTAATCAAAAATTGACCATATTTGGAGCAAGCAGCTATGTGAAATTATAGACTCAGGGCTGAGCCTCTAATAGCAAAATATGTAAGAAAGAACTGCAATATGCTTTAACTGGATTCCTGTCGCTAATCAGGTGGGGAGAAAGGGCTGGTGGTGGGAAGGGAGACAAGCCTTAATCTGGTTATGTTCCAGATATAGAGCAGCAATGGGAGCTACCCAATACAAAACAAGGAAGAGAGCAAAGGACTGGTAGACACAATGTCGGGTTTTGCTTCCCTTTGCAATGGTGTCACTTTAGGTTGATTTAAAATGTAAGTGAAAATATCAGAGTTAATTGCATTAATGTGGTAAACATAATTTAGAAATGATTACACCAGTATATAATCCTTTACAAGGTGCAGCCGAAAGAACAAGCAATTACAATATAGGATTTCAAATTAAAACAGTCAGCTAAACATAAAACCAAGACACCATATTTCCAACTAATTTAGGATTTAGCAATTAAAAATTAAACTGTAAATTTAATTGGGAAGTATAATCCACAGGTCTAAAGGTGCCTTAATTTCTTGTCAGCATCAGCTGATCTTTCCTAATTCTACACCATCTTGTTAATCACATCCATCACCTACCTGAACAATTGACGTTTGAGTAAAAAGCTTTTCAGCAGATAAATATTATCATTTAAAAAGAAAACATTAGAAACTGCTAACCACAAAGACATTCAACTATGATTTTGACTACTGAACCAAAGGACACACGGTTATTGAACCAAGACCATAAGCAAAGAAAATCTTTTGTGCCTCAAAGAGAAATGATGATATATTGTTCACAAGGCTTTGAACTAGAAAAAATAAATTTACACGACAAAACAAAAATCTGTATGCAGTTTTTCCTGTTCACCTCTATAGTTCTGGCCTATTTTCTTCATCACTGTGCAGCACAATGACATAAGAAGAAAAGCCTGAAATCAGGTCAGCTAAATGCACAATCTTTTTAGGACAGCCTAGAAAACAAATCAAGTCACAGAAAGATGCAGATAGATGCCTACTGGGATTATTTAAATGAGAAAACTACCTATCTTGGCTTTCAAACATTCTTAGAGGTTTTAGAGACGCATGCTGCTTAGAAGGTTTTTAAAAATCCTCCTCAGCTCCTATCTGCTTTCTCAATCAGCATCTGAATTTTTAGCTTCCTCCTCAGTCTGGTAAATACATATCTTACCATCTTATGATACACATTTTGCAAACGGGTTATATCTTCACATGAAAGCTTAATTCATGCTCTGTGACAAAACCCTATGACATCCTTACTTGAAAATCATTATTTTCAGTAAATTAAAGATTGAAAAAAGAATAAATAATAATATCTATCAGTCTTTTTTCTAAAAACTGTTGTTCTAAAATAACATATCCCATTTCCAAATCAATAATTCAATATTCCTAGAAGAAAATAAATTATGTAAAAAACAATATATTCTCTAAAAACTTTTAAAAAATATTTCAAGTATAAAAATGTAAAGCCTTGACTAACTGAAGGGGCAAATATACATAAACATATTACTTCTTTCTGTATTATTCCTTCTCTTCCTAGTTATCTTCAATTTAAAAATAGAATAATAGTCTGTTTTAAACATGTTTTAGCCTGTTGTAAACTTTGATACTAATAATCTATCCTTCAGAACTACACACACCAATACTTAAATCTTCACTCTGTATTCTGGCTCTTACTCAGAGTCATCGCTGACACAGTCCAAATCTCCACACTTTCCCAGATTCTTTTGCTTTAAAGCAAAGAATCAGCTCAGAGAATCAGAGGTCCCAATGCACAGAATGTCCCTCGACCCTAGAGGTTCCTAAGGGTCTTAGTGTACACTGCTGCTATGTGTGCAAAAGCTGACATTCAAAATTTGGTTCTTTGGATGGGTTTCTCAAGAAAGAAAGAAAAAGGAATATCGTGCCCACAAAGCTAACCCTGCACTGTCAATTCACACGTCAAATTTGAAAATGATTCCTCAAAGAAAAGTTTAAATTGTGAGCAAAACATCTAATTCTCCCAAACCACCTTCTTAGGATCAGCTGAATATTTTGGTTGAAAAACAGTCAAGAGAGATCCTGAGAAATTTTCAGCTGATGTGCAGATTTCTGAATAATAGCAATGGTTAAAATAAGGAGAATGGCAGAGCTATGAAACCTTCTAATAAGACTCTAATGACTTGTCAGAGCATGGAACTTTTTGTTAAAAGAATCTACTTACTGACTATTAACACGCCTTATCACTGTATTTTTAATGTGATATGGTTTCTTAAACCATGCTCACTGATTGCATTACTAATTAAACAAGTTCAATTTATCTAATTATATCTAAGCCGAAATATTTATAAAATTATATGTGAGTTAAAATATCATCCAAAGGGCATGCTCATTAGTTGTCAATTACGAGGTGAAAGCAAAAGCAAGTCTGTTGCACAAAGACCTAGTTAGTCCATGTTGGGTTATCCTGTTTAGGTCCTTAGGATATTGAAGCTACGCAACAACAATCTGGAATGATTTTCTACATAAAAAGAAATTCTGTATTCATTTAGATGCAGGCCAAACACTGAGCAGTGTCCTACTGATCCATCTTTTGGATCAGAAGTTACAGATACCTAGGTGCTCCCAGTTATTTTTTTCCATCATGTTACCCTAGAGCTTTCCTTTCTCTTTGGTTCTTCAGCCAACTAAGATATATGCTAATTTTTCAAAGCACTAGATATGTAAGCCCAAATAGCAGGGTTTGTGTGTGATCATTTATGAAATTTCGTATTTACAATGATTCATCCTGCCAGGAAAGAAGTACCTTGTGGTACAGGTGGGAGTTAATATCCCAAAAAGCATGACCATTTTTCTGTAGACAACATGTCTTTTCTTGAATTTGGAAAATGCTTCTTTGTTCTACCTCACTGAGATGCACTAAATTACATGACCTGCTGCTTTCCTTTTTCTCTGCAACAGCATGACCAGCACTCCTGGTATAAATTATTGGTACAAGGCCAGTGGCTTCTTGAAACTTTGCAGTATTGCACGTTCTTCCCAAGTGCCGATGTGACCTACATGAACACTGTGTAAGCATACTTTTCTTAGAAGCTGAACACGTTGTTCTGTTTGATTTCTAAATTTAATTGCAGGTTCTAATAAATTTTAATTTGAATAATTAATTTTCTCTAGACATTTTCACTTCATTCGCAATTCTGCAGGTTTTTAGATGCTTACAGTTTCATTAATTTAGGGACGTGACTACGTAAAGATCTAAGCTTACTACCTTTTATGGCACATTGCTATCACAGAGAAAGACATAATGTGCTTTCTGAAAGAGTCATAGCCTATTACTCAAAAAAAAAAAATCCAGAAATTTCTCTGTCGATTCATTTTCTCCCATTTCTTCTACTCCCATATCTGGAAGAGCTACCTAAGACTCAGATGTTGGGTACAGGGACAGTTTCTGGGGGCATGGCTCTCTCCTTGCTCCTTTTAACAGATATGTTTAACAGAAATGGAATTGTGTGTCTCTGACAGTCCAGCATTTCATTCTGGGCAAGACAACAAGACTGTACCATGCACCATTAAACTTCTCCCTTTTTAGTAAGTGCTTACGTGCATTTTCCATATTCCCTCCTTCTCTGTAACACTTCTTTTTTGATGGGCCAAGACCTGAGCCATTTTTCAAGTTTGCCACTTGCTATTTCCAACTTTATTTCGTTATGTTATTTTTTACATAGATTGTTTATTAACTCTCAGAGGTTTCTCTCTCTTTTGATTTTCTTAAAATAATAATAATAAAAAAGAAGGCCAAACAAATCTGTAAAGCCTTCACTCTTAGTGTTTTCTTTCCTACATCTCACCATTGTGAGAATTTTTCATAGATAGGACAGAAAATATTTCATTTAAAAAATCATTATCAGTATGAAAATGACTTGGAAAAATTGCTGCTAGCCAAAAAACTGATCTCAGAATCGCTGATATTGATTCTGGAATAAAAGGGAGCAACTGGCATATTTTAAAAATGAATCCTTTCCTATGGTGTTTTCTTTTCAAAATATTCAAAGAATTGCTTGCTGATTTCTTTTAAAAACAAATTTTGTCACAGTAGACTAGATTCTGTTCAACCAGAGGTAGAAAACTCCATACAAAAAATCAGATATATAATTAAAATTAAAAAAAAACAGCCAAAAGACAATTTCATCCAATATCTAGCCCATTCCTTGAGGCCGCCCTTCTTGAAGGCACCTTGAAACAGTCAGTCTGGTGTGTGGATTGCTCCAACAGAAGCCACCCAAAGTCTTCTCCTATGACCCAGAGTCCTGCTGGCTTCATCATGCATGCACTGACCTGCAGGAAGCTGCATCCGTGGCAGGTAGGACAACGAGCCAAATGCTGCAGCTAAACAGCCCATCTGAGCTGCACTGCATGTCCTGTTGATTCTGCTATTAATCCCAGGAAAGATAAGGCTAGAAACAGGATACACAAGCTGTCCTGGCAGCAATGGATGAGCTACCAAATGCATGGGAGAGACGGAGGCTTAAGACACAGCCCCGTGTGAGAATTCCTGGAGTTAAAATAAATAATTCACTTTAAAATGCCCATGTTTAAAGAAATGCAAAAGGTGAAACTGGATGAATAAAATGTAAAATACATGCAGTATTACTTGAAGTATTATGAAGTAAAAGTAGTTTATAAAATCATTCTAATAAGGAAAGTGTCTTTACATTGAATTTCTTCTCACATACCAGTTAATGCTCACTTTGATTAGTCAGAATTTCACTATATATTTTCATTACAATAATCCTGTACTACTATGATGAATGTTTTACAATTGCTACTTTTCCTTTTGACTGACTCCAAGTGGTTAATTGTCAAATTGTCAAGTGGTTAATTGGCAAATAACCACTTGACTCATTAAGAGCACAGTAGAACACAACTTGGCCTCCCAAAACGCGAAACAGGACATTGCTACCTGACCCTGAATAAGCTCAGTTTAGAAGTTAACTTTTCTCTCTACCAACCATTATTATCTCTATGTCCAACCATTATTATTGTTTTTTTTCAAAGGAGAAAATATATATGAAATTTCTATTGTTACATAGTTTAATACAAAATATTTCACATGTGCTTGACCTGAAAATCATCCCAAAGTAATGTTCAATAGATAATTTTCCAGCTAGCTATGTTGTATGATATTATTAACTATTTACTGAACTTTTTTTCCTGAAATTGTTCTATTTTGTGTTGTACAATTTGCCATAACTATTAACAAATGCATTCTCAATGGAAGAAAATTACTATAACTGCACTAAATTCCTTCCAGGGGACTTCATGACACCACGCAACTAAACTTTGCCTGTAATAAAGAACACAACTATTCATCTTTATGTCCATTTAAAAAATGAATACTCCTGAAATAACCTTGTAAGGACCTCTGATATAGCTGCACCACAGAATATGAAATCAGAATATCATTGAAAGGTTGTACAAATAAATATAAACTACGACAGATCTTCTGTGGTCATAAACTTTTATTTTTTCCTTTGTTAAACACACTTTGCTATCATAAATCTAGACCAAATATCTACCAGCTAGGGGAGGCAAAAGGGAAAGCCCTGCAAATGTTCCCTGATGCTTAATTGCTTTTCAATTACATCCGTGTAAGGGACATGGAGCGTGTATTATCGCACAGGTTGCAGCTTTCTCTGGGAAGGAGTAAAGAGATATTTACTCCATGCCTTCCTCACCATTTTGCTTCGCAAGAACATCCCCATTCTTAACACATACGTAAAAAATATCTGCATCTTATCTCTATTTATAAATTCCTTTACAAGTGCTTCAGACAAGCCAGTAGAGGCCACAAGGGTCACATCAGCTTATAGGACTATTCAGAAAAAGCATTACGGAAGCCACCCATTTTATTAAGGAATGTTTATTTCCATATGTTTCCACACAAAGTGAATCGACTCTGACCTCTTCTACTAGGGCATCAGTGTTTAATCATATATAGCTAATTGAAAAAAGTTACTATATGCCTCAGATTAATCCACTGTGGACAAGAGTGATTCTAAAAATAAGTGCTAATTATTTCACAGCTGTAAAAACAGGCATTTCTGTGCAAAACATTGAGCAACTGGCTTTCTTTCCCAAAGACAAATACAATCAGAGCTAAGTAGCATTAGCAAAAGTAGAGCATTCCACCTTGTCCTGAATGTGAACTTGTCACAAGATATTCCTTTCTTTACCTTTCTCCTCATGTCACTTCTCCCAGTTCTTTAACTTACGAGGGAGAACCACTTCTGCAGCACCATGGTGGATAGAGAAGGGCTACAAAAAACATTTCTGTTCCTTACTCCAGAGAACTTGCCAGCTTCCAAAATGAAAGGAAAGGGGAAACAAAAGGCTGCAGTATAACTAAGATCTACTTCTTCTGTTCCTGTTTTTTATTCTCCTCAAAGATTGTGGCAGTTCCTCTATGTCTCTGTGGGATGGACAGAGGATAATCCTGGGAATAGGCAATGAAGCTAAAAAATAGCTGTGACATTTATACACAGGAATAGCACGAAAAAAGTAGGGGGAGACTGTATTGGATATCTGAATTGCTTTAAAAAGTTGCTCATTCAGTATTTATCTATATCAATTTATCTATCTCGTCTCTAAATTGCGAGATCTCAGGGACCCCATTCTGTTTTATGGTTATGCAGAGGCCATGCTTGGGGCTCAAAATAATGTTGGAGCTTTCACACAACTCAGTAAAACAATCTTAAACGACCAACTCAACTAATGTCTAACAAGATCCAAGCACATTTCAAGCTCTTGATAATATGTAAGCAGATTACTCTGAATGAAAATAAGAATGTACCTAAACACATTTTTAAATACCTAAAACAATTTTTCAGTATCACTGATAGGGATAGGGATAGATAGGGATAAGAATATCTATGAGTAATGGGATTTTAAGAAAAACACTTTCTAATGTAAGATTCAACATAAAAGCATCAGAATTGTCAAGAATGAAAAACTCTAGTTATACACTAATATTTTTATTACAGTAACAGTGGAGATGATATTTTGTGTTCAGTTCAATAGCCCACGACTCCTGGAAACCCTAATCCTATTTTGTAAAAGTCAAAGTATGTGACTGCAGTTGAAAATCAAAAGAAAATTCAATACAACAAATAAGAATTCTAGAATCTGTAAATAACAGGAAATATTTGTTTAGGATGATGTAAAGACAAAATAGTTTCTTATATAAGTAATGAAGATAGAACTTGTGCGTTTCTGACAGTTTAATCACAACAATCAACATTATAGTTGTTATTATTACTAACACACTTTTTAGAGCACTGGATGTTATTCACTATTGGAAACATTTTGGCAGTAAAAGGAAATGGCTTTGTGAGCTTACAGAGTAGTAGCTCCTTTTACATTACCAAGTTTCTTACAGTTTCTGATAAGAACAGGTCCTTCAAGAGCCACATTCTTTTCTGCTGCACAGAATTCAGTTGATAATGCCAGCCAAACATTTTTCTGCTGAAAGTTTTAAGAGGATATGCTAAGCAAATCAAGCTGGTTTCAGCATTATTATCACCCTGCAAGATCTCCAAAGTTTTAGCTGAACGCTCTAATAATGCCAAGGTTATTGGATTTCAGTGTGACAAGAGCAAACTCTTTTCTCTACAAAAGACCAAGTAAGCAAACAGTAGCATATTTGCAACGATTACACTCACTCCAAATAAGTAGGGTGGAAAAGAGAGGAATAGAGGAATACAGAAGGAAGATTTGATTATAGTCGTCAAATATATAAAAACCTGTCGCAACCAGGAAAGATGTGCAACTGTTATTTACATTAATATATTTTAACTGGTTTTTTTTTGCTTCTAAGCTTAGGTGCTCAGAATGTGTTCTTAGCAGTCAACAGGAAAATTTGACTTATCATCAGATTTATTTTTCTCCTCAAATTGGAGAACTGCACAACATTGCTTCTTTATTTTTCCCTACTCAAAACACTGCATTGGTGTCTTCAGCAGACAAACTTAAATCCAGGGCTCTGTCACACTATGGAACACTATTACATTGTGCCTTTTTTTTTTTTTTGGCCAACTATTGTTTTAGGCTACTAGAAATTTTCTACCATTTTGCTTTGTCTTACTATACATAATATGTAGAATATGTATTTTAGTCAAAATAAAGAAAAGGTGATTTCTGTTACATTTTTATTTGCTTTCCAAGAGCTGGAACAATGAAAGAATAATTCAATTCTTTATTTAGTTCTTACCTGAGAAGAATATGTGTGACCATCTGATCCACAAACAGGATTGGTATAAACTACTGGACACTGCTTGCAGTTTGATGAAATGGGACCACCCCTCCACTGTTTATGGCCTAAACCAGCCTCTTTCATACTGTAAGTAAACAAAAAGTATGTAATTCTGATAAGCGGTAGTAAAAATAGAACACATTCAGGGTATTTTATGAGCCTTTACAAACAAGTCATACATAATTTCAGGCATTAAGTTTCCTTTCAAGTAAAGAGCTGGTACAGTGTTTGGCATACAGCTTTCACATAGCACTCATGGCAGTGATATTTGATTCCTGTGTATTATTTAATTATTATTATTTAATTATCTAAGTACTCTCAACCAAAAAAAGATATTAAGATGCTGCTTTGCAGATGGTAATACTTACTGACCAGTGAAAGAAGCCTGCTTTGTGTGGGATTCCTGTGCTTTCGTTAGACAGCATGAATGGGCCTGTTTTTAATACTGGTATTTAGAAAAGTCACATGTATTTAAAATGACATACTTAGAGTAGAAACAGTAAGCAGCTCATTCAGGGCACTGTTTACTTTGACCACTGTCTCCCACATTTTACATTTCTTGAAATTCAGATTCCACAGACCAATGCAAAATTTGGATTAAAAAAATAAGGTAATTCACTGTAACACAGAGTTCATCAGCACATGTATTTCCATGTGCTTGTGTATATACATTTGCCTGCATTTATACAGAGAGGTAGACAGATACAGCTAGATGGATCATTTTAACTCAAGCAAAAGCTCCATTGCCTCAGACTAAAACACTGTCTTGCCTAGTATTTGTCTCCTGGCCTGCACTTGTCTCTGACAGTAGCCCATAGCAGATGCCTAGGTAAGAGCATGAAAGCAGGGGAAATAAATACTGACACTTCCTCAGAGTACTCTTCTAGGCTTCAATAATTTGTGGCATAGGGAACATCCTCAGCCATAGGTGCTTTCTCTTTGTAGCTTTGAAAGATTTTTTTATTTCGTGACTTTTCCCAGTAGCTTTTTGCATTTATGAAGGTATTTAGCCATTACCCTGAAAGGACTCCTTTAGGAGAGTCTCCAGATCTACAGGCAGATCTCCAGAATTCTTTTATACTAGTGGTTTTCTTATAAATAAGAAAATAGAAAAGTAGCACATGACTTTTATATTGGGTTTTCATTTATGAAATCTTAATCATGAATCTAAAAATGACTGTTCCTAGAACACAGCTATAACTTGTCAAGACGTACCGAAGGAGCAAATGTTTAAATTCAAAAAACTCTACAGATCAACTCCCATTGAATACAGCAGAACTCGCTTGACAAGGTTCACTTATAAGCAAGCAGTATTCCCCCACTTACTCATGAATCACTGCTTCAGGGGAACTCATCTGAAGTGATAAAGAGAAATGAAAGATCTCTACCCTCCAGTTTCGATGTACAGAGGAAAAGCATAAAAGCACACACCTAGTGATAAAGCGGTGATGGTCAAAACCAAAACCCATTTCTCAGTTATACTCATCTTGTTTATGCTTTCCGTAATTTTGGCTTTAAATTTGGTCTTCAGGAAGAAAAACACAAAATTTACAAATACAAATTTCCATTCAGACATTTTGTATGACTAAATTCTGAACTATACAGATATTTTAGGGTGTAGGAAGGGACCTGGTACATAGAACACACAAAAATATGAGTTACTGCTGCAAAAGCCTACTACAGCTTCAGCTCCAGGTAGCATAATCGATGCTAAAATATTTGTACACAAAGTGTGTATACCCAAATGGAAATATATAATAAGGAAACAATTCCAACATACAACACAACAAATAATAATAAATATCAGTACTTTCTGCTGAGTAACATCATTTGAAAGCTAAGTAAAATCCATTTCATTTCAGTTCTAATAAAGAAAGGCAAAGCTGGGCTGTAACTTGGTTATGGTTTATATAGTAATAAAATCTGCTGCTCCTCTTCCATGACTATTCTGAGATTTTTTCAAGTATGAGCTCAAGTCTAATTAGAATTTGAGGATTTCATCTTTCTCTCATTCCTTACTATTTTTATTGCTGACAGTCCTGCAATTGCCCCAGTAACCCAAGCCCAGAGAGCCTCAACTATCAACACGATGGAATATCTTGATTTATCTGAAATAGTGTGCTTTAAAACACTGCATAAAACATCTGGAACAGATACCAGCTGGAAGAACCTCACTGATATCAGCAAATTCCTGAAATTTGAGGGGAGATCCGAGACACATGCAAGGGTTTTGGCGTGCAGATATTTCAAACACAGATGAAAGAAAGGGCTAGATACAACCACATTTTCCTACAATATCTGCATCCTCTTTCATATCCTTATTATTGTCCTGCTTTTAAGGACGTCTACAGAAAAGAAAAAGACATAAAGAAAAGAAACAAACAAAAAACCCCACAAGCTTTTACACTAAGGTAAAAGCAAAATGATCCATCAGGAAGGAAAGAAAAGGATGTGGATTGTCACTCCGTGCACACAAAACAAGTTGGTGAAAGTTTTTCCTTCTAAATTTCCTGAGAAGTGAGTTAGGATCTCTTTGGAGTAAAAAAGAAACTAGTGCAGAATAGGCAAGCTCCCCCCTTATCTGACACTGTTGTCACCTGATGAGTAAAATTAAATCCACGGATTTAATTTACCAGCAACCCTTGTGATTGCATTAATTTGCAGATACCAAATTGTGCATATGCTTGTAGACTGCATATGCAACCAGATGCCTAGAAACGTAATTAGCCAATCTGCCCAATTACTTTAGCATACAGACCTGTTTGCATACATAAACTTGCCTTTCTCTGTACACAGTGATCACACCTGCACATCCTTTGAGAAAACCTAATGTAGCCCATAGAAAATTCAATACAAATACTAACTTCATGGGCTTTATTTGTTAGGGTTTTTGAGGGGGAAGAGGAGGAGTGGAAAGGAAGGAGAAGGAAATGAAATTTTCTGATTTTAAACATATAAACATATACAGTTCCTATTAGGCATAAGGCTATAGGAGAAGCCATATCAATGCCTTATGATTTTTTGGAAAAGATTTAGCATGAAGTATAGGTGTCTCTCATGAGCTCCCAAATTGCTCCTCTTGCAACAGTTGTCTAACCATTAAGAAGCCTAAACACTTCTGACATTCTGTTAAAATGTAACTTATGATGTAGGAGCAACATTATGAAAAGCTGTCGTTCTTTTGCAGCTTTAAGGGACATGCATCTATAAAAAAAATCAAGAAAATACAAAATGATCCTAAAAAACCTAAATGAAGGGGTAAGGAAAAAAAAAAAAAAAAAGACAAGAATTAGGATAGGATGAGGGACAACGGGAAAGTAAAGGGAAAGAAAACCTGAATTTGAGACTAAGCTATCCAAAAATATATATATACACATATATAAAACATACCAGCAGATAAAAATGCTTTATGGAAGCCCTCCAACTTTCAGAGAGTGTGTTATATGGCCTGAAGGTTATGTGGCATTAATAAATAAATAAATAAATAAATAAATAAATAAATAAGACAGAAAGAAAAAAAAAAAAGATAGTCCAAGGTGAGAGAGCTCTGCTATAATCTGGAGGAAAAAAGCTGTCCCCTGTAGAAAATGTTCCCAATGTTCTTTCCGAATTATAAGCGGCAGTCACTCTTTTGAGCTAAGGACTCTCGAGTCCTCCATCTCCCAGGTGCGGCTATCCCTAAAAACGTTCCTGATTGATTTTTGTTTTTAATTAAAGTTCAAAGACAGAAAGAAGAGAATAATGTTCAACTACTGCCTACAGACAGTGTCAGAAATTGACTTGTTAAAGGATTAGAAAGTCGGTTGTAATATTAGAGATGGCATTGGCATTTTCTATACATTTTACCAGGAATGGTCACATATACCTGATATACAAAGTATCTAAAGGATACTTTGCTCAGGAAATAATATAAACTTGTAAAACATATATGCATGTCATTATCTTCTATCACATACAAAAAATCATTATACTAAATCTTTTCTAGAGACACATAATTTGATCATTAAGAAGAATCTGTAGCAATGCTATTATATTACATATTTGTCAAGCAATGTTTTATGTCAAAAAATATGAGGCACATAAGCACAAAAATCTGTATTACAAGACCATTAAATATATGACTATTTACCATATTGAACACTTCATTACACAACAAACATCCCAAACTCCTTAACAAATGGCCAGGCAAAAAGGCTCCAGTCCCAGGTTCTTCTTTTCTATCTTTGTTTTATTAAAAAAGCCTACGATTTAACTACTTTTATTGATAACTCCTGTGAACACATACAATTTTTGTCTTTATTCCTTCCTATTCCATACATCCCATCCTGAAGCCCAGAGCCACAGAAGCCACCTGAACTTCAGGTTCACCCAGCTGGGCATAAACAAACTTACTTGCTCCAAGTAAGAAATGTGGACATCCAGGTCTGTAGGGAACCAAAACATACTCTATCTACATCTGCAGTTTAGATAACAAGACTAGAGAAGAACAGTCCCAAATTCACATAATTCAAAAAGTTCTTTCTGAGCAAACAGTCTAAAACTCATTAAAGCGGCTTAAATGTCTGTCTTCCAAGACCACTTTTGATAGAGTGTAGCTGAGTAACGTTAGCTTAAACTTCTGAGGAACCTGCTAAGTTACAAGAAAGAGCATGGTTTCAGGGTGGAACTGTGCAAGATAAGAAAGGTAGAACTGGAGACAAAAATAATATCATTGAAAAAGGGACTGCTAGCAGTTCAAGTGATGGGGAAAAAGGCTAAAAAAGCTAGGGGAAAAAGAAAAACCCACAGTGTCAAAATGAGAGTCAAAAGATTGAGCAACACTGAGGATCAGACCATTTCAGGGAGCAATGGAATTGTGGCTCACTTTTCTATGTGACTGAACTGCTTGGCCAGCATCTCATCAGTCAGTATCCTAAGTCTAGTAGCTTATTAGCCCTAGTTAAATCTTTTATTTATTAAAGAACAAATGTCTTGTACTTTCAAGTTATATTTACCCTGCTTGCAGCGTCCTTGTGCATAGTAAAAATTACCTGAACAAAGTGGCCTACAGAGGGAAGATTCCACCTGTATGTCCCTAAGCAGAGAACACAGTGGAAGGAAAGACACAGATCAGAAATCTGTGCATGAAGAGCCCTCAGTGTCCCTAACACAGGGATTTTTATTTGACTTTGTAGCATTTGGGTATCTAGTGAGAGAGACAACAAATTCTTTTACATTGTATCGACCAGCACTACCTCAGAAGACAGGTAAATCATGTACAAATTGATCTCTAATTATTTGTGCATTCAGTTCTTTTAATATTGACTCTTTATTACATGTCTCTAAGTGCTTTTGACTCCCTCCAAAGGAGCAATATCCCAGTAGCAGAACTGATGCCAAACAGTTACAATCGTTATATTCATTAAACCTTATTTCTCAGGTGAAGCAGTAAAATACGCACACGATAAACATTTTAGCTACAAAGAGAACATTTTTCTGAAAGTCTCTTCCTCAGGTTATTGAGCTTCTCATTTGCTGAATGTAATAATTCATCTACATTCAATCTACAGACTATTGCAATAGCAACCTTAATGGCCAGAAAACTCTGCTGCAGATTCTTGATGGCTCCGCAGAGCAGGAAGCAGAGCCAACTTGGGATCCTAATAAACCTGCTTACAAAGAGTGGGCAACTTAAACATGACAAACTAGACAATTTAAGCAGGATGATACCATTCTGTAAAGGTTCATTCTAAATTGCTCTCAAGGCTACTTTTGCACTTCAGAGAATGGAAATAAAAATACATCAAATATTTTGGATCAAAAAAAAAAAAGTGGTCGCCCACAAAATATTCCCTATAGGAAGTGTCAGATTTTTATCCAATTATACTTTTTATAGCAAATGATCTAATTTCTCTAGAGAGTACCTTTTATACAGACATCTACTTGGCATCCTATGACTTTACAGCACACCAAATCAATGTGCCATCTAGAGGCCACACTAAAAAATCACGTTATCCCTGAACACTGTTTAGTAGATACAGTATGAGGCAGCAAACAAGCTATATGTTTGGGGATGAGCTCATTTCTTACATTCTTCAAAGCTGACATCATCAATTATAAACCTCTAATTTCTGCAAATTTCTCCAAACCTACGATTTCTACAGTACTATGGTTAGTGAATTCTTATCCAGTAAAGTTTGGATTCATATTTTACATCAAGTATATGGTGTTTGGGATTTAAAGATTGTTGGAAAAATCCTGACACTATTGAATTCATGAGAAAACGTCTAACGACTTTCATTGGGCTAAGATTTTATTCTGTTGCATTAGGTTTCACATAGCACGGATAGATGTTTCTATAGCAACAGCAGCTTGATAAATAAATAAAAATTATAATGGCATTTGGAACCAATTTATCACTATTAGACATAGACACTGGATCAGAGAATATCACAGAATTCTGACAGTGAACATAGTTGGTGGCATTAGTGATTAAGTACCACAGGGTCAGAGACAGAATGAAAAACTCGGTTCTCTGAATCAAAAGCTGAATCAAAAGTCCATACTTCAGAACAGGAGGGAAAAGAGGCAGGCGAGGAGCTGGGTTTTGTTCCTTTTTTAACTTTCTTTAAGCTCTGAACCATCTCCAATGCAGCATGCAGCAAGCAGGCATTAGCTGGTCTCCTGGAACGCATCTTTCCAGCCGCACAGCCCGACGCTCACTCCACTGCTCCAACCAGAGCAAGGGGAAATGGGATCATTGAAGACCTGCTTAGAAGGCCCACTCCTGATCTGAACTGACACACTAACGCAGATATGTGCTCTTTTTCCTTGTTTCCTGAGATTTTAGGTTTCGTCTTTTTTTGTTTTTTCTAAACATGAGATTTTTGAGGAGGAAAAAACATTCTAAAAATAGCAACAACAACAGAAGCAAACAAACAAAAAAGCATAAGATTATGCTCCAACATATCCAGGAAGACGTTATCTGCCATTCTATCAGGTAGATGAGAATAGGCCTTTGGGCTGCATGATCAAAAATCTTGGCTGAATTTGATCCATAGTTCTTGGCACCCTGAAATCTTCCATTATGGATGGATGATTTTAAAATATTTGGAGAGAACATATCCATAATCAAAATTATTTCACAGGGGAAAAAAAAAGGGGAAAAAAGTTATAGAAAGGCTTATGAATAGTTTCCATGGTTAAATATAAAGCATAGAAAGGAATAAGTCTTATTATTGAGTCCTTTTTTTTTTCTTCCCTTGTTGTTTTGTGTTCCTTGGCAATAAAAAATACAGTTGTAAGGAGAGAACAAAAATAATTGATTGTGAGGTCCGGGCCTTTCTCTTTAACAATCACTTCTAAACCAATTCTGCTGAAATGCTGGATATAAAAGATACATGTGCTCTTCACAAAAGATGCCTGAGGGGTTAACGACATCCGCTGTAGCACTATAAGCTACAAAATCACAAGCAGGTTGCAGAAATATGGGAGATATGATGAAAAACAAGTCATGTTAAGAACTTTTTTATACACTAAGGATCCCATGGATCTAAAGAAAGATCAAAATAAGTGAAAATGGGAAAGGCATGGCTATTTAAAATGTTAATAGTAGAAAACTGTGACTCCCAACTACTCTCATCAGGATATCACTGAAGACTGAGCAGAAGCAAGGGCACAGGAAAGAAAAATAATATATGCATGAGAAATTACATAAATCAAAGCATGCTTATTTATCAGAGAATCTAATTTAAGATAGAAATACTTTTCTCCAAGTGAATCCAAACAGGACTTCTAAGGACACAAACTAGTAGTCAGCAATAAACTTTAAATTGACTTAAAACAAATTTGTTTGTTACTTATGCCAACACGGAATAAACAGTTTCTATTGTGCACCACCTGTTGAAGTCCTGAGAGCAGGAAGAGAGGCTTTGATCACTGCATGGATTAATCAAAGAGACAGAACCGTTCCAGACAAGTACGGGTATGCTGTGTGCTACAACACTTGTATTACACTGTATCATACTGAACACGTTATTTTATTTCTTGAAAATATTGCCCGAAATGTTGGATAGAACATGTAAGTTAAGATCCTTGAGCCCTTAAGCATCAAGCTTTGCAACAGACCAGATCACAGCCCTGGAAACACATGCTTACTGTATAGCCGCCGTAGTGAATAATATTATGTATTTGCCCTATATTTGTTTACATTGCTATTAATTTCCTTGTTGTTTTTTCATATCTGCAGAAATAGTTGGCTAATTAGCTACTAGTATTTGCAAAGTCTGGCAATAACACATTTAGCACCAACAGCATATAACTATAATGATTAATAAATCAGACCACTGCACAGTTTCACAAAGCCAAAGCAGAAAGCTTTAAAAACATACAAATCACATGATTCCCTGCTTCAAAAAATATCTCAGATCTATAAATAATGGCTTCTGTCCTCAGCTGTTGCATAATATAAAGCTCGAACTGCAGTTTTGGCCCTGCAGTAGCAATTCAGGCGAGGTTGTCACTACAATTAATCCAGTGTCAGGTCTGCTGAGTGTGAGTACTGTAAAAGCCTCGTTGCAACCTGAGGAGGCTGCAGGCTCACGCACCCCGTGAACTTGCTCTTGCCATTCACTAGGATGACGTGAACAGACTGTTCGTAATGCAAATGTCTGGTGGTTTCCCAGTTATAAGGAACTCTGACACAGTTTTCTTCCATGTGATCTAGGTAGGATTTAATATACAGTAAGACATTATATTCTTAGATTGCCTCAGAACTATGACCAAAAAAAAGTAAAGCAAAAAGACAAGGCTTTCAGTGAAATGACTGGGAGCTAATGGAGGCTCTACTTAGTGCTGAGCTGGCTTGACCCAGGCAAAGAAAAGGGTGGATGATAAATCAGGATGGAGAGGGAGCAGTAGACAGGGAAATCCGTCATGAAATTGGCTTAGATGCTTTAACTTTTATGTGTTACCAGCTCTATGCAACTCTGTAAAATGCTATAAAAACATCCTAATATGAAGTAATTAAAAATATTTTGCTTCCTGAAGACTCTCTAAATGATGCTTCATACGGTTATGCCAATAAGTAGTCATTTTATTTTTGTACATAATTTAACAATTATAGATAAAAATGGATTATTTAAAAAAATGGTTTTAGGAAATGTCTTCTTTACATAGAGACCAGCAAAAATGTTATTACAGACAACTAAATACTTTCAATTATATTTAATTATCTGTAAGTAATAGCTAAAAGTAATGCTAAGATTTCATTAAAATATATATTTTTTTTAATTTAAATGTCACACACACACAAAAGTAGTAGTATTTAAAATGTTTCCTAGATAAGATTATAAAAAATAGAATAAGAAGAACCACTAGAACCTATGCAAGTAGATTGTACGCCTACACAGTCTTTCTAAAACAGAGAGAGATTGCCAGAATACAATAACATTTTGAAACTAAATGCTTTTTCTTACATAAATAATTTTGTCTGGATGTGTTTAGAAACAGACTTACACAAATTAATACAGCTCCAGAAAGAGTGCTTCTGTAAACAGTGCTCAAATTCTTGAGTTCTTCACAGTTTTTCTGCTTTGCATACGTCATTATCCTTAAGCTCTTTTATCATTTTCATTGTACCCCAGGCCCATCAGTCTATCATGTTAGTTACGGAAAGGGGAAATTCACGGAAATACACAAATGCAGTAAAATTACCCCTTATTCTTTTATTATTTTTGCGGAGTAAATGACTTCACGATGACTTGTGACTTGTACTGCAGAACTACAGCACCACCCTGCTACTTCTAAGGACCAAAGTGCCCTCCTTGCAAGACAGAAAATGCCATTAAGTCCTGTGTGCCCGTGGCTCCCGCGGCCTCTAGTCCCTCACTTATTCTCCAGGCTTCACTGAAACTGGAGAGATCAACGAGTCTCTAAAGCAAGGAAGAGAAGTGATGGAGACAGAAACCCAGCGAGTAAGACCAAGCACACACATTTTTCCATAACCTTTCCCATCTATTCTATACAGACAAGGTCGCTATCCAGAGAGGTTGTGGAGTCTCCTTCTCTGGAGATCTTCAAACCCGCTTGGACGCAGTCCTGTGCCATGTGCTCTAGGTGACCCTGCGTGTGCAGGGGGTTGGACTAGGTGACCTCGAGAGGTCCCTGCCAACCTTAACGATTCTATGATTCTATGATTTCCTCCTTTATGGTGAAAGTTCCCTCTTGAGCAGGTTCCCAGGGGAGGCGCAGCCGGCAGGGCCATTGAAAAGGGAAATCCAGCTGCAGGAACACAGACTGCTAACGAATCCATGCTCTGCTCTTGACAGATCCTGTGACCCCTGCACAGTTTGACACAAACTCTTTTTCTTTTGCAAGTGTCCTTCCAGAACAAGGCAGAAGGCACTCCCTTGAAAGTAACTTGCTACCCTGAATTGTTAATTTTGCACAGAACAAAACGATAATCTGCTCAATAATCCAGGTTGAGGGCTCCCAGTTCAGCGACTACAATTAAGATCTGCTGCGTTACAAAATAAGATATCATAGCAGATTATAATTTCTGACAAAATACATCTGTAAAATGACACAAATAATAGAAGTTTTCCAGAAACTATCTCAACTTACTCGAAGAAATTCTTCAAATCTTTTGAAACTGTATGATCCTTTAAATCATAAATATGCTTCCTTTTCTATATTTTATTCTCACATACTATAGAAGGTGAAGATACTATCTTGGCAATATTGGCTTCATAACTTTTAAAAATTATCAACAATCTGATATTTCCCTAATTCACGTTGTTGAGAGGATTTAACTTTTCTTAAAAGCAATGACCTAAAAAATGATTTCCTGCCTCTTCTTGGATAATTGCCTCGCGGACATATGCATTTCTATTCCCTTGAACAGTCAGTGAGAAAATCAGGGCATATTTTAATTTAGTCAGTTACTCAGTTGCTACTTTAAAAAATATTTCCAGTACTAGTCTTTTAATATGTAAAATCTTAATAAATTCCATAATAAGCCTCACTGATAGCCAACGGTTGAATACTTCACAAGCACTGCACAAATCAACTTAAAGCTGACCAAGTTTGAATACTTCTGCAGACTACATGTGATGCTCACAGATTTAATTGATTTCAGAATTGAGATCTTAAATAGTTTATACATGTTCTTAGTGCCCATAATGTATAGGTATTCTTAAAAGAAAAAATTAAGATTCCGGTAGGTGCGTGTGGTAAAGTAATAATGTATTACTTTAAACAGAGTTATCTGTAGATAGTATTTGCTTGAACTTATGAACTTCTACTTCTCCTTGTGAACACCTGACAAGATAGGCAAATATCTTGCATAAGTGTTTGCTGTATTAATCTAAGTGGCTGAACTTGTCAGAATGCAATTTTTCAGTCATTTCTCCTTGAGTCGTCACCCTTTCTCAAAGCTGCCTTTCATTTTATCATGCCAAAAAAAATCTTAAAGAGCTATCAATCAAAACTACCTTTTAATTTTTTTTTTGCAAAGCCATAATGTTAAATAGTCTTGTGTCGGCCCTGCGGAATTTACCTCTTTGAATGTACAAATATTCACTACCTAGTGGCACTATAGGAAAAAGCTAACAAAAAAATCAATTTGTGCTCCAAAAGCAAACAAAGAGACCCTGCAAATTGTTTTTCTATACAGATGTTATAAAAGCTCAAATTAAGATAGAAACCAGTTCTCCTCAGTCAATGAAAACGATTTAAGAACTGGATATAATAACCAGGAATGTGTCAAAATTCTGCCTGAATGTCAACATTCAGCATCCTTATACCTTGTTAAACCAGAACCTAAAAATCTCCTAACAATTAGCAAAGTGATGACTGCTATACCTTAGTCTGATGGAGTAGCCAGTGTGAAAATAAATGGGTAAACATAGAATCGTATTAACCTCCTGCAGAAAGAATGTGCTAACCTTCTCTTAGGATTTTCTCAGACAAATGTATTTGCCGTTCTTGGCTTTTTATAAAGGCAGCCTAACCTGTTTTTAAAAAAAAATACCACCAACTTCATTAAATTCAGCTTCACACATCAGCACTGAAAGGAGCCACATGTGTTCTGCTACGACCCAGAAAGCCTCAAGTGTGAGCGGGGAGGGAAACGGGTAGAGGTCGGGGGGCAGATGTGTGTGGAACAAGCCATTTTTTATTTTATTTTTATTATTATTACTTAAAATGAACAACTATAGTTCAGGAATAGTGATATTAAGTGTCAGAAGGATTAGTCATACCTCCTGCAATGCTGGGATTCCTAGGCAGAGCAATGAGACCACAATGTCATCAGCTTTAATAGATTGCCTTTTGCTATTTTAAATAACACCGATAATCCCTATACCCTCATTGTTTGTCTGAAATCTGAAATATATGCACTAATATTGTCCAAGTTCTGTGATGCTTCTTCCAACTGAGGCTGTTGGCCTGTAGGAACGTGTATTTTCCATCCGCATGGAATTTATACGAGCCTGTCTTCCCTCATAACTTATATTCATTAATTCACCCACCTCTCATGTTTGAAAATTGTTTCATATTTAAAAATGCCATTACAGATGTTGCAGAAGTTGACAGCAATTTTTACAACACCAAGCATGCTTTGTCTCACCTTCAGATTCAAATCATTTTGGTAAATGCACTTTTTGCTAAAAGGATTTAACAATTCTTATTTTCAAACTCATTTCTGGATGTGAGAAAGGGATTTAACTTATTTTCTAGAATATTTTACACTTTTTAAGGAAGACTTTATGCAACAACAGAAACCTACAGTCCAATTTGTATTCATGCACACTATTCATGCCCACTTTTGAAGTGATTTTGACTAGACAACATTGCTATGAAAAGAACATCAGCAGTACTGAAACTGCTGAAAAATAACCTGCACTCAGTAGCAAAAATCTAGCTCTCAATGTGAAACACTAACAGTTTTAGATATAAATAAATATAGCACTGAAGTACCTCATTGCAACAAGCTTGCTGAACCCATCCAAACCATTTGGTTGACTATGTTACTATACTGCACACTTCATAATCATGAATTTCATGTAAAATTCAAAATACGCTTGGACATTTTTCAAACATATTTGGACTTGAGATATCATCACCAACAGTGTAAATCAGGTGTAACCCAGCCAAATCCTATCTAAATAAAACAACACCTTTGGTGCTAAAGAAGAATGAGGTCCTTATAAGTATTTCTACAATTTAGATTTCCATTTTACAGTTCTTTCTAGAGGAATTCAATTATGGTCACAAATACTACACTTAATATTATTATGACAATTATACTACACTTTTTTCTATTCGCAAAGCTTTTCAGCAAGGTTAGGGGGTCTTTTGCAGTTACATTTAGTTGTATTGGAAAAATCGAAAATGAATCATATACAAATTGCTTAGCAAAACTTACATAAGAGGCTACTATTACATATTTATTCTGATACTGCTCTTATCAATACTTGCTGCCCATATGGTGTTTGCTCTGCAAGCATGTACACTTTTCTAGAAGAAAGCTTAAACTGAATGCATGCTGAATTACCGGCAATATTTATTTCAGTATTTATGACTAATGTATACATGGATCACATAACATACCAAAACTTGTTGATAAATCTGGCAAAATACCCTGTACAAAGCAAGAACAGAAAAAAATAATGCAACACTACTACAGAAAATTACTGCCTCTGTAGATTTTTTAAATACATATTTGCTATTTTGGACACCTGCTACACAATTTCTGTTTCCAGATAAATAATCCAAGAGTAACCGCATGCCTTTTCCCCCCCTCATTTTCCATGGTTAAGCAAAACCATTTGGTCCTTCTGCTGTCTTTCAGTAAGGTGAAACCTCCAGCTCTTCTTGAGAATTACAGAAGACTCGGAGAAGTACCCCAAATGCCTTCCCGAATTGGGGACACTCAGATCGGACAGTACTGTGGTACCTGCTCCATTAGGGCATGCGTTCCTCTAGGTCTGCCCTACAGCTAATTCAATATCACTTTTGGCCATATCTGTGTGGCCAAATAGACGTATTTTCCATAGAGGATGCAAGGTTGCCCAAAGCACCTTGTGGCCTTACACTCCAAATCCCTTTAGGATGCAGTCTGCCTTCTGCTCCATACTATTAGCACTGCTTCCATGCTGTATAGGAATCATAACGCATGGAGGACTAGAGAGCTAAAAATATAACATTAAAAAATAACATAAAAAATAAACAACATCTCTAAAAATTATTATTACATATTTTCGCTAGTACTAACAAATCCTGAAATAATGCCATTATTTGGCGTTATTATTTGAGATCAAAATGCAATTGTAGACACTTATTGAAATAGTTTTCAGGACTTTCAAGTGTGCTAACTTTCAGTCACTCTCTGATCACTTTCTAATTCTTGCAATTTTTGGTATGTATATACACACACAAATATACATATAAAAATGATAATATGTATTGAAATATACATATACACATGCACACACGGATATACATACTTTGGAAGTATCCCAAAATTTGCATGTTCCATTTGAGTCTTTTAGCTCTGGATTTAAAGCGAGTTTTGATCACATTCACTATGATTGAGTCTCTCTCTTTTTACCCCCTCTTAATGATTATTGATGATATTTTTCCACAGTCGTCATATCTTTTCTAATACCAGCTACTGGAAACATGGGGAGAAACATAAAGAATAACTCATTATGTGAAATTTACCTGAAATTGTTTTCCAACATGACATGCAGCATGGAATTTCAAGTTCAGTATTTGTCCACAAATAGCTTAAAATCTATACGTAACCCAGAACTATACCAAAATCTACAGTACTTAATTCCTTTATTCATCACTGTGCTGCTCTGCCTGGCTGATTCTGCTCCCACCATCTGACAGCTCAGCCTCTTTCACCTGCCAGTTTTAATTAATTTTCTTCCCCACCTACAGAAGCAGCATAGCTGCTTTGCTTAAACATTACTAATGGTTTTTACATTTACTTGTTATATTATGGGAACTGTGTAATATCTTTCTACCCCCCTCACAGGCACCTGCTTTAATTAAACACCCTTGAATTGAACTCTGCTCATACTAGTGTGAATGAAAAATCATTTTACTGAAAAATAAAACCACATAATGAACAGAATCAAGTCTTTTTATATACTATCTTCTGCCTGGTGCTGGGGAGCAATAAGGCTTGAAATGGGCCAGCTGTCTAGATAATTCCAGAGCTAGCACTGCTTGTCCTTTATTCTACAGCCAAAAGATATTTTGTTCCTAAAATCATTTCAAAAGCAGCACAATCTCATGCCTGTAATTATAGATTCTAAGACACAGCACACACTTGGACAAAGAATTGCTTTATGCTGTGCTGTTCAGGATTACAAGTATTCTCCATATAGTATTTAAATTAAAAATGAAATCGTATTAGCTTGGACTGGTTTAGATAGTGTGATTATGTTAACTGACTAGTGACAAAGGCTACAATGTTTTTAGATGATGCTGCTAATAAGGAGCACTTGCAAGCTGCTACCAGCACTGCTTTACAGCTCAGGAGGTTTCAAAGGATGATCCGTGCCAGTAGATCAGTGCATGACAAAATTCCACTTGAAATTCTGGCACGGGTTAACCACTACAACATTTCTATGAAAAATGAAATTCACTTAGATCATCGCGCTAACTGTCAACCTACCTCTAATCTTCCAAGTACTCTCTAGATAGATGGAAAAGTCACATATTGGTTCTTTTTTCACACCTCCAAGGGAACAAGGATGACAAGAAATAAGGAATAATGATAATAATAAAATAAATGAAAAAAAGGGAGAATGACTTTCAACTTGGTATTTTCTGTTGGTATTGTCTTTTCTGAATTTATGGACAGTATCTTGTAACATCAGAAAGGGGAAGCTAAAGCTGACACAGAGGTCTGCTCAGAACAAGCATATAGCATGAAGATAGAACTAGACCAAAAATGGATGGCCAAAACCATTCACAAAGGATCATCTGCTGGATCTTGTTAAATTGTTCTACTGGTTGTCTCAGAGTAAAAACAAAAGAAAAATATAGGGTTTTTTTGTCCATTTGTTTGTTTTGCTGTGGAGCAGTGGAGGCAGGGGAGGAGAAAAGGGCAGGAATAGATTGTCTGTTCCAGAAGATGGGGCAGGTTTCTCTTAAGCAGGACCCTTCCTCCTGCTTCACAGATATACAGATCACAGATACGTTGGTTCATCTCATAGTCTGGCTCCACACAGGTTTGTGAATATGCAGGGTAAGCCCAAAGCATCAAAGCACATTTACATCATCCATGCACCATGCAAATGATCTGTGCCTATAATTTATGGTCAAACATAGTACCAAATATGCAGAAATTCTGAAGAAATATCAAAACTTGTCTTGACAAAATTCCTCAGTAGAAAAAAAGAAGCCTAGAAGTACATAAAACCTAACCCAATAATCACTGTGCTGGGTCAACTTACTAGAAACAGCAACACTTGTAAAGCCTCAAGCTTTGGCTACATATTGTTTGTGCTTGTCCTTATTCTTCAAAATTTAATCATACATTGCAACAGTAGTGAGGTTCTCCGAAAAGTAGCTTACTTTCTAATATTTGTTTTCCTTTCACTGATGAAATCCAATGATTCTTGACTTTGAGACTCATAATGAAGGGGAAAAAGAAAAGGTCCCTGCACAGTTAGGAAATAATTTATCACTTTTTGTATAGTGTAAGTGTGGAATATTATAGCTTGAAAGAATTTTAATTGAAACGCATTTTAATTTGATTTCGCTTATTAGCCCCTGTTTGCCATAGATATATTAAATGTATAGAGATAGATAAAAAAAATTACTGTATTAAAAAGAACACATTGAAAAATGAAACCCTGCTATTTTCATCAGCATCTACAAATGAGACTATTTTAAAAACATAAAATATTATCTATTCCATTGCTTGAAGTTAGAAAATTAAATAGATTAAAAGTATAGGGCTTTCTTGGTTGCTAATTCACATGTATAAATAAAATATAATATAAAATATAAATAAAATAGGTAATTATAAGAATGAAAATACAGAAATTCATGACCAAATTTGTGTTAGGAAATGAAATACAAACAAACTGTTAATAACACTGTCAGAAGCTTTCCTAACTCCTGTAATATTGCCTCACATGGTTTCATCTAACATGATAGCAGTTCCCTGCTATGCTGGTCAGCATTATGATTTAAAAAAAAAAAAAATCAATTCCACAAAACCACTTGTAGCCACAAGCTAGATCTTGTAGCCACAAGCTAGATGCAACTTGTTCTTCAGCCATTAAGCAAGCTGGTAACATTTCCATTTGAATTTTATTCCATCAATGCACAAATGCATCCTTCTCTTTTCCTTTTTCCTCCCCTAATATTCTATCGGGGGGTTACTAAAATGGTATCTACAGAATAAAACACAATGCATCTCTTCCATTCAAGCAATCAAAACACATTTCCTATCAGGCCTCACGACTGCATGACTGACATTAAGCCATGCTATGGGTGAAAACATACCGTGAAAGAGCAAAGTAATACCTAAAAATGGAGAAGCATTACTTTCAAAGAGATAAAAACATTAAGAGACATATAAGTGAAACGCCAAGGGGTCAACTCCTAAAGAAACAAAAACATGCTACAAACAATTCAATCTTACAGCTTCACAGATGAAGGCACTTCCAAATACTTTGCCTTAACAGAAAAGCCCCACATTCTGCTTCATTCTCTCAAACCTGCAATGTCACTAGAGGGATAAATGTCTATGATTACATAGGGAAGAAAAAATAAATAAATAAATAAGCTGCTTTTTTACGGGACTATTCTCTTTACCGTTCTTGACAAATGCCTAATGTTTTGTTTGCTTTTATAACTAATGCATCTACATATCTTTGCAAGTTCTTCATAACACTGTGTGCTTGTTTCTCCATAGACTATACAGACACTACTTGTCCTAATCTTGTTTTATCATTTGAACACAGGAGAGGTAGAATTAAAGAGGGTGACAAAAAAGATCAAGTTGCATATAAAAATCTCTAGCAGTTCTACTTTGAAGTAAACAATTGTATGATGTCAGGATACTTCTAGAATATAAAAGGGAATTCCATGTTTAGGAGAACATTCGAACCTGTGAGATAATGGACTAGTGTCATCCCAGAACTGCTGCTGCTATTGTTTTTCTAGAAAAGAAAGAAAATGCTAGGGAAGAAGGGCAAAAAGCATATGGATCCCCAGAGGGATGAGTAAGGGAGACAGTGAGCCCTTATACCCTGCTTTGCAACTTAAAAGTTTCTTTCTTTTATAATCCCCATGGTCAGAGGATTTAATTCAGATCTTCTAGGACATACGTTCATGTACGTGGCCTTTTATAGATGCCAGCTGCACGCCTAAAAGATTCAAAAATAACTCCTCACTCCCTTAGGATATCTGTTTCCTGAAGTGTTATTTCTATTGCTCAACCCTCCAGCTTAATAGTTCTCTTCTTAGATCCTCTTTCTTCTTATCTATCTCTTCCTTGCATTCATGAGTTGTCAGGGGACAGTGGTGAGATGTTCAGGTTTTACTTTAAAAAAAAATGCAGAAGCCCAACAGCACAAGCTTAAAACATGAACTTGAGGAGTGCTGAATACAGGCATCAAAGCTTCAGATTCACTTACAGAGGTGAACGCAAACCTCAGCACTACAACACTCAACGGAGGCAAACGTACAAGAGGTGAAGGCAAAGTCAGAAGGTGAAGGCAAGACCTTCACCTGACAAAATAATTCCTTATCTACAGAAAAACTTACTTTTTATATACGAAACGCAGAGAAAAAAAATATCTCCCTCTCTCTCTGAGACATTATTACAAAGTTTCAAATAGTAGTATTTTTGCAATATATTTTTAACTCATTACTACATTAAAGTTCATCTAAAATTTATGAAGGAAAAATAATAATTAGAAGACAGAATAGAAAAAATCATGCCAGCATCAATTTCACACGCATTAAAAACATGAAGAATTAATTTATCTTAAAGCACAGTTGAAAAATTAAGTCTTAGTTACTGCACAAGCAGATGACCTTGGATATCTGGATTCTTAGGAACTTCAAAGTAGTTTGGCAGTTAGGTCCTCTCTCTATCCCTTTAGTTAGTTGATAAAGCTGTCCATACAGAGGAGAGGACTGAGACTTTTATTGTTTGGTTTTCTGTATATTCTTTGGATGTTCTCAGTGTAACAGGCTAGGAATTGCAAGTTGGTAAAGTATTTCTCTTATAAGTATAAATACTGAGCTATTTCAATTGTACCGGTAACTTCAAGTAACAAGTCAGTCTCTCAAACTATGATATATCCTGAATTCTGTGCACTTTTGCAATTACATAGAACCCAGGATGCTACTCTTATTTAATGCTTATATAAATACTATTTAATGCTTATATAAATACTATACAGAATTTTACCTGCGCTTAGATTTTTAAATACATCAATGATGGTCTGTATTTGAAATAAGTCTATCTCAAAAGAACTGAATCAGAGCGTACTGGAGTTAGGACTATCATCAGTCCAGGCTTCTCCGGTCACAAACTGGTTTCCATCACTCAGAAATTTTGTCTAGACAGAATTTGAAAACTCAATATTTGTCTGAGATTTCTGGCCACGGAATCTATGGAGAATTCACTACGCACGTGTGCAATAAACCCGAAGTTTCACCAGACTCACAATACAGAAATACAGATACTGCCTGAAATGAGGCAGTGGCTCCCACAGGTTCAGGAACTTCAGATACAGCCTTGACTTGATGTGATTGTAGGATTCTGAGGCAAAAAGGATCTGACATATGACCTGTGGAAGGTGTATATAGATAGACCTAGGAGTAGACTACATTATTTTATAAGGAGAACTCAATTTTGACAATCTGTATACACACACACACAAAAAAAAGTTATTGGTGTTTGTTTTTAAATGAGAGAGAAATGTGGTAATACTACCAGATACAAGAGAAAACATATACAGCAAATTGAAAAAAAAGACGTTGATTGTTTGATTTCCAAAAACAGCATTAGATTTTAATATAAAAGCATCAATACAAGCACATACTCTACTTCACGATAACAAACACTTTTTTCACAATTGGAAACCAGAAAATGTTATTTTCTCAAATGGAAATTTGTAGAATGATTTCTGTCCCCTGAGCATGGCTGCCCACATCCAATTTCACACAACATGCTGCTCACTACCAGTACACATGTGAAGCAACAGATGTATTATGAGCCTGCGAGGACAAACCTAGGAAGCCTTACAGAAAATTAAATGTATTAGAATTGATTCTAGCCAGTAATAAGAACACCTAATTACAATCGGATCCAAGTGCACATGAAAATCATATTCTACAACTGGGTATTTCAAAGACACTGGAAGACAGGACCCCACTCCACCCTAATCATGCACTATTTGAAAAAAAAATATTGCATCGGACATTTTGTAATTGATATTACATAGGATAAAGAGTTAGTCACCTTTATTCTTCCCAAAGGTAATGAAATTGCTTGCAAAGCAGCTAGCTAGAATTTTTAATATAATAAATTAAATTGTGCAGCATATGAAAACTCCAGAATATTCGCAGAATATTAACCTATCTTTTAAGCACGTAAAAGTCCAGATTATTTTCTCAGCAAGTTCAATTAAGCCACGGCAAAGCCCATTTCTTCGTTAGTACTTTGCAGAGCGCAAGGACGACCACAATGGCATAGTTACACGATAATTGGACTAATCAAAGCTATATAATGTTAGCATTGTGAATGAAGGAGTGCTGCTCATTAGCCTATTACAAAAGAATTACTGTAAATTCAGCCTACGTGCAGCATCACTTCCTGTGCAAACAAACACAGATAATACAACAAGCTTGAAACACTGCCAAGCTGGCAGACTGGCAGCACAAATTATGCAAAGAAACAGAAAGCCTTCACTAGATTCAATAGAGCTTGGAGCATAAGAATGATTAAGTGTTTCTGTATACAGCTACAAATCACAGTAATGAATCAGACTAAAATTTCCAATGAGGGACTTAACTGCACCAGCTGGCCTTCTTCAGTAGCGTTATAATGTGAAATGATGGCATCCTAAATGGTGGCGGTTGCAACTTTTGCACAATCTGCCCAAAGCAAATCCATTGTTTTGCTTCATTTTTTTCCCCCCATCTTGAAATGGGAAGAAAAAGCTGCAGCACCTAAAGATACAGAGAAGCTACAGTGTTCCTCATTCTCTTTTTTTCCTGTCTAACTGAACTGAGAGAGGCTGCTGCAGATTATAGTTAACCACTCTCCTTCTGAACTGCTCAGATTACTTAAGATAGCTAAATATTTGCAATTACAAATTGCAAATTTTAAAACCCAAAACTTACTTCTAGTAAGTCTAAATTAAAACTCTTTGTTTTTATAATTCATATAGTGGCAGAGAAGTGCTAACAAAGGAATCAGCATTCATGATAAAGAATATTATTTCTTCAGAGAAGCAAATGACCTCTGCCTCCCTCGATGCATTCATGGTTTCAAGGAGCACAGAAAGCCAGAATCCAGAGAGAATATCTGCTGCACAAATATCACTGTCATTATTCTATGCTTAAATACAGTAGGCATCATTTAAAACACCTTGAACAGATCTACAAAATCTCCAGTCTCTAAAGAATAATTTTCATTTACCAATTTTAACCTTTATATTTCACCTTTTTCTAAACTGTTTCTTTTCCCCCTGCCCCCACAAAGGGAGCTTGCTGCCAGTCTTGGCATCCCTTATGCAACTACATCTTAAGAAAATTGTTTTTGATATCATTATTGCTAATGACAGTTAGAAAGAAAATTTTAAAAATATTAAATATGACTGGGAATTAACCTCCACCTTCAAAAGCAAAAAACCTCACTGAAAGTTGAAATGTATTTATAGCTTGGAAACCTGGCACTTCAGTTGGTTGTCATAGCAAGGCACCTTAGATCACAAAGTATGATCTGAAAACATCATACATGTGCACGATATAAGCAGAAAAAATACATCTATATTTGTGCACACGCACTCTCTCTTCTTATCAAATGTTCCTCGCACTTACTAGGACTTAGTGACTCTCTGTGCCTGGGGACATTATCTCCTCAGTCACGCAGTGCCCCAAAATGGAAACTGCAAAGGTTCCAGTTTCACCTTCTCGGTATAATCCTGCTACAGTTCTGTAGCACTTGAAATTTACTCTGGGTTTTTACCTCATCATCCATCACAGGAAAAGGTTACCCAATCTCATGATTCAGAGAACGGCACTCATCATTTCATAGCTGAGATGGAACATTTTCTTCATGTTACGGTGAACATTAAGGTGAGCACAGTCAGGGAGGAAGAACTTTTAGTAAACGAGTTCAGAAAAAGCAGTAGCGAATTAAACTTTCAACTTCCTTTTTTCCAGCATTCTTCAAAAACATCATCAAAGAGCAGAAGTCCAAAACAAGATAATAAACTAATCAACCAATGATTTGAATCAAATCAACACTTCAAAATGTTATTTAACCCAAAAGCTTAGAGGAAACCGCAAGAAGGTTAAGTGCACAAAATCTATTAGACTACCTGAATATCCTACCTTTGTAAATTATATGGATTAAGTAATATGGCATTTTTACAACTATTAGCTCGCAGGCTTGGGACAGGGCAGATTTGTCCCTAAAGCTACATTCAAAAATAAAGACGACCTTTTACGCAGACAGCAGCACCCCTCGCTCTCCAAATCCATACACTAGTGACCTGTGTATCATTAATGAGGCCTTTTAGACTGCGTGTCTGCTCCTGAGCTTCCCACGTGAAGCCAGCGCAGCCTGCACGCTGCTCTGAGGCCTGCCTTGTGGAGCTCTAATGAGGAAGAACAGCTACAATTTTGTTCTAACTTAGTTAAATGCCTATTGATTATGTTGGCCGCCCATGGCTAGTCAGCTGCTGTTGGTCTTGACTAAACAGACCTTGCTTTAAACGCAGTTGTATCAATTCAGAATCGCGAGTTTGGCACTTCCCCAAGGCCTACATTTCTCTAGAAAAATGACTCGCCCATCCAAAACACTGATTTATTTGATGTAACCAGTGAATTGTACTCTGTACTTTTTTTAATTATTGCAAAAGAAACTTTATATTTTATCAGATTCCATTAGAATAAATCAGTACAAGGTTAGTCACTAGGTTCTAACATACAAAAGACACTCAGATTTACTTGGATAGTGATTTTTAGCCCAAAACTGTGTTACAATTTTCTACATTTCCACAGCCGATAGATAAAATACATTTCTAAATGTTCCTAAGCAACTCAATATGTGGCTAGTTTCTTGCACAATAAACAATCAAACGTCAGAACAGACTATCTAATGACTGGGTCTCAACAGAACTGACCTGATTTGTAATTTGCCTGATGCAGCTGACTTGAGATAAAAGCAGGGAAAAATTTTTGAAGTAGAAACAGAGATTTTTTTTTTCTTTCACATATTAAACATCTTTGCCTTGACTAAATAGCAGTAACCAAAATGAATTTCAGTAAAAGCAATCCTCCTAAAACTAAAGCACTATAAACCTGCTTGTTGTGCTGCTTAAATGCAAGTACTCTGCTGTGCTCAAACTCACACCCTTTTAAAGGGGATTTGTAAACCCTTTTACAAATCTCCAGGAGTCCTGCTCTTCACCTACAGTTCATTTATTTGCCTAGAACTTTACCTGCACACTGTCTGGCTTGGTAAGATAGTCTTTGGTTCACATAACTGCATTTTAAGGGCAAATTAAGTTATGTGTTACTACCTGTTATATGCTTCAATATATGTTCCAAGCATACAATAAGTTAAAAATTATTTACCTGCACTTGCAAGTTTCTGCAAACAAACATTTCCGCATTCTACAATGTGCACATGTAACTGAAAGAGGTATATTCTGAGCCATTTCGTTATTACAGTTTGGGATATTTTATCTTTTTTCCCCCATCAAGCCTATCACTTAACCAATAAAGATAAACGCGAAAGCACACAGGAATTGTAAGACACCATTTTCACAAAAGTCACTATAAATCTCTGGAGTTTCACAGAATCAATGAAAAATTCTATTCTATACTAGATTTGCAACGATCTGCTTATCACTCACTCCAGTGTAGGCAGCTAAGCAATCCCAGTAGAAGTATTTGGATGAATAACATCAATATATACACACTGCATGTTTCCCTCTAAAAAAGGCACTTCCCCTTTTTTCTCAGCACACAGCTAAGCACAGCACACACACGCCAAAGCTTCCAACACAGTTATAACCAGCAGAGGTGCAAACCTGGTTAACTTTCTGCCATCCACACAATCAGGCACCTCTAACCATGCCCTGACATATACACTGATATGGCAAGCTGCTCGCACAAGCACTGATCTACAGTACTCTTTCCTATCCTTTTTTCAAGCACTGTTCAGTTTTTAGAGGACAGTAAAAAAATGTGGCACTGTAGAAGCTGGCTAGGAGAGCACTTGCCATCTTTACTGCCTCCCAGTAAAGGGAATAAGCCCTGTGTGCAACAACTCAATGCTGATGGGAAACCATCATCTCTGCTGCCACGGAAACTGAAGAAACAGCAAACCATTTCTGCTAACTTGGTTTCAAACCTAGCCCCTGCATCTCATGATTCTTGGTGTAGTCCTGTGGGTCTGGGCAGATCAATACAATTCTGCAAAAGTCACCTGCCTGTTGTACTAGTTAAGGAAAGCGGATTTTTGAGGCCCATCCTCAAACTTTATGTCACACACTTTGAAATATTTTATGAAAAGAGTGAACAGCAAGAAAGTCTGCAGCAAAAAAATTGCTGTAAGCTACAAAGCCAGAACTGCGACTTGATAACTGGCATACTTCTGAAATTTAGGGAGCAGACTATTCACTATCACTTTGTATATAAAAGTTTAACTATTTTTAATATTTTTCATCCATACATTTGTCCTGCTAAATTTATGCGTAGAATTGTTTTTACATTCGATCTTATTAAAAATAATATATTTTACACCTTGTTTTCTTGTATCCTTGCCTATTTCTTTCGGATATCCTGCTGCAACGAATGCCTTGAGCTATAGAAGTCACGTAGAAGTAGAGAGAGCCGTGTACAAGACAGTGCTTGTGAGCATGCTGCTCATTTTCTGACCTTACCACACTACAGGAGCACCACAGAATGCAAGGTGAAAACCTCTTTAGGAAGAAATAAGTTAAGTTCTCCTTGAGCCTGAAGAACAGAGGAATCTAATCCCCATTCTGGCTCAAGATAGGTATGTAAAGAATGGTTTAATGTAATTGAGCAGACAAGATTTGCTCTGCTTGCTACAGGGGCTAATCACCAAGCTGCTGCGACGTCTGGCTCTTCTCATTATGGGCTTTACTACATCCAGGCAGGCTCGGCCTCTTAAAAAATATATCTTTCTGACAGAACGTCAAAGACTGTGGGAAGAATAATACAAATATGAACACAAACGCCAATGTGTTTAGTAATTGAACAATTGCATGCAGCTTGATCTAGTCTAAGAGAGTTTTCAGTACTTACCTGCTGCATGGAGACCTAACTTTGAGAAGTCGTTTCCACTGTTTCCAGTGATGTGTGTGATACTTTCTCAGAAAATCTAAACATGTTCAAACAATTGCTTTCTCTTTTCACAATTGACACTTACCTATTCCCCTGGCAGTTCATATACAGATGAAATTAGTCCATATCAACTTTGTCTGAATATAATTCTTTCAACATATATAATACTTTTTCAACCCCAAATGTCTTGTTCTACACTGATCTTGTTGGACATAAACAGCATTGCTCTTCAAATATGTTTTGTTAGTTAACTGCAGCTGCAAATTGAGGAAAGCTTAAAGCTGACATTGCCTTTTACTATGGAACAAATACTATTTTGCTTGATGGAAAAGCTACAGCCAGGTATGTTTAAACATAGCCAGAAACCAGAAGGAATGTGTCTAAGATCACTCATAAAACTGTGTTAGTTTTCTAAAAATCTTGAAAGTATCCTCTTAAATGGACAAAAAAAAAGAAAATCTGTCTTTTCCTAATAGCAGGTTCTTTTCTGCCCCTACTATGCAAATAACTCTAACACTTATTTCAAGCATGTTCTACAAGTCTAGTGACTACTGGGTCATTATCCTTTCTATTATGCTCTGCTTCTATGATGAAATGCAAATGCAAATAATAATAATAATAATATCAGGTCGAAAATGCAACTTGACTCCTCGTCCTGCATCTCATGTCTCAACAGTCCTATGAGTATTTTTTAGCCCTTTTTAGCCCTATCTACTGTCTTTCTGGCCCTAATTAAATTCACAAAAGTGCATTAATATTTGACACACTCAGATCTGTATAGAGGTAAAGCATCTGCAACTGTGAAACAACTCTCCTCCTTCCCCCCAGGAAGATAAGAATAAATATAACCTATATTCTGATTGTGGAATAACTTTGTCACAAATTTCTTCCTTATAATTCACCAGCCTAGAACTCCAAGAAAATAGGAACGCACACAGGCAGAAAAGTACCACTATATAAAATCTGTAGGGTTGTGAGTACAGTCAGAAAAATAGATAATTTGTTTAACAGTTTTGCTTGTTCTAGCTTTATATAAGAAATGCTGAAGTCCACATAATGTATAGCAGCAGGACATTATCACAATCATTATAGCACAGTTGGTATGTACTTGAATGTAGGAAGTTATATCAGCAGCTTATGCTACTTAGATATGCATACCCTTTAGTTTACCATTCTGTAAAAAAATTAAATATTGAACAATCAAATCAAATTATGCATGCATAGTTCCTTCTCAGACCCACTTCTGCTTTGCCCAAATGTTGTTAATTAGCTTAACTAATCACACTACATTTATAGTTTACAATCTGTCATGAAAACTATAAGAGAATCTATAGAATTTACTTTTAAAGTATTTACCTGTGTGTAAGTCTTCGGTGACTAATGCAAGCAGCAGTTTGTTGATCCTGTGCAACACAGACCTTATGGCGACTACATTTCATCTTTAAACATGGATCTTTAGCCGGATCTAAAGCTAAAAATAATTTTAGAGAATTGTTAGCAAATTATCTGGAAATATACAACAAAAAAAAATAATTAAAAAACCCCACCACACACATAAAATATACCAATTCCATAGGGGAGGGCTGGCCTGCTACTTGTACAGCATGCCGGCCTACATGGTTTTGATTTTCATCAGAACAAAATGCACCACAAACAATCATATTTCGAACTGACCTGTGCAAAATTCCCTACCAGGAATACAGATCTTCATGAAACATTAAATGAAATCTGTAATGTGTCATACAATATTACCATTACTCATTTACAAAAATCCTGAGTATCCAACCCAGTTTTCCTGGTCAGCACTGGTAACAAGAGAGGTCAGGGTTGGTGGTTTCAACTACAGCTGAAAACCCTCTTTGGATACCAGAATTTGCAGACCCGTAGGAAGCCTGTTCGTGTCCACCACTCAGGCTCTGAACTTGCCTGAGAAAACACTTTTTGCACTTTTGCTGCCTACTCTTCTCCATCTCACAGTGATATCTCTTCTAAACAGAATTAGGTTTATAATAAGTTGCACATTTCTGAAGCCTCAGTGCATCTGAAATCACTAGAAAACTGTTTGCCAAAAGGTGAAGAGAATTCAGAAAGGTAAATCAGGAAACATAGATCAGGATTCAGGAAGGTAAACCACTTGGATCAGGGATTTGGAGCATTTGTTCATTCAGACGTTGGCTGCCACATCTGCCAGATACAAGATCTTTTTCAAAGCTGGAAAGCAGGATGCTAATAAAAAAGCATGCTCTTCCTCAAGCTATTTCTTGTCATTCTTTTTATGAGAGAAGGCAGGTTCTAAGCAACATTGCACAGTAACATTTTGATAAGACATATATTGTGGTATGTTGGTGCATAAGCAAATTAACATAGAAAAAAGGAATACCCGGTCTTGACGCAGAGAAAAGAATCTGGCCAATGGATGTTCCGTAGCTAATGAAGCATCATCATGATCATCACAACATTCTGCTAACAGCTGCCATTTTCTTATTATAATCCCCCAATATAGGTATTTTTACCTCAAAATTCTCATGCCTGCTTAGTAAGATACATCCGGATTCTTCGAAATCAGTGATCAACAGTGTAACAGTGACAAGGACAGTTTTTTTCTTCAGAATTTACAACCCAGGCAAGAGTTTAGTTAAAGAAAAAATATACTACAATATGTCATGGTTCTTCAATCAGGATTTTACAATTTCCTAAAGACTCCTTTACCAATCAAAAAAAGAAAAAAAAAAAACCTGCTAGAAGAAGGGAAAGTTGATGAACGAAGGAAATCAGAAAATTTTCCACAGTCTGTAACCAATAGAAAATGGGGTGTACAAGATAAGAAAGAGCAGAGCCAAGCTAATAACAAAAAAGATAAAGTATAAAAACAAGACAGAGCTAGGGAAGACAAGTAGATAAGACTTTGATATTCCAGTTCTCAAGGTCTGTCATTCCTTAGATAAAAAATCTGCCTATAACATTTTAGGTCTGTTTTTTGTAGCTGGTCCCCATTCTTTAATCAACTCTCAGCATGAATTACAAATACTAGCTTCTGGCTACAATACCAGAAAAGCTAAATATTTTGTTATTCAGCATTATATTTGTATAGTACATTTGAGTAAGTATGCATGCCAATATGACAATACAGAAAAGTCTAAACTTTCTCTTCATTTATGCCCTCACGAAGAACAATCCTCCCTTCTCTGACCTCTACAGAGTTTTTCAAATAGACTTAAATATTCTAAAACAAAGTTCTGGATTCCTAGGTTGCCCCTTTCATTCCACATGGAAGATCTTTTCTTTCCTTTTTTAAATTTGCCTAAAAACAAACAAACAAACAAACCAACTTAGATACTATGCACCAAAGCCGAACTCCAAGAAACATCACTAAAAATCCTATATTAATCAATAAGAAAGCTATGAAGAACCAGAAGTTAGTTTTCTAATTAGAATTAGAAATAATACATAACATATAATTATTATATGTTCATAAATACCTTTCCCCCCGCTCTTTTTCTCTTTTTTTTTTTCTTTCTTTTTTTTTTTTTTTTAAATAAGATGTGCTTTTGTATACATATTCTCTGAAAGGAAGTCTTTGTTTCTTATGTTCTTCATGACCCAGAAAAAACAAACCAAACAAAACAAAAACCTACCCTTTAACCACAGCTGTATGTGATTTATCAGTTTGAACTGCCAGGTGTGGTTAATGTAAGGCTGACTAAGCAAGCAGCCAGGAAACAAGAACATGCGTGATCACTGATTACAGTTTTAACAGCTGATTGTGTGGTGTTAGGTATAAATTAAATATAGTTTGAGGTATTGACCTTTATTATTATTATTTCCTTCTTAACAATATTTCATTGTATACAAAATATACATCATATTATTATTGAAACAGAAAAATGATGGAACCATAATAATAATTCCACGTAGAATGGAAAAAAAGATTTCTTTAGTTACATCATAAGACAGTCAGAGATGGATGCTGTCCTATTTGAGGTGCTTTTTATTTCTACAAGAAAGCAGCCCTATATCCACAATATGAGTCATTCAGCTACATATAATAAGTCTGATTATAAAAATAATCAAGAAGTGAAAAGGAAATGCAGCACTAAATGACTGAACAAGGATAACAGAATTAGAGTTGAAATTAAGAGGAGAACATTAAATATCCTTCTAGATACTTCAGATTTTACCATTGAAGTCAAACATTTTCTGTGCCTTAGGTAGAATGCTCTTTTGCAAAATTGAATAGTTTAATGAAAGAAAAACACATGAGTGGGGGAAATCAGGAATCATTGAAAGGCATTGAACATAGTACTAAGCTGGGAACATGAGTATTTCAGGTAAAGGGATAAATGGAAGAAGTCACATAATTATAAATTTCCTGACTAGAATGAAAACTGGACATCTCCAAAGTAAACCCTTTCCTGGACTAGACCGGCCTCTTCTGCTGGAGCTTGGTGCACACCGAGCAGATCCGCAGCCAGGAAATGCACTCAGTTCTGGAGCGCATCCAAACTGCACCCTTACACACATGGAATCTGCAGCGTTTGCCGACGGGATTATTATAACTGCAGCTCCACACGAGACCCCCCGAGCGGTTCAAGTGCGGCTCTCGTTCCTGTTGGAGTGAGAAGGGCTATCGAGCTGTGCTGGTACTGATCATCTGAGGGCTAAATTGGCAAAGTCACCTTTACATTTAATGGCACAATCACCACTCGTGGACATGCCACTGCTGGCATGAGCTAGCCCTGTGAATTGCCAGACTACTGCATTTTTTGGCAGCTGTGAACCCCTGTTTTTTGAAAAGCTGCAGAACACAGAAAAGATAGAATCACCCACTGAATAAAAACATGGAATTCAGAAACACATTAAGTCAAGTACCTGAAAAGCATCAATATCTGTTTGCCCTCCCTCTGTAGCTTAGCAAACCGGGAGATAATACACCAAAATGCGGCACAGAACGGATCTGTGTGCTCTTGTCCATGGTGCACTATGCACAAGCACATCAGATGTGTTTGACCAAGCCATTACAGCAAACACTGTAGATTTAGGAAATTCTCACCTATACAATCCTAGCTTCAGTATTTTGTAAGTACCTTGAGCTCTTCACTGAAGATTAAAAACATGCAACTGAGTTAAAAATACATTTATTTTCTCAGTCCTTAATACTAATAATTTTCAGTAGTTGGAGTGGCGCACACACTTTCAAAACACTGTCAATAGCTGTCAACAAATACATTACTTACGAGGTTTGTACTCTTATTTCAACTGGGGAAAAAAACACTTAGCCCAAGCCCTGGGCCTTGGAAGGCATCGTTAGAAGGCAGGTTCCATTTCCTTCCATTTGTCTCATTTCTCTAAACTTCCCTCCGTTGTTGCTGTTTGCTGGCACTGACGGTGTAACCGTGACAGTGAAGGCTATATACTGTTTTGGGTGGGGAACAGTCATAGAGGTCTTAACATTTCTTAGTCTCCAACCTGTTGCTCCCAGTTAACATCCTTCCTTTATAAACTAAGACCTCTCAAATTAATGATGCGATATTTATTTCGCTATCACAAAATGACAGCTTCTTTCACCACTACAAAACTGCGCGATATGATAGAATGTGGTAACAGTGGAGCTAATGACAGCAAAAGCAATTCTCAAAAGTGATTATAAATTTTCTAACATTTGCAGTCTAATTCAGATGTTCTGACAACCAGAGTTGAATTCTGATAGTTCACGCATTGTTCCTTGTTGTGCTTTTTAAGTTAAAAATGACTAGTTGTAATTCAGAACACTAGAGCTTTAAAAACCTCATCGTGAAATAAATTCTATATCAAGTAGTGAATTATATTTGAATTCTATTTCATGTTTTATACAGAAAATGCTTTTTTAATGATTTTTTAAGACTGTTATTGTGATCTTTTTTAATGATGAGAGTAAATCAGATACATTTTCAGTGTGGGCAAATCTGTGTGTGCACATCCATGCAGGCTCTGGCACTTGTGCATTTTGCTTTTCCGATCGTCAGTCCTGGTAAATCAACCCGTGTTGTGCTCTTTTTGGCCTACACATTAGTAATAACAATTGCTCACAACTAAGATTTTCTTGAGCCAATACAAATTTGGACTTCCAAAACCTTTCAGGCTTCCAAGCCAGTGACAAAAGCTGCAGCACAAGGAATAACTTTTGTTAGCAGAGCAACCCATGGGATGGAATACGTGTAGGGAAAGAGAAGACGCTGTTTCTATATAGCTACTTTTCTGGAAGTCTTTCCAGTATAGCAATTGCCTAGCAGCTCTAACATATACCCTAAAATGAACTCCATTCCTGGGATGTTAACCAAAAAAATGACATATATATTCTGCATTAATGCAGAATAAATACATGTAAATCATTTCAAATAGTCCAATGAAATTATAGTTACAAGTATTTATACTACACAGGATCAAGATAGCCATGTTAACATCCTTCCTTCCTCAGGAGAAATGCATAATCTGAGAATAGGGCCAGTTAGAATATTTTAATCTGAAGTATAAACATATTTTTTCATCAATTACACATCAACCATTCCACCTTAATTCTGCATATGGATCTCTGTCCTGATGTGTGCGTATCTTAAAATATCATGAAAATGCAAATGCGCAATTTGCATTTTGCACAAAGTGAAATTTGTATGAAAATACACAAATTTATCCCAGAAAATATATCAGTTTTAGGTAATCTAATAAAATGGTTAATTGGGTATAGAAATGGACTGATTCTCCATTTTTTTCATTGTCTCTTATAGAAATCACTGACAAAATTTGCTTGCCTCGCCACTCACACTATTCAGTCTGGCAACAAAACACGGTCTTCACCATTTCTGCTAAAACGAGCAGCTATGAAAGAGCTAACAATGTTCACTTCAGAAATGTTACAAGTGTTAAAATCCCAGAGTGCAGCCATATATGCACCCCTCATTGGTATTTTCTTCAGCACCAATCTATCAGTTCATTTCTAATTCACATTTACTAAATTATCTTCATAATCATAAAGGCTAGAGGCTTTTTTTCATAGTTGAAGCGAAAAGTTAGACTGTAGAGCACAATTATCCTGTCATTAAAAATAGGTCATGGGTTTCCACCATGACGAGGAGCCTCTAAACCTAAGGAATACATTTCTATAAAACTTACCAGAAAAGATTTCTTTATTAGTGACTATAATGTATCAGTGACTTCTAGGAGGTCAGGTACGAACAGCTTCTAAAGACTTCTGATCTGATCTTCGCTTTTATTGAGCTGATATTCAGAACAATGTGCTTGCTATAAGTTATTTGCCAGAATGCTTCCTTAACATCTGTCTACATATTTGCCTAAAATAACATCAAATGTGACGTTAATTACATTTTAACAAGCAGAAAAATTCACAAAAATAATTAGAGTATAAAATGTTTTATAGCATCTACTTCTTCCTCTAAAATTTAAATTGTAAAATAAAATTAATTTTACTCTCTGGGCTGAGAAATCATAAAACAGAATTAGAAGCATTTGATTATTTTAATAGATAGATATGGATTTGTTATCCTCACATCCTACGGAAGCTATTACTATACACAACACTTGACTCAATTATTACTAATGGGTATATTTATTTACCATTCAGATTTGGAAGAGCACAGGCTTCCCATCATCTCTTCTGTAAATTCATTTACAGTTAGAACTCCCGGAAACTGATAGTAGCCAGAATGCCATCTTCATTGGGAATGTAATAAGAAACCAAGATTAGCAAGACATAACATAGGAATCCTCTTAATGGGAGCTCTGTGGCAGAAACCGCATTAAAGCACCATTATTTCACAATCTGTCAAATATCTTCTGATATGTGCCCAACTCTACTCTCCATTTCCAGCAATACGAATTAAAAAAAAGTTGAATACAAAGTTTACAGGCTTAAACCGTCCTGTTCTCTTCCAGTTTTCATGAGATGAGGTAAGAATCTGCCAGACATTTGCTTAGCAAAAGCTAGTCCATGGTGAGAGTGTTCAATAAGGGGATTCCTAAAATACTAAATCATGATTTAGAGACATCCTGGTTTATCAAAACTGACTTCTGATTTTTCTGGCTTAATCAGGGGAAAGAAATGTCAGCATTCCCACAGCAGCAGAAAGACACCTACCTAAAACTTCTCTAAGCTGTTATCTCAAGAAGATTAGTCCTGCAAAACAACTTGCAATAAGATGTTATTTCATTCTCTAAAAACTTGCCAATTTTTGGACTTAATCACATTTTTAATCATAAAATAAAGGAAGGCGTTCTAATCAGAAAAACATTGTGTAAAGGATTCATAGAAGATAAAATCACAACATTGTTTAAATCCTGGTTCAGACAAGGGCCCTAGGAAATCTTCAGGGGGCTTAAAATACTGAAGTTATAAGAAAACCTCAAATGCCTTAGTTATATACTGTTAAGGATTTTATAAAATATTGTTGTAAGCTAACAACCCTAAAAGTAACTGTAAAATTTCTAAGTAGATGTAAGTTGCAGCTAGAAAAAAAGGAAAAAAAAATGAATATAAAGAAACTGGACCTACTCCATTAAAAATTGACCTTCTTGAATTGAGCTTCTTCCCAGGGAAGATTCATGTTTGCCTGAAACAGTAACGATATTCATGTTTTATCTGACATGCAGATTATTTCTGAAGCTGTAAGAAGTATTTCTTCCTATTAAGAAAATTGTATTTATCCATCTTATAGTGTATGTTTCAACATATAAGGCAATCTGGTTGTTTCCATGAACAAACTTTTCTGAATGAGATGTCAGCATAAAACCGATGACTTGGAGATGACTCTTACTGTGAGAGTGTCTTGATAATTTAAAATGAGATCCAGATGAATTTTAAATGTGACACTCACTTACAACATAAGGAATGCCATTTACTGATGATTTCTCCAAATAAAGAGCTCACAGCAAATAAAAGTGTAAGCTTGACACAAGCAAGAGCAAAGTATATTAAAAAGTCTGTAGAAAGAAGGGGGAGCAATTCCTTTGTAAAATAGGTTTCCTAGATGAAGATAAACAGTGTCTCTTCTTCTGAGGCAAAGTTATAGGTTAATGAGTGGCACACATACTGCACAATAGAAACCTGAATACATTTGCATATTATGTACTATATTAGAGTAAATGCTAACTGAAGTGTATGTTTTTCTATATACACTGTCCTTTTTTCTAGGACAGTTCTAAAACAAGAAAATTCTAACAAGATCACAGAAAGCAGCTTCTAGATTTGTTCCTTCATTTGCCTTGCTGATTCTCCAGTCGCACACACTCAAGGTCCATAAAATAAAATTGTTTTTACTTACTGTCATGCACACTGCAACATGAAAAGTCTATTTGCGTTCTCAGTTTCACGAATGGTAAATAAAAGCACCGCTTCCATTAGCTACACAAGATCTTCAGGCACAGTTATCCTACAGCTCCCTCTCAAGCACTCTAGTGTACTAAAATACAGCAACAATGCAGAGTGCACTAATGGGAATTTTGCACATTAATTACTTACAGTATGCAACACTTTTGTCCTTGGACTTATATTCTTTACAATATTGTAAATTAAAATTAGTGAAGAGTTATATTTAAGTAAGCTAAGAATAAACAAGATTGCAAAAACAGAAAACAAGTAGAGAATGGGTCTTTAAATATAGTTCATCTAAATAAAATGGGTCAAAAAGGTGGAAAGACAAAAAAGACAACTATAAACATATAAAATGTTCTAAAACAACTGTCATTATTTTATTAGCATAGCCTTTTTTCCCCCCTCTCTGTTTTCTTCTTAACTGGATTTATTTTGCTACTTCTTTTCCTTTCCCTTCCTCTTCAAAATTTCACCACGGAGCATTAAATGATCTCTAGTATCCTGCTTTTGATGGCTAGCTCTTTAGCCATTTTAGACATTTTCTTACTGACTTCATGTGGCATCAGTATCACTGGGATCCGAGCGATGGTATTAATGGTAGGGGAGAAGCAGCCCTGGCACGTGCCAGGACAGACCCGGGCACACAGTCCTCAGGGGCTGGCGGCACCTGTGTCTCCAGGCTTTCGGCTGGGACATCAAAGCACAGTAGACAGGAAAATAAAGGCTTTAAGGCCTTTGGAGTTAAGTCTTCCTTGGAAGAAAGGCAGGACTAAAGCCTAGCACATTTTCAGGAAGCCAAGGGTGCAGTTCCAGGTACCCTTTGCTGCATACGTTGCCAATTTAAGCAGCTCTTGCGCTCTACCTCTAGCCCGTCCCTGTCACCCTTTGCCACATGTCCACAGTGCCAGTTTAACAACTCCTGGTGTGGAAGGGCTACCTGAAACCATGATTCTGCGGACACTAAAAATAACGTTTTTTAACTTCTTTTGTGACAATTCAACGCATGGCAGCTCTCTCCCCCAGAGGGCTGTGCTGCCATCCAGAGGGACCTGGACAGACTGGACAACTGGGCGGTGAAAAACCTCATGCAATTCAACAAGGCCAAGTGCAAGGTCCTGCACCTGGGGAGGAATAACCCCAGACACCAGAACAGGCTGGGGACAGAGCTTGTGGAGAGCAGCTCTGCGGAGAAAGACCTGGGTGTCATGGTGGACAACAAGTTGACCATGAGGCAGCAGTGTGCCCTCGTGGCCAAAAAGGCCAATGGGATCCTGGGCTGCATTAAGAAGAGCGTCTCCAGCAGGTCGAGGGAGGTGATCCTGCCCCTCTACTCAGCCCTGGTGAGGCCGCATCTGGAGTATTGTGTCCAGTTCTGGGCTCCACAGTACAAGAGGGATGTGGAGCTGCTGGAGAGAGTCCAGCGCAGGGCTACAAGGATGATCAGGGGCCTGGAACATCTGCCCTATGAGGAGAGGCTGAGGGAGCTGGGCCTGTTCAGCCTGGAGAAGAGAAGGCTGAGAGGGGATCTAATCAGTGTATATAAATACCTCAAGGGAGGGAGTGCAGAGGACGGTCATGGTCTCTTTTCAGTGGTGGCCACTGATAGGACTAGAGGAAATGGCCGGAAACTGAAACATCAAAAATTCCATAGGAACTTAAGGAAAAATTTCTTAACAGTGGAACAGGCTGCCCAGAGAGGTTGTGGAGTCTCCTTCTCTGGAGATCTTCCAAACCCACTTGGACGCAGTCCTGTGCCACGTGCTCTAGGTGACCCTGCGTATGCAGGGGGGTTGGACTAGATGATCTCTGGAGGTCCCTTCCAACCCTAAGCATTCTATGATTCTATGATTCTATGATACAGACCTCGGGTCAGGACAGAAGAGAGGGATTACAGGGGAAGCAGCAATGAGGGGTTAAGACCAACATTGCTACTGAAAGGAAGAAAAGTCTTGTGTTGCTCCTTGAGTTGAGCCCATTAAAACTGCTCTGCAGAGCATTTCTTTAAAACAGCTGCAAGAATTTAGGAGCCATTTGCTGATTCAACAGGAATAAATAGCTGAAAATTTGAGAACCACAACCAGAAGAAGTTTATCAGCCAGTGAATCAGAGTTAGGAGCCAAAACTGTGAACTATGTGGCAAAAGATGCTTCAGTAGTGTTACTGCTGTAGAGAAATTTATGTAAGGGAAAAAATAATAATGAACCACCAAAGCACACCATCATATATGGAAGAAAACCATATATAAAACAGTATTTAAGTCTTTCTGGTCAAGGAATAGCTGAAAAAAGTTCAAAACAGTGAGAAACTGTTTAAAAATGGTTTGGCGTATTTTCTAGATAAGAAGGATTGCTTAAAAATATGTAAATACATGAAACTATTGTCTTAGTGAAAAGGAGCAAATATTTTTAAGAATGATATTACGAATTTCAGAAAGGACGGAGTGAGAAGCAGTTGCAAATATTTCATGCATATTTACTATTCAGACTAACATGACATATTTTAATTGTGCTGCAGATTACCTTGGAAGTGAAGGATATACATTTCAAGCTTTAGGACGTCAGCAGTTTTTGCTATAAAAGCTAGACCATGAGTACATATAGAAATGGAGCAAAGTTAAATCTACATGTCTGTTTTCACAGTCTTCAACTAATGGGCCTTCACTAAACTCCCTTACAGCTTTTTATGAATTGTAGGTGTCAAAAAATTGCATTGAACACAAGCCTAAAAGATATCCATTTTCTATATGAAGATATATTCACAAATTCTAGAAAGATGTGTATGCACACACTGCATATTCTTCGTCCTCCAAATTACTACAGAACTAGGTTAATGGAACATAAAGAGCTAAAAAGCATAGAACAAGTTGCCTCAAAAATCTATTTCCGCATTAAAATGTTATCTAAAATATTTATCCTGTAAACAGATATAGACTATAAAAGCTAAAAATAATGGAGTGGAATGGTCTAAAAGAAACATTATAAATATATCTACAAACCCACTATACCTTCAGGGTATTCATCCTCCATGGAAATGTCATTTCCTATTTTATCCATTAAATGAAAATACTCCACTGTTTCTCCAAGGTATTTCTATTGAGCAAAGGAAAAGGGCCTCTGTACTTTAAGAAATTACTCCAGTGTCTTGGTGCATACGAGGTTATTCAAAAGCTGCACCCTCCAAGCTCTACTACTGCCTGTACTCTAAAAATAAAATGCACTAAAGTATAATGTTATCTGTGTATCTGTTGTAGAAATACTGCATGAAGTAAAAGTGATAACCAACTTCATTTTTTTAAAGCTTGAGAAAGCCTAGCACATTCTGGACACCATTTTAATACAAATGATTTCAGCTCTAGCATCTCTTCATTTGTTAGCATCCATGCACTATAAAAGCAAGTGCTTTTTAAAGCTACATTAAACCTATGAAAATATTCAACTTGGAATAGTCCAAAGAGACAAAAAATCCAAATTGCTTCTTCCTCAAATTGTTGAAAGACCAAAACCTTCCTTTAAGCAGTGACTAAATAGGATTATTAGAATAGTCAAACTTATTAGAAAAACGCTTGTCACATTGCTAAAGACAATGTGACATTATGAATATGTGCGGGTGTGTTCCAAAAAGATAGGATATAGACAGACAGCTACTCTTTGAACAAATACCTCTATTTGCTTCAAGGAATGGCACTGCCAAATTGAAATGCAGCTCATAACATTGTTTGGCTTCTTCAAATAAGATTTTGCAGCACAGTTCTCAGAGGAAACAGCCCTACATGTTCTCAGACTAAGGCCCGTTTGGATGTTTCCTTATAACCGCTCATATTAGTATCAGCAGAATTACACAGGTCTCTCTATATGTGTAATTTTGACACACTAAACCGTACGAATATAAGAATGCCTTTCAAAATATGCCAAATCATAGAAGAGTTAAGAAACTATCAAAACACTATCAAATGAGCATCACTAAGGAGAGCTTGAGCCACAGACTTTCCAAATTTTACAACAGTATATTAGCGTCTGGATTTGGGTTCAGAATAAAGACACATTTTGAAAAAAAAAATTCCAAGACACTAGCCCATACACAGTAAATATATAAAAATCTTGGAAAAGATTTTAATAGTCACTGAAATCTTAGGAGAATAATAAATATGTAAACTCTACAAAGCCAAGAATATATAGAGGCACTGTTCCCTTAAAAACTCCATCTGGTAATAAACATACTTGTTAAAATAACCTCAAAAAGGTCCGGGACGTTCCTGATTTTCAGGAGACTATGGACACACAAAAGAACAGGTGTAAATACAAATAATGAGAACCTATCTACATGCTACAGGGATACTGAGAAACTGGTACCAACTACCTACATCTGAGGCTGAAAGTGACAAAGATCAGGTGTTTTTTAAACAGTAACAAACAGTTTTGTGATAGCTCTCTTTTTACTGCCCATGAATCCTATGCAGGACACATAAGAATATAATTGGAATGAAGGTATCCCCTGAAATGCTGTGCTTTATAGCACTGAAAACACAGGTATGCAGCTCACCTTTACCATCACCAGCCCTATTACACAGGCACTGCACTTTATGCAGTTAAAAAGATTTTCATATTTTAGTTCTTATGTAGACTTTGAAACCTCCAAGTATTGATTTGCAATTTCATTAGTTGTTATAACTTAAACCAGCATAGAAAGAATACTTCCGTAAAAGCATTAATGATTTGTAAAATTCATTGTTTCAGTAGTAAATGGAAAAAAATATCTTTTGTTCAGTGGGGCTCAAAATCAGGAGTTTTATTGCCAAAAAGATTGCTCATTTAATCAGTTCTTCTGACTTAAAGGTTACATTTCTGAAAGAAAATGTTGAATAAACGAAAAGAAAGGAAACACTGATGATGAGTCTGCTAAATTAAGGAAATTATTTATTTCTATCCTCAGAGAACCTGTTGGCCATTACAAGATGACAAACTGTTCCTGTCTCCAGCAGTGTTATTACAGACTGTCACACAGCAGACAGGCCACGTTGTTGCTCTCCTTACGTAGATTTTAACCATTGCCTTTAGTGAACAACTTCTCTCTCTCACAGCAAGCTTACTTCTGCATTTTAAAAGGTTGTCCTTCACTTAGGAGTGTGCAAAGGGGTATATCTGGAAGAAGTTTTGTGCAATTAAGAGCATGCTCTCGCTTGGCAGAGAGGCGGATGCTGCACAGGACAGAATAGCAGTAACAGGAGATTAGGAATCCCTCAAAGATTCATCATCATTTCCCGCTGACAAACGAGGAAGAGCATGAAGCAGAAAAGCCTATACGCATGGCTACTTGGGTGGAAAAGATGATGAAGAATTAGATTTTATTTTACATAACGCTCTAAACTTAGCAGTGAAGGGGAACACAACTGGAGGGCAAGCGTGCTGCCTGTCAGAATGCACATCTGGAACGAGGCCATAGCGCCGACCTCCTCCCGCTTTTCCTCTTCTGGGTAAATAGAAATATTGTGCTGAAATTGTCACTGCTCGTGAGCACTACGTGCACTTCCAGAGACCAGACGTCGGCAAGGATGTCACACCATGAGAGTGTGAACGGCTGCTGCTGCCAAGGGTAACGCTCGTCCCATCTGAGCAGAAAGACTGGAATGCATAAACAAATGGGTGGTATTTTTTATATAATTATATTTTATTATCACAAATATTTTGCTAGGCTTCAAGCAATCATTTCCCATAAAAAACAAAAGAGAAGTCCACTCCTAAAATACAGACACCAAAGCATTTTCTGGGGAACTTTCTTGTTAAATTTTTGTATTTTCCTAGATCAGTACCTGACAAGGAGCTGATCAGTAACTTAATTTTCACACTTTCAAAAAACAAACAAACAAAAAAACACTATGCAAGTGCCTAATTATTAAAGAGTATCTGTAGCGCCAGAGTCTGGGAAACTCTTAATTCTTGGGGGGAAAAAAAGGTGATATTTTGACCCAATTCAGTATCATTGTTAAATTCAGTTTAGGTATTTATTGCTGAGGATAATTGCTGACAAGGACTACAGTGAGGTTACTATGGGAAAATTGAAAGGCTGCCTTTACTTGCAGATAAAAATACCTCAATCTCTATCTAAGAGACACAAATTAAGACCAAATTACTTATATACTAAACAAATAAAACTTTGGAGTAGTACTTATTATTAGAAGGTGTCCCCAGCTAACATTTGTTTTATAAACCACACAGTAAAATGTGGATAAAAGAGCTACTGGAGGCAAGTCATTTACATTCCTTAGTCAGATGTATTTCATTCCTCAACGTTACTTTTCAGTTTACAAGCAGATGATAATAGAAAGCTGAGCTCTGTGGGCATTGCTTCTTAAATATTCACTACGCAATACACGTTACAGCCTGCAAACAAGATAAGCCAGACAAGCTTAATATGTTCTCATAGTTGGTGTATATGTAAATTCAGAACCATATTCACTACTATCAGTGCAACCAAAGAACTCCACAAAGTATTAGAACAAGTTGACATTTGTAAAACTCATTATATCTGGCAGGGAAATACTGTTTTAATGCATTTTCTGCAAAACTGAGAGCGAGCTGGAAAAACAGAAGCAAAACTTTACAATGGGTATGCGATAACAAAGCCAAAGAAAGAGCTGTATAGCAAAACAAAACCCATAGCACATTCAACTCCTCGTCTTCAGGATCAGATATACCAAATACACAGCACCTGCCCCTATCAAAAGTCAAAGGGAAAAATTAAAAATAATAATAATAATAAAGCATAAACCTTTTTAATGTTCAAAAACTCCATAAACCCTCTCTTTCCTTTTCACACCAAGATGGAAAATGCAAGCAAGGTGCATCCCTTTAAGCAATGAAGGTGTTTCCTTTCATAGGCATACTGCAGCAAATCTGAATTAAAAAGCTAAATGCACAGAGTATAGTGAAAAGTCCACCTCTCAGAAATGTGGTTATAATATATCAGGTGGTAAAATAGATATTTCCACACGAATCACCTTGGTTCACTTTATCAGCCTTTGTTAAAAATAAAATCATCATGGCAAGCCAAATGTCAAGCTTCTTCTTAGCAATTCCAATAGCTCCATGTTGAAACCTCCAACCAAATCTCAAAAGAAACAAGAGTCAGGGTCAACAATCCAGCAGCAATTTTTGTTTTTCATTCTTCCCACGCTATAGACGCATTAGCTAAGACAAGCTCCATAGAAAAGTATTGTCATTCCAATTTGAATTTGACAAGCAAAGACTGAGTAGTAATGACATCTTCCCTTACTCCCAGACAAAATTCAGCTTCCTTTTGCATGTTGCTCTATGTAAACTGAGCTTCAAGAATTTTTTAGTACAATATTTAACAGCTGATAAATAGTACAATCACTTCTACAAGAATTTGATTAAAAATGGGTGAAGTACATTCCAAAGCCTTAAAACCATACAAGATCACTTTGCAGTTACTTTATAATATCCACTACTGCATATCAGAATCACTTTCCGTATTATATCTGCCTGATTTTTCAGTTATTATTTTTTCTGGACATAAATCTCCCCTTAAAATAAAAAGACAAAATCTCATTGTCCAATAACAGAGCATATGGTGCTGCATCATTCCCACAACCCTGAGCTTTTCCTCAAGAAATTCTCCTTGAAAATGGAACTTTCAAAACTTTTTCTAGAGCTTGGTTTATCAGCCAACTAAAGAGAACTCTCAACATTTTAATTACTTATTTTTAAATGCAAAAAGAAACTTCACATCTTTTTTGTCTTCAAAGGTCTTTCTGAAAATATGAAGGTGCTTAACTTGTTTTAATATATACAAAGCAAAATAAAATCTCCCAAAGTCCACACATTGCCTATAGGGAAAACTGTAAACAACTGCCCGTCTCTGTCACCAATGAATAAAAGGTTGCAAAAATCACATATATAAAATAATGTTTAAGCTACAGAGGACCAGAGAGTCAGTTGTAAGTCAATTATTTGAAGAGGGAAGAGGGAAGGCACAAATTCAGTTTTCTAAACTTGTTATTTTAAAACTGCAGGCATCCTATCCCCATAAAAAACCCTAATAGATTAATCTTACCTTGATCAAACGGTTTACTCGGACTCCATGTACGAAAATAATCGTCCTGGAGAGGGAGAAACAACCTACATTTAGTACAATGTATGCAATAAAGGTACAATGAAAAACACAGGAATGTGAGAGACAGAAGATATATACCAACCTCTACTTCCTATGAAAGGCAAGCAGTGAAAAAAAAAAAAAAGAAAACGATTACAGCCATCATAATGGGACATGCCAGTCATATGGAACAGAACACATATAATTCAGAGGCCCTTTGCATTCATTAAATAAACAGTGTTAACAACCAAAAAAACCTATCTAAAAAGCATTTAAAATAAAGAAATGGATTTCTTACAGTAATTACAGAGGCAATATTTTTAATGTTGCCTTTAAAATGCTACAGTAGTTTTTATTTTCATTACAGTTTCCATGAATAATTTTTCAAAATCAAGGTTTCAAACCCATTATCAATAAACTATAAATTTAAAAAATAATGATTTGTAAAAGACTAAATATTCTGTTATATAGTTTTCAACTATATCAAGAAGAATCTACCTTTATATTATTGAGATTAGCTCAATTTTCTACAAATCATATTCCTATACATAAAATATTCTCCTAATTAATCATCAGCTGTATTATGCCACAATTATGAGAAGGAAAAACTTGAATTAAATGAACTGCTTACATATAAGATTTTAAGAACTTTGATAGTAAATGGGCGCTGTAGAATATATGTGGAGCAAGAAGGTGAAGAGAAAGAATAAAAGCACCTTTAAATTCCACTCATCAATCCCGTAACGTTAAAGAGACTTTACCCTACATGTTAATTTTGAAACTGAACTACTGGGAAAATGTGAGCCTACCACAATCACTGGAGTACAAGGGCTGAAGGGGTTATCAAACACATCTTTAAGTGGAGACAATATTCTCTGGATTTTAATAGTTAGTTTTACTTCAAAGGTGAAAAATAAAAAAAAATAGAAAGAAAAAAGAAAGTGGTTGCAGCCTAAAGTCTTTCACTGAGGATGTTTTAATAAGAAAACTGTTGTCCTGGGAATTCTTGCTTCAAGCAGGAATGAGAGGGAGAATCATAGCTTTGTGCCAGTACTCATGAACTCCTTTGCTCTGCTGCTGCACCAGCCAACAATCTATGAAGGACAGGGTATGTTATTTGCCTTTTTTATCACTATTTTTGGAAGTAAATAAATACAGACCAGCATTTAAAATATCAAAACAAAACACAAGGAAACAACAAACAACACAAACATTCTAAGAGTACTGGATTCTCTTTCCAATTCTAGTAAGGTTACAAAATTCTGATCCAGAATGATCCTATTCGGACAATATACTTTTATTAAGATACTGAAAGGGTAGAATAACTGGAACCTAAAAATAATATGCACAAAAGAGCTGTTATCCTGAGTCAGACTGAAGGGCCTTCAAAGTGAAGCCTCCTGCAACACGGGATTGAGGGAACAGTGCAGGAGCCAGGCAAGCACATATTACACTTTCCCAAGCTGGCCCCAAACCATTTGCAGCTCAATTACTTCCTGAGCTAGACGGGGTTCCTGTGTACTTAATAGCTCTCATTTCTCTTCCATGAGCTTGTCCAATTTCACCTTGAGCCTAAATGAGCTTTTAGAATTTACAGCAGCCCATGGCGAGGAGCTCAACAGCTTAAACACACATTGCATGAAAATCACTTTGTTTCGTTCCGGATCTGCAATAATCGCAGATCACTTTGCTACCCCTCGTTTTGTATTGGAAAAGACAATACATTAATTCCATTCACCTTCTCTATATCACAGGGAACTCAACAGTTCCCAAACATAACACCCCTCAGGCACACCTATAACTACAGTTAGCCAGCTGACTTCTGCTCACAGATGCCACTTCCATACCTTTCTTGTTACCCTTCTCTGGATCTTTTCCAGACTTTTGGAGGATGCTATGACCGGAGTTAAGCATAGCTTTCAAGATGAAGCAGCACTACACATCTATGCAACGCAATGGAACTATTTTGTTTTGCCTTCCTTTCCTCATTATGCTCATACTTCCCTATTCTCTCTACCACTGGTACTGAATTTTGAATTAAAGTTTGCATGGAACCTTCTACTTTAATTCCAGGATGCTCATCCCGAGGGATTATCTTTGTGGAGTGTTTGCTCTCATGTACATAACTACTTTTGTCTGTATTTAACTTATTCTGGCATTTTATTACTATCCCTTACTCAGCCTTGCACGGTCTTTCTCCACAACTGAAACTGAGCGCAACTATTTCGAGTAATTACATATCAATAGAATATCATAGCTCATTTGTTTTATTTGTTTTATTACTCATGAATTTGAGATATAACCTTGTCCCCACCACATATGATATGGAACCTGAAAGGTGACTACCTTCACTGTTAGAGCAGGTCACTTCATTTTTTTTTTCTCAGTTTTATCCGTATAAAAACCTTCTTGCTTGTCCTGTAGCTTTTAGTTTCTGAGTTTTTTTCAAGAGAAAGACCTTATGAAAAGGCTTTGGAAATACAGATAGAAATATAGGCATCAAAACTTCAACCATTTCCTTTGGGCACCTTGGACAAATTGCACTAGAACTCTGGTGCGCAACCTTCCCTTACAAAAGCCACATGGATTCTTCCCCATTCTATCCAGTTTGTTTCTACGCACTACCCGTTTTATCAGTCCAGTGAAGGGAGTAAGTCACTTAAACTCTTTCATTCAGCAACTAATATCACTAAAATTAAGAATTCAGTACTTGGGAGGCTACTCATGCCAAAAAATAAGTAGAAATATGAGTATAAAACTCATAAAAGTTGCCTTATACTACTTCAAAACTTCCTTTTTTTTTAAACACTACAGTGACTCAGATGTCATTCCAAACCTACTTCAGCACACACTAAAAAGTCATATACTTTAACTGATTTTCTAAAATTGCATTACATTTTCAAACACCTCTTAAAGAAAACTATTAATGGATAGTTTAAATAAAAACTTTATGTACTTGTAAACATACAATGAAATAGTTAATTGATTTTCAGAATTGATTGATTTCTTAAGACATTTGGTTAGCTTAATAATTCCACAATTTTAGAAATATTCCTAAAAATATTTAACCTGTCACTTATATAAAATCTGGCTTCCTGTCATATTGAGCGCTTTCCTCCTCTTCAGTCAGTCTTTTATTTTTATGTTCAATTCCCTCTTCAGTTATTATAATGTACTTTTCAAAGTGTTGTTTTTCATAACTTTAAAGCAAAATAAAAAACAGAATAAACACAACCACAGTTGACAGTAAAGGCTGAGTAGCTATATAGTGCCTCTAGCCAAAATATCCTTTAACAATTTATAAATGTCAAAAGTCAAAGTCTCAGGAAAGAGACCATGACCTTGTCCGATCTCTTTCAGTGGCCTCCTTGCCTCTGTCCTGAACTTAGAAGGGCATTCTGTGAAGGTATATGGAATAAAGTTGTAAATTTGATTCACAATAAACATCCTGCTTTTTCAATAACATTACCTACCTAATGTATCCAAGCGTTTTTAAATAGAAAATTCATCCTTATTGTTCTTCTTGAGACTGTATGTGGTACCTCAATAAGTCTTTCAAGTTTTTCTGTTTGAAAAACATATGCAGCATTTCTGCTGCATAATGGACAAGTATCATGGATTTTAAGGGGGCTAATGTCCTATCTAAAAAATTATGCATGTTTAATCATTATGCCCAGTCAGGGTCATAGAGAAACTATGCTTCTAGGAATTAAAGTTCAATGCTGCAATTACACATCCATTCTGAGAGTAATATGAGTTTGTGTTTTGTCCTGAAAATGGCTTTACTTAAAAATATCATTTATGTAATCTGAAAATCTGACAGCCTTAAGAACTCAAAAAGGCCAAAAGCAGCTTACTAGAAAATTTTAATCAGAATTGCTTGAGGAAAAAAAAAAAAAGAGAGAGAAAAAGGTATTTTATTTACCACATTTTTGTTGCATTCCTCCTCTACTTGTGCAAAAAGCAAAAAATACACCATCCGTCTTATGACAGATACGGTATATCTAATTTTTCTATTCAAAAATATAAATGTATTCATGTAAGAAAAGCACATAAGCACAGCAAAAAGCAATACCAAAATGCTTAGAATGAAAGCCAGAGCCACTTGGAATACAACAAAGCTCCTTTTAGCACAGATACAGCAAGGTTTCAGTTAGAAATTCTTTAAAACAAAACAACAACAAAAAACAGAAAACAAACACCAAAGTAGTGTTTTCTGTTGTATCTTTTTTATTGATTTCTTCTCCTGCATTCTCTGTAGATGCTGACATAAATTGCTGACATCTAGTGCAAGAATTACTGTCTAACCCAAAGCTGTATTGCTAAAGAATGTAGTGATACATGGTAGCTATGATGAGGCCGAGCCAAAAAACAGCAGGTATCCTACAGCAAATAGGACAGCTTCTTAGCAAGTATTTTCAGACCAAGATTGAACTGCAAAAATGAAAAAAGCAAAAGCCAGTGCTTCTTTCTCACTAACACCTCTGTCTTTAATGTAGCCTAGGCACTAAGGAGTCTGTATACTGCAATCAAAGCTGATTTATGAAAGAGTCCCCTAAAAGTGAAGAACATATTCGGAGTTCATAATTACCTTTACATCTTATCCAAGTAATAACTTCACTGTTATAAAACAATTTTTATAGCAGAGATATTGAATGCCTGATTTACAAACTACCAGGTAAGGGAACAGTCCAACAGATAATTGTCCAAGAATTATCTGGAATTGCATTCCAGAATTTTGAACACAAGAATGTTCCGGGTTGCATATGTTTTACAATGTAATTTAAAATTTGGAGTATTAGATTCCATCAGACAGAACATTTTGTGTTGTTGTTACTGACATTAGCCTTTAGATTCTTTTGCTGTTTTTAATTTCAAGGGTTTTTTAATGGTTTTCTATTCCATTATATTTTTTTTTATCTCAAACACATGCTGCTTTTCATCAGGTTAGAGATATCTTTCTGTCTTTTAGTCTGCACTATTTGATTTGCAGAAGCCAGCTCAACAAGCCACCTGAACTGAGCTAAGAGTGCTCAAGAGCAGCTTGCTCCAGCCCTTGCTTGCCTCAAACTCCCTTCTACAGGAGACTTGTGCTCACAGGGCATCCCCTACCTGCCTTGGTCCCTCTCTAGCAGCAGACTCATCTCTAACAAACTTTCCAGGGACTCCATGGCATTTTAGGTTCCATAGCCATCTACCTCAGCTTCTTAGTGTTCCCTTAAACCACATCATAAGCAAATGTGCCTCATGGCAACATCAGCGAGGGCTGTGCCCAAAATTGAGGGGCTCCTACCCAGCTCTCTTCTCTGTTCCAAGGGCTGATGCATGAACCCATATGTTTCCTCAGGTCCCTGCAAGAATGGTAGCAAGGTGGGAGCCCTGACATCTCTGCCCTCTCAGAAACAGCAATGCTGAAAAAACGTAGTTAGGATCAAGTGATCCATGGACTTTAAAAAAAAAAAAAAGTCCATGGCGTTTCTTGTTCCAGGGCCTTCAGCCCAACGACAGCGATTTTTCTGCTGCACTGAAGAATCTTAAATTGGTTGGTCACATCTGTTAATGCAATAAAAGGTTGAGACACCATCAAAGTTTCCATTGCATGAAAAACCTATCCTTCCCTATCCCTCTCCCCAACAGGGCTGGGACAGTTTTATAGTGAAGTTTCTGACTCCACACTTTCTTCTAGGATCTACCTCTCCTCATCAGTTGAAATATCTGTAATCCTTCCTTTGAAGCCAATCTTGATTTTTTGAGAGGCTTTGTTTTCTGTTGTTTTTATACAGGCCAGGAGAGAAAAGCGGCTACTGCCAGATTCCACGTGCTTGCCCCCGATGAAATCTCCAGTCAGAAACCCAACTGGTTTAGCCAACACTATCAGAGACAATTCCTGACACAGAAATAGCCACTAGAAATCACACTCGGCATTTCTGGATTAGCCTGATAAGGCTCCTACAGTGGGAGGGCAGCCGTGAGGGCCTCCCTTGTGGCTCCTGTGGCGCGTGGGCCAGGCCACCCCAGAGGTGGCGTTCGCAGGACTGGCGCTCCACTCAACGGCCGCTTGTGGCCCCACAGCCGTGTCCCTCCCAGCCCCTTGGCCTCGTGCTCCTCGTGCTGTTGATAAAGCTGGGCTAGGAGCCACTGCTCTGCAGCCCTCTCTCTGTCTCGCGCATCTCGTTCAGGAGGGCTTCTGTGGAGGCTGCCTGTTCCATCCTAACAGCATTCAGAACAGCAGGTTTCAGTAACACGGGATTGAACGCCTTTTGCCAGCAAATACGAAACCTGCACTAAAGCTGACATTCAGAAATACCGAGAAAATAGTAACTGAACAACACTTTGAAGAGGAAACAATTGATTAATTAAAGCATTAACCCTATAGGCACTTAAATGCCAGTTTAAAACATTAAGTATCTTCAAGCATAGTATAGCTCATCACAAAAAATAATGGGCTGCCTTTGCACTAAAAATAGTGACATGAACTAAGAGAAGAGTGGAAAATATATTACCATTGGAGGGAAAAGGTCACTCATGGGATTTTCATATATCTGCTCAGAAGGATGACTGTTCCTCAAGTGCCTTGTTAACCACAACTCCTTCCCTGGCCTCTAAGTACAACGGCACAACCCAGAAAGAGGGGGGACAACCAACCAACACTGGCAGAAAAATGCGACTTTGTAGAAAAATCACAGAGTATCTAAGGGGCCAGAGAGAATTCACCTAAAAATCCTGACAGAGCTCACCAGTGTGGTTTACCACATCCAAATCTTTGTCCTTGGAGGTTCAGAATACTTGACTGGAAAAATAAAAACAAAAACATACAAAAGCACAAAAACCCTCCTAAAAAAAACAAAAACAAACCCCAAAAAACAACAAAGCCCCCTAACTTATCTAGTGAGGTAAAAAGTCCCCCTTGGAATAAGATCAAATCAAACATTTGAATGTTGGATTACATATCCCTCAGGGTCCCCTCCAGAATCTATGCCTGTTTACAGTATGCCAATCCTCTTAACACATCCAATGATTTGAAAAAAAAGAACAATTCATTCCTACTGCCCTTTTGTGATATCTTTTTTAATCAAGTATGCTTCCTGCTTGAATAGCTGAATTGATATATGTACATGTAATAGTAAAAAAATAATAGAAACTGGGAGGAGAGAAATAAAATAGAAAGCTCACTCCTTTGTATCAAATTATCCGAGTATATCAGATGATTGGCTTGGAGCTTCTTTAGACTCTGGAAAGGAATCCAAAATTGCTAGGCCTCTTTCTGAGCCACAAAGAAAGAATTGCCAAAGTGTTTTACCCCCTGCTTCAACCCAAAGAATAGTAACTGCTATAGCTTAAGTTGCAGATGTCAACATAAAGCTGGATTGGATTAGAATTTCTATTGACTTTTTTTTTTCTCTCTGAGCTTTTTGTCGAAAAAGACACTTTCCAGAAATAAATCAAGTTCAATCAATTCTGACTGCAAGCAGATTCTTTCTATTGGAAGAAGCAACAGCTCGTTTTATGGCATCAGCAAGTTCCACCATCAACATTTCAAAGTCACCGCGTGAAAAACTTCCTGCTACAACACGCACCGTGTACCAGTTGTACCTAACAAACAACGGGATTCCTACTACTCCCACAAGTAGCTCTCTGTTTAGTATTTTTCTTGCTAAGACATCAAGAACAGCATGAAATGCTCGTTGTTTTTGGAAAAAAATACTAAAAAGATTGTGTTTTTTATTTATGATCAGACTAATTTCAAATATCTAGCTGAAGTTCAATTTTGAAAGAAGGCATTTTATAAATGTCAAAAAAATATGACCTCTGGATCTTAAAAATAATTTTAAAAGTGCAATACCATGAAAATTAATAATGTGTTAACACAAGTTTCAAGAGTTTTCTCAGCCTTAATTTTTTTTAAATGTAGGAAATTATTATACACAGTTCTATGCTGAATTAATACCATTAAAAGCAAGCCCAGAATCCAGCCAGATCACATACTGAGTTTTTGCTGCTGTAAACTTCGGAGCTATTTAAGGCATATCAAATATCACAAAAATACCAAATATGTTGAAAACTCAGGTCAAATGCTATGACTCTGTAGTGTACACTCGCTCCAAAAAAAGGAGAATGTTACCCCACTTTCTCATATTTCATTCATCTTGTTGTGAATATAAGCAGCAGTTTCAATGCATTTTGTGCTTTGAACGCTAACAAAAAAAAAAAAAAAAATGGAAATTATCTTTTGCCTTCAGAATGATTTGACCAAGAAATTCAAAGTCTAGAGTAACCTGATGAGCAAGTCAGAATACAGTAACAAAGACTGCTTATCATATAGGGTGGATGTTACACAGGTCTTATGAATAAAAACATACATGAACACATATTAAAAGATTATGCCATTAATAATTATAGAGCATATGTGCCAGAAACTAAATACAGGAATTTTTATTTTTGGCATTTGCAAATTTTAAGAGCAAGTCTTTGCAACATCCATGTTATTTTGTCAAGAATTTTGCAAAGTATTTTATATAAAATTTCTTGGTTTAAATTGGGAAAGTGATTCATTGGCTTATACACTATATCAAAAACTGAAGGCATTATTTAAAACAAGAATAATAAATATATTTAATAAGTGTTTTTATATGTTTAGACTTGCAGAATTCTGAAAAATCATATAATTAAAAAGGAAGGAATATGTTGAGCAAAAAGAATTTTAAATCTTGTTTGGTGGTTTCAAACATCCTCCAGAAATATTTAGCAACAAAGTCAAACAGGGAATTGCTATTGGAAATCTCAACAAGTGATAATTCTTTGCAATGACATTTTTGCTCTGCAGAAGAACAAGGGAGGTGCCTCTTTCAGTGGAGGCAAATTGATCTGTACTCTGAGCCCAGACTAAGGATCACTTCTCTAGAAAAAGCTTCCAGATCAATACCTCACAATGGAAAATACTAAATTTATAACCTAATTCAGCATACTGAATGAATTAAATACACTGCAGCAGAACAATAAAGCTTAGGAAAGGCTTCTTTTTTTCAAACTACTAAAAAGTAATACCAAAAAATAAAAATAAAAAGGGGAAAAAGTGCACAGCCGTAGATGTAATGAAACCCTACCAAAACCATGGAAAGAAATTTCAGAGGCAAGACAGCATTTGACATTTCTAAGTCTGTCGTGCCAATAATCTTCACAGTGGGCAAGCAATGTATCTCTTAGTTTAAGGAAAAAAGTGCCTTCTCATAACCTGATAAGAAGTCTGTCTTTCAGAAAAGATGAGTCCTAGCTTTGTTTCTTTGTGCAAGGTGCTAATACCTTCCTTACAAAGTTCTGAAGACATCTATCATTTTTTAGAAGCATTAGTCACATAATTCTGATGCTGGGCTGTTCTTGAGTGAAGAATGAGCCAAAATAATTGGAGACAAATCACCAGTTAGAATGAGAACAGTTACTAGAGGTGACAATTTTGATGTTATTGGAAGTCCTACAGGTTAAAAAAGAGGGTGCAGTAGTGTAGTTGGACAAAACATATGATAACAATAATATATCTTCTAAGAAACAGAACAGAAATCTTTTGTTGCTGATGTTTTTAATAAGTGCTGGTGTAAGAGAGGATTTTGGTATGCTCCTCACAAAAGGTAGATTCTTATGGCAAAGAGTCTAGGCAAAGACCAATGTTCTGGTCTAACTCTCATGACTATGCAGATGGCAAAAAATATAGTGTTTTACCCTAGTGAAAAACAGAAGAAATTAAGAAATAAGACAGATGAGAGAGGCATTACAGTGTAATCAATCCAAAGCAAGTAAGAACAGATGTGGCAACACAATAAGGGGAGAGAAGCAAAACCACAGGTCTGCTAACTGGCAGTGTATTTATTACATAATACAAGGGAGCAGTTAAACTTATTAGTTTCAGTTTAAGAAAAGTCCTGCATATATTTTAAAAAGTACACCAAGAGCATTATACTGAAATAAGACCTACCTTATACAATTTGGAACATTTTAGTGAGGAAAAATAAAACTGTTAAAGAAGCTGAGGACTTCTAAGAATGAAGCACACACCTGAACTTAAATCTTTGGAGACATGTTCTACAATTTAAAATCTGTAATTAACCAAAGATGGAGATATTCTTTCAATGTTCTTTGTGAATATTAGCATTGGAACAGCTGGTTTTATATACGCTCATTGCAGTCAAGACTACATAGCCAGTACCAGAAGAAAAACACTTTTACTGTGAACTAGATAGTTCCACAATCAGTAAAGTAAGAAAACAATAGAAAAATACATATTGGTAAAGTAATATAAATCTATATAGATATATACTATTTTTTTTTCAGAAATTCAATCGTCATTGTACAACTGCATCTGGTAGACGTTAAACTTTTGTTAAGCCTTGGAGTTATTCATAATGCAACTGAACTATTGCTTGGTTCTAAATGAGGACTTCCTTTTCTCTAATATATTGATAAAAATTAAGCATTAAGTTTAGTTAAGCCTTTTAATGTCCTTTTGCTCTTGGTGGTGGTGCTCTTTCTGCAGTTAGAGAACTTACAGATGTAATCAGTGGTACAGAGCATTAAATATATCATATGAACTGACGAGCCTCATGATTATATAATACTGAATTTCAGAAAAAAAGATCAATTTAGAAAAGGAAGTAGTTACAGATGAATATGAAAATCAGTACAAACACTTTTAATACCTATTTCTTTTTAGTGACATTTTATTTCATCACTTGTGTACAATGAAACAGCCAACACACAGAAATGATGTATTTTGATGCATCATTTACACATTATATTGACATTGCTGGACAAGAGTAAGTGTAAAAGAGAACATATTTAATGTTACTAAAACAAAGTTGCTAGACACAAGTTTAAGACTTTTTTTTTAAAACCAATGGGAAAAATAAAGAAAAGAAAGAGGCGGGAGAAACGAGAGAGCGCAGGGAGTAAGAAATAAAGCATCCTCAGCAACAAGAATCTGTGTTCTTAGGTCTCATTCTATACCTGAAAAAGATGGAGCCTACTCCTTTTAAAAAAAAACAAATGTTACCAGTTAAACATATTGAATATATTGATATAGTATATAACTATGAGACAGAACAAGAAAGGCCATTTCCTCCATTTTAATCAATTATTGGATCACGGAAAGAAGGGAGAAATCAAAAGAAGGGCAATTTTGCTGAAACTGAATGGCCAGGACAGCTAGTCAACTGCATCCTGTCAGCAGTTCACAAAGTTGATAATTACAGTTCAGAGAAACATGTTTAAAGAGGAACTTTTAAAAGATGGACTGAAATGTTTAGTTTACTGCAGCAGCACCCAAATCTAGGCCATATACCCTTATATTAGCTATTAATCAAAGATCAGAGAATAGTTCCTATGTAAACAGGTTAGAATCTAAGAACAGGGTGTGCAAGTCTAATGAAGTACAAGGAACTGTAAATATATGGCATATATTAAGGTAAGATACCCAGATGGATGCCTTTGCAGTATGTGAAAGCACAGCTTTGAAGACTGCTATTTGTTTTCTGCCTGCTTTAGATCGAGGAACGCTGTTAAGGAAAAGGAAAATATGCAGCAGTCAAATGAAGAATTACAGAAGCCTAAAATACATCTCAGGAAATGAACACTTATTTAAAACCTTCAAGAGCTTTGTGAAGAGTAAAGTTTCACTTTTATACCACAGCAAAAAGAAGCATAGATGCCCTTTCTCTAAGCCACTACTGAATTGCAGCCTGATCTCCCTATTTTTAAAATCTTTACCATAGAAACTTTCTTGACAGGCAAAGAGAAGAGTGTGAGGGTATGTAGGTGAGCTTATTTCCTTTACTTGTTCATACCTAAATAGAGTCGGAAAGTCAATAAAACAGGCATTTATAAGAAAATAAGATTTGCTTTTTTTTCCCAATCACATTGAAAATGGGCCCAATAATAAGATTTATACAAGTTAATAACAATATGAAGTTTCATCACAAAGCTACAAATTAATTAGAAGGTTCTGTCTGTTGCTTAGCCCACAAAAAGCCTCAGTCAGCAAGGCCTTCATCTATCTGTGTACCTACAGCAAAAGAAATAGTGATTCATTTTAAGGTTCCTCCCTAGTGAGTGTGACAAAAATCACCAGAAATGAAGAAGACTTATTGTAGGCTGTAGGGCTCATGTAAGCTTATACTCTGAGAGCATGAAGCAGAAGCAGCAAGATATATATATTTACTCTCTCAAATCTGGGCCACTCGTAGAGCCTCTCATGCATTTCATTAGCATAGAACTAAAGTCTGAATGCACATTGAAAAACTATTTTCTTCTGGGCTGAAAAGTAATTTTTCTCTCAGCAGCAGAATGTCATTCCCAGCAATAGGCCCGAACAGGGAAGAATTGATCGCTTGTAGTGAGTCATAAATAAGGTTTAATGTTGTGTGCACAACAACTGTACTCATTCATTAATGGCTACTGTTCCCAGACAATCCAGAAGACTAAATACATTAAGGAGAAGGAATGCCCTAAAAATACAGGAAAATGGGCTAAAACCCAAATCTGTATCAATGACTGGAGTCAACATGAAGATCTGCCTGTAGTCTATCACCTTGTTCATTTATACTGCTAAGGCAAATCCTCAGTTCTGTTAAATCCCAGGCTGAGGACACGGCTGCCTCCCAGGCACGCAGCTCTACTGTACGAGCAACTGAGCTTGGCCTCTGGAGTTGGAGCATAAAGCTCGTGTGTGTGTGAGTGCTTGTTCTCATTGTGAAACAGTCAACACAGGCAGCCGAGAAAGCAAACCAAGGACTACGTTGCTTCCCTCGCTCTGCACGCTCGCTCTTGGCCACCCCGAAACACAATTCTGTAGATCACTTCTCCAATACTCACAGCAGTCAGGTCTGGAACAGAACCTGGAGCCAGCTTTGCATCTTCCTATACGGTGTGTTTTAGGTTTCTTACACTCCTCTGTGAGAAGGAATGCTTCACAGGACCAATTCTTGGTTAAGCACTCAAGGAAATTGGGTAGCACTCATCACATACATCTGGGAAGTTAGGAGCATTATATGCTTGTGAAATCAAAATGAGTAAGCATGTCATAGCCCAGTAAATAGTGAAATTTTGTATTATTTAAAGATAAAAGTCCATAAAAGTTGAAAAACTACAGTTCTCATTTCCTGTAAAACTACTTTTGTAACAAAACATGATAATGCCATAAAACTAAACTGAAAACTATTACCAAGTAATCACCAAAGCATAACACCTATAGTATGTATCTATACTTCAATGTACATTCCTCTAAAAGATCTTTATTTCTATGGAGCGAGCTAATCAATAATGCGACTACAAGGCTACATCCATGAGGGGGTTGTGCTAACAAACAGCAACTCTATTATTATCGCTAGGAAACTACAGTTTGAAGACTGTTGAAGAGATGGTAACAGAGGCCTCCAAAAGCACAACCTGAACATGACAGAGAAGAAGATGCCCTCAAAATACAAGCACAGGGTCATACCAAAAAGTATAAACAGAAATCAAAAAAATGATCAGTTATTTATTACTTGGCTTTAATTTAGAAGCATTTGGATTAAAATATTATCCGATTTTTCCTACATTTTGAACTGCAGCTCTTACACAGTCCCAGCGATGCACTTCCTGACCAACTATTCAGGAAGTATGTATTAGCATCATTTTTCTTCAAAATATGCACAGCAGATCAAGGCCTTTCACAACAAAATTTTTTAGATAACAGACATCCATACCACACAAAACTGTACCACTTCACCAAGAACAAGAAAGACCACACAAAACCTCTAGTGTATTTTCAGGTAGAATACTTTTATCAATATATGTCATTAACCAGTAGAAAAGGATAGTTAAAGACATATTGGAAAAAAAATCCAACTCCAAACAGCCCTGACACTGTGACACAAAGCTATGCAGGGATTACATACTAACATATTGATGTCTATGGCAGTTTGCACATCCCAGGAGCCTCAGGAAAACCAACAGAAGCTTTTGTAAGAATGTATCAGGCATCTTTGACAATTCTAAACTATAAAATAAAGAATACATAACATGAAGGTTTTAATGAAGGTTTTGAGATAAGTACAAAACCCTAAATTAAAAAAAAAAAAACACTATACCAAGTCCTATATGAAAAAAATCTATTCCTGAAAAATATATATTTTAAAAACTGTATATATTCCTGAATTATTATACTCTGGTTTTTAACAAGATCTTCTCCACCATTACAAACATGTCCCTTGTGACTATCACCCCTCAGTCACAACAATGAGGATTTACTATGCACTTCGCTTGCAGGCAGTTAATTATTTAGTGTCTCTCATGCAGACACCCACATTGCTGCCTTGGCCTGCTGGATTAGAAACAATGAATGATGCCTGTGGTGACCCCAATCATTGCTATTCACACTGCAAGGAAAAGCAAGCAGGATGAACAACACCAAACTGCAAGGCCTTAATGCTCAAGGGATTGTTCAAAAGAAAAGGCTGCTGTCATCTGCAGGGCCAAGTTACACCAGTGTGAATCAACAAAAGATTTTTTTTGGTTTTAGAAAACTGATTATTAGAAAAATGGCTTTAATTTGGGGACTATTTTCAAAGTAAAAATTCTATTGATGAACCTGTCATTATTTTTCAAAATCAATATAATTCAGCTCTTATAGTATTTGAAATCTCTGCAATCCTAGAGCAACAAGGGGAATTACAGTTGTTTATGCTCCAGTGTTTTTTGTAACTATCTTCTGTCCGCTCTGCATTTGTTTCACAACACTTTGCAAAAGTCTTTAAACACACTGCAGCAATTCTTTGCAATTACTGAAACCTATATGCAAATTTTACCTCTTAATTGTTGGTCTAGGAAGCCAGAGAAAAATTATAGGAAGAAAATGTCAGTGAAGATGCTAAAAAATTGGCCTGAGAAAGACTGAGCCTTCACCTTCAAGTGTGTTCATGTGTGTCAAGGTATACTTTTAATCCCTCCATTAGGAAAAAAAGTATAATCTTAATTTAAAATATTCTTGTACTACAAACTGACTGCTTTTACAATAAATTATGGGAAAACAATTTCTTTTAGAAATGAGAAGCTGATTAACTTTGAAAAGTTAAAAGTCTGAAATAAATAATTACCTATAGTGCAAGTGGAGATACAAATTAATGTGCAACTAATATAATTTAAAAGAAATAAAATACAGATTACAAGCAATATAATATTTTTAGAATAATTGCATCATCCTTGCAAATAGTTTAATTATGTTAAGATCCTTTCTATGAAGTATTAAAATAAACAGCAGTGTTTTACTACTGTTGAAGTTTAAAATTCATACATTCTAATTCAGGAAAAGTTAATATTTCATATCTAATATTTGAAGATTAGCTTATCATTTGGGGAAAGTGAGCAAACACAGGTTTAGAAGGTAAAAAAATCACCAAGGTGATGAAAAACTCTCAGAGAAAAGGATGCTAAAAGAGCAAAAATCAGCTACCCCAATGAGGAACAACATCAGCATTGAAGTGGAACCAAATTACAATTATCTTGGTTTATAACAGCATAAGTATTTTTAGGCATAATGCTTGTGTCTGGTATATGAATAAGTCTCTAACCTATATTCCAATCAGGCTCTAACCTACATTTCGACTCCTTCGGTCTAACTTATAACTGCACTGATGTTACGAAAAAGCACACGAGGCTACACGGGTCTGAGGAGTTCCCTGGTCTCTGCAAAATTCAGTTTGCTCATCTGCCACTGAACACTTCTTACTGCAGCAGTAGTACCACACGAGTAGTTCAGCAACTTCCACTTTGCTGCAGGTGCTTCAGCAGCTGCCCTGTCTCAGGAACCAGCAAAGATCCTTTGGAGATAAGCTGTTAGTGGTGGCTGAAAACCTACTTGGCCTCAAGAAATCCCAGGCTTCTCTGGACCTGTGAGCCTTTTTTGCACATCAAATTTCTGTTTATGGTCAAAAGCCACTTTTTTCCTAACTCTGCCTTGTTCAATCTCAATAATCTTACCAAGTCTGAGCTGCAGAGAGGGCTCTCCAGTCCCCAAGGCCAAACGCTTTCCTATGCCTCCATACTGAGCGATATGAACAGCAAATTGATAACAGCATGAGGACAAGAGGCTGCCTGCTCCTGTCCTGCCCCACTTTGGTTAGAGGTCAATCTCCTTCCTGGTTTGAGGAGGAATCTACTTCTCTAAATGAGGCAGAATGGATTCCATCTCCTCTTGAATTTCAGACTGCCTTTGGCTACTTAACACACACGTGTGTTACCACTTGGACAGTACTTTGGATAACACTAAACTATGTGTTAATGCATGGTCAGGCTCGAAGTCCTGTTGGCCTAACACCAAGGAGAGTCCTCCCTCTACCTTAACACTAGTACAATGTATCTTTATTGCTCATCCTATCTGTGCTACCTTTACCCTCATATAACTATATGCAGTGAGAAGTTTGAGGAAAGTGAGCCGCATGAGAATATCAGGTTGCTTTCACCTGCACTGAATATCAGCTTTCAAAAGCACGAGGGCAACCAGAGCAAATTCTGCCGGAGCACAATTCCACCTGGCCGTGTATTCCCTCTTGGGCAGTGGCCAACAGCAAAGCTTGATCGATAGCAGGGTTTAAACTCTCTAAACCATCTTGTATTTGGAAGAAAATACAGGAGCACATAGCTCTTTTTCAAAAAATATTTATTTTCCCCCTCTTGCCTTATTACACTGGTTTTGGATTGCTCTTAGTATATGTGTGTGTCTCGCTTTTTCAGGTTTTGAACAACAGACACAAAAGCATCTCATTAGAAACTGAAGCAAGTATATTCAAGGCCAGGAATCTTCATTGTAATTAGTGATATCTAACACAAGATGAGTCCAGGCCAAATATTGCAATAAATATGATCTCACGCAACCTCAACAATTTTTAACCTGTTTAATCATATCTTCAATGAACCATAATCCAAATTCGGTAACAAACTTACTTTATAAAAATGACTTATGCTGCAGAAGTCTACAGGAACATGAAATATTGATTTTAAAGGATTACTAGTTCTCTCAGGGCAGAAGTCAGACAGGCTGCTTGATTAAATCTGACCATCTATATACTAGAAGACCTTGTCACCAAAATAGACAGGGAACTTCAGTAAACTCAGTAATCCTCGTACATTGGGGAGAAATATTAAGGCATCACTTATACAAAGATTCTTACAAATTCTTAAGAAATATTTTGAGATTATTGGTTTGAGCTTCCTGCTATGCAAATTGGAAAGAAAAACATCAAGGTTTTCTTTTTTTTTTTTTAAACAAGGATGAAAAGTAATGAATGTGGTGTGATTTTGAGGGGGGAAAAAAAAGGGTTAAAAAGCAGGCAGAAGAGACTTATGTTTCGTTTGTGAAAAATCAAATGCACCATTACATTAAAACAAGATAGACATAGGCAAAGAAAGGGCTTAATATTTTAAGGAGATCCTGCACCAAGTTAGTAGCTTTAGTTCTACCAGAGGGATATGGCAGATGCTCAAGGAGGGAAAAAATTATTCCCTTTCTTCTACCCGCCATTAGAAATATGACAGGAACCAAAATTACTTAGAATGACAAGAGAAATTGTATCTCTTACGAAAGTCAAAACTGCCAGCATCTGCTCATGGGATTACCTAATTTTACTCCTGATACAAATAAACCATAAGCTACAAATTTTGACTTATAATCTATAGGGTTTTTTTCTCTCTCTTATGGAATGATGTCTAAACATTTTATTTTCAAGAGAAATGGGGAAGGGTATACTTCAAAACCTTGTGGGAAACATAAGTAAAAGTAGATGACTTTCCCTTTGTTTTTTTTTTCAGCTATTCTGATGTTTTGAGAAAATCCATTCAGGAGCAGAGTAGTATGATCAAAATAACAATAAATAACACAGAATATGCAAATCCTTCTATAAATGAGAGACTCCACTGGAGTTTTCCTGGATATTTTGAAATTAAGTTTAAATTTTCAAAACTAGGGAAATTAGACCTCTCTCACAGTTGTGCATCTACAAATAAACAAACTCAGTAAGATGCCATATGATTGAAAATTCTTAAAAAGAAAAGCATGTGGGCAAGAAAAACTCCTGTGGGGAGGAAAAATTGAAGTAGGTTCTAGATAAGTCGGTCATTCACTCTGATTTGTGGGCTACAAAACCATAACTTTTTCTTACTTCTTAACAACACTGGACGAGTAGCTTAGCAAATTTTAGCAAAGTTTAGCAAATAAGAGAACACAATGGATATGCCACATACAGATTTTAGATATTTCAATACAGAAATAGCAATGCACTGTGCAGTTTAGTAAGGAAAATATATTTTAGCAGGCAATACATATACAGAAGTCTAATTCTATCTCCATACTATTAGTATTATTACCAGAATATGTGCAAATAACAAATATAGGAAATGTACTAAGAGATTGTGATGAACCCTGAGGACCCATCTGCATTATAAGGCAGTGACCTTAACGATACCTTATATGACCTTATAGCAAATAAGAAAACTGTAGATTTTTGCAAATTTCAAGCTTACTTAAGGCTTGTAAAAAAGAGCATGATTTGAAACACAAATAAATTGATCATCTTTCTCCTGAATCTAATACAAATCATTTGTCTACTAATATAATTATTTCTTGTGGGTAAAGGATACCTGTGGCATTAGGTTCAATTTTTCTGTACGTTTAGGGAAGATTATCTGCTTCATGGACATAAATAGTTATGCTACAAATTTAAAAATATATATATTTTTTTAAGCAAAGCTTCACAGCTACCAACTTTTAAAATAATGGCCCATCTTTTTCAACAAGCACCATTGGGGTTTGAACTCATTTTTCAATTTATATTTAAAGTGAAAATAAACTTCAAAATTTACAGTAACACTATTACTTCACCTCTCCTGAACTTTGACTAATCAGAAATAATCTGTCATGTGCCAAAGACAAGTCCTGGTGTTCATTAATGATTAATATAGCACTACAGTACTTTTGAAACAAATCAGCACAGTTTTACACCTCAACTATTGATGTTCCAATTTCTCAAAAAAAATAGTTCTAGCATGACCTTATTTTAAGCACTTTTTATTTATTCATTAAGAACACCTGTCCTGTAACATTTGTCTTTATCCTGCTTCGGGAAAAAGAAAGTTGACACTGCACATTCCAATCACTTCTCCCCTTGACAAAAGCTGTGCTAAAAGGGAGTTATATCCGACACTTCTAACAGTTTCAGATCAAATGCATTATGGGGATACCAAGTCTGTAGACTTTGTGGAAGCAACATCATGTTTAGGCAGTTGAATCCTAAACTATTGACACTAGAGAGACCAAAGGTTTATGATGAGCACACATTATCTCAAAAAAAAAAAAAAAAGGCAAAATAATTCTTAACAAATTGTGGATGTTTTCTTACACAAATATATGACAATTCTCACTTAAAGCAAAGTAAACCACTCGCACATGGAGTGGCATGAAAGAGGGCTGGAACAGCCCTTCTCTCTCCCCTGGAAGTTAATACTTCCAGGTATAGTACGTGACCTTAGTCACAGGACACTCTCACCTGCCTCTTCTGCCCACTCGTTTTTGGAGCAGCTGATCTAGCCCCAGTTCTATCCCAAATGCTTGGAAATACTCTACAAGCAAATGGCCAAGTGCCAGTCCCTACTGGCCACAAGTGCCAGTCCCTACAGCTCCCTTCTCTTATGCATGCAAATATGCTAATTTACTTTCCAGCACCTCACATTCTTCTGCTTATTGTAAAGAGGAGACATATTGTCTCTTAATTTTCTTTGCCTAGCTCCTTTGGCTATCTTTTTCCCTTATATATATATATATATATATATATTATTTTTTCCCCATATATATATATATAAAGAGATGCTACCCTTAGCTTCATCCTTAGCCTCTATATAGCAGATGTGATAGCATGAACGAAAACACATTAGAGTACTATATATTTTTTGCCATTAGTTTTTAAATCAGTAAATGTTTAGCTGCTAAAGCTGCTGCATACGAATATTCTTCACGGAAACTAATCAAGAACTGTTCTTCCAAATGGCCATCTTCCACTGTTTCTAAAGAAAATAAAGCCATTGGTCTTTTTTTTTTTTTTTTTTTAATACACAAGCAAAGAGGCCTCGGTCCCATTCAGAACAGCAGCTGTTCTTAAAGTGAGCAGTTTAACATGCAGCTCTCTGTAACAGAACATTATTTGTCAGCCTCTAAAGCAGCAACTTCCACTGTTGAAGTTTAAGAGAAAGAACTAAAAAAGGTGTCTAAATGCCAGCCAACAGAAGGCTGCAGAGAATTTCAAGCACAAAAGAATATCTGAAGTATGTGCATTATTCTTTTATTAGACTCATCTAGGATAACGAACTAGTATGTCACAAGAGCTGAATTTCTTAAAGGAATTATTCTTACATGCAATTTAACTTTAATTTGAACTAATTGACTAATTTCTTGCAGATCATTAGTGGCTGCGTTACTATTCTGAAAGGACCTGTGACATCTTCTTCATACGCAGTCTAGCATGGCGCTCCTGCCCGCTCTGTGAAATTCCAGAGGACCGGGAGCGCGGGAGGCTTCACAATGGCTCCCTTGTAGGGCCGGGACGCGAGGAGCGCAAGCTCCCCGGATGCGCTAACAGAGCATCGCCAGTGACGGACAGACATCCTGAAAAAGGATGAGAAATGGGATTTGTCAGCAGGCGCAGAGCATGAGGAAAGACAGACGTCTTTCCTTTGTTAGGAAGAGATGGATGGGGGTAAAACTACCACAAGTTTTCAAGACTGAAGTCTCATCTTTTTAGGAAGAGAATGACGCGAGAAAGGGGGAAGGGAAATCTACTAGCAAGCTTTTCTGCTTCAGTAGCATCCTACCGTATGTGTGACACTAACCATATTGTCCAAATTTCAATTTGCACTGAAACAGCTTCGTTATCCTTTGAATTTTTCCTTGTTTTTTTTTTTTCAAGCAATTCTGTTTAATTCAATCCTTTACCATATTATCTCATTATTCATTTTATATTTCATATTTTCTAAGAGCATATAAGACCAGGTACACAAGACCAAAGTTATTACGGCTGAAATAGTGCATCAGCCCCAGCGCGCATGTATGGATTGGAAAAAAAAAAAAAAAAAGGGGGGGAAAAAAAGGTTACTTTGACAGTGTTTTAAGGCTTTTTGTGTGGCTCAAACCTGCACAACCAGAAACACCAAACTCTAAGATCTCTATTGTAACTGAAATATTTCAGTACCTTCACAGAACATTCAGATAATCCACCTCATCTCCTCTGAAGAAAGCAATAGTAAAGATCTCACATTGAAGATAACCTTGGCTTCAATTTCATCATGTGCAAAGGTACACTTTTAAAAAGAAAAACAGATACCAGGACACAGGACTTCCAGAATGACTTTCACCTGAAAGCAGGAAATATGAATTCATATAGAAAAAGAAATCAAGTCGAATGCTCAGCAGGTATCAAAGAGCCTGTTCTCTCCACAGTTCTCCTCACTTACACTAGTGGGATCCAGCTCATTCTCCTGGCCAGGACTTCAATCAGAAAGCATGGAAGCGCTTTTGTTTGGTTTAAATCTCAAACCAAACAGATTTAGACCTTGCCAGAGTAACTGACAAAGAATAATCCCAGTTGCTGTAGGGAACAGGTGGTAATTCAGTAGGTGACAACCATCTAAGCAAGTGCTGAATTCATGTAGGAACAGTGTCTTAGAAAGGACTGTGCTGCTAGAAGTATTTTCTCTCTATGGGACTTCATACTACTCTGGCTAAGTTCTTGGTAGCTATAATTATAACTGACATGACTCTTGCCACACAAAACTGGGACATCACCCTTTTTGGTGTTCAATTAGGAAATTACATTCTGAATTGCTGAGATGTGCCTATGTTTCCAAATACAAGAGCCTTCAATCTGCCTTAAAATAGAACTATACTGCTGAGCACTAAAATCAGCCAAAACCTGCCTCAGAATGGGATGAATTTCAGTGCTACTCCCTGTTAACCATTTACATAACATAGTGCTATGCTTTCCTTTTGAAAAAAATAAAAAATACAGTAAAATACAGACTTCATGTAATATTCTGTACTGAGAATGAAATAAAACTACCAAGCTACCAAGCCTTCCTCCCCACGTAGAGCTTTCTCTATTCACAAGCTGTTTGTAATATATCTTGACTGAAGCTTATCTCTGTAAGAAGCCCAAACTGAGCTAAAAGAAAATACATACATTTAGAATATATAAACCAAAGTTTACCATATATTTACCTCTTTTGCATTGCTGTACCTTCATAGCATTACACTCAGATTTTCTGTTCAAAAATTACCTGATTCCATTTTCTTTCCACTACATCAATTTTCCTAGTCTGTCTTTCAGGAACATTTCCCTATAGACTTGACCCAAAATCCACATAAGCCAATAAAAGCTTTTCCAAAGATCTTCCTCACTCTGGGGCTAGGCGTCACTATTACTTTTGTCACTGACTATTAAAACAAATGAATATGAACAGTCACGTTTAAAGTAAAATGGAAAGCAGATTTTGAAACTACAGCTAATTAAAACAATTTGATGAAAAGGTTTTCACACATCCAACACACAAATCTAGCTACAATTTTCATACTATTCCAAATTGTAACTCACAATAAATTTATTATCTTAACAACAGAAATAGAATATTTACTCTGTTTATTTCTACTTTTTATTTAACAGCATCCGCATTCAGAGTTACATTCATTCGAAAATACTGATTATTTCAACGTTTCTTTCTGCAAGACGACTGGTATTAGCTTACATTTATATCACCAATTATATCTACTCTGCCCTTTCCATTTTAAAATGCTGCCCTTACTTTTCTAAACCAAGGTTTATCAAAGACAGCTTAGCAAATGAGACAGCCTATGCCTGTCTACCAGGACAACCCTCAATTCCCAGCCAAGGTAAAGCCTGGTACAGGGCGGATGGCTCTAGCAGAGCACAGCTACAATCTCCAAGCTCCAAACATGGGAGCTGAAGGCTGCAGAGCAGAAAACATCATGGATATCTTGCTATGTTAGCTTCCTTCTGCTTTGATTCCAGAAGAGTTATACTGTGTAAGTGAAAGAACAACCAGGCTTTGATCCTCTCAGGTCTCAGAGTTCTCTTTATATGACCTTCACCTGAAATATAAGCATATTTGAGTCTGATTTATTCAGCAAATAGCATAAATTGATAGATATTAATTAGGCTGCAAGAAATAGCAATTTAAATCAGAATTATTTTATTAGCAAGGCAGGCGTCCTTACAGACAAGGCTGGCTCAATACAGCAGATGCAGCGTTGATGGCATTACAATAAATCTTGATTTACCATAATGCTAACCTCTGAAATATTCACATCTCATTTCCTTTCTCAGTCACTGAAGTTCTTCAGCGTTATCTATTCAGTTATGTATTAGGCTGGGGATCAATTCCCCAAAGCCTTTCTCTCTCAGCGCTCTACAGGAGGTCATCTCGGCTCTGGTGACAAACACAGAGCAGCAGAATGGCAAGGCCCTCCATGTGAAAAGTTACATAGTGAAAACAAAACCAAGTACCACATCTTTGCTACAAACTCAACACTAACACAAACTCTAGTAAGATTTAAGACTAGAGGGCAACTCGCTCCTTACTTCCTACTGGAAATGCTCAGTCACATTGTACTTTAGATAGGAATAGATGTAAATCACAGCTGAAGACAGTCCATTATAATCTCTAAAGCCCCATGCATGCTGCCTTCCTTCTGCTAAAAAGAAAGAACAGAGCCACATGGAATAGCATTTAAGTACATTAACATTTGTGTTCAGTTCTTCTCAGAGATACTTTAAAGATGGGTTGTGTTTCCATTTTTGCCCTTGTTCAGAGTTTTGCCAGGACCAGTTGTACTTCACTAATTGATAAAAGGCAAAATAAGCAAAATGCTTTCCAGGTCAGCAGCTGCTGCCCTGGAATAGTGACCATCTCCAAGAAAGACTTTTCTCCAGGGATCCCGTCTGCTTTGGGCTGAGGGTAGTTGGATCTGAAGCCTTACTCCAAGCCTCTGCATTTAGATATCGGCTTTCTCCAACTGATCCATGGAAATCACAGAGAACATAGTGCTCAAGAGAGCTCACTCGCCCAGATCCCCAACCATATCAGCCTGTAATAGAGCAGGTTCAGGACGGCAGTTAGACCCAGGAATAGAAGACACTCCACCTCCCCACCAAATTCTGTGCCTGAGATTACTCTGACAATTTTCTCCTTCTCCCATCCTCACAAAATAAGTGAAATCAAAGAAATCAACCAGCTGCTTCAACAGGAGCAAGAGAGCACAGCTAAAAGACTGAGAGGAGACCATGCTGAGAACAAGTGTAACAAATGCTCTGACTCAGAACTAATTTTCCCTATAATCATAGAATATTCTAGGTTAGAAGGATCCTCTGGAGATTGTCTAGTCCAGCCTCCTACTCAGAGCGGGTCCCATTAGGAAAGACTGCACAGAGCTGGCTCCAGCCCGGTCTGAACATCTCCAGGAACCCTGATTCTGCCACCCGTCTGCTCACAGAATCACAGAATGCTGAAGGTTGAAGGGACCTCTCGAGGTCATCTAGTCCAACCCCCTGCACACGCAGGGTCACCTAGAGCACGTGGCACAGGACTGCGTCCAAGCGGGTTTGAAGATCTCCAGAGGAAGAGACTCCACAACCTCCCTTGGCAACCTCTTCCAAAACATTCCACTTTCAGTGGAACAAGCACTTATGATAATATTTTCCCCCTTCTAATTAGGGTTTTCATGTTGCAACATTTCCATTGCCTCTAATCATATTTCTGTGCATAAGAAACAGTCCAAGAACTGTCTTCGGTGTAAGAACAGTCCAGATTCCTTTTCTCTATATTGACCCATTAGGCAATTGAAGATGGCAACAAAATCTCTCTTGGTCTTCTTAAGCCTGAACAAACCCAGATCTGTCGTTCCCTCCTTATACAAATAATACCACTCAAGTATTTGTATAAGCATTGCTTCAAGAGAAACTGTTCGTGTGTGGGGAAAAAAAACCTCTCAGGTCTCAAACTTCTCCTGACGCTCTAGATTGTTGCAATCAGTCACAAATACATAAACACTCCAACTCATTTTGTGTTTTCTGCCACCCCAATCAGTTTTTCCTCCATGCATGTGTGTCAAATTATGTCCGTTATCTACAGTCACTATGCTTAGTTTGTCCTCGTGGCAGTTCTCATTGAGGAAACAAGCTCTGAATTTTCTTCACATTTGCAATAATTTGTTTTGTCCTTGCTGGCAGTTCACTTTTCATCACAGGAAAAATGGAAGAGACAAAGAAAAGTTGTCTCCTCCAATGAATCTTTCAAAACAAACAACATGCAAGTGGCTCCAAGTACAACACTGGATATGAATCCAATTAATCCGTAGCTGGAATGCAAATGTCTTTGTGCAAAGCAGGTCGCCTGGCACGGGATTCACCCAGAGAAGGGACACGAGGTTCCCAAGCCGCACAGCCAGTCGCCGTGGGGTTCAGGCCTGCAGGGTGAATGCAGCTCTAGCTGGGCAATTGCAATAACGCTCCTCTGGGAGATGAAGTTGTGATCCAACCTCACTGTTCAACGGTGCAAATACTTCCTAGGTGTCCTTTCCATGATCCCACACCCATTTCTCCTGCCTTTATAGAGGTTACATGAGTTAGATGTATGTGTGCACAAATTTTGGTACATAGGAGGAAGCTAGGAGAACTAGAAAGCAGGAGGTAGTTATAAAAGCAGGGAGAAGAGGGGTTGAGGTCAAATAAATAAGAATGAATAGCATGAAAAGATATGAGGAAAAGATTTTCTTGAGGTAAGCTAGATGGTCTCTCAGATGAATTGAGGCCATGTTATATTATGGGTACAATAAGGTACAAGATATTTTTCAACATTAAATGACTTAGAAATTTCCATTTCCAACAGTATTTTCACATTTTTCAGGCTTCAAAGAAACTAAAACCATTTCAAGGAGCACAAGGAATCAAAGTTTTTTCAAGGTTATCAAAAAAAAAAGACGGGGGGAGGATGCAATTTACAGCAAAGCTCATGCCAAACAGACTAGGAATATTTTCTATTGTCTATTTTGATACACCAGTCACCATTTTGATTTCAGTCACCATCAGAAAGTGAATTCTCGTTTTGGCTGCAATCTAGACTCTTTTAGATTATAACCAAAAGTGGTTATAGGTAAAACAAAGCAAAAAGACCACCGTCCTTCCCCCAAAAACAAAAAATAACCACACCATCCACAAACTTGCAAACAAGATTTTTTCCAACTCAGTTTCACAAGTCTATCAAATTGAAATGCAGGAGTCACTAAGTTGTTGTTGTGCGGTGTTTCTTTAAATGTTTTAAAATAACTGCAATCTCAAATGGAAAAGTCTTATATTACAAGTTAGCAGTCTCAGAAGATTTTCAGAAAGAACTCTAAGTCTAGAATAATCTCATTAAATCCTGAAATTAAGAGAAATTATAATAGTTCATCAACTTTAGATGAAATATATCTTAAAACTGAAAAGATTCAAAATACATATAATAATATTTGTATTCATAACCATACACATTAATAGTATGTGAATAAGATGTTGTATCATCAAAATCACAAAGTGTTGGTCTCTCATACACAAGTATCCAGAAGAATTAACAGGCGTTAATATTTCTACTTTTCTCTTACATAAATAAAATGTAAGAAGATGCATGTAACCTTCCAATATAGGTAAAGTATAGGTTCAGCATATCCTACCCATTGGACCTTTTTCACATTAGCAATTTTGCTTTCCCTAGTATGCACATAAGCCATTTTTAAGACTTTTTAATCATTCCACAGCAAAGTAATGGGCAATTATTAGGAATACAGATTCAGTTCAGAAGCAGTCTAAATGAAATACTTATGAAGTATTTTACTTTATAAGTAATACATTTCAACTTGTAGTTGGCACTTGGAAAAAAGTCTTTTAGAAGGCATTGGCAACAAATATTTCAACCGAGAGGATGAATATGCTAAAAAGCATTGAAATGTTCTGTTACATCATCTAAAGATGTTGTCAAGGCTTCTTATTAGGTTCTAACTTTTGAAAGACACTGCTGTTATGAACAATTAAAAAGGCACAAATTGTATAAAAGAAGCAATGCGCTACGCATTTTGGTTAACAAATGTATTTTCAGTCAAAATGTTTTCCTTCATTTCCAAGTCACTCAAAATCCACCATCTGTACAAGACTGTTTAGAGAATAGTCTTATTCATATCTAATTCTTTTCTGTTTGTCTGCTGATCCAAAATATACAAAGTCATTCCTTCTGATTCTTCAGTAAGTTTATCTCCTTCATCAACTTATACACCCATACATTCAGTAAAGGATGGAAAATCCTTTGTAACTCAATATTTATCCATGCTCTCTGCTCAGTGTTAGCTGAGGTGTCTTTTGGGTATTCTTTTAATCAGCATGAAAATAATTCAAGACATCCATAATGGCTTCTTGCTTGAGTTTTGGGCAAGTGACCTTCCTGGCTGCAGACAGCTTTTATGCATCTTGTGTGATTAGGAGATACATTATTCAGGGACTGAAGCTTCTCTTTTTCCATTCCTGGAAAGATATTGACTACCTTGGAGCACAGTCTAGAGAAACCACTAAAACTGCCATAAAACAAATTAGGAAAGAAGGAAAAAGTTTGTTCTTACCTACATCCACTGTTAATCACACCAGTTACTAATCACACTAATACAATAGCTGAATACAAGCTCTTTTCATCAGTTACTTTTATGTTAGTCACCTAAAAAGAACCTCTTTGCTAAGCCCATGCCCACCAAGCCGTGCATCATTGCTGAGAGCACATGCAAAAATAGACCAGGATGACCCTAATTAACGCAGCAGATTGCTCACCAGCACATTTACTTCATCTAGCAGTACTCAAAAAAGCATGTTTGATGAGGGAAGTAAAGACCCCCCCAGAATTTCCAGGAACTGATCATTTTAAGCAAGAAACCTAAGTCTAGCAAGAAAGTAGTGAGATTTAACATTAAACATCCTTATGAAATGAACTGAGTAAGCTAATGTCTTCCTTCTGGGGGAATCCTGAGTTGGCCAAGGTAAAGACTTGATTACTGGGTCTCCCACTGCATGTACTCAACTCACGTTTCTATTTGCACGTACAAACAACACACAGACTAGAGCAGTTTGTGGACGAGGGAAAGAAGGGCTCCTTTGCCTTTGCAAATTCTACAGAGGCTCTCTCGTTTTGATGAAACTTTAGAAGTCAGATTTTAAGATTTAGTGGTGGTACCAATCTTCCCAAAAGACATGAGCAGAATTAACCCTTTCAGGTCTCAAACTCACCAGAATAACATTTCCTTTCCACAGGATATAACACATAAGCAGCAGGCCAGAGATTTTCCTCAGGCCTGTGGTTTCACAAAAACTATAATCTCTGCATTATAAAAAATTCTGCAAAGAAACTGTTCCACATTTATTATGAATGTCAACATCTAATATTGTGTTTGCATTCTGCCTTTGAAAATATTCTCTGCAATGGTAGAGAAGAGGCAAATACTTTAGACTGTAACCCAATTAAGTCCAAAAGTTCTCATTATCAAAATCGCTAAATAAAACACCTTTTCAAGATGGTAATTTGACAGGTCTCATACCCTGGAGCTTTGTCATCTGAATGGTCAACGCTCTGACCCATTGGATGTCTCATTCTCTGCAGTCTTTTTAAAGCATTACAGTTGTCATTGAAGTCAAGGACTCTTCAGATTCCACCAAAGGAGGACTCCCTTTGATGGTGATCATAACTAACAACAGAGGATGAATCTTTCCTTTCCTATTTATAGCCATATCCACTAAACACAGCTAGAAATCTCACCTCTTGAAAATACCAAAGATTATTCTAAAATATTTATTTCAGGTCTTCTTGCAACCTTCCTCTCAAGTCTCTTGACTTCAGCAACTTCAAACTGCAGGTCATGCCCTGCTCTTCCTGTCATTAAAGTCAGTGTTTAGCCTGGCAGAAATCAGACACAGTGTCACATATGCGTAGGGTGTCTCTGGGTAGGAGAGAGAACTGGTTTCTCAATGGCACCGTTATCGTTACACTTGAAGCTGCCTCATTCTGTTCTCCTCACTGCTCCACTCCCTGGACTCATGGTCGTCTCCACCATCACACTCAAACCTCAACCGCCCTCAGTGACTCGCCATTTCTCGGCCTTCTCCTCATATCCTCTCCCTTCACCCCTATGGTACATTTCAAGCCCCCTACTTCAAGAAATAATCCACAAATTGCTTTCTACTGATTTTTTTTTCTGCATAGGGAAGCTTAGTTAGCATTAGCAAAGAATCTGGATGCTCAGCAGGCTGGTTATCCTGCACCACCTACACCACCTGCTTGGACCCTGACTATGCACCTAACAAAAGCCCAGTGGTTGTTGCTCCTCTGGGTTATTTTCCTGTCTCTGTTAAGCAGCTGGCACAACACAGTCACGGTAACATGCATAGATACTTCCAAGTATTAGAAACAATCCTCATTCAAATGATGTAAAGCTCTTGTAACTCAATTCTTAGATTATAACCTACAAACCAAACTTGACAAACTTGTAAATAACTTGACATGCATTGCGAGATAACTTTGTAAAATGGCTAGACATAAGAAATAAGAACAAGTGCTGGTTTTACAATCAGTTTTAAAATAAGAAGTATGACTTTGATCTTACACAAAACTTCACATCAAAAGGAAACACAGGACATCAAAAGCAGACAAAAGTGTTAAAGCATAATTTTATCAAGAATTCCGAAAAATAAAGGCATTCAAAATGAAATTAATCTGCTGAACTAAAATTATTCTCAGCAGTGTTTTCTGATACAGAATTACATCTGACAGCCTCAGTAGTGATTCATATCCAAACTCTTCAGAGGCTTCCAAAAACCTTTCAATATTATATGGAAAGCATTCAGGTACTATGTTGTTAGGCAGCAACATAAACTCAGTGTTTACAGTGTTTATCTTGCAGTCTGTCTCTTTTAATGAATTTCACAGAGATGACTCAGTGCTCTTCTCTTGGGCACAATACAGGTGGCAGGGAGGTTCCTAATGCAGTTTGCATGTTCCAGCACCACTTTGCAGCGACATCAGGACAAGCCGCAGTCCCATTCGCAGACCTCTCGTCACCCTCCAGATCCCATTTCTGTACTTCCTTGGGATGTCTAGACCTACACATCTGAACTTCAGCACCACAGCCTCTTGAGGATACCCTCCTTAGCCCTTGTAATCCATCTTATCAAGTCTTCCAAGTTGTCATGTGACAACACAGAGAAGAGAATGGAACAATACTAGGTCTGACCTATAAATAAAAGGAGGATGAACAACCAGTAATTCCCTCTCAGATTACAGGCATACGTTTTGGTTTTTTAATAATTTGGGCCAATACCAAGAAATTTAATACCTCAAGACTGGAGTTCAATTCCATATGAATTGGGGAAAAATCTGCTATTCAATTTCTATCTTCCCACTCTTGTAACATTTGCCTCATTGTAGCTTTTCCACTTCATGGCTTCTCCCTGTGTTCTTCAGATTCAGTAAGAAAGACAAATATTGGAGAATTCCACTCTGTACTGTTTGCCAATAGCAAAAAATAACTCTTCAGTAAAGCACTACAAACATTACAAACAAGAAATATAACATGGGCTAGCGTTTCATATCAATTTTATAATTGCTTCTTTGCATATTTTCTTCCTCTTAGGAAATAGACTCTACAGCTAAAAGGGCAAACAAAACCTGCTGGATTAGCCAAAAAGTTAGAAGGCTTAACACAAGCTTGCACTGACACGGAGCACACAAACACACACAATTTCCAGAAATTGCTTTCTTATCGAATTGCTTACAGATTCAGTTGTTTTTGAGAAGTATAATGAAGCTGCTGAAGACCTGTTTAAGAATTATATGCTGAACTCTACACAACTCTTCATTGCATATATATGGAGAGGCTATTCTTTCAAACGATGTCATTTATTCTGAGGCAAAACACGTCACATTAGTTGGTTCTGTTATGAGAGATACCTGTATATATGCACACCATTGCAGTATTACTAGCAGAAATTCAAAACATGTCAGCTATATTTCTATGGCTCTCTAAGCAGACCATCATATGTTTTATGCCCTTTAAATAAGCTGTATTTTAATTTGCAAGAGTTATTTTTAGCAGAAAACATTTTTCTAGAAAAATGAGTAATACGAAAATAAAGTGAAACAACAAGGTCAGGCTCACATTCAATCTTAAGCAAAAGCTTAATATTATCATTATCTAAAGGAAAGCAAATTTAAGCATAAATTTGCCTGCTACCTTGCAGGCAAAGTTAGTCAGCTATTTTATAACTTTCTGGTAATGTTTATGCCCACTCCTTTAGATCCCCAATGAAAAAAAAATCATAAATTACAAATGAAGAAAAACAAAAAGAGCAAAAAACACTTTGGATTTTGCCTAATGAAATGTGTTTGCAGATGTTTCATCCTATTCAGGACTTCTGAAGTTTTGGAAGATGCTGAGCTATCTCAATTGTGAGGCCAATGCAATCTGAAATCATTGGAAAGTTCCTCCTTACCAGCATCAGTAACCAGAAGCATAACACCCGTGCTTTTGGTCCCCAAAGAAAAGGGAGTTCCACGGTGCAGCAGTAACATTCTATAGTTAAGATTATTCCACTCCTTTTCCCAATTAATATTATTAAACCAACTGCAGCAGCTCTGTTCATAGCAAGTACAGTGATAAACACAGGGGACAGATTTCTCAGACCTGGGCTAGTGGTTTGAGATGACTAATGGAGATGATGGTTGTGTTGATTGATCTGCAGGACTTGTGTTCTAATTGAAACAAAAACAGAAAAATAAATAAAGGACATTAAAATGTAAACCAAAAACCTGTTAGTATTTTGTTTTTGTTCTTGTTCTGGTCCTGTCATTCCCCTTCACTTTTTTGCCTGCTTGATTTTCAGCGAGTAACTAAAAAAATAAAATTACATGAACTGATATGATTTTTATTTAAAGGCACATATTTCTACAGAAGATGAGTGTTATGAATAAGCAACTAAAGCGATACATTCTATAAAGGTGCCATGGTACCTTCATCTTCCAAATTCTTTTTGATGGCATTGGCATTGGAATTGGATTAAATAAAAAAACCATACAGTGTCTATGTTTGTAAGAGCTAGTCTAGACATGGAAAATAAATTTTGTAATGCCACCAATTCAATGAAAAGTATCTTTTCTCTATTATCAAAATGCACTGTGTCTGTCAAGACTGAACACCCACTAGTGTTTCCAAAAGTATCCCATTATTTGACACACTGACAATCCATTTTTTTTTCCTATCATAACTTACTGAGCTCTCTTTTCTTTTAAAAGTCAAATAAATCTTGTAGTCTGTTAAATTTCCTATTAATTTAAATATTTCTATTTAAAATACATGTTTTATGTTTCTTTTTAAAAATTCTCTAAAAAAATAAATTGGTATGAAGACTGAGATGCCATAAAACTATGGCTCTACAGTCATTCCAAATTTGAACGCAATTTGTATTTCAAAAGAAATATATATTTTATCCCCAAATTCACGAGACACTCTTTCACCTTATTTCTTTGTACAGATGATTTTGCAAAGAACACTGAGCAAATAAAAGGTAAGATTATATTCAGGAAATATAAGCAGGAGGGAAAAAAAAAAGTGATTTGAACCTAGCAATTAATCCTTTAAGCTTTTTTTCTTATGATAAAAAGAATTCTCAGATTTTTTTAAACTATTTTTTTTCAGTAAATCAAACCTGGCTTCATGGAAAGTATTCTCCAAAGATAAATTAATTATTTTTGTAATTAATTATTTTGTGTAATTGTTATAACCACTTGAATCTGTGATTCCTGTTGAAAGAACACTAAACAGAAAGAATGCTAACAAGAAAAGTCACAATTAACAGAGAAGGTTTTACTTTTAGTGGAAAAGTGATAATCATTCAGTATTATGGAAAAAAAAATAACCATCTTAATCTAAGATGAGAATAAAAAAAAACCTTGAAATTATAAGATGCAGTAGCTGCTTGTAAAATCCAAGCGGGAGGATAGAAAACCGACACTTAGAGAACTTTGGGGGATCTAAGGTTGAAGTAATAAAGAATAGTTGATGCCTCCTTTAAAAGATTCTACGCTGATAGGAGGTTTGCATAAACTCTGCAGAGCTTGAAAAAATAGTAGTGTTTGAATTGTACAAACAAGGCATTTTAAGTTTATACTTGCTTTTCTTACTACAGACAAAAGGATATTTCTTAGGAACAAAATACTCTACACCAAGGCATAACACAAGCAGTCATTTATTCAAATGCCTTTTAAAATTATCTCATTTTTATATTCTTATTTTTACTTATGGTGCAAAAATAGAATTTAAATATTTTAAATGAAAAAATGAACGATTTCTGCTCTATATGGTAAAAATAAAACAACATAACATTTCTAACATACACATGCTCATTCAAGTGTAAAACTCTGGCATGTGCCAACAGATTCTGTTTTGCTACCACCAGTTCCCAAATTATATCCGTTATTTTCTCTTTTCCTTGATAGATATATATATATGCACACACATTATATATGTATTATCTGATAATTCAAACAGCTCCAGAATTTCTCATTACAATTAAAATTTCTCAACTCAAAAGCATTGCATCAGACAGGGGGTAGCTCCATTTCAAAGCACAGCAGTCATTACCTTATTTTTGTATTTTCTAGTACAAATGAAAAATTCATTGTAGCTTGATTAGAATGGTTAGAGATGTTGTACTGTTACACAACAAAAAGCAAACAAGCAATTTGATTGACAAATGAAACTTTTTTTTTTTTTTTAAACATCATTGACTTCCAAAAAGTCATAATCCCACAGCCAATCATAACAGTTTAAACTATCTGGGCTATTTTTTTTTTAAGCTTTCAAAAGGAATTACTAACAGCCACAGATACAAATTAAACGAGAGGAATCTAAAAATAACTGACAAGCAGGAAAACAGACAGACAAATATATGGTCAGCAATCTTAAAGAAAGCAGATAGTCTTTAAAGTATATTAAGAGCAAAACTATCATGCACATTTCTGCTTTATCTGATAGAAACTTTTCAATTATCAGGAATGTAATAGCAAAGTCAAAAGTATTTTTATTTTATTCATATTTGGGCAGAAACAAAATCATGTGGTCATAACTGGTAAAATCCCTTCTATTCAAAAGTAACAAGATAGCTAATGTTTTTTAATCAGGATAGCCAGACAGCCCCTCTTTAAATTCTAAGGAAACACACGAATTAGGTATGGTTAATGTAATTAACTTATGTGGAGTGATGATCTTAATTTTTGAAAACATCTGTATAGTATAAAGTCCAGAATACCAAATAGGCCCACTGCCCTGCCAATATTTAAAAGTTAATTAGTTTAGTGAAGTTACAGCCTTGAAAGGCAAAAAAAAGGAAGGAGCTATTCCAGACTAAAGAAATATTGAAGGATTTTTAAACAGTATGGATTTTCAGAAAACAGTATTTTAAAGTGGATTTTTATGACTGGAAAAACATTGTGTCTACAGACACCAGAATTGTCAAAAGCACTGTTTTCTCTTTTTTAACCGTATATTAGGACTAGTTTCTTTTTTCCTTCAAATTATCAATTATGTACTAGGATATAGCAAATTGTAACAACTATTATAAAATTATGAAAACGAATACAGACCATTCATTGTTCCAATTATAACGTAACTAATTCTTTCCTGTGATGCAAGACTGCTTGCTACAGAACAGCTCTGAGGGACACCATGGCAATTAAGTAGGAATTCTTGTAGAATTCTCCTAAAAATGTTGGTCTTCAAAGTTTTCTGAATTTTTTTCTTTTTTATATATAGCTTATATAATAAATACCTAGAGTATTTTCATTTGCTCACCGGTTTTGCAAAAGAAAATGAACAAAATCTCTTGGGAAAATTATGCATAGAGCAAGGCCTAAAGCAAGCCCCATCTTCACCTTACAGTAACTTGCCAAAATAACAGACAGTTGCTATTTAACTCATCTCATAACTGTTGTGTTTAAATTCAAAAGGAAGGGCATCCTTTTCAAAGACTTTTACAAAGAGCAGGCATTTTACTCCATGTGAATCACTTGGAAACACTCATTGAGAGTCTACGCTTCTTCCACTGTGAGATTTAATCAGAGTAGATCAGAACCTGGGAATATCAGTCTACTAAATCAATCAATTGCAGTTGCACCTCCTCCAGATCCATAAGAATTTTATTCTAAGATAACTTGAACAAATTATGTTGGAGGGTGGCAGGAAAGCATCAAATATATTATCAAATCAGACTTTGATCCTCCAAAGTGATAAGATATAAGCAAGTATCTTACAAAATCTTTGGAAAGCACAAAGTGCAAAAGTGTCATTATGTTGATTTTTTTTTCTCTCTGAAAAAAATTGCATTTCCAAACCAAAATTCCCCTCAGACAGCTTCCAACCTTTCTTCCAAGTCACAATCAAAAGACGACTCATTCGGCTTAGAGGCTATTCTTTTGCTCAGGTAACGCTCACACTTCCTCACTTGGCACGTAATTTAAGTAACGAACTTTCTCCAGAGTTGAGAGCAGAAAGAAGTAGATGACTGATTTTTCAACAGAATAACTAAAGCTTGAATAATAACACTGACTATTTAGATTTATGTCTTACAAGCTGCAACACAACTTCCATAAATTCTGCAATTGTGATCACTTCGACTTGATTCTGGCTTCAGTGGTATCCTCTTTTCTAGGCCTCAAAGGCAATTCCTTCCCTCCACATTAAATTGCACTGCTCCAAAGCTACAAGCAATCTTCCGAATCGCACGACAAAGGAGGAAATGCAGAAGCTCTTCTGAAATGGCCTTAGAAACAATTCTGTGCATATCAGAAAGAGGATGTGTATCTTTTCTTTGTGAAACGAATGCTTTGAAGCATGTAATTTTTCTGTTGTAAGATATTTTCTAGTGGGGTTTTGTTTGTTTTGTTCGATGTTTGAAGACTTTGGGACACACCTCTACACTACAAAACACTCATCTAGTCCTCTCTCCCTTTCTCTCCTGGAAGAAAAGCTTTTTGAAGTGTAATGAATATGGTCAAGATGTTGTGAAAAGTATCGCACTGCTACCAAACAAACCATAGGAGTATAGCATGTGATTTTATGTTTTTGTAGTTATCAAGCATTCAACACCCTAAGTAGCATTTCAGCCCTAATAAATAAAGTCATTGGTCCTCTACTAGAAGGCTCACAAGTAGATATGTGTATATAGCTGCTGAAAACAAAATCCTTAGTCTTAGATGTAAAAGTTCAAAACCTACCTCTTCAAACAGAATGAAAATATAATTATCTTACAATACATTGGCTAACAAAATCATTCATCCACTTAAAGCTGTCAAATACTTAGTTGAATTTGTCAGGATCATTTTCCAACAGCTAAGTGGTCTCATTATGGAATCAGCAATTCGAATGGACCTAGTCCAAAGTTTAAGATATGAAGATATGATTCAAGATATGAATCCCAAATAGAACAGCTTAAATAAATTTAAAACTGTTACAAAAGAATGACAGAGAAATTGCATGAGAAGCATATTTGTCATGTTAATCACTGCTTTCAGAAGAGAGTTAAAATTCTTAAGAGGGTTAATAAATCTGAAATTTATGCAAGTCAAAGTTTCCCCGTATGGAAACTGTCATTTTTTCCCCCCTCCTATCCTACTATTTCAGCTATCTTAACAGTTCCAGGTGAATTTTTAAAGAAATATAATTATCAATGTATCAATGTACAAGAAGCCTGAATTCAAACAGAAACATCACCAGCCTGTGGCTGCACTCATTTTAAAAATCTCTGTGTAAACTGACACCAAATTTCTACTGGAAATAGGGGAAGTAGTCTGTCATTATGACATTACATCCCAACAAGAAAGACATTTTATTACACATATCATTTGACCTGACAGCCACAAGATTGTATGTTAAATAGTAAAGACTCTTTAAAAGAAAACCAAAGTAACCCCTATTCCATTGGAATATACCACAGTAGGCTGTTAGTTGCCTGTAATTTCTTTCAATAGCTTAAAACCAAAATCAGAAGTCTACTTGTATCTGCAAAGATGAAAGATAGTCAATTACTCCAAAAAATAACTAGTTCTCCAACAGAAGCAAATACTAATATAGAGATGTATTACAATCCCTTGACTAATCAAAATTTTAAGTTCTCATTTGATAGAGATTATTTCAGACTGGAGCTTTGTTCATACTTCAGAGATTGAAATTTTGTAGATCATTATTTAAAGAAATATTTGCTGTCTATTTCTACTTCTATGGAAAAATATGTAACATGGAAATATATTCATCTTTCATAAATAAGTTGAAAACAAATTTAATATATGTCCTAATTTTAACTTTCCTAAATTTTGTCTAGAATATTGGTTTGATCTAGAATGAATGTGAACTGCAAGTTTTTGTAGAAGTTTGAGGAAAATTCCTGTAACTCCTGTAGGTATTTTGAATTACAGACTGCTAACATTCTATCTCATTCCAAGCATACAGGAATTTCACTTTGAACATCACTACTTGCAGTAGCGGGTCCTTGCAGTAGCAGGACTTCAGGATATTTTTTTCTAGTCTTAGTGCTACTAAAAACTGCTTGTTGTATACAGAATATCCTCTCCAATACCTCCATAGCAATATCTGCTCGGATTGTGAGGAGAGGCAGGAGACTTGCAGACTACCTTCTACTTACAGATGCCACCAAAATCCAGCAAGCGGTGAGATATATAGCTAAATCTGCAGTTTAAACAGTTTCCAGTGAACAGTTACATGCTGTTTCAGAGTGGTTCTTTTAAACTATTGCTATCACATGATGAACCAAGGCCACGCAACTTCCACAGTGAAAAATAATGTTTTCTTGACAAAAATATTAACAACGGCTGCAGAAAAAACAAAACAAATTATGTTGACATGAACAATTATAGCTGATTTTAATGACTATATAGAGGAGGAGTGCGTGTGTGTGTGGTTTGCCCTCTGGTGGCCAGTTCCATCTTTGACCACACGCCGAGTGAAGAACAAGAACGCTCATCAGCATCAGGATAATTAAAAGAGAGTAGACACACATTGCAATTACTGTTTCAGTTCTTCAGGACACCCCCATGCACATACTAACACCCAGCAGGAGCTGTTCTCTAGGCATATCTCCAACAATTTTTGGACACCAACCTTTGAATATCTACCAAATCACTGAGACTGGTTTCAGACTTCAGCCAGATTTAAGACAGTTGAGAAGGTAAAAAAAAAATAGGGCAAAAAAAAAATCTACAGGGAAAAAAAAAAAGAAAAAAGAAAAAGAAAAAAAGGTACATGAGGAAAGCCTACAGTCTTGGAGAAAAGAAACGACATGCTGATCCATTTCACAGGACACAGGAAAATTAGAGAAAAAAATCAGATAATAAAAAAAACCCAAAATCTCAAAAGGAGTTGCAAGATTGCCACAGCAATGAGAATAAGTGACAACTACCACTTGAAAGTAGAGTGTTGCCACTACATGCCTGTAAGCCTACAGAATTTGATTCATGAGACTGTTTGAGAACATTTCTTGATACAGTTCTGTGAACAAATACTTCATATTCAATCCTTTGCAATCTGGATCGTATACTATACATATGTGCATATATATATGTATATGCACGCATCAATTGCACACTTCTCATCAAACCCAGAAGCTATTGCCATGTTTTTGTGAAGTCAATTAGTTTGGTAGATTGCCCTGTGGCAGACAGGCTTTGTTGTATGAAGAGGTACAATATAGGAAAATTTTAAAGGACTCATTACTTGAGGAGTTGGCAGCCAGGGTCTACATTTTCAGTAAACGACACTGACAGTGTCGTTCCGAGGGAGATTCTAGGCAATCCTGCCCCCCGTTATTGCCCTATCTAATAAAAGTATCCTGATGCAAACACCCAGCACGCTGCCAGTTCTGCTGCACACACGAAGTACATGCACAGAGGCAGCTGCCTGAGCTTCTGAAAAGACCAAATGTGGGATCTGCTACCCTCCAATAACTGCCTGCCAACTAAAGTAAAAAATGTAAATATCTACTTATTTTATTTTGCATAACATAGCCAAGTACAGGGGTGTCTATGTGAAACTTATGAAGATGTGAAGAAGTGAGATTTGCTGTGACTTATGCCTAACAAGACATATCATTACACCTGAGGCAAAGATTTCAAAGCAGCCTGCATAGTGTCAAAATTACAAAGGCTTTCTAAACATACTTCAGCAGAGGAATTGGGGAATTGCAGATGAAGCAATGAACTAATTCTCCTTTTCTTTAGTCACAGACATTTTAACTATTTTAGAGATGAGTAGCATCTTTTGCCTTATATTACTTTGACTACATATTCAGTTATTTAGATGGCTGCGAAGGAAAGAACTGATGCAATGCTGAAAGTTTGTAGTATTTGCTACTACTCTGAAGTACCTTTGCATCCTTGTGATGCAGCATTACGGTCTTTGCACCCTTTGCATTTGTGTCTTTGGCAGTTTTGATACCATGTACGAGGAGGGTGAATGGGCAGTCTTTTGGAAGTGATTTTAAATATAAAACTTTCTAAGAACTTCCCTTTTCAGGACATAGCTTTACAATAGGCCAACAAGACTAGTAGCCAGGCACCTGACAATATTAGCTACCAAAGAGGAACAGGGAAGAACCCACACTTTAATGTCTTCTAAAATGTCTGTCCAGGGTCTCTTCACCCTGTTATCTAACATAAAGACCTACCTAAGTGCTTGTCAGTGGAGAAGCTGCTCAAATGTGGAACAGTGGAACTGGTTTCCTGATCGGTTCCATTTACTCTAGTACCAGTGCTTCCCACCCAGCCCCCCGCTCCCACCCTTCTTCCTTTTCTTTTTCAAAAGCAGCAGAATAATCCTAACAAACTCTCGGTTCTAAAGACATGCTAAGCCCTAATGAAGATACTAGATCTAATTTTTCCCCCAAAACTAGTGAGAACCCAACACAGGAGCAAGTTATCAAGGCAGTTACTAACTGTTCAGTATACAGACCCAGAGGAAGCATGAAGAAACCAAACTTTCTTTTCCAGGTTAGTATTAGAGGATAGGAACATTCTGAATCAAATTGTTTGCTAGGACTCTTCAGAACAAATACTTTAAAAGGGTTTAGGGAATATTTAGCTGCTGTGGACAACAATATCTTTGCAAGAGGAAGAAAGGGAAAAAAAAAATAAAAAGACACAGTTCCTGAGCTCTGCAGGACAAACTGATTCTCTAAAGAAGAGAGATCAGCTGCCTCTTTTCTTCCATGTGAAGGAGAAATAATGCCTTTAGTTGAGACATTTCAGATGTTGATGAGCCACCAAAATATTTTATGGCCTCATGTCCTCATCTGCATTGAGGTCCCTGAGGAAGGTTCCTACATTTCTAATATCTTTTCTTTTGAACTCGCATTGCCTCTCAGGCTAAGGATATGTAGGCCAAAAGAAAAAAAGAAAGAAAAGCAGCAAGCTGTTCATAAAAAAAAAGCTGTATTGAAGATATTTCTCACATCCATCTTGTCCATGTTTTGGGGCATACTGGATTAAGATCCAAGTTTATTCCTGCACAGGTAACTGAATGCAATCAATTCATCTTCCCCACTGTGCCATGATCCCTTTTCTTTGGGCTTGAAAATACTTAGTCACACTGTAAGGCTTGCAGGGTCCAAATTTTTCTTTTCATGCAAAGTAGCAGTTTCACAAAACCATACAATGCATTCCGTGATAAACTACGGCATCTCTGTTACACATTTGCTTCATTCCTTATTTTCATTTTTTACCTTTCACCAATTTTCACAATTTCATTTTTGAGAAAGCTCCTCATGTATCTCCCTGAAGAAAGCAACACCTGGTCTGCAGATTGCAGGAGCCTGCAGAAACACAGTATTCTTGATAAATATACATGCCTAAATCTTCCTCAGAGAAAGTATGGTACTATATTGGATAGTGAGAAAGAATGTATTTTGAGACAATAATATTCACTGAGAGCACTGTACTGCACAAAGTCTATACTGCACAATTAAATATTTCTTTCTTCAAGACTCGACCTAAACCCCCCTGATGCATTGCGAGGATTTCCAGAGCTTTCAGGCCATCTTCTTTTCAAAGCTTCGTAATATGGAAAATAGGCAGCAACATTTCACATTTAAACAAGCTAATCTCACAACCATTTACATGCCTAAAGTCTGAAAAATAATTATAAGTATAGGTTGTATCTTCTCTAGTATAACCGTGAACTTAAAATGGTATCTACTTTTATTCATGAACAAACCCCAAATTAAAGAAAAAAAAAAAACAAATAAATATAAATAAATAAATAAATAAAAACACTAAAAAGTTCCTGAAGGAAATATCTTATTTTCTTGGGGAGAAAGTTAAGATGGAATATTTATCTTCAGGCTTCAGCACACATTTGGAGTACACATTTTCAGTACAAATTTTTAGGAAAATTATCAGCTAACTATGTAATAGCTATATGTTTCAAGGCTGAAAAATTATAGAGTGTAATGCTTCACAGAAAAAAAAAAGTACAGCAGATTCTTTAACATACAGGTTCTATATTACAGACTGAATATATTGAAGAAAAATGTAATGCCATTATACCCACTTGTATCAAAATACCTACAGTTTGGCTCATGGTCTATTACATTAATTAGTCCAATACAGAATAACTGCATCATATTTCAGCAATTTAAAAGTTAGATGTCTCATCTATACATTTATCATCTATAACCATTTAAATTAGCCATCTCGATCAAAAACCAAAGGAGCCTACAGGAAAATTGTAGGCTTCTAAATTTCGAAAAGTGGATTTCAGAAAGTTCTATCTCATCTTCAACTTCACATCTTCTAATTAGTTCTTCCTTGTTTAACTGCATATTCGTAATATATATTCACACTAAGACCCAATTTTACTTTATCTAGGTTAATGAGCAAGTTTTCTGATCCCTTCCTAACTCAGCTATTGCTGAGCAAATGCTTTTGACACATGCATTATTTATTTATTTTAAAAGATGTGGCTTTTTAAACTCATTTATTAGTATTGGCTACAACATTAAGCAACTCCAAACAAGAAACAAATGATATATAGCTACAGGAATTTAAGCTCTGCCAGAAATCGGCTTTTAAATACTTGTTCTAAATAAAGCCATTAACATTTTGGGGTTTTTTTTTTCCCTTGAAAGAATTTTTGAGGTATTTTAAATGATTATATTTTTCTAAACGAGAGGAACCAATATCTTCACTGGTAATATGGCAACATCTGATTAACATTCTCTATCATTCTTAAGAAAATCCATTTACATGTCTAGTCTAAAGCCTTACACTAGGGTTTTGTTTGTTTGTTTTTGTCTGATGAAGGTAACATCCACAAATGGAAAGCTGTGGAAAACTAATGATAGATATTAGTAAGGGAAATAATTGAAAAGGAATTTTTGATGATGAAACGGAACCATAATAAATACTTTGCCATGACCACCAGTCCAACACAATCCATGAAGCTTAGAGTTTATTTCTTGACCAATAATAATTTTAGTATGAAAATGAATACTTAGAGATATATGAAGGGTACAAAGTAGGTATTTTTTTCCTAAGTTTTTTACTACTAGGTACCTGATTTTGGGGGTGATGGATGTGACTGCTATGAGAAACCACAAGATATCATTGCTGATGTCTTTAAAAACAATTATTTATCAGAACTTCTCATGACCTGGTTCTTATGTTAGCTTTCTTATGTTCTGGGAATTTGTATTTCAACAGCAAAGACAAAACCAATGACAACAGTAGATTTTGTGGAGATTAGAAAGAGGGGTGATAGGAGGCAGAGAATAACATATCATTTTTTTTCCCCCGCTTACATTTCTCCTATGAAGTTTGTTAAAAAAAAAAAAAAAAAAAAGACTCCAACAAAACTGCTCCTCTTGACATATGGTAGAACTCTGCTTTTCATCCTAGCATAGAAGTTCTGAGAGCTACTTGATATTTGGATCAAGAACAAGAATAAAAAATACAAAGGTGGAAAATACAGCAACAGTGGTCAAATTACTCTGCAGCAAGTTTCAAATGTCGGTGAAGACTCCTTACTATTTGCAGCTGTAATAATGTTCAAAGATACTAGACCAGGGCATCAGGGCTAGGGACGGCAGCCCAGCCTTTGCACACCTTCTGAATTAAGGCACAGGTAGTAACAGTCACTCATCAAAATCCACATAGTCAGCTACAGAACTTGGTGGTTTCAGAGTTCCAGAGCAACAATGTCAGCAATTTACCTCTGCCTGGACTGCTTTCTTTATGATTATGATGGGGAAAAAATATACATTCTGTATAATAAAAATTCTATAAAGCTCATACAAAAAAGAGCTCTTAACAAGGAACCCTAGGCATTTGGATTTATCTGTTTGGATACAGATATAGATATTTATATTTTTGGCAGATTATGTACTGATAGCGTATTTGCTCCTTAAGCAAGTCATATAATCTATTAAATTCAGTGCCTTTTCATAACAATACTTGTTTCTAACTGCAACTCAGATTACATGGGAAAACGTCGATCATTATAGGGTAAGGAGGAAACTTTTAGAAGAATTTCTCTTCTACAAAAAAAAAAAAAAAAAACCCTGACAGGATTAAAAAGATAAACATCTTGCCAAGTCCTCCAGTGTCAGTTAGTAGCAGAATAAAATAAAGAAAAAGATAGAAATGAAAGGAGGACAGGGAAATCAGGGAGAAGGAGAGGCAGACCAGGGAATCAGTTGTACAGGCACATATTTAACAAACCAGAAGCATTACTGCAATATTAACTAGTAACTCCTATTCTAATATCTATTTAAACATGCTTATAATATGCATATTTGAAGACACTTGTCTCAAACACTCTCATAATCAGAAAACTATCATGGAACAGTGATGACAATATCCAGCATCAACCACAGGCTCTCATTTGAGTATGATCTTATTTCAGTACTTTGGAGTCAAGCTTCTAATCTGTCTATACAGTAAAAAAAATAAATTAAATTACACTTCTAGAAGTTCTATTGGAACACATATCTCTACTTCCCAGAGGCTGCTTTATCTCCAAGAACCTTGAAAGAGCACATTGACAGGAACAGGCTTGTGTAATATTGCTGCTGAACAGGCAAATTAAATACTATGCTCATATATAACAAAAGTCCTATAAATTATCTCAAAGAATGCTTTCATTCTGTTTGTTTGAAGTCCTCTTTTCCACAGTCACTGTCAGAAACAAACAGGGGAAAAAAAAAAATCCTTCTATTACCTAATATTTTCAATGTGCAAACTCTAGGTCTCCTTTCTTCCTCTCAACTTAATTCTTCTCTTTCCTCTAAGTCTTTCAGTTAATAGCGGAGACAAAACTGTAGCTGAAAGAACATCTCAAGATGTTCTTCTGCAGATCAGGACCCTCTCCTTTCTCTCATACCCATTTCAGTTGCTCTGACAAAAGGAATCCGAAACACCTTTTACTCCAAACAGATAGCTGGTAGAAGGGGAGTTAGGGTCCTAAATTCAGTCTCATGTACCAGAAATGCTATAGCTGAATAGCTGATTTACAAAGAATATTTGAAAATAGAGCCACTGGCTTTCTGGGGTTTCTTCTCTGATAGCTGTAAGCATTTGGACAGCTCTAAGAGATTCTTGAAAGAGAAAGCAAAATTCTGAAGCTTACAAATTGAGTATCTTGTTTCAAAAATACTCCATCTTTGTTTGAATTAAAATTCAGGTACCAACTCTGTAAATTAAGCACATCAACGGTTGAAATAATTTTTGAAGGCTCTGGTTTAAAAATTTATAAGCTAAATATATTTTAAATCCTTTGGAAAGGGTGGTCATCTTCAGTTGCCTCAAAGTCACCACATATCAGTAACCTACTTTCATAACATTGTCATTGAACGTCCTCCTCACCTTACCCCCAGAAGGCATGTGATGAAGTAAAATAGTAAGTATCCTCTAGTCACAACACATTTTCAGTTCACATTTCACATTTTGAGTCGCTGATGTTTAAAAGTAAGTTCAGTAAAGTAACTACTGCGTACACGCAAGCATACGAACTGTTCTGCAATAACTTCTCAACTGGAGCTAGTAAAAGTGATAATTGTATTAAGCTACTCCATAGAGAGGCACTTAAGTACTTGGCTGTACGAGCACACATCTCATGAAAAGTACCACATGGAGATACCCAGACCATCTCTGGGCTCCAAGCTCAGCTTCTGAAAACAACACAGGTGTGAGCATGTAGGGCTTTCTGGAGACGTTGCTGGGAAACAGCACAATTTTGCTTGGGTACAGCTGTGCATTACTACTGCTCGACTACTTCTGTATTCTTATTACTGCTTCAGTAAGCAGTAATGGAATTAATCCATTCATAACACATCTTCAGACAACATAAAATTATCATATGTAGACATACCTAAAGTCTCTCTGCAGGAAGAGATCAGAAGGAATAGCTAAAGCACTGTGATTTACTTCCCATCCCTACTTATTTAATACTAATGTTCATAGAGACACATCACTTGATAGCAATTTTGTAATCACAAGTTGATTCAGCAGATAGTTCGGGACTTCAACAAAATATCTGAATTCGTGGTTCAGACAAAAGCCTAAGACATTTCCAACAGTGAAAGAAATATGCTCAACAGAAATGAATACCCATAGGAGTGACGCATCCCCTAGTAACAAACTTTTTTGAGCAAATAACAAAGAACAGGAAAACAAACTATCTATTTTTATTTTGGAAGAGAAGAAATTTGAAGTTTCTCTCCTCTCACTAAAACTGAGATGGCAGTTTCACTGGAACAGGTTGCTGAGAGAGGTTTTGGGAGTCTCATCTTTTGGAGATATCCAAAAGCCATGTGGACACAACCCTGGGCAACATGCTCTAGGTGACCCTGCTTGCACAGGGCTGCTGAACTAGATGATCTCCAGAGATTCCTTCCAACCTCAAGCATTCTGTGAAGCTTTGATTTTGTGGGAGTGCAGCTTTTGGATTGGCACAAGAGCAGTCTGTGCTCTGAGCGAATGTGATTCATGCAAAGATGCCTCTTTCAAGCAATTTTCATTTGAGTAAATCTCTCTTCTGCTTCTTGTTCTTACCATGACACTTCCTCACAGAGCTGTTTTGGAAACCATGATTCTATAATTACAGTGCAGTTCAGCTCTCCCCTCACATCTTGCAAATGGCAGTCATCAACCATGTCACCAAAATAGTTCCTTGATGTCATTTTGTTTCATCTTTCTCTGTCAAATGCTGAAAGCCATCCAGAAGAATATTTTATGAAAACAATTCATGATCCCAAATATTCCTCTATGCCTCTGATTCTGACCTTTCAAATCTTTCTCCCTGAATGGAAGGCCTTCTTTAAAACACTGCTGGTTCAGAGAGGTGCATTGCCTTTAAATCCACAATTTGAACTTCACGTGGTCGGTCTCGTACATTACTTCTGTATCTGCAGCATGCTCTTCAGCAGTCAAGGAAAGTCTGTCACCTACTTGCATCAGTGGAAAGTTGATATATGTCCAGGGAAATTCAGCAAAAGGCCAGAAATGCAGAATTCATCTCTCAGTCTTTTGCACTGGTGCTTTCTGGTGGTATTTATGACAAATGGCTACTAATGGATTCCTGGATTTCTCTGCACAGCCATCAGCTTTGGAAGTCATCATTGATCCTTTTAATAAAATGGAGAATAAAGATTTCCCAGGGGAGACAAAGATCCCATACATGCAAACCTAGATGGGAATGATTACTTCACAGTAGCAGCTACGGAATTTGCCTGCTGAAATCACTTGGTCCAAAGTCTTTCATGATAGTCATTCCACACCTCGTACAGTAAACGTTCCCCTACGATAGCAAATTTAGGTTAGGCTCTTGATTTCTGCTGGACTAAATAAGTTATTACTTATTCTTCAGTTCAATAAATGATATCATGAAAATTATACAATCTATAAATACATTCTTTTGAGAAACAGCTTCTCAAAGGTTACAAATAAGGAAAGCGAGTAAAGCCCATGCCCTGCAAGTCAGTGCGCCAAATTCCCTGGAATGTCAATTTCTGTGTTTATTGAATTTCTGTATTTATATGAATCTCTGTTTATTTGGGAAAGTATTCCCAAATAAAAAGTTACTTCCAAGAAAATAATAAATCAAAAACGTTTAAAAGACATTATCAGTCTTTCAAAAAACATACATAAAGAAAATATCACCAATTTTTTAGCAAAAAGCTATTATATAAAGATGGGGCTTATATTTGAAAATAATCTTCCTTTCAGCTTTACTGTTAAATAAAAGAAAGTTCCAAATAAGATGAATTACATAAACACCTGAAAAACATATACTTTGGCTTATTGATTTGTATTTCTCTTGAATAAAACTTAAAATACTGAAAAGCCTAGCGGTTATTCAGTATAAGTGTCAGCAAAAAAAACCAAACAAACAAAAAAACACTACAAGTTTCTAGACACAAGATTTTTCCTTCTCAGTTGCCGTAACCATATCCTCAGGTATTCATGTTATTTGCTCCAACACAGATCCACAAGCTCTACATTTCATGTACTTCCATTGCATAGTAATAAGAAAATTAAATTTTAAAAGTTGCAAGCTTCATTGGTCCAGAAAAGTAGCGATATTAATGTTTTCTAGAGAAAAAAAAAAAAAGTACCCCAAAAATTGATTCAAGTCATTACAGTGATTCATTTGGAGTAGTTTGACAATTTTTGCATTATACTAAATTGTGAACTAGACTGTCAAAGGAACTGGTGCTACAATTAATCTCTGCAAAGTAGCAGAGTTCTCTTTTCTGAGCCACACTACTGCCACTCAAGTCAACAGAACAGTTTCAGATCTAGCTGGAAACAGACACTGTTACCCAGCCTCTAACTGGGCATTTCTGCTCAGGATTATATGCAGATTACCCAGGCCAGATCCCAAGTGAACTCTGTATTTTTAACTGCTGCCACCCCATTATATTAAAGAGCATCCTGGCCTCTGATCACAAGCAATCACAATGGCCCCACTGTTAGCAGAACTCTGAGTACTACGTCCACAAATGAGGGATGCTTTTTGTGGCTGCAAGACATCTCGAGTGGTGCTAAACATGACGGTGTTTCACTCACAAGAACGTTCACAGGAATGATCAGGGACTTTAGCCTGTACAGCAGCTAGATCAACAGGGACATCTATCAGTTACCTACATCCAAAAGGCATCGTCTTACAAAAACCTAGATCTCTGCAAATCTCCACAGTTAAAATAGTGGCAATATAATTTTAATTTTCATTTCTTCTTTTCTACTTTTCTGGTGAACTTGATTGAAGGAAAGTGACATTAACATGTTTTTAGAGAGTAACTTAAAATAAATACAATATGTAGTCTCCGTGTATTTATATTTGCCTAAGCAGAGGAGGCAAATGGGGCATGCTTTCCACAGGATGAGAAAAAAATACAAGTGTTGGAAACATTGAGTAACCCGGTAACCTTGTAAGAAAATCAAGTTCAGACAGGTGTAGCAAAACTTCTAGACTCCCATAGCAAGCAATATAAGCAGGATGTATCACTGTAAGGATAAAATATAGACTATGGATTTCTTTTTGAATTATACTGTCTTTCTTAAACCAGAATCTAAGTTGACTCTTGGTCCCTAGTTTCCTAATATAGCACAGTTCATTCATGTGAAATGTCAGACACAGAGAAACAACACATACTTCTCAAACCGATACAGAGCACTGCCTACACATTTGCAGCCAAAATTCTGAAACGAAGATTTCCTATAACAGATTATCTAGTCCAGTATCAGATTAAAAATAAATAAAATTTTGTAAAAGCAACAAATAGTAGGCAAATTCATCCTACTACTTAACTTTGCTATAAACTTGAATAATTTCCCCATAGAATTAATCCATGAAGTAGATGCTTTAATACTGCAACAAAATAGCTCTTTCAACTTTAGCTTTTAATGGTATACTTATCTATATAGATAAGTATATGGGTACCCTGATTCAGTCAGGGTATCCAGACCCAGAGTATTACCTCCCTACGCATTCCAGCACTTTTCATGCTTGTGTTTTTTCTTTTCTACCTGCTAATTGCCACCCTCCCATTTGGCTGCATCTCTGCCCTCCGGTTTGCACAGTGCTATGAGGTTCAGCTGGAGGAGGCAGCGGAGGGCATCACGGCATCCGCAATCCGCTGGAGACGCATCCGTCCGCAGCTCCGTGAGGCCATGCAGCAAGTGAAAGGCAGACCATAAACACACGAATGGGAACTAGCACAGACAAGCTGGGCAAAACAAATATTTTGGCTTGGATAGGGAAAATGAAGGACTGTTTTCTAGCCTTCCCTCACAAACGGGGGTAAAAAAAATAAACAGAAACGAGTGAACGCTTTGTTCATTTAAAAACAAAATCCCCGACCAATTACAGTAACTTAAACTCATTATTTCTTTATCTCACACACTGAATATTTCTTTTGTATTCTATTTTATTTTACTATTTGGGATCTCCTAATGAAAAGAAACATCACTGCATGGGTGACTTAGTCTGTTCTCCAGTTCAGGTTTTCTTTCCTTCCCTTTTTTAAAAGCAGAGCACACTCACAAGTCTGCTTTGTAAACTTTTTGGTCAAACGTTGATTTGGCAGAAGTAGACCAGCATAACTAAAGATTTGCACCACTTTCTACATATATCAATGAACATATTCTGGAAGACCTCAATAAGACCATGAAAGCATACACAGCCTAGCTCGTCTTCAGTATAAGACACTTTATCTCAAAAAATACACACTGAGGGTCTGGTTAAGTTGGGAGGAAAAAAAAGAGAATAAAAACAATCACCACCACCACCATCTTCATCAGAAGTGTTTCACTTTCTGGCAAAATCTTTAAAAATACACAGTTTGAACCAATTCCTACTACAAATGAGTTACTCCAGGATCAACTGACCACAATCACCAAGGCTTTTTTTTAAAAAAAAAAAACTTTATGATAATAATTAATTCAACATTCTGTTTTTTTAAAGTATTTCTATGATACATGACAAGCATAAATAGTAGCACACTGTCTTTTGTTTTATCTCTGTGCTTGATTACTTTTGACAGGTTTCTACATCTAACGAGCAAGCTGTTTGGCTTGAGCTACTTAAGCGGCTGAAAAAATACAGCTGTCAAAGAAAATATATTTATTTGGTTTTCAAGTTTATTTTTGTTTTATCTAAATAAAACGATGAACACATATTTTAAAACAATTGTATAAGGAATATACATACTTGTACAACTGCAAAAATTTTAGCTGCAACCGGTATATTTAGTCATGAAAAAAAATAATGAAAGCAAATTAGAATACTATCTGTTTGAATGCAAAAAAATAGGTAAATTATTTTCCTTTATCTGCATAAGAATAAAGATTTAAAAGTAGAAAAAAGGCAGAAAAGTAGCTTATTACTATGTAGGTATTATTAATATACTAAACCTTTTCAGTATTGTTTTTGCTTTATGTTGGCAGTAAATTGAGGAATAAAACTAACAGCCACACTGGTGAACAATCCAATGACATTCAAAATGGATTTAGAAACCATAGCCCAATTCTTCCCAAACATTTTCAAAGTGAGGGAGTCAGAACCTTTCAAACTGAAAGACTATCTGTTCTATAGGTAAGAGTTAAAAACAAAACAAATAATCCTTTTGCTTCACATTATCTATTTTTGATAAGTTCTACTACATTTTCTACATAAAGTTGTTCAACACTAACACGTTTTTATAAATCTTTAGCCTTTTGTAGTCATGCCTATCACATGCTTTCTTATACTTAAAGATGTGCTAAAAACTTGGGTATTTCTTCTGATCACTGAACCAAAACTTTGTAGCCCTATCTTGCATATTTGACATACAAATTTCCTTTTTCCATTTTATTCTGAACTATATAAATGTTGTTAATCCTTGTCCCAAAATACTCTGCAATCAATGAGACTATAAAATCTGACAGTAAGATAAGTTTATCAGACAGTAGGTTAGAGCTGTGAAATCCTTGCAACATTCTGAGTGATATACTTTGTTCTCCCAGCAAGAGAGATACAGAATAAAATTCCTTTAAATTGTTATTGATTGGGATACAGTGCCTGTGTGAGTGCTTATACAAACACCTGGCATACATTCAGAATTATTTTAAGATATACAGAGTTTAAATTTTCACTGTGATGAACATCAAATATTCCATAATACTGGGACTTTAAATATCTTCTGCAGAAAAAGAATGTTACTCATGTCTTAGAGTTACAGAAGCCATCCCACAAACCAAATCTAGAAATTTGCTGGAGCAAAAAAAGAGAACTTCATATCCCATAAGTATTAAGCCACATTTAGACACAGAAACAGGCAACAAATACAAATACACAGCGTGTATACAAAAGGAAATGAAGATGGAAGTGAATGCTAGCTGTTGTCTGAGCAGAGCAGGAAGGTCCCTGAAAATGAAGGCTGTGCAGAATCAGCCTAATGGAGAGACAGGCGTCCATTCTAGTGAAGAACTTCAAGATGTTTAAACGTCTTGTACATCTACATTACCTTATTCTGCAGTGCGAAACTACAGCTGAATTTAACTGCCTGTCCCTTCTCCCTCTTCATGGGGCTGCAGCAAGAGACAAAGCAAAATTCTGTGGTCCTTCGAGTTACAACCCTTAGCTTCACTAAGGTATTTCTGCAACTCCAAGGTGTGTTGGCCATCCCGCCATGCATTATTTGAGAGGATATTTTCTTCTGATGAGCTTGGGAATGTCACATGACAGGTGGAACTGATTTATACTAATAAGTAAAGCCTAAATGCCTGTTTTTCTAGCACCTCTGCATATTCATACTCCAAACAACTTGCATATTCTTACTGGTGCAAATCAATTCTGCCCATGCATTCCCCAAGTATCAGAGCTGAGCAAAACAGAACTTTACAGCTGCCAGTCAAGAACACCTGCATCAAGTTGCAATTATTCAACTTGAAAATAAGCACACTGATAGAAAAAAAAGAAAACAGTATAACAGTTTAAAAGGGAAGTGCTGGGTTTACTCAGATTTGGAAAACAGACGTAAAAATAATGATCTAATCCAGTGCACTAGAGAAATACTGCACACTGCCTGCAGCACCCTGGGCAACCCGACGGCCCTTCACTGGCTTTGGGCCACATGAAGCCAGCTTTTCCTGGCCAAACCTTTCACTCCTGGGCATTAAAAACAAGATTGCCTTCCTGATCCTTAGTGTGTTTAAGACACTTGTGTTCTGGATTAGGACAACTGTTATAATCAGATTTTTCTATCTCAGGGAATTCCTTTACAGAAATCCAGAAGCCATTTCGATATCCAGGTTAGGATTTGAATTGGTTAGCATTCCAAAACTTCTTGTTATTTTGTTGTTGAAGTGACTGACAGAACACACAAGACAGAGTGGCATGTAGGGGTGGGGAAAAAATCCTTTTAAATGGCAAATTAGTATGAGAAAGATTAATCAAGCACCAATCCTAATCATTGACGTACTTTAGCTAAAGCAGGAAAACCTCCAGATCCGATTGACATGAACTCACATGGTGTTCTTCCTTATTCTGCTGCAAAACATCGCAGATTTGCTGCCTAAAGCATCTGGGAATCTCACCTAATTAATTCACTGACATAGCAGCCCTCAGAGACCAAGTTTTCTTAATCTATGCCTGTGGCAAGCAATTCAGGCTTTTGAAACCTCAAATGTTTTTGCCCAACTAGTATTTTTGGGTGTAATATAATCAGGATAAGGATAGAACTGCCAGAACAAAAGTTAAAGACCTACAGTCAAACAAATTATTAAATACAACAGTCCCTTTTAGCCTCAAATTTCATGAATATGAAGACCTCCCCGATTTTCACATAAAGCTCCCAAATCTGACCAAAGTCCGTACATAAAACTTGTGACCGCTTGCAGACTTTATTAGAGAGATACTGAACAAGCTGCCAACTGACCAGTCTCCTTCGCCTCGATGGTTACACATGTCTCAAAAAAGAAGAAAAGAAAAAAAAAGTTCACAAGAATATTGGGGGAGGTTGAAGTTAGATATTAGGAATACTTTCTACATGGAAAGTGCAGTCAAGCATCGGAACAGACTTCCCAAGGAAGTGGTGCAAACATGTAGATGAGGCGCTTAGGGACATGGCTTAACAGGCCTGGTGTTGATGGGCTCGTGGTTGGACTCAATTTGAAGGTCTTTTCCAATCATAATGATTCTATGATTCTCCAGAAAAATGTCAAGCATTGGATAGCCTTTAATAGCAATGCATCAAGGGCACACTCTTTGGAAGTGGTTAATACCACAGTTTGGATGATTTGCATTCTTGAAATCTATTCTTTTATTGTATCCCCTTAAAGTAGCTGAATGTCAAGATGACAAGGTAGCAGTGAAATCACATCTTCATTGAAATCTTTAAACTTCGTCATGGGTCTAATGGGTTAGAATTTCCTGGCAACTCTCCTTGCCTCCCATACCAGCTTTTTCCCCCCCAAACTGTGCAATATTTCTTAGGTAAATGATTAGTTCCTATAGTAATCCTCAGTACTGTAATCTATCAGCAAGAAATGAGATGAATGAAATGAAATGGGAAAACAATAGTAAAACTAATCAAAAAAACTAACAAGGCCATTTAATTAAAGGTCATTCAAACTAGGTATGGACGCTGAGTGAAGCTTTCTGCACTGATTTTACTAGCCACAAATATCTCTTTCTGTAATTAAAGTTCAAGAAATATGAAAACAACAAGAATTAAACAAATCAAACAATAACATGTGGTATGTTGGTTACTAGCATTACCTTCATAATATTTGAGTCCCAGGCAAATAAGATTTTAACACACAGCATAGCCAAAGTGAAACAACAAATACTGATTTTAAAAAGCTGTTCATCTAAGTTTATTAATTAATTCAGGTATGTTCATTTAAAAACCTATATACAGTAATAAAATATTGTTGTAAATTCAATGGCACAGTTCTGTGAAAGGTCCATGCTAGAAAAATATCCATAAAGCAAAGGTGAAGCTGTTTTACTAGCAATTGCCTTTCACATACTGATAGGAAAAACACATAAACCCCTTAGTTAGAATAAAAGCACCCTTATGCTTGAAATTTCCCCAAGCTTAGGAATGGTTCTTAAGTTGGGTGCCAAAAAATAGCCAACTGTTCAGAGATTTCCTTCCTTATTTTGTGAATGGAAATTGTGGGCACTCAGCACCTCTTGGGGGAAAAAAAAAAAAAAAAAAAAGAAAAAAGCTATTAAATTTAATTGCCTATTTAAAGGAAACAGTTAAGTTAGAAAACTGGCCAAGACCTGAAAACAAATTAATTCTCACTATTATTTTTTCTTTCTGTAGCTAGTTATTTCAAATGCTTCAATGGTTATGAGATTGAGACACAGAGATTGAGGAAGGGGGAAAAAAAAGAAAAGAATTGATAATGTTTGTGTAAATTGATATTCTATTTCCACTCATTTCACCAATTTCTATATATGATCTCTCTAATACACCCTATAGCTCCAGACATCATCTCTTTCTGTTTGTAAAGCAAAACAGCCCAGGCAGTTTCTGTTAGTGCTGCCACCTATTAGTGCATTACACAGCTATTTATACTACACTATAATAAGTACAGATGGTTAGAGTCAATCTCAATAAGATTTGTTGGTAAGACAAGAGAAGACTAGATATCCATGTCCACCAAACAAGCTACAGGAAATAAAATAAAGATTATTCTTCAGGGAAAGGAGATAAAGATAAGATGAAAAAAAATTATCAGCTTTACTTTAGATTATGAGGCCAATCTAAAGAAAAGTATATTACAGTACACTTAACTCCTAAAGGTTAGCTCTATAAAGAGCTTCAAAGATAATACCTTCCAAGAGAGAGTTAAGAACTTGCCATTTTCATTTAAAGAGTAGTGAAGAATTCAGACATCTAAAATTTCCTTTAAATTAATTAAAAATAGGAAAAGGGAAAAAATCATTATATTTCACAGTTTAAAAAGGTTGCCAACTCTTTGTTTATCAATTTCGTTTCACAAGTAGTTACTATAGCTGTGGCTACAAAATGCTCATTGTTTCCACTAGATATCCTAGGTTTCAAAATACAACCAAGATTGCAAAAGTAATGGGAAAAAAATAATAAGTAGCCAGCTTCAGAGTATCCAACCAAGAGTGATCCAATAACCAACTGGAATGCCATGGAGTGAGCTCCAATGCCTTTGTCCAAAAGGGCCCTTGAAGCTTTTATTCGCACTTATCTTCTACCCTTGCTTAACCGACCAGGACAATCTAAGGAAGAAATTGTTTTGTTTTCCCTCCTTGTTCTGCATAGACATTTCAGAAAAAAATGGAAATGTTCAAATTCTCTAACAAAAAGCAGAAATCAAAGACCTACCCTAGCCGCTAGTATGGAAAGAAGCTTTATTTACACTGAACCATCGTAAGAAACTATCGGAAGGATAGGACAAATAAACCTAACGAACCAGTTTTGACAGGTATAATATGTTAACTGAGGGAGTCTGCACTATCTGTTCCTAGAAGCTGGCTTTCTCTAAAGAAGCTTCATAATCCTTTTATGCATTTCTTTTCCTTCTACCACGTACATATATACGTGGCCTACATATTATATGCAAACCTTCACTTTTCGAGCACAAGCTCACGCTTGGATCACAAATGGCTGCTGGCTATACTTCAGGCCTAGGCATTTCGGAGGCATCAAAACTACTTTTCAAGACCTATTTAAACTTATAAAAAAATCCTCTCATCCAGGTCTGTCACTTAACTATAGCTAGCTTCGCAACAAAGTTCAGCAATGTATATTTTTAAAGGAACTAGTTTTTTTGAATAATGACATATTCTATACTAAAGGTACAGTGCTATTAAGGGCAGATAAAACATTCTCTTTCTACAGACAGACTGGAAAGTTCAAGAAAAGAAAGGCAGTAAGAAAAAAAGTCATAGACAAAAGTAGAGCTGAAAAAGAAAAAAAAACAAACCTGCAACGCAACCCTACACTCACAGCTAATATATAAATAATACTAATCCCTGTGCACACTGAAAGAAAAGTGAGGGTCAGTATTTGGCCAAATTGGAGCCTTTTGGACCACATAGGAGAAAAATATTTTATTACTGCAGCAGTCTTCTGGCAGAAGTTTCTTGGGGAAATTTCTTTTTTATTAGAACAGTAACTTTATCAGGGGGCCAGTGTAATTTGACTTTCACTTTTCCCTGATCAAATAAAGGGCCCAGCATGTACTACGCACTTGGTCTAACCACCTTCATGTTACCGCTGACCTAACCCAGGTGCATCGTTCTGATCTGCGAGGGCCGGATAAATGTGATGCTGCTGATACAGGAGGGAGGCCCCTCAGGTGGCCGTCACTCTGCAGGTCCGTGTTTGAGGCCACCCCCTTCTCACCAGCACCTTCAATGCAAACTTGCAGACCACATCCTCTAGCTTTATACAAGCTGCTCAGTCTTCAACAAAATAAAAACTTTATTCATTTAGACTAAAATTACTGATCCCTAGTTCCTCTTAAAATCTAAGGTCTCTGCAAGCTATGAGGGATTCCAGCACATACCAAAGAGCCTGTCAAACACAAACTTTCTCCTCATCAAATACGGTTACCAGTTCTCCATTCTGGAAACAAGAAAATGCTCCTGGTATTTGCATGGTGACCATAGAAAAATGCAGAAAGGTTTTTTGATGAAATCATTCTTTAAAATGCCCTTTGCCTTTCTTGGTTATACTAAGAGATGTCCTGCTCAGAGCAGTTAAAAAAAAAAAAACACCAGGTTGTGTGGGGACCGGGAAGCAAAAAAAAAGACAAAGCTCCAGAACAACAAATGCTGACAGTTAGCAAATTGGTATGGACACATAGCATTTGTTTTCTCTTTTCCAGGACAGATTTTACCAATAGCAAAAGAATATATATGTTTTTTCACTTATCTTCCAAAGCCTCTCATTTGAGGGGTAAATATGAGTTGCCCAAACTTGTTAGATGTTCTGGGTAGGAAAACATTTGGTGGTCAAGTTAAGAACACGTCAGAATGTAACAGAGTAAGACATAATACTAAGAGTGTACATTTCCCATTCATAACTGATAGGTTTTAAGGTCAATTACCAAACTTCTCTCCTACCTCCTTTACCTTTGACAACTTTTATTAATATGGTATGATGATAGTAGCATTGTGGTATGATGTAAATGATAATATTGATCAGCTGAGCATACCACTTCATAACACTATGCTACGCACTACAGCTGAGTTGTGTTGAATTGATTTGTGCACTATAAATATCTTCCACTAAAGTTCCTAAACCATCTTAAATCCACAAATACAAGAATTGTTTAAATTACCACCTCTTTCAAATGACACAAAAAATCACTAATAAGCAAGTCAGTTCACGAATAACTTCCCTTACTTTAGCACCTAAAGTACAAAGTCTTCTTAATGAATACATATAGACAACTGATAATTATAGTTGTGTGAAATTTTGTCTAATTGCAAAGACACCATAAAATGACAAAGTGATTATAAATAAGAAAGCCCCTACATTTTGCTTTAGAATTATGAATAAGACCATTATTTGGAATCAAGACACAGAGAGAATAAAGTATTCCTATATTTCGTTTTCCTCTACAGACTTACATCATTATGAGTACTGAATATTTGATATATCAGATTTAAGATAATTAGGAGAGCATAGATGTAATACCATTACCCATTTACATTTTTAAAGGAATATTCTTCATTGTAGACAATGCAGCTTGTATGTATATATATATATATATATATCTTTATAAAGTATCACTACAACCATCATAGATGATCTCTTAAGCACAAAGTACCCTAAATATAATCAATTATGATGAAGAAGATATCCCCAACTTAGCATCTATCTTCAGTTCCCAGGCACAAGATAAATACGAGGTATTGAGGCACAAGCTAGGTCAGCCTCGTACATCACTAGCTGTGAAGGAGCCCAACTACACGGCTTGCAAAGCACTAGTAGACCCCAAGGCTCCCTTATCCAGGGACAAGCATGTTGGCTGCAGCTACTCAGCAGTGGGACAGTTGTGGGATGCAGGCTGCGGTAAAGACACCTTCCCACCCGTTAGGGGCAAGAGTAGACGTCCTCGTACATCAACCCAAATGTTTGCCTTGCACATTAGAGTTGGAGAGAGCTCATATTTCACACGAAGAACATGCATCCTTTTTGAAGTTTCATCTTTAACAAAGAGATCATTCCCAACTTCTGCACAAGAAAAAGCTTCCCAGATGCAAGAAAGCAGCCTTTAACATGCAACCTATTCCCGCTCTTCAACATTAAGGCCAAGAAAGGTAAAGCTCTTGCCTAGACCTGTTTCACCATTTTCAACAGATTTATCAGAACGATCAAGATATTTCAAATGGTATTAGTTACAATTTTTCCTGCACAAAATTTTTCCTTTTCCTCCTGAAAAGTTGTCTTCCAATATTTCCATGTTAATGATAACCTTTACTGACAAATCCAACGCTTTAGAGCATGCTAAGAGGGGTTTGCTTGTTTCTTAAATAAAGAGGATATTCTACTTCAGGTTGTAGAGATGCCCTTTCAGGACGACTACGTTCTTTCGCACTGTGATCTGAAACTCCACGCAACTGAGCCAATGAGCCAGAAGTCAGGGTCATTATCTCCCACATTAATCAGTCTTGTCAGCTAAGTCTTAAGTTAAGCCTTTAAATACTTCTTTTCACACCAGATTTCCATCTCACCATACATCTGTAGGGTATTCTAAGTCCACAGAAAATATGCTACTCTGAGAACAGAGAATTAAATTATAAACAGAGGCCTTGCATACTTTTACTTGGATTTTAACTTCACAAGACAGTTACCACTAGATATGTTTAAAATGCATTTGTGCTGTACCTTGGCAGGAGGTAGAATATGAATCACTAATTAAATCTTTAATCATAATTTCAAAACCAACAAATGAGTCATGCAAGCAAATTTACTGAGTATTTTATTAATCTCATACTATTTTATACATCTCTACTGTGTTATATTTAAGGAGCAATTTAAGAATTACAAGCAAAAATATTTTTCTAAAACATTCTTGTGCAGGTAGGTTAATCCAAAATTATTAATTTTACTACAGTCATATCTTATGAATTACTGAAAATCATCCGCACTTTAAAGAGAGAGTCTTAAGAAACATTAGCACCATCAATAAATATTCCAAGTGAGTACAATCAATAAAATAGAAAGCATCCTGCACAAGAAACACAAGCAGAATCTTCACTGAACCTAAGCCTAAACGGGGTGAAATAAATAAGCCAGCATATCTGTAAAATGCCTCAAAAGAATAGCATGAAGTGCTTCCTCGGAGCAGTCACTCTCAAATCCCTCAGGGACACCTACTTGTCACAGAATAAATTATCTGGCTAATATCCAATATTACAGAATATCTCAATGGGCACCCAAGAGACAAACATTAGCCACCACTTAGTTTCTATAGCCTTGCAGGGTACTCCTTAAATAAATGGCTTGCTCAATTATAAAGCATCAATGATGCAGGGCTGTTACCGGAAAATACCAAGATGACTGCACCCTAACCATTTACGTATTGCTGCGTAATTCTGTAAAAACACAACAAGCTCCAAAGTATGCCACATTAAACTGCTTTTCACACAAAGGCGAGTTTTTAAAGCTACTCAAAGCAAATGAAAATGCCTGAAGATTGCATTTGAGTCTTCTCAAACACTCAAAATTACACTGTTTAGTAGCAAATGTTGTGAAAACACATTTCCCCACAACCGCAACAGTAACTCTTATTTCTTAGTTACCTAACACAAATAGCCAAGTTTGCATCCCACACGAAAAATATACATAAAGCTAGAAAAACACATCCAGTCACAAGTACATTATGACTCCCTCAGCAAAAACAGGTTTCTCAGAGCCGCGTACTCAGCTCGCTGCAGCGAGCCACAGTCATGGCCAAGCGGTAGCTTGAGAAACCTGTTGCTCCTCAAGTTGCAAACCCAACCAGCACTTGACGCAAAATCAAAGAAACCCAGTGAGCAGCGCGGCTGTGCTAGAAGAGCAAGGGAAGCGGCAACTTGTTTATAACAGCAACATCTGAGGACGCTGGAGAAATCGCGGAGAAGGGTGACAAAGAAGCGGTCACAAAGAAGCGCAAAGCACTTTTGGAAAACGGCCTGGGCTCGACTAAACTTGTAAGGACCCCCGGGCCAGGCGGGCGCCTGGGGGCAGCGCAGCAAGAGCCGCCGGGGACGGGGGCTCCTCCGGTGGCCTCATGGGGCTCGGGCCGGGCTTGTAGCGCCCGCCCGGGGCCACCCCGGACAGCGGCGCGGGGAGCCCCAACGGCCGCGACGGCGCCGCAACGGCCACGACGGCGCCCCAACGGCCGCCCCCCGCGCCCCAACGGCCGTTGCGGGGGCAAGCGGCGCCCGCCGGCGGCGAGAAACGGCGAGGAGGAGGAGGAAGGACAAACGCACCCCACGGCTCATCCCCGCTGCCTCTTCAAGACGGGCGCTCCGCAGGGCGAGAACGGGCTCCCCCAGCGCAGGTCGCCTGGGGACACCGCTCGGTGCCGGCCGCTCCGAGCCGGGGACACAGCGGGACCGGGGCCACCCCCACCCCGTCGTTCCCTCCGCCGGCATTTCGCGCCCCGCCGCGGAGACACCGCTGGGAATTCAAATGAATGAATAAATAAAGTAATATAAATAAATAAAGAACTGGAGCCCTCGCTGCGTCAACGACGCCCTCAGCGAAGCGAGCCGCGGGGGAGCCGGGCGGCGTGCGGGGCTTCAACTTACGTCTCGGAATTTGTTCCACTGCCCGACCTCCTTGTCGTACTGCGAGACGGTGGTGAGCCATTGCTTGTCGTCCAGGAAATTGCCGCTGTCCGCCCTGCCGCCGGTGGCCGCCGCCAGCGCCGGGCTGCACCAGGCTGCCGCGCACACGCACGCGAAGGCTGCCGCCGCCGGGAGCATCTGCGCGACAGGAGGGAGACACAACGCGGGGGTCACGCGCGCGGCAGCGAGCGGCCGCGGGGGCAACGGCGCCCCGCGCCCGCCCGAAACGGGGCAGCGGGTGCGGAAGCGCAAGGTGGGGGGAATGGAAGCGAAATGCGAAGAGATGCGCGGGGGAAGGAAGGAAGGCGGGACGCGGAGCTGCCCAGCCCGTCACCTTGCCGCAAGCCCCCGAGCGCTGCTCGCCGCGGCCGGAAAGGCGGCCCGCTCCCTCCCCGCGCGCGCCGCCGTCTGCAGCCGCGCGGCCCGCGCCCCGCGCCGCCCCGCCCGCGCCCCGCCCCCGCGCGCCGCGCCGCCCCGCCCGCCCAACGGCTCCAACGGCCCTAACGGCCCCAACGGCCCGCCCAGGGAGGGGCTCCTCCGTCCGCGCCGCGCAGCCCACCCGGGAAAGCGGCGCTTGCCGCCGCCCTCCTGATCCCACAGCGTTCGGCTGGGAGCAGCTCTGGCAGCGCCGCACTGCAGGTGAGGCTCGGCACTGACCGAGGCGGCTCCGCGCATCCTAAAGCTGCCGTGTGAGACCCCCTGCGAGGATTGTGCATTTGTTCCCCATCCTGCTGCCTTTCTTTTTTTTTTTTTTCTCCACAGCAGCTGTATGTTAACTTAAAAGCCTCTGCTGACACCCAGCTCCTATCTTTCTAAATTGGTTAAATTTAATTCAGAAAAGAGCAAGGTGCAGGAGTAGCTCAACTTCCACTCCAGGAAGGCTCGCTCAGTCCTAGGTGCCACCTAATCCACTTAATGTTCTAATATGACTTTATTCCCTAGACTTGAGGAACATGCACTGCCTTTCAGATTCTCTTTAGTATGTTAAGAGATCATAACACTCCTGGTTCAGTATCTGAAAGTAATTTCCAGGATAAAAAATAAGAGCTACTTTCAGAATTAAAATGGGTGCTAAGTCCAGCAAAAGAAACTCAGATCTGGTCAGCAGGAGAGCGCAACTTAATGCAAAAAGACAAACAAATCAAGGATTACGGCTGATCATAGAAAGTTTTGAGTTTCTCACAAACCATAACCATAGGCAGTCAGTGAACTACCAAGTAAATCCACTAAGCAGCCTCTTACACTATGTAATCCATATCATTCATTTCCTCAACCAGTATTACCGAATCGTTAGACCAGTCTGCTAGGCACAGAAAATGATACTGGATTAGGATTATGTGCCCAACTCTGAAAATGCTATCTGTCTATTGGGGTACCATACTCTGTAATACATGACTCACAAAACTCAAAGGGTGACTTTACAGAAGCTAATAACCAGTCAATAAAACCAGTCATGTTTATTCTCAAGAGGGCTCACAGGCTCAGTCTCTTATACAATCATTTCCTGTCAACTCAGTTTGGGTTTGTCAATCCTAATTTTAATTTTCTACAAATCCCTTTGCCCTTTAGCCCAGAAGAAATTTCTCTGTGTAGCTGAATGATCTCTTTTGCTAAGAATCAACTGTTAAAACTTTTGAAAAAGCATTTCGATTTCAAGGTTTGTGGCTCCACTTATCCAGTATCAAGGATAATCTGTTTTGTTTCTGCTTCATCTGCGTTCCACATTTTCAGATGTGATCATATTATTCAGTACTCCAAGTTATGGTGCATCTTTCTGTAATTGAAAATGAAGTGTAGGGAAATAAAGAATCTGGGATTTGTATCAGTAAAAAAACCTCAGCAAAAGGAGCTCTGATATGCTTTCCAGTTTACAAAAGTTTCACAGCTATTCATCTAAAACATGATCTTTCACACCTATGTCTGCAGTTTCTACTGACGACACAGACTAAATGATCAATTACATGTAACTTTGCCTGAACCAGGCTATTTGAGACATTTAATAATTTTAAATGCATTCCTCATAATTTTAAGCACTCTGATCTCCACATAATTGGTTTAAGCGCCTCATTCTGGTCAAGGGCTTTATACAAGTTGGTAATTCCATTTATTAGACCACACACACACACACACACACAAAAAAAAAAGGATGCTTGATTGAAATCGCATTTTTAAAGTATAAAACTAAGAAATTTTCTTTTTTCTCTCAGTAATTTCAACCCTCTTCAAAGACTGAATTTATGCATCTTGAGAATCATTCTTAATTTTAAATATAAGTGCATTTCTTACAGATAATGTATCTGTATTGTTACATATTGATGTGCTTAACAATAGCATCTTAAGGCAGGGAATCCAGGATTTTTGTAGTAACAATGTCAACTGGTACATAGTTTTAAACTGAGATCATGGAAACTCTGAGTAACAGCCCTTTTCGTCATTGTCTACCTAAGATACATTGCCATTAATAATCATCATTATAGAGACTCCTTCTTTCAATTCCAAGGGCACAAAACAGAAAATTTAAAATGATTGATTTTCAAATTTTTCATTTTTTCCAGATTTTTCAAAAATAAAGGCTTCATCGTTTAAAGTCATTCAGGTCGCTTTACCTCTGACCAGCTAACATCTGCAAGCAGATGATGGCATAGTTGGTAGACAGGTAGATAAATAGGTAGATAGTTACAAGACAGTTGTAAACAACATGGATGCTGTCTATGGAAAAGGATGAAGAGAAGGTAAAAAGAGAGGATATACATTTAAGCACGTATGTATGTATCCGCGTATCTTACATGAAAGGCTGTTGGAATTACATAATAGAGGCAAACGTGTACTGGAAGAAAAGTTAATATGTTTAAGTTGATGATGAAAGGGAGGGGACATGCTAAAAAATATTATTAGGAAATATTAGGAAATAAAAAGAATTTATATGCCCTGTGTCTCTGAAATGCTTTAACTCCATTCCTGCGCATGAAATATATGTTCAGGGGAGAGCATGAAGCACAGAGCTAAGCTTACACAAATATAACACAGCCCTTGCAGATAAAAACATAGACAAATAAAGTAGGAGGAAACCCCCAGGGGAACATGCAGCCACCCCTTTGGCCTCAGGAGCCTGTGTCACTCCTGACAAGTGCCCATCTGAACAGACAGCAGAGACACCCTCAGCTGCGTGTGCCAGCGATGGACACTCACACTCAATCCACGCCAGAGACTGTCACCTGAATGTGAAACAGTGCAAATGTTTCCAGCATGTAACAGGAATCTTTCTTGTTGCAGCTTAAGCTTAAAAGTTCTCTCCTTTACACAATAAATAAGAACAGATCACTATCTTCCTCTTTTCAGCACTCTTTTATATATCATAAACTGCATTTCCTCTGTATGTTACATTTTAAATCATATTTTTTATCAACTGTATGCCATGGCTTTGAGACCTCTGTTCATTTTATTATTTTGTTCAATCTCTGGTTTTGGGCCACATGTCACCTTCAGTGTCTATAACATTAGAATACTGTGTTTATGTCTTCTGAATGAATAGAGCAGAACTATTATTTCACAGAAAAAAATCAGTGTAACTTGATATGATTTGTTGTGTTAAATCCATGCTGCCTGCTACTCATCTTTTTGTTATCTTACACATGTTTAGATGTTTAGAAATAGTGCACTGCATTATTCATTCCTATATTTTCTAGGAAATGAGTTTAATTGGTTCCTCTTCAACCTATTCTCATTTTGAAGCTTCCTTTTTTTTTTCTTTCTTTTTTTTTAAACCCTTTTTCATTTTTCCATTTACACTTTTCCAGTCTTCTGATGCTCTACCTGTTCTCCTCAGTTTCTCCAAAACAGCTGCTAATAATTCTAAAGTTATTTCAAACAATTTTGTAAATATTTCAAAAACAAAGATCATAACTGACTGTAAGAATTGTGTTTGTAATTTCTGTAAAAAATGTGATGATTTTAATCATCTTAGATAAGGCCCTTCATTTTCCTTGTCATTGCTATAACAGTTGAAATAATCAGTTACTTGCCATAGGTTTTAAATACTAGCACTGCCTTACAGTTTACTCTGTTTACCACTTTCCTTCTCCACTAACAGTGCTTTTCTTTCTTTTAACATCTATCTATTAAGATATGCAACTTTCATAATGATTTCTTATTAAGCTTGATGTCTTTTGCCAGCCCAGTCTTGGTTTCCCCTTGATTTTGTCTCTTGACCTGTTTTGAAATACCCATCCCTAGAAATCATTCTGACACTCATCTTCCACTTCAGGCCAATAAAGACTTCACAGTTTAAAAGATTTGGTCTTCTATGACTTTCCCCATTCTTCTGCTATTTTTGCAATTTAATCCCTAGTGCTTTACCCTGTGGGGTTACTGTTCTGAGATGCTCAGAGATCCTCAGAGACTTCATTTTTTAGCAAATGCCATTAGACTGCTAAACATCTCTGCACAGCCAAAAAGACCAACAAGGATCCAGAGCACAGAGGAGCTCAGGTGATTAGCATTAAGCACACATCCATCTATGCCTGTTGACAGGTCATATACTAATCAAAGCGTTGATAAACAGGCTTGCCCTGGATTAGGGCAGAAGATAACCTCAAGACAGGTCTACAGTCCCCACAAGCTGAGTTCTGAAAAAGAGAACAGACTGATACAACAAGAAACACACCAGCTTCTTATTGGCATGACATCTCTAACTGACATCTCATCTTTCTGCCACTCTGCACAGCCCCACTGCCACACCAGACGTGCCAGGCGTTCACACGGACAAAGTCTGGAGCGGAAGTCTACAGAATATGAAGAATGTCATGGCGTTTGAGTTCTTCTTCATCCAACGCTTTTCATGACAGAAGGATCTGACCTTGGGTGTAACACAAGCTACACACTAAGCTCAGCAATGTTTATATCTTGCAGAGATAGGAAATCTTCGTTTTCACTTTAACTAACGAATATTTTCAGTTATTGTCATGCCAAGTTAAAGATATATCTCTAGGAAGGAAATTAACTATTTTTTTTTTATTTCCTGATGTTCAAGAAATTTAATTTCAAAATTCTCATATCCAGTGAGCAATTTATGTTAAAATTTGATACCCTAAATAACAAGCAGTTTCTTGACCTTGATGCTGTATGCCTGACTCACATCTTTTTAGATGCAGTTCACTCACTATAAACTGCAGATTCTTCTCATGCAGCTGTTCTCAGTAGCTCCATAAAAACAGATTCTTCTCTGCCTTCCCAGGGGAAGATCTGGCACAGATTCCAGCTGCCACTCTGCCCTGGTCCCAGACCAGGTTCCTTTTAAAGGAACATTTTATGCACTAGATCTTCAGTGAACAAAGTAGAACAGCATCAGATGGACGGGCCCTTGGAACTAAAGTGATGTTAAAGTCACGAATGTTAAAGACTTTGAGAGTTACTCACAATTGTCTTTAAAAAACACCTTCCTAGTTCAAATATCTCTCACTACTTTGCTTATGTAGATGGGCCATATGCAGAAGTACTCAGCATCAATAGCTGAGGCTGGATTTTCAGAACTGACTCCACTCAAGCACCAAACATGCTGGGTAGTCAGTTTAACTTTGTGTGCTTCAAACATCTCACACCATGAATCTCAATAGAAGTACTTCAGCAGTTGGGTGGGATGCAGAGATTGCTAACATGAGTTTTGAATTCTTGTCAAAATGTATTTCTTAATACTCAGATCAGACCATTTGTGAACTAGGGTTCTCCATGGAGCAGAATGGCTCAATTGCCACTGTATTTTCTCCATTCTACTCTATATACTTTATCATTCAGGACATAATCTTTTTCATTATGATTTTACATATTATCAGCTATATGACTGTTTTCTTCAGTTGTGTAATTCTGTTCCTTCAAGCCCCAAGAAGAAAAAATAAATACTTCTCAATTTTCTGTAACTGAGTCTCACAAGTTTAAGGGAATAGGTCAAATTCATACCTCATTTAGTTTCTGAGGTATGTGTCTGCAGAAGGTCCTCCATGCACATGTGTCTCATCCTCAGGCAAAAGTGAGAAGCAAAAGAATAAGCAAAGAAAATCAGCTGGATCTGCAGCAAGGGTCCAGAGAGCCTGATGAAAGTTTCCTGCTAGCCCACATCTTCTGGTGACAATTTTGGGGGAATTATTTGTGTTAACATCATGTTCAACCAGAGGAACTGTGGAGGAAGCTACACTGTGAAAATGTACTATCACTGGGCGATCTTATTTCAATATGGGTTTTGGTGGGGGAAAAAAAGGTTATGAGAATAATTTTGCTTGGAAGAAGAAACTGGAATGAGCCACACCATAGCAAATGGTGCATAGCAAAATAGTAAAACTCACCCGGGTAATTGTTTCTAGTGAGAGTGAAACTAGAATTTCTTTACATCATCCTCTTCATTACTTCATCCTCTTGTTGACAAATCCCAAGCCAGACAAGTACTATACAGATGAGATTTTTGGTCTTGTGAACAGGAATGTAAACAAAATTAAGAATGCATGCTACGTATGCATGCGCCCAGATAAGGGTGCTTTCCCCCCCGCCCCCAATTTTATCCTCTCTGACCTACTCAGAAATGAGCTCTCCTAATTTTTTTTTTCCTCATTCAAGAGATCACCAGCATCTCTTAAGAAATGCCTGTTCATCATACAGTTTGATAAATACATGAATTATTCTCATTACTGCTGTTGATTAAACAGGTAGGGGTCCTTTTTGCTTCTTCATTTACCTCTTTTTCCTTCTGCACAGCTGGAGATGTTCAGCCCCATCGTAGACTCCTCATCTTCACTAAAGTCCTTCTGGCATGCTAATTAATCTCTTTTCACCATCCCCGACCAAGAACCATTGTCTGCTTTTACATCTTATTTCCAGGAGACAGGGCTCTTAAAATTCTTGGATATCTCTCTTAACAATAGATGTGGCCTATATGTAATGTGACAAGCAGGACAATGATTTAATGACGAGAGATAGTAATGCAGCATTAAAATGTCTCTATTTTTTTTTCCAACATTTTGCAGGATCCTGCTTTCTATTTTTTTGTGTTTTTTTGGGGGGGGGCGGGGAGGAGGAGGTTCTTTTCTATTTTATCAAAATACAAACATAATGGTAGGATTTAATTAAACTAGATTTTGATCAAATTTATGAAATAGAAAAAAAATATTCTGCTTTATGTCAGTTCATATTTTAGGGCACCAATGTCAGCACCAGACGCAACACATTCAGATATGTTGGATATAGCCATACCTTTCAAATATAACCCATATTATGACACACATATAATGAAGTCATTAATACATCACTAAGAACGTTACAGAACATTCCAGAAAAACCAGAAAATTCCGATAACATCAAAAAATGTTCATATAGGATTTCATTTCTGAAAAAACACTGTTCTTTGTGAAAATGCTTCTAAGAATAATAAAGGAGATGCACATTTTTGGAGAGCAGAGATGGGAAACTGCAAAATATTAAGAGTTGATAATCTGATCTAATTTTATGTCTCCAAGAGATGGAAATCTTTCCAATTTCAGCTAGCATAAAGATTTAAGGAAAGCAAAGTCTTCAGAAGAGCAAAAGCTTCGCTGATTGCTGTAAGCAAGACAGTAAGCACTGTCTTGCCCCCCTCTTTCACCGACACCAGTGCAAAGGCCTTCCCCAGAAGCTTTGCTTTCCTCAGTCTTTGACCTTGCAGTGCTGACCGATTGACTGAACCGACCAGCTGCAAGTTGATGCATTAAATGGTGGCATTAGCTAGCCACAGTGCTGCCACGTTCATGTTCTAGGTGAGAGACCCCTGAGCATCGCCCACTTAGAACAACCTAACGCTCATCTTGAAGACTGCACGCATCACTGTAGAACTCTGCCACAAAGCTTACTACGATTTTGATTGGGAGTACGAAGGCTTCTCGACACAGACATAACCTAAAAACAAACAAAACTTTGTGCAATTATCGTTTTAGATTTTGGAGCAAACGTAAGTATTAAAGCAATCTGCACTTCCTCAGGATAAGAGCAATCTTACTAGCTTTTATAATCAGATCACAGACTACATCTATTCATTTGCTCTATTTCTACATCTTTGTAAGATATTTCATAACTACATGGTCTTACTTTGCTAACTTATTTTTCTCCTTCAAAACCATATGAAAGGAACTGTTAACAGAAATATCATTTATTAAACATACCTCTATCTTTCTGATCTTTCTTTCATTTGTTGTCAGAGTCACTCTTCCTTCTAATTCATTTTCAGAATATAAAAATCTAACTTCTCTTTTACTTACAGTTTCCATTCCATCTCTTTCTTCCTTCCATCCTTCTTAATTACAAAGAACTGAGCTAAAACAAGAAGCATGCAACACAAACAGCACAGCTGTAGGCAAAGGTTCATGCTCTGCCACTTAGCCTTCCAGGTTACTAGGGCAGATGAAGCGATCGTGAGCAGATTGGTACAAATTTGTGAATCAGTGGGATGTTCAGCCAAATATATCTGCACTGAGCTGGTCACTTGCTCGTTTTGAATTGGCAGCAATAGCTCACAATTGGCAGCTCATCTCTGTCAGGGTGTCTAGGGACTAAAATAATATTTTGCTTTATGGTCATTTTTATTACTATTTTCAACATTTCAGCATCCTTGATACAAGAAAATTCAGAAACAAGGATTTCCAAAACAAACAAACAAACAAAAAACCCAAAACAAACAAGAACATCAAAACAGCAAAACACGTAGGCAATCGAGGAAAGGAAGACCCAGCCATAGAGCACACTAATGCAGTTCAGTAATTTGGAAAATGTTTCTGCAAATTATTTCTTCCTGTGAGACGCTAATTCTCCCCATACAGTATGGATTTTCACAGACCAAAATCAAAATTAATCACTTGATTCAACACAAACGGAAAGGTTCCATTTTGTCAAAAGCAACCAAAGGATAAGTTTCTGCCTTGGTCTGCGTTAATCAGCTGCAATCTGTAGCTCCAGGACTTCAAAGCCCATTAATCTAAGCTCGCCCGGGTGCCAGTCTCTGTGGACCAGCCGTGTGTCTACACCTTGGAGGTGACCACGATGACTTGCAGTTCCACCACAGAGGCTGCCCGGGAACCCACAGCGACGCAGCCATCCAGGCAGGACCTAAGGAAGAGCAGAAACACAAGGCGCTTACAGACAGGAAAGAAGTAACTGAGGGATGCCAGGAGGCGCAATGTGATCGACCCAAATTCAGAATAGTCACATTAAATGGCACCAAAATTAACATTTGAATTCGAGAATATCAAAAACAACAAAACAAAGAGCTACTTTTAATGTATTGACTCTGCAAAAAGATTTAGGACATTGATTTTTCATCTAGATTAGACATGAAAGCAGATGTGAAAGAAAAGAAAGTTTACACATAATGAGGAGTCCAGAAAACCTTTTATGAATCTGTTAGAAACTTGCATGCCCTTCAAATAATGATGATTTTCCTTTAGGATGATCTGGCTGAAAGGGCACAAGATACGACTGGAAGAATTACCATAAATCCAATCTCAAATCTAAATCCCCTTGAGGTGGCAGCTTTTCACACTCTTTTAGCAAACCACTTCTCCTACACAGAACTCTGCCAAATAGCCATGCACATACAGTTTGGGAATAAGAACACACAGTAACTAACATTTAATAGGTGGATTATTAATGTGGGTGGGTAAAGCAAATGACCACAGCTTCAAAATTTGTGCGAATCCATGTGCAAAACCATAATTCATAATAAACTATCTCCAATCCTGCTTCTGCCTTCAAAAAATCCTTAAAAACAAATGCTGTCTTTAAAGAAAATCCAGAGTCACGATGGAAAACTGAAAAACAAAACAAAAAAACAGATGAATTACTAAATTTTGGGATTTTTTTCCACATAGAAGAAAATAGACCTTTAATCTAGATACGTTTAACTGGATTAGTCAAGACGCAGGTTCAACAGTCCGGTTCAAGTGTTCTAATCTAGAATGAGGATCACAGATGTGTTTTTAAGAGTCTTTTCATCCTTTTACCATGATAGTAACTCACCTCAAACCATCTTAACCATACCAATGCATTAGAGTACCATAGCTCTCTGTATGTTTTTTCGTTGTGTGTGTTTTTTTTTTTAATATCCGTATTTCATGTCAGCAAGATAAACTCTAAGGACCTCAAACTACCTTTTCCCTTTGGTCAGTCAGACCACAGACTTTCCCTACATCCTAGATCAAATCAGCAGCCTAGAGGGCCTTTTCTAAGCTCCTGAACACATCCCAAGGAGCCTGCTTGCAGTTCAGAGAAGCCTCTTATACCCAGCATAGTCCCCCCAAACACCAAAATAACACTGAAACATAAGAGAGAGAAAAATGATCCTACTAGAATCATTTTTACTCGCTTGTTCAAGCAGCAGCTCTGGACTCTCTAACAGCAGTTCAATTTTCACATGCTATCCTGATTCATCCACTCAGCAGCCAAAGGGAGAGCTAGGAACAAAAGGGAGAGCTAAGGGAGAGTTCAGCTGCTGACTGTCAGCATCTCCGAGAACCCAACCCCAAACTACCAACACCTTGGAAGGAGAAACTATACTGCATTCATTAAAGTATACAAATGCAGCCAGACTGTAGGAAACTGTAGGAAATTAATGAACCCATTTTCCAAAATACCACATAGCATCCAAGCTCCTGCTTCCCAGAAAAACTCCATCAAAGAACCATCTGTTTCTAATTGCCAGGATCTCTCTCAAATAATTTTTAACATGGAATAAGAAGAGTTTTAGTCAGAAGATCTTTGACTAAAACTGAAGTTCTCTTTATATGGTTAGGAAGAGGAGCACCCCCTTTCTCGATCCAGCCCGATCCTTCCCCTTTGGTCCCCCAAGCCCAGCGCTTTCCTCCGGAGCGCTGCTGGGGACCGCGCAGCTGCGCAAGGCCGGGAAACAGCGGTGAGTCAACAACACGAGACCTGCTAACATCCGACATCAAGCTGTAACAATCCTATTAGCATCGAGGTTAGCTGCTTTATTTTCAAACATTAGTTCTCAAAGGAAAATGGAAGCTCTGCTGACAGGAAATATTTTGCTAGACACAGCATAGACTTTTTCGACAGTGTCGTATAGGTTACGTGTAGGAAATTTTCACCTTGGCATGTCTCAGAAATTATTCTGAAAATTAGAGTGACAGAAGCAAATTATAGTGGCCACACAGCGCATTAAATGATTAGATTGCATTGATCGATACATACCAGCTCACATTAAGTACACCAGAAGTCTGCACTAATCACTAAAGACTTGAAATTATGTTGAAATCAGATTATCCTTGATCCTAGGCCATGTACACAGATAATACAAAAAGACAGGCAGTTGCAGAGCATGCAATTAATACTCTCCTCTTACTAATAAACTTGTTTAAAAAAATTATTTTCCATAACTTGCTCACTGTATTTTTCCTGCCTGTGGAACATATAAGTATATATATTTATTAAAGTGACTGTTATCCTAATCCTAAAAAAAGGTCAAACTCTTCTGCATGTGCCCTGTAATAGCAACTTCAGTGAGCTATGGGGTTACACTGACTTCATGTTTGATGCTATTTTAAAAACTGTGGAGTCCCAGAATGAGAATATTGCACTATGAATTATAGGTATAGAATTACAAGAATAATTAGGTAATTAAAAAAAAACCCTGATTTTTGCTAAGAGGTTATAGCTAACTACACTCAAAAAAGAAAAAAAAACCCCGAAATCCATTGGTTTTGACTTATAATATTCTCTCATGTTTTATGGTGTCAGCAGTCCCGTTTTGGGGCAATGGCAGATCCTTCCTCTTTCCTTTCATATCTCCCTTTGCCTGATCCTTATCACATCTCTTCCAATACAAACTGCTTTAAACAGCTGGAAATTACGTTGTGTAGCCCTATATATAGTGTGAAGGCACTTGCAGGGAAGCAAGAGACATATTTTGCTAAAGGTCTGAAGAATCCTGGCTAATATTTGAGATTGAACATACACTGAATATTTAGGAAGCTTTTATCTTTTATACTTTTAACCCAAAGAATAGTAAATGCTATATTTCTTCAATGCACGAGAGAGGGGAAGGATTAACTAATGTTAACTTAATGATTACAAACTGACAACGAAGATTAAGCACCTGACATCTATGGGATGTCTTAACGGAGCATCTATTGAACTCTTTAGATATTTAATAAAAATCTTCATGAACTGACAAGAAATCAAGGAGAATACATTAAACACTCTGGTTCCTCAGGAAACATTCATCCCTTTTAAAGAGAAAGCAAAATCTCTAAATTCCACTTGTTAAAATTGAATTTAGTCAAAGATTCACAAGTTCAAAGAATGTGATAAGAAGTTAATTACCAACTTATTTCTACCTTTTAGCATTTATTTCTAGAAACACAGGAAACTCTTTAAATAGATCCATGTACATGTTCCTAACGTCTGAGTGAGAAAATCTATTTATAGGAATGTTCCGCCTTTGCCTTTTTCCTAGTGTCTTTAGGAGAGGACTGCCCCCTAGCGATACTGAAAATCACTTTTTTCCCCCCTTAGCCTTAGGATGTAGTATTTCAACTTACACCTTTAAAATCTGATTCCCCTACTTGCACATGGTCCTAGCAAGTTTTTTTTTTTCTTCCCTCCATTCCTCTTTTGTTTAAATTATTAGCAATTGAGATGAACACTACTTTGCAGCAGGGTCTTTTTGCTTGTTCGCTTCTTACACTATGACTCTTGGCGTCTACAAGGAACTCCTGATTCTGGTAACTTTTAAAGCCTCACGACTATCTTAAGCCTTTCTGGCAATCCAATGAGATGACTCACACGTGCCATAAACAACCCAGTGGCACCACCGCCTGCTCAGGGCACCTGGAAAACACGTGCAGTTGTGCAGCAGGCACCTGGAAAGCCCGGCTTTGCGAGGGAGGCGCAGGCCTAGCGAGGAGGAGCAGATCCACGTGCACGCGCATGGCCCGGGGGGCTACCTGCCTCCTCCTGCTCATGGGGACACGGGGGGACACCGCTACCGCTGCTGCTAGCGGGTCCTTTTTTGTCAAAACTATTGAACAGACTTTACTACTCTTTCCTACAGGTAATGTTTTGTGCAAAAGATACAAGCAAAAAGGACTTCATTCTTCAGCATCAATCCTCATTCAGAGAAACAAAAGGCAAATTCACACGTGTCATGATTCTGACAGCGCAAAGGAGGCAGCGTGGGGGGAAATTCTTCCCAGAGAGGCAGCCTGGCTCAGAGATACACTGACAAGTGCAATGGGATCCTATGTCACTCTGCCAGCAAACACAAATGCTGCAAAAACATGCACAAAACTTCCTCATCAGCAGTGTTTATAGCTCCTGTGCAGCTCAGGATATTTCAAGATCACAAGCCAATTCACCCAGCCAAGAAAACAGCCGCATTACTCCCTCTGCCACTCAGAAAACAGTGCTAATATTTGGATATAGCAGGGGATTAAACAGCAAGCTTGCACTCAGCTCCTTAAAACACAAAAATTAATTATGACTACTCTTTATAAGCTGTGAATGCTACTGCTAGCGTGTTAATTTTTTTATTAAAATCCTCTAACATTGTTCTAACAAAACCCTGCATCACAGCCCTAATTTTAAATGGGCATTTGCAAATCCTTTAAAATCTGTACTTGAGCCAACTAGGCAAACAATTCCAATAATTACTCCTTGTTGACTGTGCTAGAGCTGCATGACAATACATGGTGGAAGCACCACATTCAGGGTCTTTCTTCTAAGCCCCCCTCAGCCAAGTAGACCAAAAAAGGCTGTTGTAAACATCTCTTCTGTCCAGCTGTGGAAGAAACAGCTCCCTGTCCATTTTTATGCCTCACACATGCAAGATGGGTGTTTGCCTTGCAATATATCACGCTAGCATCTTCTAAGCCACCAAACACAGCTTTCCCCTTCCTCAGCACGTTGCTGCCTCCTGCTAGCCACCGGACCAAGGAAGGGTTGGCTAAAGCAACCCAGCACATTCAGCAAGAGGCCCACGCTGCTGGACCTCAGTGGAGGAGGCCAGGTCCACCCCATCCGACTGTATTCCCAGTGGCTTCCTATAGGACTGACTCCGCTTCCAGGGGCTGCGCTGTGCTTGCTGCGGATGGGGCCTGTTGTTTAGGTACTTCACAATGCACCAGAACACCCAGAGGCTAAATTCAGCATTACCCATTTGAGCTGCTGCGTTCTCTTACTGGCAAGAAAGAAAAATGTAAAAGCTTAAAAAATATGTATTTACATATATGCTCTACTTCAAAAATAGCACAGTTATTCCTGGTATGTGAAAACGAATGTTGTGCTCACAGAAGCAGAGTCTGGTTTTTAAACAATCTAATGGAGCTTCTTGAAAATTCTCTCTGTGTGTTGCCAAAGGCAAAATCGAGAATACTTCATGCAGCAAGAATAAATTTCACCCTTCTTGTAGCCAATGTTCTGCATTTTGTGACCTCTGCAGAAAGAGTTGTTTTTGAGGACCATGAAAACTTCTTGGATATTTTATCACTGTCTTAGCAACTCACTGTGAAATTTGATATTCTTGAGGCAGAGTGGGGAAACGAAGGGCACGTTTCCTCTTCTTGCATTGTACAAGTGACCAAAGGCACTTGGGAATAGTGTGCCCTAATGCCAGCTCATCGAGTAGGTGGAAAAAGCATGACTTTATCTTTTGTAAGGAAACTTAAGGACAAGTAGGATCCTGTTTGCTCTTAAGATAACCTCACAAAGTCTCATATTGTTCTGGCAGACTGAAGCACAGACTGAAACGCAAAGGCAAGGAGATTGGAGAGAAATTGCTTTCAATTGCCATTTCATGTTTAAGCAAATTCTATGCTATGCCATCTGCTTCTTGGGAGAAGAAGTCATTAATTGTTTGAAAAACATGCAATTCAATAAAACACTGTACGTACAATTTTGCTGCTCTCTGTGTCAAAGAAAACCACTTTCAGTGTTGTTTTTTCTATCATATATATATATGTATATACATATATATATATATAAACTGGAAAGATCTCTTTGTGGCCCTGTCTGCACTGAGGAATTCTGCCAGTAAAGAGGTAACAGCAGCACATGTGGATCTATATCATTCATTTGATTTCCTTTGTGATCAAAAGTGTTCTCCTCAAGAGAAACTGCCACCAAACGGGTAGGTATTTCTGTGCCTGCCCTCTCTTCACCTGCTCTTCACTCTTGTTCTTCTCTCAAATGTAGGTCCCACACAGGCAGCAGGGTTCCTTCTCTGTTTCAGAAATGTACTGATAAACCCAATAGACACAGAAAGCTGGAAAGTAAAGTAACAGTGTTGGGCTATTCACCCCACGTGTTTTACAATTAAAGGGTGTTTGGTGCCCATTGCTGGGTTCCTTGCGCTCTGCAGGGCTTTCTGTCGCTCCCTCTCTGGTGGGCTGTTTAGGTGAGTAGAGCAGCTAGGCAGCGCATTTTATTTCCACGGTAACAACCACCTTTTCACTGGAAATATCAGGTAACTTGAGAAGCCACCTGTATCTGGTTGTTCCTTCACTTTATTTGCCATGTACATACAGGTAACACACAGCTAAGGGAGGACTTAGTGCTGTTCTATTACAGCTACTACCGGGCGATATTATGGTTATATAGAATTCACATTCAGTGACATTTAGGAGTATAGGATATTTGTAGGCAAGGGTGAGAGTAATTTAAGACTAAAATCTATTACTAATTTCTGAATTAATAATTATTACTAAAGGATGGTTTCATGGCAACATCTAGTTTTTTTTGTGATTACTCTTTCTTCTGGAGGGACTAGTTCATGACATGATTCTAATATTAGAAAAAATGAATCAATTATTTCTCTCTAATGGGCATATATTGCTGGACGAGTCATGCAGAAACCATCAGGACAGCACATTTCAGTGGTTCTCTCCTTTCATACTGTGAATGTAACTCAGAAAACACAAAAAGTCACAAGTACTTCTAAAGGCTGATTTCATCTCCAAAGATGTATTAAGCCTGATGCAAGGCTCCTATCATATTTTTGTCATTTATGCCATTTCCTGATTAGCCACGTTATTTTGCAACAAGTGAATCTATAAAACCCTACTGCAAGAAAAATCACCAAAATAACCAGGAGATATTATCATTCAAAAATCAGAAATAAGTAAGTAAAAGCTTAATCAGTATATTTTCTCTAGAGTAGTTCAGTACTACTTGAGAACTTGGCATTCCTGGTGATAAGACTATGGTTCCTGAGAGGCTGAAGGCGGCAACATCTGAATTTTCCACCCATGCCAGCAAACCCTAAACTCACCAAAATGCTGACGAGATGGAAGGCAGATCCCACAGCCCTTCTCCATTCTGCGCATCCAGAAGAGCCTGAAAAGACCCAGGAGGACACGCACGGATCTGCACGTGGGCCACGCCAGCTCACAGCTCTCATACTGACACATTCCCATTCATGCAGCAGGAGCCAGTTCACCCAGCCACTGCCCTTCAGCACCAACCACTGTCACAATAACGTGAGAACGATGAACTAATCCTGCCTGTTCTGATTCCATTTGTTTAAAACATCTAAAACAGCTAGTGCAGCTGGTAACAATTGGTAGCTTTTAAAATAAAAGGATTCGTGGTTCACATCTGAAAACCAGGCTTTGTGGGTGCGTGTGTGGGGGCTTAATGTGAACGGTGGAAATGCATGGTTGCAACACCACAGAATAATCTGGTTCCCAACAAACACCAACCTACTTCTAAAGACAAGTTGTTAGAGAAAAATGTGATAAATGAAAGTCCATTCTGCAAATATAATTTTACATTTTGATATGTGCCTCTCAGACATTCGGCATGCTGAAGGAGAGTAATGCTTTAAGAAACTCCCAGGCTTTTCTTGCTCACAACAGAAGCTGCGAAGATGCACAGTTTGAGCACAGAAATACGCACTATGGAACAGAGCACACCGTGTGAGGATGGTTTGTGGAGCTGCAGATAAGTTAAATCCAGACTAATTCATCATTTGAAAGGTTTCTTCCAGGTGAAACTTGTCCAGAATGTAAAGCATAGGAATCATTTAGTCTTTTACATTTGCTTTACCAAGAATGTTGTGAAGCAAAGTCTTCCTGGTGAGGAAGAAAACACCACCCAATAGCATTGCTTGTAAAGCCTTCAGAGACAAAAGACACAAATCCATAAACTTAAGAGCTTTGCATTAACCTTTAAGAAATTCTTTGAAACGACATGGCTGTGATTATGATGGGAAACTGAAATCACTTTTAACAAGTTTTAAGTTCAAAATATAGATGTAACACATTCATTTCCCATTTGAATTTTTTGAAGATGTAAATCTTAATATAGATATTGGGTACTAAGGAAAAGCATTTCTTTTAGATACTTGGGTAGCATTTCAGCACCTCTTTCTACATCAAAAGGAAAAATAATTGAGGTAGATACGGAAGAGCCATTGGGAAGGAAGCTGACTTCAAAGCTGCTAGTGCTGAATTTCTGTTGGTTTATTTTTTTGGTCAATGGACCAATTAAGGACAGGTGAAGATGATAACATTACACTGGATTAGATTAAATTCTGAATTTCTAGAATGTGCAAGGAACTTCAAATCCCTGGTTCTATTCTGAACTTATTTATAATTTAAAGACAAGAAAAATTAGGTTTCAACAGGCAGCAAAATCCATTCAACTAATACCCACCACCACACACACACACACAGCTATTTGACCTTACCTACACATCTCTCACACATCCTTAAAATACTCATCTTGCCTTTTCTTCCCCTCTCCCACTATTCTAGTGGGGGAAATAAAACCTAAACAGTCTGTTTTTATTTGTCAAAGAAATTAAAGAAACTCTACTGTCCCTAATGCACATAAATAAAACTAACTTCAGCCCTCTTCTGTTTTCATATGATAATCATTCATTTCAAGCACCAAACTCCTCTCACCTACTTCAGTTCCCTGGCGAGCAGTTCATACATCATCCACAAGCACGCCAGCAGTACGTTATTGTCTAGAGAAAGCCATCTAACCCAGGCCACCTACCAAAGAGCTTGGAAAACACTGTATAAATCTCATAAAGGTTACATGGAGGAAAGGAAAGATCTAGTGCTTAATGCAACATTATTTCCTGAGGTTCTAGAGTACCCAAAAGGTGCAGGAGGAAGAAATATAAATGGATGGAAAAGATATGAAGCTTATCTGCATGAAGCTGTCCTGCAGGCATTAGGAATATAAAAAATTGTCTTTTACTTTTTACTGCAGCATTTGGGAGACTTGGCTCAAAATGAGCCGCTGTTGTTCCCTGTTGCTTTATGAAATGGATGGGGAAATTTTAATAGGCTAATTGACGATGCCCCAAATTCACTGAGTCTCCCAGTGCTCCCACTGAATGAAGTTCCAGACTGTTGAGATAGTTAAAAAATCAGTTTTGCCATCTCTCTAAAGTCTGGTAGTGTTTCCTGAGTTCTTATTCACTCCCTCTAACCAGCTGGAAAACAAGTAGGTCGGCCACCCTTCTCCCATCAGAGCAGGGAAAGAAAAATTTCTAATCAAAAATGCTTTCATTTAGGGATTCCTTCTCTATCTCTTGCAGCGTCTGGCTAGAATTAAATGCCACCTTTTCCAAAGCACAGGGCATGCTTCAGGGAACACATGATGCAAATCAGGTACAAATTTTCTTCTCAACCTCTTTTCTCTCAAAAACTACTTTTATGTCCTTGGTATCTAGGCCCAATGTGGTGGCAGCTGAACAATCCCAATAGCACAGCAGCACCAGAGGCCCCTCTTGGAGCTATTCCGTAAGCCACCGTCACTAGTAATGATGAAGGAAACAATAATGTTCATGTTACCTCTCAAACTTAAAGTGACTAGAACCTCAAGTGCTGAAAATAATCATGAAAAATATCTTAGAACAATGCAGACTTCTCTTTGCAAAATGATATCTTAAGGAATAAGCAAGAAGCAATTCTTAAGAACCCTAAGAGAACAATAAAACAACAAGAGCTTAATGCTTTTCTGTTTTTTCTGTGCACTTTTTACGTAGTACAGGGAGGTTTTACTTTACCTTCCCATAAGAAACATTCTATACACATCCACACTGTGAAATATATTGGTGATTAATTAGACTGTCTATAGAGTATGGGGTGACCATTCCCTAGGTATAGGCTCCCCAACAGCTGATTTGACTCCATGTAAACACGGGGTGATTGAAAGATATTTTCTCTTAGTCCAGATATTTATCCTAAACTGACAGCTGACTTGTTTTATGAATCACCTTACAAATACACCACAGGAAGCCACAGAGAGCAAAGTACAGAGCCGTCAAACTCTAATCACCACAAGAGCTCTTCAAGAGCTCTGCTCTCTTAGATCACCTCCCTGGAGGTGCTGCTGCATGAAATTTCAGTACAAGAAGCTTGTTTCCTTGAACCTAATTCCTGGATTCTTTAGAGATATATTACAGGCAGCTCCATTTTACTGTATACTGCTCCGCGGCTCTCCTGGGCGGGCGCCCCGAGGGGAAGCGCACGGCCCTCGCTCCGCGCTGCCGCCGCCTTCTCCTTAACCTTCCTCCTCTCTGCACTGGCCCCTTTGCTTTCCAGCCTCCTGCTGCTTCACACTTTCTCCCCCTGGAGCTCCCACTTTCTCTTCATTAGCCCCCTTCTCTCTCCCGCTCCAAGGCACATAACATCCCTGCTGCAGAAACCTCGAGAGGCTCCTGCACCCGTGAACGGCTACGCTGCTCCCCAAGCAGGGCAAAATCCCCAGATCGGAGCACAGCCTGTTCCACGCCAGGGACTGCACGCTCCTCCCACGCGCTCACCTAATCCAAGAGCCTTCCCCGACACCTGGAACCTTACTCACTTCCTGCGTGTTTTTGAGGGGAACATGATTAAAAAACGTACTGACTGCTCTCCGCTATTTATCTGAGATCACACCATCAGGCACTGCGGAACAGAGAGCACAAAAAACCCCACCTGAGAGTGCAAACTCTCAGCCCAACTTAGCCTCCTTAGCAAGGCTGGATTCCAAATGGAGCAAATAATCACAGAATGCTGAAGGTTGGCAGGGACCTCTAGAGCTCATCTAGTCCAACCCCCTGCACACGCAGGGTCACCTAGAGCACGTGGCACAGGACTGCGTCCAAGCGGGTTTGAAGATCTCCAGAGAAGGAGACTCCACAACCTCTCTGGGCAGCCTGTTCCAGGGCTCTGGCACCCTCACTGGGAAGAAATTTTTCCTTAAGTTCCTGTGGAATTTTTGGTGTTTCAGTTTGCGGCTGTTATTTACATAATAAGAACCTATTTTGATTACTATGAGAACAGTAACTTGAAACACCCATTAAAAATGTGATAATGAAAAAAAAAATCTCATTTTACTATGTTTTGCATTGCTTAGCTGACTTCTACTTTTTTTTTTTTTTTTTTTTTTGGTTTCAGAACAACAGACTTATACACTTCAGAAGTAATTTACCTACTTTTTTTGTAAGTCAGAATTTAAAATTGTGGTGAATTTTCACATGCAGAATCTGGCCAGATTCCGCTCCTGCATACAGGGTTATGAATTTGGAACAAATCTGATTTAATTGACGACTCCAGAGCTACACTGTGGTGGCAGAACTGAACCTCACCCTCCACAGCTACACGGTTCTTTGACCCTCTGCATTACACTTCCTCCCAGCTGCGTTGCCAGAGAATCTTAATATAGTTCCCAGCTAAACCACATTAAGTGCATTAAGCAAGAGCTAACCATAATCGCTTGTCATTGCAACTCTTGGTGCTGCAATGTTAGTGTTGAAACCTCATGTACCTTCCCCTTGGCAGGAGACACCACGGCGCTCCAAGAGCTCCGCACGCCATTCCATACACTCCGCAGGCTTTGCCTAAATATGGCAAGGCGTTTTTTTTCCTTTTTTTCCCCCCCTCATCTACTCTAAACCCCATGAAATTAAAGACATTGTAAAACACAATTTCCTGTATGAATTATCACATTTCTTGTGATCATATTTTGGGTAGTTACAGTGTTCCCTGTTTCTTTTGAGAAGTACAATTATTGTTGGCATGTGCACCCAAATTGTATTTCCTTTCCTGGAGAGGCAGCTCATTATGGTCAGTGAACTCTCTAGTAAAAGGAAGACACAGAAGAAGTACTCTATAAATATTGACTTATTCCTAGCACCTGCCAGCAAAAATGTAAATGGCCACAAATCACAGCTGAAAAGGAAAAAGAAACAACGGGAAGGAGAACAGATGCCGTAAGGAGGGACAAGGCAAAGCGGCTTCCAGACATCCACATAGCTGAACTGGAAACACTTGAACAAGACCAAGATGCTCCAGGTGGACATCATGGTCCCCAGTTAAGGTTACTTCTATATGCAGGCTATGTTGTTATCACATACCATATTATCTGTGTTCTGTGCCAAGGACTAACCCACGTCCGTACTGTTAAAGACACATTAATATCTTATCTGGAGTAAATCATAAGCCACCAATTTCCATAGTGTTTTGTTCCTCTACTGATTAAACATCCACAGCATGCAATGCACACAAAGCTGAAACCTCTTCTGTTTTGGGCAGTTAATCCACATTTTATTTAACTGACTGCACCATATACTAGTCCTCAGTTTCTTTTAACCGCTGATTACCTAAACATGCCTGATTTTTGATCTGAAACCTCCTACTGCTGCTGGTTTTCAAGAGGCAAAAGCTTTGCAGGGATGGCATTGGATCATTAGGTAGGAAATGGATCCTGTCCTCTTGGAGGAAATAGTCTTAGCCATGAACTTAGGGCAGAGAGACTGGTAACCGCAAATAAAATTTCTCTGAGACCACTGTGCAAGTGAGTTGTTTTTAAACTCAGAACTTGAGTTTATTCAGCAGTGACCCTAAGGTAATGGTGACAGATGACCCACACATAATACATTCACACTTTGTCCATCTGCTACTGAATTTCCCTCCTACAGAGGAAGCAAATTTCTGGAATGTTCATTGTGATCAGTACAGGACACTAGTTTCAGTATTTAAGTACAGCTTAGACCAGCCACCCACCCCCAGCTCCATGCAGGACAAGTAGGAATGATCTCCAGCTCCTCAAGTGAAATCCTGGCTCTGCTGAAGGCATGGAAGTTTTGCACTTTATTAGGATCATGACTTTTTTACCCCCTATAGAGCCTCTACATGACCCATCTTGTATTTTTTATTGCTCTCTGATCACTGAAAGCAAGCAAGATCAAGTGACCTATGTTCTGTCCAATCATGTTTTCAAGTACATTTAACAGGAATTTCTGTAAAAATCCCTGAAATAAATTATGATTCCTTGTAACATGGGCAAGTCTCAGGTTTCTTCATTATTTTCATTTTTGCCTTTTTTGGCCAGCACTAAGATAGGATTACATGGCTCATAGACATGTTGTGTTGCAAAGTATAAGGAAGATTTCAAAATACTTTCTGATTTTTCTGCATTTTATCTTTTTTCCCCCTCAGAAGACAGCAGCCAACATATACATCTCTGGCACTCAACAATTTAAGACTCTTCTTTCCAGAAGTTGCTCTTTGTTACAGGACAGAAAATAAAATTGTTCTATTTTATATTTCATTTATTCACAGCAGTCTCAGGCTTTTACTGTGTCCATGGCTGCAGAAGCGTAACCACTAAAAACAGATCTCAGATTTTATTAAGTGAAGTCATTTTTACTTTATCTACAGACATAAGTCTTGATAGGCAACTGTTAAACAGACAGCAAACACTGCTCTGCCATTTTTTCTCCAAGAAAGCTTTTGGAAAACACTGATTGCTTTAAAAGCACATACACATCTCCGCGTTTCCTTCCCCCTCAAATATAGCCGAGGTTGACTGAAGGACAAAAGACACTCAGAACCAAAACTACCACAGTGTGCATTTATAAACTGGACAGCAACAACGGAGCAGGAACAGGGACCACAGTAACAGCAAAGGATGTTCTACTGCTATACGCTCACTTTACCTTTTGATGAGTCTGCCATGTTGTTGTGCATCTGCAGGACACCTGAGACATCTGCTGCACGTCTGAGAGCTTCCAGCAGCCCTGTGAAAAACACAGAGGTCCAGCGTGGGAGAAGACTGCAGGTCTGGAGCACAAAGACATTCCTAAGGACATCTGCAACAAGAACCAATGCAGCTCCCAGGTAAACAAGGGTTTCTGCCATTGCCTTTGAAAGGGAGGGGGACTGAGCCATTGAGTTTGCTGAGCAGGTAACGGGGAAAAGGCTGCCCAAGAGCTTGCCCACAAACATGGGAAAAGTAAATTTGTAATTAGAGGCCGCTTCACTAAAACACTGTCATTCAACATAAACGTTCAGCAATGCAAGCACTATGACAAGCAATGTAAAGTTATTCTCTTAAAGCCCTGAAAGAATGTAAAAAGCTCTAAGGCAACGGGAGTGTGGAAAGGAAATAGAGCGGAGGAGAGAGCAAAAGGAACTGGAGATAAGTGAAATACATCCAGGTTAAAGCTAAAACAAAATAGGGCAACAGAGACCAATTTTATCAACTAAGACTGAAAAATCAAGAACACTACAAACAATAAAAATAGAAAAAAAAGCTGTGCAGTGTGAAAAGCAGAATTAGAGTTCCGCAAGTGAATCAGAATCAAGCTAAAGAGTAAGAAACTAAGCAGAGAGTGTTAGCGTGTTATGGGAGAAGAGGAAAGGGAGATAAACTCAGGGAAAACTCATTGCACTTGGGTACTGGATTACAGTTTGCATATCTGGTTCTCTGAAAGAGAGTAAAATGAACCGGACACAGCTCTACAATCTCTAAAGCAGCAATTCTGCCTTGAGCCTGGATCAAGTGTTCTTGTAAGTACTTTATAAGAACTACAATCTTAGAATCTGCCTTGTCTCTGTGCACTTCCATCTCTTGCTATTGTTTACCAACACTAAAATACTTCTTTATTTTCTTTAAAAACATGCCGTAGCCTCCCAATTTGTCTCCAGTGTATGTTATTGCTGGTGAAACCATACACCATGGAATCAGACACCTGCCATTTGGCCCCTTTTATGCTTGTAAAATACTCTGCTAGAAGATCTGATGAATAAATATTTTTTCAGCTTGACTAAACAAGCTCTCTCCTCTTTGGTGTTTTGTTTTTTCCCTCATTACTTCAAAACCCCAAGGGATGCAGCAGTAATTCTCCCCCTGCACCTTCCCTTGGGTACCGCCGCTCCCCAAGGAATGGCATCGGCTCCTCGGCTCCCTGCAGGGTGCACGTGGTGGCATCACATTCCCTGGCTCAGAACTGCCCATTCCTCTTGCTTCAGCACCCAGGTCAGAGTGAGGGAGGGATTTTCTGTCGCTCCGGGATGTTGCCATGGGCTGTGACAGCAGAAAGCAGCGGTACCTTCTAACAAAAGCCTAGCAGCCCTCCACAGGTTCCGTATAACACTTTCCAGGTGTGTGGAAAGCAAAAGAGCTGCCACGTGTTTTCATTTACTAACAGTCCTTCAGAAGTACCGACAATAAGTGTCTTGATTTGGAGAAACTGATAGTTTGCTTTTTTAAATTACTCTTGCTGTCTATTGCTATGTATTTATTAGAAAGGGCAAAATGTATGGAGAGGAGAAACTTGTCAGGTTTGGGATTGTTCAAAATCCCAGTGGAGTTATTCCATAGTCTCAAGCTTGGCCTTAAGTAGTTTTCCCATGATCAGAAATGAGATTTAATCCTAAATACAACATTGCATCACGTCATTCATCCAACACTGTGTTTATGCTGGAATTTTTGAATATCTTTTCCATGTCGTAGTTCCCTCAAGATAAAGATGGGGATCTTGAGCTCACTGCGACACTCCTGCCTCAGCCTGCGGAGAGGAGCGGGCAGGATGGGTGAAACATGATGCCGAGAGCTTGTTCACCTTCCCGTTCTGCATCAGGTCCTAAGTGCTGGAAAATTTCAAGATTAAATCTTAATATCTGCCAGTTCAGAAACAGCAGAAAGCACAGATAAACCAGGCCAACAATAAACGCTTTCTCCCAAATCCTCCCCATCATATCCAATTCAGATGGCAAATTCAGAAGGCGAATGATGCCTAGAAAACCAACTTCAGTTCAGCAGTGAGTGCTTTCAAGCTTCTTGCGGGGCTACTGGCACAGGGCAGAACTGGGGCTAAAAAAAGCAGTAGAGTTAATAGATAAACTGAGAGTTTTTGTGTTTTCCTTTGTTTTCCTTGGCTAGAAATTTCCAGTTTCTTAAGAACAGATAATTCCTATCAACATACACAAAGAGCTATATCCACTAATATGTTTGGCTGATAACAGGGTCTCTCTGCTGCTACACTCACCTGGGGAACCTGTCCGTGTACCACGTATCTCCCCACTGCCTGGCAGGAAATCCCTGTCCCAGAGACATTAAAAATACAGTAATCCTCACAACAAAGCAGAGCAACATCTTGCTGGTAGCCGTTCCTGAATTTGTTGCCAAACTCTCCCTGCTGGAATGCAGGAAACCTCCTTGGATTGCAAGCCTGGAAGCCCTGGGTTGCAGGCGCAGGGAGAGGACACTGTCCATTGCAGGAGCTCCACGCTGGCTCGGCAGGGACTGGAGTTATGCATGACATTAACAATGCCATCAAGATTTAGTACCCATTATTAATAAAAAAATATTCATTTACCATAGAATCTTATTGCTTTCTGCACTATAAAAGTTAGCTATCGTCCTGTCTTGGTTAGATGACCAGCCAGCCCTAAAGATAAAACTACTAAAAATGCAAATGGAGAATTGGAGACCGAGATAAAGAAATGGCAGATTTATTAAGCAATTACTATATATTTTCTGCCTTTAGATGAAGAAAGAGGATTGATGGACTGCTGCATACCATATTCCATTGTATAATACAGCTAGCAATTGTAGTGCACAGATAGCAATGGAAATGGGTCTGAAAAGATTAGTCACATATTAAAATAGACAAAGTACTAGGTCTAGTGATACATTGCTAAGAGATTGAAAGGAAATGAAGATGGAAATGAAGAAGTTTTTTTTTCTCCCTGGTCAAAAGTTTGAAAAGTATTAAAACACTACAACTATTCAGAAAATGGCCATATAAAACATGCCAGTCACTTTACTGACACTAAACTATAACGACAACCTCTCAAATTAGAGCTGGAAAAAAGAACCAACTTTTGGAAAACAAACCTCCAAGCACTCCCTGAAGTAGCACAATAAAATGAGCCCTTGCAATATACCTGGTTGAAACCTGCAAAAATCAACAGCCTCCAGGGGCAGCGCGGAGCAGGCTGCAGATCTTGTTTCTCAGACAAACACGTGCTGGTTTGTCCCCTGTAATGAAACTTCTGTTTCTGGAAGGCCCAAAACAGCAGAGGAAACTTGTTCAAACTACAGACTGGCTTAAAGAGGAAGCAGAGCAAGGAAAGCTCCATGGCTTAACTTTTGCCTTGGACCTTCAGCATTCATTTGTCCACCTTATTACTTCGACTGTGAAATAAATGAGGGTTCTCAGGATTTAAACAACACAAGATCAGGTCACGGAGCTTAAGATCCTCTTGGTACAAAATGAAGTTTGGCCATAGATGGCGAATGATAAAGATTTAAGACAGATTTAAAAGGATAACGTCATTTTCCCTTGACCCAAGCAAGTTCAGTGAATTCCTAATACAGCTGAGCCTCACTGAAGGAGGCCAGATTGCTATTATGCAGTACACAGCTACGGACAAGTTATTTAATACCAGCTTTCAGCAAAGAGAATATATAGCAAACACTTCACAGACACTTAGTGATGGCCTTGGAAAATGCTTAGACAGAGACCAGCATGGACTGGATACAAAGCTTGGGATGACAGCAGAGCTGAAGCAACCAGAGAGCAGTGACTGGGGATGGGCCAAGCAGCACGTCCTGGTGAGGAAACCCACAAACGCTCTGGGTCCTTCCAGCCTCCCCACAGACAGACACCCGCAAGGCCAGACTGTATGAGAAGTAACGGGGTGCTACAAGGGGCAGATCGTTCCTCTTCCTCCCAGACGGGTAGGTGAGGGATGAGCCAAACCGAGACGAAGGGAGAAGCACAATATTCCATGAGCAAAAATGACAGAATTTATTTCCCCTCTGAGGCTAAGCAATCACAACACTGTGATCCTGAGCCAAGGCCTCAGCCCTGCTCTGCTCCGGGGGCTATGAGCTCTCCTGGTGTTTTTCCAAGGCTCGATGGCTTGAGTGACTGCTGAGCTGGGCCAAGCCAGCCTTACCCGAGGTGGTTTTATAGGACCAAAGGCATTTCTTGATGGAAGATACAGCTTGATGCACTTGCTATAATTAATATTAACAAGTGTAGCACCTTCAGTTAACATGATTGTCAAGGCAGGAAAACTTGTGCTTCAAAATGCATTAGAAAGGTTTAATATTTTGTATATTTTTAAATTGACATTCTTAGATTTTTTTTTTTAGCATATTAAGGAGTGGGGAGAACTAGTGGACAAAGAGACAGTATTTTGTATGAAGCACACAGAGAAGAGAGTGTGAGCACAGCATCACTGCCATGATAGGGAGCCAAGGAGATCCAGGTGACAAAAGGGTAAGGAAGCAGCTGGTTGAGAGCCATCAGATTTTCCTGGAGCACGTTCTCCTCCAGAAACTCCACTAAGGCTACGATATTCAAACTAAATGAATTAAAATACAGCAAAACACAACCTTCTAATACCTACCTTTGCACCAGTTTTCCCCACACAGGTGAGCCCGTGCTCAGGTAGCTCCTGCCTTATGTTTCTGAAGTGAGACCACGTGCAGTGAGTAACGACACGGGCTGTCACGGGAGAAAGAGCCATAAGATGATCCAGTAACGGTTAATTTTGATGCCAGCCAGTGTCTCAGGTCTTCCTTCTGGAAGCATTTGGCTGTGCTAATGGAAGTTTACAGAGATGCCTATAAGCAGAATGATTTTATGCTTATAATAGGGTTAGAATAATGAACAGTGAATAAAGCTGGCAGTCAGATCCTGAGCAATAAGATTCAAAATACTAAATAATGGATGTGAGGGCTGCAGGTTCTGGGTGCTGAAGGGGTTGGAACAGCAGTGGCCACACCATGTTGCCACCCACATGCTCAAAACAGTGACATTAAAGCTGAAATGATCTCGAGGTTTACTCACTTCTGAGTATTAGACTTTATAAACTACTAGCAACTCCAAATTCTTATAAAAAATGTGAATTAGGCTTTGACCCCTTGCATGCAGAGAAGCCACTCTGTTTCATCACACACTTTTAGGACACTCCTTTTCTCATCCTCTACACTTGCATATTCCCAAAGGGCAGAGATTTCCCTTCAAGTCCAAAATACGTAAATATTCCCCACCACAAACTCTTGGCTCCCAGACATACAGAGCTCCAAAAAATGCATTGTACAACCAATGTTGTAGTAGATCTGGGACTGATGGAAATGAAAATGAAGCTTATAGCAGAATAAGATGCACAACATCCAGTTTCAGGGTCTTCTGTTTCCTTTCCCACACCTAATCTCATGCCGAAACTGCACTGCCATTCCTGGTGCTAACACGCATGATGAACAGACTGCTCCCTGCCCTCTCACAGCGCTGCTCGAGGCCTCCCCTTCCAGGCAAAGCCAGGAGAAAAGAGCATCTGATGCTAATTCAGACCCAGCTGCCACACAAACTAGCCCTCGGGTGGTTTTACCACCTGAAAAAGCAGTTATGCCAGCAAAACCGCTAGGTATGTACATGAGATAGCAGGTAAAAAGATAAATAATTTCCTACCAAACTGCCAGTCGCGTAGCTTCTTGCTATGGACAGCTAATGCAATCATCCCACGGCAGTCAGGTGAGTTTGTGGCCATCACTCAGCAGCAATGCGAGGAAACCCACCAACAGATGATGCTGCTTTTACAACCAGCTTAATCACACAGAATATATATTCCCATTACCCATTTGTATCAGTTGTGCACCACGTCAAACCAGTTTGAAGAAATAATTAGTTTCTCTTCTAGGATTCCCCAGATGTAGCATATTAACACACATATACACAGTTTTCATTTACAATCAAATCATGTTAAACCATAAACGTTTGGGAGTTGAATGAAAACTTACAAGATCCAGAACTAATTGAGCAGCTTTATATATCCAGATCTTTAATTAACCTCCTGGTATCAACCTTTCACAGATTATGCACATCTATTCCTCGGTATTTCACAGGAAATTCACACACACAAGCACACATACACACATAGCAATTTTCTTCATTTTTTTCCAAAAGAAGTGCCCATGTTATCCAGTAAATTATATTTCACAACACGAAATATTAATAAATTTCTGTGTATGCCTTTGAAGAACATGGGCAAAGCCATAAGTTAGGTTCTTAGGCACAGGCATGGTTTTTGCTACACAGGAAACCCCATTTTAATGTTGCAGGTTGTTGATGGCCTTCCCAACTCCACATTTCAAAGCTCAAATTGATGCCTGGGCAATTAAATAGCTTTCCAGCACACTGAAGTACCATTTTGGGTGCATAAATATAGAGTCTAGATGTACTATGAATGGATCTGTCTTTATTCCTAAACACTCTTTCTAACCTGCAGTCTCATGCAGATCTGCACGTTGGAGCTCAGGACCGGGTCCTTTGCTGGTAAATGTTAATGAAGCAGCATAGCTGATGTAAATGAATTTGCAGGTGTTCACACACATTAGGTTCCTGTATTGTGAACTGGAGCCTAATAACGGGTTTAATTGACAAAATGTCCTATGTGGCTCCTTTAGAAACATTCTGGGGAGACCCCAGAGCCCACAGACGGCCGGCTCTAATCGGCTGCTGGAGCCCCAGGCTTTTCTTCCTTCAGCATTACAAGCCAGGAGCAGCACCCGATTCCTGAACTCTTTATCCCAAAGGCAACTCAGCTGGCCTGACAGGGACAACGTGTCCCAGCAACACCGGGATGCAGGAAAGGGGAGATATTGCCTTGTAGGAGAGCTTTGCCAAGAGCACCCGTATTCTTTGTGGGGATGGGCTCCATCATTCCATAGATTCGGTGGGAAAATGTTTTAATGTATACCTTTTGACTTCCTAGCAAATACAAGAGATTTATTTGAAGAGTTTGTCATTGATCAATTTGGGTAAAATTTTCCTCTTCGCACCCGCCTTCTGCCAGGACGGGAGGGCAGGAGGGCCACCACGGTCGGTGTTCTGAGGGATGTGCCTACAGCACAAGCACAAGAAAGGCCCTCCGAGGACTTCACTGTCACTTCACCTGTTCTCTGGATCTTTGCAAAGCTTAGGACAGAGTCGGCTGATCAGACTGGGGCAGCTTTGTGCACACACAGAGAAGGAGCATATGAAAATGCCAGATCAGGTAGAGTTAATTTAGGCAGCTTTAGGGGTAGATGACTGTTGAGCAGGAGATTTCTTGAAGCGAAATACGGGCTTAAAAGTTCAACCTATTTAAATTACACTTGCAATATTCAAGCCCTTTTATATGACTTCCCATGACTTTTAGAAGCCTGCCATATTACTGAAAGTCAATGCAAAGGAATTCCTGAGCCACGGAGGAACTTCCTCCATTACTGCTCTTTGCATTACCCAGTGCCATGCAATTATTTATGTTCAATTCCACTGAGAGTTGTTTTTTTTTTTCCAAAAAGAGACCCAATACTTTCATATTGACATTATATGAGGAAAAACACCAATGCTACATTGGTTTTATAATCTCAGTAGAGAGAGGAGTTACGTATGCTTCCAGACCCGTGCAGCCATCTAAACTAAATGAGAATATTGAAATCAGTGATTAGTTTGCAATGTCTCTTGCTTTTTCTCTGTGCACATAATTACTTTTTGAGATGCAAGAAAAGTGATTTTTTAATTATTTTTTGCTACGCATTTTTTGAGCATTATTATTTGGCTGTACTTAGGAAAAAAGGATTTGTACACCACGATTGTTCTTTGAAGTACATCCAAGTTAATTACAGAAGCAGTAATATAAAAGTAGCATCATTCAAGTGATTTCCACTTCCCTCTTCCCATCATTATTTATAGAACTTTCTTATTTACATTCTGAGGCCGTAATAAGACCCATTTTCTCATACAAACTCTATCCTGGGGGCTGCATACGTGTTGGAAATGCACCGTGGGGGTTCCAAGGCAAGAGGAGCACCTGGAAGCTGGCTGATTCCTGCAGAGGCCCCGGGAACGCTGCAGTCCTGCTCCTGCAGCGGTGCAGACCCGCCAGCCCCGGGGCTCCGCGGTTCAAACACGTGAGAGGGGCCCGAATAATTCCCTGTTGTCCTTACTCCATCTCCTGCTGGAAAGGAATTGCCCTGAAGTAGAGAAAAAAAATAAACAGGACGATTTGTGTCAAACATTTTCTGGATTTTTGTGACGAACAGCGTATTTTTTGGAGCAAAGCAAGAATTTTCAGGTCCTCTTCCTACAACTGAATCCATAAAAGAAGACAGACTTCTCTCCCCGCATTCATCCACTGACTTTGAGAGTCAGCAAGCAAGAGATTCTGGTGCAGGATCAGGAACCTCGAAGGACTGAGCACCATGAGTGATGCCGAGAGAGGGAAAGAGCTGCCCGGGGAAAACTTAAGAGATGTGAAAGAGCTCCTCATGCACCAGCACTAAAGTGGGCTGATCCTCCTGGGGAACGTACCTGCCTCCTGTTTAAAGCACTGCATTCACCTGCCAGCAGATGTACATGAGGACTCAGTTTACCACCACCAAGAACAGATGGATGAGCTGTTCCACACCCCTTGCTGCCACAGTCTTTAACAGACATGCTCTTTGCTAATCATTTTGTTGCTTGTATTGAGGAAACAGTGTCAAGAATCCCTCTTTGTCCCTGTTATCAGCCCAAAGGGGAAGCAAGCGCAGGCAAATGCACTTCCAGGTCTGAGCTCTCAGCTCTCAATTTATTTCTGCAGCACCAAAGAGGAGACCAAACAACAGCCAACACTTGTGAAGCCTTCCGCAGCGATGAGGGGCGAGGAGGTGGCGTGGACGTGCAGAAAGGCTTGGCAGCCCTTCCACGCGTGGTGGGGGATCCCCAAAGCAGCCAGCAGCTACGAAACTCGCATACAGACAGCTTAAATGGATGTCTGCCACGAAGAATAAATTATCTGGAAAAGGGACTGTGGATCACTAGGTTTATCCCGTGTTTATCGTTAGTTCTTTTTGCTCTGTATGCCCCCTTTTGGGGTTTTTGTTTTATTTATTCATGTGGATGGATTTTGGTTGCACCTGGTTTTGAATTTTTGCCGCTCTCATCCTTGCTACACAATCTCTACTCTTCCACAAATGAAACTGCTGGAAACCAGCAAGGAGAGCACTTTGGAACCGAGCAGATTACCTTTCCATCCCATGATGGCAATGATGCAGGCAACTTCAGAGAGTGGCATGCCCAATTAAACACGACATTCTGTTCATCAGTGCCCTTGTCCACTCAAATAGACGTGTCCAGAGCAAAGCCAGATTCCTTCTTTGCTGCCTTTTAGTCAAGAATGCAATTATTCTTGTAAAAGCATGGGATGTGCATGGGATATTTCTTTCCATTTCCCTGTTTCCTTAAGTATCTCCATTCCTATTTCTATTTTCCTAACTAGCAAGTATTGAGAACATTTAAACTCAGAGTTTAAATGAGCGCTCTGTTAAGTGCACAATAACCCAGGGGAAAAAAAAAAAACAAAACGTGCTTCAGGACACCTTTAAAAATGTATCCCTAAGTAACACATATTATATGTTTAGAAATTACTGGCCTGATGAGATGACTTTGACAGCGTGCATTTACCTTGCATTTTCAGTCATTTCTAGCAGGTTCTTAGAAGAAATGGATCGCTAAGGCGCAACAAATTCTGAAATGCCCACCCATACAAACCAAGAACACACATTAACTCCCACTGTTGCACCTTAATTTTCTAAAAGACTAGTGAATTATTGCAAATGTCCCAGTTTTGAAATGACTTCTCCGGCCTGTATTCACATTTACTTTTTTTTTTTTTCTTTATATATAAATACTTTTCTCTCAACCTGTAGAGTCTTCTTTTTGCAGGAAGCAGTGGTGTTCTGCACTGCAAAACTGCAAAACAGGGCTGTACTTTATTCATTCAAAAGCACAAAAATCTGCTAACCAAATCCTATTCCTACATGCTAACAGTTCCTGAGGAGCAGAGAAAAGATATTTATATAGCTGGCATTCAGAGACTTTCTTTTCATTATAAAATATAAATGCATTGTTCCTACTTGATGCATATCTGTATTTATACATCTGAATAGGATATCCTATGTATGGCAGATGCTACACTTGGGTTGTTGATCTGAATACACTTTCCTTATTGCCTTTACTGCCTTAGCTCCTACCAGCTCGAAAAGGCTTCCATTCTACACAATTTACACAGAAACATTTGGTTCAATAGCCCTTAAGTCAAACTAAGCAGACAGCACCATACCTACCAAATTCATTATCTGTTTTATAGAGCCATATTAATTTAAATAAAACTATATAAAGTGATAAACAAATATTGAGCTAACGATATGAAATTGCTTCATGAGCCAGTTCCTCAGGAAATATTTCCTAGTACAAGTTTAATACGAATTGTCGCATGATGGACTTAAGGATCCTTTTTCTAACCTGACAAAACTGTATATTTTGTGGAGAAAATGTTTCATTACAGTCAACAGGCTCTGTTGGTATGCAGAAAGTCCAGGTCTGAACCTCTGCCTGGCACAGTAATCCGTAGAAGAAAATTTTCTGTCATTAAATTCCTCCGAGAAACTAGGACACACATACCAAAGGGAAGGCGTATGTGCACGTTTGCTCCGCAACCTGCTGAATACCATCATTAGGCAGAGGACAATAACGTGCAACAGGGCAACAGATGAGAAACAAAGCTAGTCATTCATCTCAAAAATAGCTCCACACAAGAGTTCTCTCATGATACATTAAATATGATAGGCAGAAGTGGCAGGGTGCTAATTACTCCAGTGATGTGATCCATTTTCTAAATAGCGAGAACATCAATAATTCATCAGAAGTGGCTGCTAAAAAATTTAATGTCTGACAATCCAAGCCTGGCAAATAGGAAGATAATCTTTTGTGTCTACTAGTTGGCATTCAGAGACTTTCTTTTCATTATAAAATATAAATGCATTGTTCCTACTCGAGGCAGTTTAGATTATAAAAGATGGCAGATGTATAATGTGTCTAGTTTTGATTGTTTGAGGTAGGAAGGCAGAGCCCAGCAGAGAGAGAAATGCAGATGTCACATGTTTAATGAAAATGAGTTTTACAAATACGTTTAATAAAGTCTGAATGGTTTCTGCTAATAGTTGCAGCCCAATTATATGGAAGTGACTATAGCTACATAAACATAAAAATATGGAGTAATCAGGTAGTTTTACTAGCTCAATATTGCACTTCTAGTTAAGAAAAATCCCCTACTTATTCAAAAGAGCTTAATTTGGCTGCATCAACATTTCATGAAAAGGCCATTAATGACTACAAAGTATATTGCAGAAACGGACTGGCCGTGCGTTATCTTTGCTTCTGTGAACTTCTAACTGTGGCATTTCTGCATTAATATAGACAAAACCGTGACAAAAACCTTCCTATCTGCTTAGCCTTGGCAGAGTGCAATTTGCACGTGTGTGTTGTTTGAATATTGTAGGCTAAGAAGGGTGTTGCTGTAGGACAGGTATCACCGTATAAGCTACAGGTCCAATGGAAAGCGCTACCGTTCAGCTGGCCAAAGGCTCCGAGGCACTTGAGTCCCGTTTGGATGAGCACCTTCTCCTGGAGCCAGCGACTGACGGAGAGATGTTCCAATAAGAACGGGGTTCTGAAGCGGCTTTGTAGGTTTGTGCTTAAACTGAAGCAGGTTAAAAGCTTCCATTAGAAAATAAGTGGGTCATAATCTAATAGTCCAACGACGAACACATGAATTTAGCAACGCTATTTCCCTCCCTAGTGCCTCAGACAAAGTTTTAATGAAGGTCTTACAAAACAATCTCACCACACACAAACTACTTAAACCTTCAAATCCTTGAATCATCAATATTTCAGCCTTCTTGATTTTTTCTCACCCTAAGCCCACAGAAAGAGATTTATACTGTTTTTTTAAGTCCCAGATGTAATCCTTCATTAAAATTTAGATGGACTCCCAAAGAAGATACTTCCCACTTTCGAGCACTCCTGCTTCTGAGGACCCATAATTGATTTTATCACTTATAAGGTACTGAGAGCGTGCCGGAATATTTGCCACATTATATGTGCACGGCATTTCTGCATTCCAGCTGAAGGCAAACTCTCTCACATGTGGGAAAATCACTCTGGTCAACTCATGTCAAACTAATAGAGTCTTCGATAGCGTCAAATCTATTCGTCTTCCAAGGAAAAGCTCCCCCAGAAGTGAACATTAATGAGAGCTAAACATCCTAGAGAGCTCCCAGTGACACAAGATTGGGGAATTTACATTCAGTTACTTCCCCACACAGATCCCTTCCACAGGTAGCTCAGGTAGAAATTCAACATTCCAGGCAATTAGCCACTTTGCAAAACTTTGGAAAAAATGGAACTTATTTGATGTTCTGAGAACGGATCCAGGCAAATCTCGATTTATTTTTTTCCTCCACTTAGAAAGAGCTTATGTGAGAAGATGGGCAATCTGAGACTATGCCAAGTACACCACTGCACAGCCAAGATACAGTATTGGAAAAATGTCACCCATGAGCTGTGCTGGAAGAGAAACTCCCAAGGACCCATAAACCATGAAAAAAAACGTGCTAGAGAAATGGTGGAAAAGATCATTTCAAACTCAGGTATATAATGAGGAAGGAAATAAAGACCCCCTCGACACCTACCCATTTTGTCCTGCCCATTTCAAAAATCTTACAGCATATCTGAAATACTAAAAGAATGGAAGCCACACATTTTGCACAGAGTAGATATTTCACCATGAACTCCCATGAGACAAGCCCAAGCTCTGGAACTGAGTTATTTAAGGTATATTAAATACTGCAGTTAATAGTTAACCAAATTTTCTACGATCTTTTCTCTGAAAAATCATTTTCTTTATTCCAGTCATTGAATAGGCATTTGGGAACCTCCCCCTCTTTGATTTATTATTTATTTTAATTCTTGACTATTATGTGAGATCTCCCCACGCACTGCTTTGCTGACAGTAAAGAGTACTAGAGATCACTTGGAGAAGGCCAAAACATTATGCCAATAGAGAAAAAAAAACACAGAAATCTTAGTTTATTGCCTATCTTCATTCGGTCCCATCTGAATGAGAAATAAAAAGGAGAAAAAATAACAGAAGAAAAGGAGATATCCACTGAACCATATGCTGTGACCCCATCACTTCTGACAACACAAGCAAGGTCATGAAAGGAGAGGTCGCTGAGGAACGCTGGTGGTTCAGCATGGGGCATTTTCTCCTTTGAGACTTTACTTAGGGCTCATCATGTTTCCAGGACAAAATTAATCAATGTCCTCGGCTAGTGTGTGGGGAAACGCATTTTTGGAGGCACAGACATTCATGGCGAACAAAACCAGGGGGTTCTCACTGCAGCTGCTGTGAGAACTGGATTTCCAGGGAAGCAGCTAACATTGCACAAGTCAGGCAAGGAAAATTATTTTTAAAATATAATTCAGTAGCAAAATACAATTAATAATTAACTTTCACAATCTTAACAGTGCAACTCACTTTCACAACAAAACAGCTGTTTATAACTAGACTTCAATATAAAATCTTATAGCTTCACTAAAAGTAAATATTTCTATTTTTCTCCTTGAGATACGATTTTTCTCCTTGCTTCCCTGTATGCACTTTCCAGCTTTGACTTAGACCAGGAAACTTTTCGGCAGACATCTGCTAGGTTGCATCAGCCCAAATCCATCACCACCGAGCGTACTCTCAGCTGCTGCCCTGAGGCTTCTCCAGCACAGATTCTTTGAGTCTTTACTGCTCTCATTACTTTGCCCTTCCTTACCAAAGTCTTAGTATGGCCCAAATGTTCTTTAATATCTTTCTTGTCTCAATTTGTGGCCATTAACACTGCCTGTGCCTGCCCTAAACCTCTTTACTGGGAACTTTTTCGGGGACTCTCTGTTTTGTTGTTACTTACTGAATGTCCATAGGAAATGTACCGAGCTAACTTTGAGGAAATTCCTAGTGCCTCATTTCTAACAATTATATAATTTGAAGAGAAACCTACAACTCTTTTTTTTATTATTTTTATTTTTTCCTGCAGTAGTTAGTTAAAACATTTACTATGTAAATATCTCTCTTTTATCCCTCAGCAGGTGGTTAAAGCCTCGCTTTTGTGATAACTTTAAAGGTCATTTTCATCAGGCAACGCTAAAGGAAATCATCTTTCACAGCTGTTTGTTTCCATAGCAGACTACAGAGGAGCCATCAGAATGTTACAGTGATTTTGTTACCTTTGGGGAGCTTTTATTATTTAGCTGTCATCATTAAAAATTCAAAGCAGTGGATTGGTGAGGCGAGCTTGAACAGGACTCTCCCACTGCCTCCAACTTATGGCTAAACAGTTGTGAAAAGGGAAAAAAAAATAAAGCAAACAGACATTGCCCTTATAAACTGACATCTTTAGGCTCCCTAGCAGCTGCAAAAATTGAAAAAAAAACATAGTGGTATTTTTTTACCATAATCTTTATCCAACATAAGCCTAGGTGATGATAAGAAATGGCACAGAGCAAGTTGTTTGAATTGCATATGAATTTGAACAGCTGCACTGTGATGGCTCTAAACCTTCTTTTTTGTTTTGTTTTGACTTTCAAAACGAGACTTCTGCACTGCTCGTGACCAAGTGACCATCCACTTTGGCTTTGGGGTGTCTCTCTCACTAGGTATCAGATAACATATTTGGCACGAGTGTGCGCTGTACATTGGGTAGGGAATTTAAGCGGGAATAGGTTAGGGACTTCCCGGCCACTTTATCAGCTTGAAACACACGACAGGCTGCAGATGCACAGAGCTTTACCCATTAGTCACCCTTTTTTGCTTTTCTTTATTTCCTTTTTTTTTTGCGATCTACACACCTGCTGGAAAAGGCTGAGAGAGGTCAGCAAACGACACTCAGAATCCCTGCCCCTTCACTCCTTCCAGGTCTTCAGTTCTGCACTGTAGGCATTAAGATCCTTTTATGGTGCTTTTTATTCTTTTCTTTTTCTCTTTTTTATTTGCAACTGGATTTAGGATCCATTTTAAATTCTATATCCTACAAAGGAGTAGTAGGAAGCTGTTTAAACTAAGGAGATATGCTAAAGAGAGGAGTGTATCAGAAATCTTTCCAGCCCCTTTCCCAGATTCAGGGATTAATTTGCAGGCTGTAGAAAGTCCCTTCAGGAACCGGGATTTTCAGTGCCCATCTTTTGGTTACAGACCTGAGCATGATTCCGCAGAGAAAAAATATCAAATAAAGTAAACCAACAAGACAAACTAACAAAACAAAAGACCTTGTTTGCCCTCTTCAGCTGCCATGGCAAAGCACAGGACAAGGCCATGATAAAGAGCAGGAAGGGCTTCAAGGCCTGCAGCCTCCTAGCAGGCCCTCCCGACCCAGAGCCAAACTCACCACTGCTGAGCTGGAAGAGACACCCTCACCACCCGTGTCGGTGTTTTTCGAGAGACACAGAGCCTCCAAGGGCTGCTTGCTTCAACCTGTGGATAGGCTGGATCCGCGGGTCAGCATTTCGGAAAGCAGCCGGCCTTGGCCACGGGAAGGAGCACCGGGGTGTTTGAGGGGATACCCAGTTCCTCCCAGACCTTCTGCTGAGCTCTTCATTCTCATCATGACCAGCAAACTGCATTGCAGAGATGGGAGAGGGTCCCTCTCCCAGCGTGGCAAGACGAACACCGGTCTAAAAGACCATTTGAAAAATACCTGTGTTTTCTGTTCCTTTTCTTCAGATTGTTGTAGTCCTTGACTGATAGATACAATCTTCAAGAAAGTACAGATCACTGGAAAAAATAACTATTACTGTTTGACAAGTTTTGATAAGGAAACGGCTCAACTTTTCCTAGAAACACATCCAAAATTTCTGACCTTGTCACTTGCTTTCAGGAAAATATGCAGATGGGAATAACACAATTGAAATCTACCTGGTGAGCGCCTCTATTTATTGATAAAAAATAGAGTTAAGAAATCTCTCAGTGCTTCTGCAGTCATTGGAAGCTGTCCCTCAACCCAGAAAGCATCTTTTGAGCAGTGGAGCAGAGCAGTTTCCTTCTCAAAATCCAGCATGTGGAATATATGTCCTGCTGCCTCCCGACACAGGGATAAGCAAGGGTACTTGATCCATTCTCTGCAAGGTGCAGTTTCTCACCCACGGTTCCACAACAGCACTGTCCTCCTGTGGATCTCATTCCTCTGCCTCAGTTCCTTTCTTGTAATATGGACAAAAACACCTTTCGAGACTCAAGAGCAACTACAATATATTAAAAGTTGAGGCATTTTGATAATGTATTGATACAGTGATGCAAATGGGATAAACTGTTCTATCGCCTATAATTATAAGCACTACAATGCAAATAATAATAAAATTATCTTTCAATTCCACTTTTGGAAAATCATGATGATATTTGTCATTTGTTTGCATTATCCCCACAGAAAACCTGGAATCTGTAGTGCAAACTACATGAAAATAAAGTGTTATTTCTCTGGACTTCCCACTTCTCTCTTGTCTGCTCAGACACTGGTCTTTCAAGCCACCTGAGCTCATGCTGTTTGCATTCCTCCTAATTCAGCTTCATCCTTCCACCTTCTCCAGTTCTATCCTTTTATTTTTAAAGCAATAGCAGAACATAAGATGTTCTAGGCTGGGGGTATTTCTGCCCTGTATCAGATTATCTTTGCTCCACATTAGCATGTGTTCTCAAAAATGTGGAAAAATGTGGAAATGTGGATGATTGAAAACTTAAAAAGCACTCCTAAAAAAACTACAACCCTCTAGTCGCAACCATCTGGAGCAAGACTGGTGCCTGCCATGAACTTCCAAGCTCAAATTCTGAAGGGTTTTCAAGACCAAGGAATTAGCATCTACCAGAGACGAGGCAGACTTGCATGCAATGGAAGGCAATACGACAACTGGATGCAATTAAAATTATAATTAGAAAACCATATCTAGCATGCTCGTTGTAATTTGAAATAGGTTGTTCCCGTTACAGACGGTGTGAATGGAGCTCGTGTGCGACCGATGCTCCCAGAAGGACATGGAAATCTGTTTGGTTGTGAAGCCCAAGCACCGACGCCGGCCGGGCGGCCACGCGGAGCCCCGGGACGGGGCGAACGGCGGCTCTGCCGCATGGCTCCCAACCCAAGGCCCTCAATCAAGAGCTGCTTTATTTTTAGTGCATTTCATCATCTATGACGCAGTCTCTTCTTTCTGTTCCCGAGCCTCATGATTCACTGCGTTAAATCCTGCGAGGTATCATCCAGTTTCAAGGACTAAGAAAGCAACTAAAAGGAAGTTTTCAGAAGCTACAAGAATTGTGTTTCTAGAGATTAGAGATTTAACTAAAGAATCTAACTCTGTTTCAAAGAACCAGATCAAAAGTGCCTGCCTCCAAGACCTAATAATATCTTTATAGGTGCTTTGGCTTTAAAGCTATGAATGCCAGTATAGAGGAGCACAGCAGAGCCTGACTCATGTTGACAAGTTCAAGGCAATGATGGATGGCTGCTGAGTGAGAAAGCTGTCACCATAGTTTCTGCAGTACCAAAGGCAAGTGCTAGTAAATAATCCATTGAGAAAGGCAGGTATTCAGAAACACAGCGGTATTGTTTGCATGTGTTGTGTAATGGCATTTTGAGCAGCTGCCACTGAAGAACACTAAGCTCATCGACTGCCATAACAGAATGACAATATATTATTCACAAAGGTATATTCTTATAATTTTTAAAATGGGTCTTCAGCAGCAGCAAAGGCAGGAAATTAAAAGCAAACATCGCTGAATTCTCGTTTTGTTCCCAGGCAGCTCTGCATGAGATAATTGCACGATATTATAACCAGAATGCTATATACCATCTCAAACAGTTGAGCAAGAGAGCAATTCATTACCACTGTATTCAAATGATTCTCTAAGTACAATGGGCAGATTTCTGTGAAAAGGGATTCTAGTTATTTGAATGGCACCACTGAGTTTCTCTTGCAGATGGAAAAATCTGAGGGCAGCAAAAGGTTGGCACAAACACAATACCCTCAGACTATCCCTTTTGAACGGCCAGTGCAAGGGACAGGATTTAAGGAGGAGAGGGCTCCTGTTTATTGAGCGAGGCCTGCAAGAATGGTCCACAAGAACAACTCCCAGGTTTGCTGCAGTCGGAGAGCCTGAATTTTCCCAAGTGTGAACTAGCTGATGACCACTGAGCCCTTTGTTTAGAGTCACAAGTAGCTTTATCTTGCTTTGAAACCTGTAACTTCCTAATTCAAAGATGACCTGAAGTAGTTTACTCTTTTTAACGACCACATGGCAAATTAAAGAATTAAGAATCATTATTGTTTCATGAAAAAATGCTTTTTACTGTGTAGCTGTTACCTAACTTGTCACAAAGAACAGGACTTTCAAAAGCATCTCTGGAAGTGCCTCTGCCAAGAGGCTGTGACATTTTTCTCCATTGGCTTCATATTTCTCATATGAACTCCTCCCTTCTTGAAGCTGGTGCCAAAACCTCCAGAAACTTCAGGGAGGACAGAATTTCACTCCTGACATGAGTAAACTCTGCCCATTAAAATAACAATATAGATATTTACTATTTAAATACTATAATCTTCCACATTTCTCTCCTTGCATTATGACTGAGCTTAAAGAAATAATTACTCAGTGTAAGTGGATTTTACATCCCTCTATTTTAAGAATATCGTCTTACAGCCAAGTCTCTTGCTCATGGCAAAGAACCCAGTGTCAGTCTGAATTACATATGTACAAATGTGAAGTGTTAACAGTGCATTAGTTCAGACTGATCCCAGCACCAGAAAAGATTTGAAAAATACACTGGCATAATGAAAATTATAATTCACCATAAATGCCATCTTTTTAGAAAGTTGCCAAAAGTTCAGTTTTAAGATGGGACTATATTATCAGACAAAGGTTCGTGTTTCTGAAAAAGCAGTGTCCATATTACCATAACAACTCATAAGGGATCTTTTCACCGACATACAACTAAACCAAAATAAAATTCCGGTTCTACTTTGAGCAAATCTCCTACGTGCATCAGATTGTGCTAACACCATTCAGTTAGGTCCAGTTACAGCCAGCTATGTTTGCACATGATCACTTAAATAAGCCACAATGTGCTGTGATATTGCAGAATGGCTTAAGAATTTTCCAAGGCCAGTTATACCCACCCATTTCTCAGAACTACTCTCAGACCTTGTTACTCGTCTCCCAAAAGCTACTTTTTTCCTGTGCTGGTTGTCCTTTGCTGTTCAAAATTATGTAACAGGGGTAGCCACGGTGCAGCTCCTCTGATACATGCATGGTAGCTCCCACAAATTGAATAGAAAAAGAAAAAAAAGGTATTACCCTGCTACTAGGGAAAAAAAAAAGAGAGAGAGACAGACATGTAGGAGTTTTCATATCTGCTTCATAAAAAATTTAAAGACTGAAGTTTGCTGTCAGTGTAAGCAACAGCAGAATTTCTCCAAAGGCTATAAAACTTGTGCACTAACAATAAAAATGTGAATAGCAATATTATGTCTTTGTTATGTTTCCGGAATACAAGGAACATTATGTCAGCTGAATGGAAAACAATAATCAGACTGAGACATAAAATTGCAGAGGAAGAACATTAATATTTCAAAAAAAAAAAAACCCTACATTTAAAAAATCTTTGGAAAATGCTATATAGATGTTTTAATGCATAATGTTTATGCATTTATTTATATACAAAATTCTTTTAAAAATGCAAGTATATTTAATTCAGCACAAATTCTAAAATCAGGAGCAGGAGGCACTAGGAGATGCCTCTTTGAGGCAGATCCTTGCAGCATCAACTCCACACTAAGGGACATATCCCGGAGAATTCACTGGGATGCTAACTACTTTCAAATTACTACAGACTACCAAAGTCCTGTTGCACATCCAAGCGCAAAATCTAACAGGCAACTGAACCCCTCCACATGGAACAACCTTTTCTAATGCTTTTTTTTGCTTAAAAAAATTTATATTGTGGATTCTGCACAGTCATTTGAAAGATGAAGGACCTTCTTTCACACACAGCCTTACATCCAATATGGACACAAACTCTCAGAGCTCCTGTTCTTTGACCACCAGTTCTTATATAACTGGTTTTAATTCACGTATTATGCTATTAGATTTTGCCTTCGCTCAGGCATAATGATAACCCAATAACTTTGGGGTGATTATGAGCAGGAATAACGAACCACGGTCTCCTCTTTAAGAGGTACAATGATATGTTTCAGCGCAACTGTTATTTTCATTTGTTATAAAGACGATGCTTCCCTGAGGAAGTGCACAGATTGCAAGTAAACCTTTTGAGTTTTATTTTCATTTAATTAAAATATAAGAAAAAGATTATTTGGAGTGGAAGTTATATGGTACTTATCTGGAAGATTTTTAATTAAAAACTGCACTGATTTCTTGGAATATAATTCTTTCTTACTCAAAAGAGATCTCATATATTAACCTACAAAACTTACAGGCAATTTGCACATTTTAATAACCTATACAATACATTATTAGAAAGAAGGTCCCTATAGAGTGTTAAGGAACATATCTGATCGATACATCTCTATAGCTGATAATCCATGCACTTATTACTTGCACTAGTTCTCTGAAATTTGTCAGGCTAAAACTTGTTTCAACACCATTTAAGCCTCGGCAGCTCCACAGACAAGACTCGTAACACTTCCACTCAGATAAATATAGAAATGGAAGATATGACTAATCAGGAACGATCGCTTTTTGAAACACTCTTGGCTCTCTAGATAAGCCACTTTTCATGATCCTTTTCCCTGCAGGTTTACAAGAGAAATTGTAATATTACCATTCCCCTGGGATTCCATTAAAATAGACCGATTCCGTCTTTCTGACCAAAAAAATAATCACTTTAAAGAGCTCTTTCTGGAGGCATGGGAAAAAAAAAAACACCCTCAGCAACATCCTTTTCTTTTTAACCAACCGATTCTCACAGCGTTTTCAGGCCTCCTTTTTATCTTTTCTATGTGGCAATAAAAGAAGCAGGAATTGAGGACTTTTCGAGGCCCCGTGTCTCGACCTGCTTTGAGGAAGCAAATGGCAGGTGCCCGGGTGCCGCAGGGGCCGCCAGCAGCGCGGCCTCCTCCGGGGCCCTGCAACCCGGCCTAGGGCAGCGGCCCTGCCGAGGGCCCGTTCCCCGGGAGCCGTCCCCCCGGAACGGGAGCTGCTGGAGGCCACGGAGATGCGACAGGAGCGGCCAAGCCCCGAACCGGAGGCCGCGAGAAGGGCTCCTCTGTCAGCTCACCTCGGGGGCCGCAGCGGGCGCCATTTTACAGCCGTGATCCCGCTCTTGCTCCTGCATGGCTCTCTCTTTCCCACACCGCTGCTTGTGGATGGAGCTTATCTAAGGGCATTGGCTACAGCCCATCTTCTCCATTTACTCCTCAAATATTTATCCCTGCCCACATTAGGCCTGCCCCGGGGATCTGCATACAGTGGGGATGGAGGGTTGCCAACATCTTGCTAAAGGCTGCAGCTCTGTACGAAACCATCTCTTCTGCCACAGCGGGTGGGCAAACACGTCCCCTGTTTCCAGCCAGCTCCCTGACCCGCAGCCCAAAGCTGCCCACTCCTCCTGGAGAGGTGAATGTCATCTGTACACAAAACCTCGTGCGAAGATGCACCGCGTTTCACCCAGTCCGGATCCTGCCCTGCGGAGTTACCAGTTCACAAAGGGGAAAAGAGAAACCCTGCTGGCAATTACCCCTTGTGCCCAGTGGGACCAGCTTGCTCATCAGCTAATTAGGTGTCCCCAGTGTCGGAAAAGTGACATCCTTTGGGCTAGCAGTTTAAATGTGAATGATTTGTAGAAAATTTTAATTTTTCTTAACTGGCATTGAGGTGTTTTTTCAAGTAACGGGGTAAACTTATTGCACGATCTGGGCTGGTGCTTTGCAGACTCTCTGCTATCTAATTCCAGCTGTGCTTTCAGCATCTATTTTCTCAAACTAAAACACCGGAGGTGGATGTTTATTTCTGGATTTTGCAATATTTGTATCTATCTCTGGATCACGGTTATTTAGCTATTCAGCAACATTACAAACATTACTAATTACGCACTGCACAAGCTTCTCAGGATGTCGCCAGGGAAATTCAAGCGGCTGCTTTACTGTACTTTTTCTAAGGAAAAGAGATAGAGCAAAGTCCAAGTGATCTGAAAGGAAGACAGTTTCGGTTCAATGCAAGTTTTACCTTTAGCTTGCAACAAAAATCTTTCACAGGACTATGTCCCACAGCTATTTTTAATTCCCATGTTACTAAGGTACAATTTCATTTTCATCATTCAGTTGCTATTCCCAGAAATCAATTGAATAGCATTACTGCAAAGTCCCTTCTTTCAGAGAATTTGTTATCTCTCATGTCTGAAGAGAGACCCTGAGAGCTCCTGCCACAAATATTATTTTTATTATTCTTATTGGTCGAGTGTAGCTGGGGGTTCTCACTGGTTATGCAGGTCTCATGCCAATTGCTTTACAAAAACACAGTAGGAAGTAGTTGCTGCACTGAGTGTCAAAACAGGCAACGGTCCAAATGGAAAAAAATAGGTTCAGAAGGTACCCTACATTTACAGAGCAGATTATAAGGGACAACCTGCAGAAAATCTAGCTAAAATTTCAGAAAAATAGTATTACTAAGAAAAAAAGTAATGAAATAATGTCAAATCATACAAACACGAAGGAAGCTGAAGGTCTACCTCTGCTAGCACCATGAAATGGGGCTGGATCAGCAGTTTTCCTTTTTACAGATATTTTCCTTTCACCTTTCTAGTTGACTGTTACAGAGATACAGCTGTCAAATTCACAGCAAAATGGCAAGAGAGCTTTTTCCTATCATTTTATTTGCTAGAACAGAATCTTCCTTTCTTATATTTTCCATGTCAGCAGGACTTTTATATCAGTTTAGTCTTCTGGCACGATTTGTAGAACAGTAAAATAATTACTGCAGGGAGTAAAATCAATAAGATAATTTAGCATGAATATTTATAATTGAAAACTCATGTTTTTATTCAATATTCATCCACAGAATGCTGTTTTCCCCACTCCCAGTCTCCTTAAATATCTTTTACAAGTATTTTTACTCATATTAGTTGCCCATGTCTAGGGCAGCAGAATTTCACTGTTAATAACAAAAGCAAATAGAAGAAAAGAAGACCCTTGACCTGCTCAGTCACCTTTTTGTTTCTGTTGCTCCAAATGACGTAAAAGAACACAGAGTACTGAGCACCTAATGTGGCAAGGAGATTTGCCTGTGTGTCCCTAGCAATAGCTCATGAGAAGCAGGAAAGTCTGTGAGGATCCAGAAGCAGGCAGGTATCAAGGGCATGTGTAACTTGATGGAAAAATGTATTTAATATGCTAGGCAGGGAGTGTAACTGAACACTATTAAGACTGGAGAAATTTAGAATCTATATTACCTTCCTGACAGTGATAATAATCAAGAAATCAAATAGCCTTTCAAAAGCTGCCTCAGATTCCCATCCCGTGGGACTCAGACTAGACAGACCAGGAAGATTTTTAACAAATGTACTACGGAGAACAAACCCGCACTTGAAGAACATAGACCTCCCATGCCCCAACAGACCTTTCCCCATCTTTACCAACGAAGTTTTCCACAAGAACATGGGCAGTCAGACTTTCCCTGCCAACGTGCTTCCCTACAAAATACCACCTTCTCTTTGAATGAGACGTGAACAGAAAACAAGAGGACAGCACAATCACAGTCCATACTGTTTAGCGGTGATGGGCTCCACAGCACAGAACACCGATTGCCACTGCCTCTTTGAAAATACAGTTCCCAAATTAAAGCACTTGACTTTGAAAGATTCCACTGTTTGCATAAGCATGGTTTAAAACCAAGTTTAAGGCAGAATTATGACATGCCACTTCTGTAGCTGCCAGCCTTAAAATGATGCAGTAAGAAAAGCACTTGCTGTACTGCCAAATAATTAATTACATGAATAATTGAGCTATTTGCCTGTTATAGTTTAATCTGTGAAAACACTTTAATCACCTTTAAGTTGGTAGCCCCCATGCAAATACTGTCCATGTAATGTGAATTTTCAATTTCTTTTTAATTTGCATTTGTCTCATCTAAATGCATATTTTTTCATTAAAAATGGCTTAAGTAATGATGTAGGAATTATATTCTTTGGGGACTTTTATTGCTAACGCTAGCCACCTGTGAATTATATCTTATTTAATACCTGAGTGAAGAACTGCCATTAGGAAGACCATAATATACATAGCTTGTTAACGAATACAAATGGAATACAAACCTGTGCTAAGAACTGCCTGCTCCTCTGGGAGGAGTTAGACCTTGATTTATGTGAGGTCCCTGAAGACTACAAGGCCGTGACAAACAGTTTTCATCACCTGTGCTCTGCCTACACTCCACCTATTACAGGCTTCAGGGAAGACAGTTACACACGCACAATGTGCTCCCTAAAAAAAATAAGCAACATGGGTTAAAATCCAATAAATACGGATAAAAAGTTGGCCGTATCTGATTAAAAAATTAAAATTAAATCCTCCAACTCTCTAAAAAATATCACCTGTTCATTTATAACTCTTGATAACATTTTGCTTGGAAGAACGTTAACGTGGACATCACTCAGGGTACATAGACCCCTCGGACCTGGGCAAAGCTGACTGAAATATCTCTAAATGAAGTGGCTGTGTCTATTTTCTCTCCTGAAAATGCAAATTTAGCACATCTTGCTTCTTTTTTGTCACAACATCCAGTCAATTTATTAATTTTTAGCAGCAAATATTTTAGCAGCCAGTGAATTGACTACTTATTGCTGACAGCGAGGACTGCTTAACCAAGGGCCATCAGTAACCCCAGGCATTTGCCCTTCCTCCTTTGAGCAGGGACTGAGCAGTTTCAAAGACGAAAGGCAACGCAGAGCATCACCTCAGACAGGCAGGTTGTGTGAAAAACGTCTTTCCTGAGCTATATAATAAGCTTCCATTGTATTCCTCTTTTTTTGTTTATTCTACACTGTATTTTCTAACATTTTACTATTCAATACAGGCAGAAAATGAAGTAAATATAGCAGAAAGGTAAAATGAAGGGAAATCCTGCCAATTCTAAATCCAGTATGGTGCCAAGAAAAGTTAAAATAGCTGAGAGCATGACTTGTGAGCTGCTGTTTAGTTCAACACATGATGGCTGGTTTTAATCTGAAATAACTCTCAGAAATATTGAAACCCTAGGCAACACATGAAGTCATGTAGTTTCCATCAGTTCTTACTGCAGATCAAACAGAAAGTATTTCCACATAAAGGGCAAGAAATTAAGAGTATTATCTTACTTTTTGTATAAATGAGCAATGAGTATTTTTATCTCCAAAGAAAAAATATCCAAGCATTTCGTTATTGCTCTCCCTTCCCTCCTTTATCGGAACTCCACATCGCAGCCTCTCTCCATAAAACACTTCCTAGCCTCAAATCACGTTTTTCCTCTTGCCTTTTCAATGGAAACTTGTCCTCGTGGGACCATTTTGCTCTCTCCGAGCTACATCTCAATCAGCAGACAATTCACTCGGTTTGAATTCTTGCTTCATCTCGTCACACCCAATTGAGCAGAGATGCTGGTGATCATTAAAGGCCACAGCTTTCTTCTGACAGTTCTGTGGAAAATGTCCAAAACTCACACACTGTCTGAATTTCATTTTCCCCTGAAATCAGAATCGTGAACTATGCAGCGGGATGACCTTCTTCAGTTATCCTCCCCGCAGCAGACTCGCACTTTGAAATTCTCATGCATACGGCAGAAATAACCAGGAAAAGATGACCAGAATAACAGAATCCCATAGCAAAGGTTACAGCAGACTATAGATATCCACTCAATGTTGATACGGACCAGCTGCCTAGTGTGCCGTGCTTCAAATACCGAATGAGAGGGAGATCGGAGGACTTTCAAATCCTTTGGCATGGGAAGGAGGCCTGCACAGAGCAGGGATTTCCCGCCTTTTTTATTTTTGAACAAGGACTAAGCAATCCAGATAAATAAATAAACAAACAAACAAAGAAAAGCCTTTCTCAAATAACGCCCCAGAAACCTCTGTAGTCCCTGTCCTATAACTCATCACCATCTGCACCGGGGAGAGAAAAAGGAGGATAACATTTGTGTCTCCTGAAGCAGGCCCAAAGGCCTCACTGCTTCGCTCATCAGTCACTTGAAACAAGTTTTACTCTTCCATCAACACAAAGAAAACCACTGCTTTGAAGTTATCAGAGGCATTACATAAAGCTCCAAGAAATTACACAATTTCATCCTTAAAGTGGATATACAAAACAAAAAAAGAATCAGCCGCTGTTTTCTGATCTCACTTGAGCAAGAAATGATATTGAATCATAGTACAACAAAATGAAGAAATTAAGTGAACTAAACTCTGTAAAAGAATGATAAGGGGGTCTGTCGGAGCTTGGTTGCATTGATCTTGGAAGAGACTAAGGTACGATTTATCCAGAACAGAGAAACGACAATAAGGACAATAACAAAACAATAATTTCAGTTCTTCCCAGTGATCTAAACGTAGGAAGTTCACAGGCATTAGAAAATGCATACTAGAACAAGCAATCCATCTCTTTACCAGGCCTAAATATTATAACTGACTTGCAAGTCACTTGGAAAAAAACCCCACATTTTTCATGGTTATTATGTTAGCCTGTTTAAATAGCTTCAGAGTAAGAGGACTATTGAAGAGTATGGTAACAAATTTCATAGCTTTATTTTTCTATTGTTTGTTTAACGAGTTTCTACAAGGGTAGTTCGCACAGACAGCAGTACATCAGCTCATGTTATGCACACTGTTTTTGCAGTGCAGGAACCCTGTTCATTTATTTATAAACAGCAGCTCAGTTTCTACGGGCTGCAGCAGTGACAGCCAGCTGACTCGCAGACGCTGCGACCAGAGCTTTTCCTGGCAGCAAAATCGTGTCCACAGAGCCCATGGCCAAAACAGACATCAGGCTGAATCCAAGTCTTACCATGTCAGAACAGGTTGTAAAATGCAAAACGCACCTTCCCAGGAATCAGTACTCTCAACACCCACACAAACACACTCACTGTTTTCTTCCTTTTGGCGTTACAAAGCTAGAGAAGAGTAAACACAATATTTTGCTCTAGGTTTTCATAATCCCTGAGGTTTTTACTGAGCCTTTACCCTCAGGCACTGCTTGCAAATCTCTAACATAAACAGCCAGACCCAGTAAGCGGACTTGCCCTGGGCTAGAGCAAGAAGATGGGAGGCCAGTTCACACCTGTGTTGCTCCTGCTCACCTTCCTACTCACTAGTGCCTCTTGAGGGAGGCGAAACTTCAGTATCAGCAACACGCACACAGACACACAGAGGTGAAGCAATGGCTGAAGGCTTCCCTGTGCACCAGGATGGTTGTCTGTTGTCCCAGCTGCGGGTATTGGGCAACTATTTTAGTGAGTAATAGAGAGAGTTACTTAGCAGGAACTTTCAGGAGTGAAGAAACAGGTTATTAAACCTGCCCACCACAGTAGCTAATAATCCCCACACAGGTAGCAGCCAAGTAGTATCCCCACCACAGCTTATATTGGTTTCTCCCATTTCTTTCTAATATTTGCTTCCACCATTACAAACAAGTCTCCGATATCCCACATAAGGAACTATTATTCTATGAACTAGGCAAAATAAAGAATACATAAAACCCTAAAAATCACCAAATGCTAATACGAATGCTAATAAACTATGCCAGCTTTGCTCTAAGACTATAGGACGAGTAAGATGTATTTATTGTCCTTGGTACAATGCTCAAATAGGGTAATCCATATACACTGAAGACTGTGGAATTGTAGAGAATACACCATTTGTATCTGTAGCTATTCACAGAAGAGAGTAATTTTTCCACAGATTATTTATAGAGTATATAGAGAAGAATTTGATTGAAGAGGCTGCCAAACACCAAACTCTGCCTGCAGGATATAGATGATACCTTTAAAATGGGTGAAAGACTAATTAATCTGGAACTGTTGCTGGATGATATATAAGACAATATGCCTTAGCCTGACAGCATTTTGGAAAGGCTGACAACTAAAAACGGAGCTACAATCTCCTTGACAAGCCACACGCACGCACACACTGGGGAAAAAAAGGAGGAAAAAGAGAGAGAGAGAAGGATTAACATACAGGTGCACGAGAAGTTAAATGCCACTTGAAATAGAACTTGAAACACAATCGTCACGGCAAACATTAGAGCTAGCTGCAGAGCAGCCACCTCGAGCTTGACACAACCCACGCCAGCTCCAGGCCCTCGAACAGGCGTTTCACTGAGGGGAAAGGCTGCTACAGGTTGTGCATTCTACCACAGTCTCTTCTCCTAAGGATAAATAACCGTCTGCTCTCTACCAGATGCAGCTTTCATGGCAAATTACTATTAGATTCCTTAATTACCTCTAAGAGAAGCATCAAGATGTATGCAGCCTGTAATAGAATGACAATCACCATTACTGTCTGCTACTGGAGTTTGTTCAGTATATACACATACACCACTACTTACTCTTATTCCTTATCATCTCTAAAATTAAATGACAGAATTCCTAAAACACAGACCACATCGATAGAGCAGTTATGTGCTAACTTGAGTCAAACAGATCATGCAAAGACCTAAAGTTGGAGTAGTTTGAACGTACAAATAGTAGCACCCAGCCACAAGGCTCCAGCATGCAGCACAGCAAAAACAAATTTCCCCGGCTTCCCCGATGAATTTTGTAGCTCGTGCTGCACTTAGAGCCCGGGTTGCTTCCTGTACCTGAGCTGAGAGGTTTCAAGTACTGACAATAATCAGGCCCTTTTGTTCTACACAAGTGCCTGGCAACTCCGGAGCTGCAAGGAGCAGCACAGCCAGTGACAAGGGGGAGATTTTGCTGCCGGTGTTTTTGTTCTTTCAACATCTGCATACCCTTAGGCACTTCATTTCTCCTTTAGGTGCTAAGCTCTGAGGTAGGCACTGAATTTACAGAATTAATAATGTAAGCATCTGACTATTCCCAACCGTTTTCAGGTTGCACCCTGTGCACCTTAGTACATCAAAATCCATCTATCAGAAATTCTGTTTTAACGTCCCTCATGGTAAGGGCAAGAGGAGAAGGCAGGGCAGGACACTGTTTGATCTCCCAGTAGTGCAGGCTGCTTTAATTTCCCAATATAAAAAATTCACCCCCTTCAGTCATTTTTAACACATTTCTGCAGCCTGGACTCTTTCATGCCATACATGACACAACTTCAAGCACAACTAAAAGCAATACTGTACTTGCACTGCCATCTAAAATGCGTATTTTCTGTTTTGCAGGATATTGAGATTGGCACCTGCCTCATAGGTAACCCGCAGGAAATCTGCTCACCTGCCACCATCCAGACAGGTGGTTTCAGGTGTCTCATGGAGCTCACCCATTTTTAGGATGAATCTACTGGAACCTTCATCATTGCTTATGTTAACAAAAGAATATTTTGAACAGATTTTTAATGACTTGCTTTTGAAAATACTGCACTGCATCTCAAATCTGTCTTTTTTTTTAATAAAATATGACACTACATGCCCATCATCTCATTTTCAACTACTAAGCATGACAGTGAGTAACAAAGATACGTGCTGCTAAAAAAGACAAAAATCTTTTATTTATCATCCACAAATCTCCAGAGTTTCTGTACCTCTCAGGTTAACATACTTCTGATACAAATTATTTAATAATTCACTGTTCAAAGAACTTGCAATGAAAGCAGACACCAGATAGTTCTCAAGGCAATTCATCACTATTGAATAAATCCCTTATTTCTGCAGTTCTCCCTTGCACCATATTTTAAATCTATTTACCTAGATACTGGGTTCTATATGAGATGTTTTTACTGCTAATATTCCTGGAAGGTAAAAACAGAATTAAGAAAATGCTTAATTCTTAATTCATAATGATTATGAATGCAGGGTGAAGGAATTTATTTGTGCTGGTTTTTGTTTTGTTTTGTTTTCCCCGAGATAATTCTTGAGTTACAAGCCCAAAGGTTTGCAAATATATTTTGGAGTATGATTTGCCATTATTTCACCAAGACCTTTTTCAAATGGCACAAATACTTTCCGCTCTCTGACGCATTCGAGGAAAGCATTTGTCTTTTTCAGAGCTGCATCACATAATTATTCTATGATTAACTGTGTCTCTGTCTTTATCAGTCATTTTCAATTTACAATAGACTTCTTATTAGTAGTTCTTAAGTACCTGACCTTGTAGCAGAACATTTCACTCCATTTCTATTACTGTTCTTCTTAAGGTCATCCAGATATTCCTGTATATTATTCTCATACTCCTACAAATTGTCAGTGTATCTCAAACTTGAATCATTAACCAAATTCTGCTACCTGGCCCATGACATTTCAGTGGCGCTTTGTTATTTAACATTCTTTGGAACAAAATGGATTACTAAAACCAATGAAAAGCACAGACAGATCCAATATATCAAGTTAGTCCAAAACACTACTTTCACTGACCCTATAAACACAGGTTCCAGCTGAAACAGCTGGAACTTACTGTTGCTATAGATTCAAAATTCATGTCATGTAATTTTCAGCATTTAAATGAAACCTCTTATTATTTCTTACAATTCTGATGTCGGGAAGTAACTTTCAAAGGTGATTCAGCCCACTGAAAATCAGAATATACCTTCTTTTTCAAGCTTAGACACCTGCTTTAGCTACGACAGCCAGAAACCAAGAGATATGTGGATTTATTCTGGGCTTTCACAACCAGCTTCTAAATAATGTTAATTAATCCCTTCCAAAGTTTGTTCCACAAACTGGTTTTTTAACACAAGGGAATAAAAAAGAAAGCAAACATTCACAGGTAAGCAACTTTGCTATGTCGATTGTAATTTCTTCTGTCTAGTGGACTCAGTAGGGCAACTTTGATTTGTTACCCAAGTCAAACCAATCACGGGATACATTTAAATCCTTTTTATTTGAAAGTGAACAGCCATGAAACTGATAATAGAAAAGTAATTGAGAAATTTGATGAATATTTAATCCTCAGAATTTTATCCATAAGAGACCTGGTTTCTGCTCAAGCACAAAGGTCCTTGAGTTTTCAAGGTCCTTGCAGGGACTGACGACCCAATTCTGATTTTGCAGCCAGGAAGCAGCATCATATTAAAACAACAGTTATCACCAGGCTCTCAGACACCCTCATCCAGAGCAGTCTGAACCTATTTTTGCTTGTGAAAAAACAGCAGTTCCCTGTTCCCTTACCTTCCCTGCTCCCTTACCTTCTCTGTTCCCTTACATCCCTTACCTTCCCTGTTCCTTTATGTGCACAGAGCAAGATCTCAAGTCTACTGGGCAGAATGCTGATCTCCAGCTGTTGCAGTTGGCTCCGGATTAAGCAGCTTCCATCTAAGAACCTGAACCTCACTGCAAATACTAATGTATTACACCTCATGGTATGTCTATGCATTTAGTGCTATTATCTCACTTTCACAAATGAGGAAACCTGTGTAATGGAATGGATCAGAATTTTATCCATACAGTGATTTAGATGCTATTCCCTATCTCGGGAAGTCAATTTGAAAATGCTTCCAGATTTGAAGGCACATTTCTTACTCTGCCGAATATATTTACACATGGGCATCAAGATTCCTGACATGCAAATCCCAGCTCAAGTGACAGACTAGGACTCTCCTTTTCTTATGGAGTTTGGTTTATGAGGCATTCTCCAAACATGCCTGTCAGGGTAGCATCTACAGAGACAACAGCCAGCAAAATGTCTGGGATCCTGGGCATACTCAGCACCACTGAGTCCACTGCTGCACTTAAAGCCTTTCTGTGGGTTAGTCCTAGCTAATCTGCCAACTATGCCAATAGTTAAGTTAGGAATAGAGCTTACATCTCTCAACTCAGTCCCACAGTATCTACACCACCTTAGGTGGTCTCCTAAGAGCTAATTTTGGATCCAACTTTTTGTTATAACTTCTTCTGTTAAAGATGTTTTTCATTAAAAATGTTGCCAGGTTGCTTGGCTCCAAGTGGACTCAGATCCAAATGAATGGGTGTTTTTTGCATAAACATGTGTGAGTGGGTGAGGAGGATTGGCTTTTGGGCCCTTTTAAAATGAATTAGTTTAAAAAAATGCACCATCAGTGTGTCCGTCTCCTAACTGAAGCTACTGTGGTTGGCTGTCACTCCTTGCTTTGATTACAAAAGATTTGCCTCCACCTTACTACACATAGGTATAACCTGGTGTTACATGTTTTATGAAGTCATTACTATTTGATTCTCCTAAAGAAGCCCCATTGAAAGCTTAGATTCTTACATCTGATCTCAGCACTTCCCTTTCTCCCCACTGTCTTTATTGAGAATGACTTCTGCTTTAAAGAGCTGGGTTAAATATTCTGAACGGAAAGGGCATTACTCCCTCTTTTGCTTGTCATATTCTTGTTTCTGAAGTCACTGTGCTCACTTCATACTAGGATTTTCAAACCTGCATTGATCCAGAAGCTGCTGTTTTAATTTCCTGATTCACTCTCCTGACAATTTTCTGCAAGGAGATTGGCTATGTCAACAGGCTAGGCTTTAACAGAGACATCCTGCCATTAAAATTATTCTACTCTTTGTTTAGACTCTGTGAGACCTTCGTCGAGATATCTTTGGGTCAGGAAAAAACAGAGACAAAGAACTGGAGGGGAAACTTTGAGGAGTGGTCTTCAAAACCAATGTGTTTTGGCTCCATAGATTCAAAGACCAGAAGCATAAAAATAGAGGCCTGGCTATGAACAGATTAAAAGAACAAAAACAAACAAACCAACAACAACAAAAAAACCTAACAGGTAATCAGTTCCAATTCCAAACAGAGCAAACTAGGAAAATCTCTGCTAAGCATCACCTATTTCAGCCCTCTTCAGAGTCATTCTAAATGCCTATTTAAATTCCAAGCAATACTCAAATCCCATTTATATGGAGAAGGAGCAATTTCTCCCAATCTACTACCAGAGGAGTAAATCCCCAAAGGTGGTCTTGCAAGTCTGTGCTGTTCCCAGAACCCTGAAATTAGTGACCTGTCATTGTGAGAAGCTGCTGCCACAGCACTGGATTGAGTGTCCTTGACTAGTTTGCAAACCTGTCATTTCTTCAGAGGCTGCCTCATTCATCAGGGCCAGCACAAACCGACTGCTGAAAGATTCATTAGGATACTCGTTGGGCAAGAATAGGGATAATACGGAGAGTAAAGTTTAGTGAGGAAAAAATGCATATTTGGAGCAATGGGCCTTGGTCACATGGATCCCGGGCTGAATTTTTTAAGTCAACATAGGCCATTTAAAGTCAACAGAAATTCAAATGGGCTTGAGAGAAAACTGCTGTGGATCCACTCCTACACACCTGCACAGAACCCCCGACTGCTGCTCTGAGCTTTCAAAGACAGCAAGGATCATTTCATCTCGGGTTAGTTAAGACCTTCTGTTTCTCTAGCAGACCCTGGAGTGAAGCTTCAGGTTATCTTTTAAGACACGGAACTACCACAAAATTTTGATTCTGAATTGTAAAGTGGGCACTCAGACTGCAATAAAGAATAAAATAGGTAGAAAATGGAACGTTTTATTAAACTACCCAAACATCTTTGCTATTCAACAGGCATAATGCAGGATATTGCAACCCAAATTCTGTTTCCCTCTTCTAGGATCAAAACTCCTTTATAAGCTGTGTGTGACAGGCGGCTATTAAGGAATGAAAGAAGTATAAGCACCTGAGCAGGAGCTCAAGGAGGGAGAGGGCTCTGAAACTTCTCAGGGGTCCAAGATTCACACACAGCTCCTCACAACTAAGTGATACTGGGAACAGAAGCATGACATAGGTAAGATAGGCAGGGAAAATAAGAAGTGGGGGTCAGATGCTCTTGATATCAAGGTAGCCAGAGACTGACCAGTGGGGACTTCAGCGTGTGAAATGCAGAACGGTAACGGTGGAACCCCAAGGGGAGAGCGTGGCCTTCCCAAGAACAAGTACTGTCTTCCATCAAAAGATATGGGGACAGGAAGGTTGTAGACACCTCCTGTCAAACCAGACCCTCATCCTCCTTATGTACATTGTCATATACTGCTCCTGCAGTGCATCTGCTTTTTCAAGGCCAATCCAGCACACAGATTTCTCACTGTGTTATGCATCTCTCCATTTTAAAGAGATCAACGACATCCTTCAAGGAACAGCTTAAAGCAGAACCTCACAGGTAATAGATTTGCATAAGGAATATGGTGTCTCCCTTTCACAGGAAAATGAGAGCAATTGCTGTTCTAGAGAACACCCACAGAATTGACCGCAACATTAATGAGCAAAAGAAAACACACCAGATCCTGTGCCTGTTTTATTGGCTCTGCTTTCCCACGAATGGCACAAGATATAAATATTATTGTTAGCCTCAGGGCTCTCTTCAAAAATGCTTGTCTGTATCAACTCATACCGTGAAGAAGTGTCAAAAGCTGTGTTAAACCACTGCAGGCTCCAACTGAAAAATGGCACAATAATTTTTCCAACTAGCGCACGCAAGATCAAAGCTGTTAAGAGGGGGTGACAGGTGGCACAAACGTCCCAAGGCCCTGACTCACTGGAGGCAGAACAGCATCCACTAGAACTCTAATAAAAACAGTCCCAGTAAAAACAGTGTAAAGAGCCGCAAGTAGCCTGTTACATCTTTGACCTCAGGGTCGTTCCTCCAAGAGATCATCTGGCAGCCCAGCAAGAAGAAAAGTGTAATTGTATTTTGTCCCCACGCACAGGGCTATAACTTGTCAGATGTTAAAATATCACAAAATGGTTCAAAAAGAGATATTTATTTTGATTACAACAATAAAATCAATGCTAAAGGACAATCTTTTTATAGACACCGCCTTCAAAGAAAGTGCACAGTTTTAGACCCCTCATACTTTGTTTTATAGACTCACAATTTATTGTTTACATTCTCTTATAATCTGGTATTCGGGCTTGGAGTTAGTATTAGGTTTAAAATAATCAACTTAATAAAAAAAGACTTAATACATAATCTACTTGCAAATAGTAACTACAAAACAGTGCTATTACAAGTAATTATTTTGCAGCATTATTCTGTGTAAGGAATCGAAGCTGGACATCTAGTGAAACATATTTCCAGCTGTAATTTAAAAGATAAAGAAGACTACACTTGGCCTTTGAATAAAGTTATGGAAACAAAAGAAATAGTGTATTCTCCTAGATCCAGTTACGTGGTTTTCTCACTTTTTTATTATATAGACTGATAATTATATTTCAAAAGAACTTTCTAGTCTAACAGCTTTTATTCAGTTTGCGAGCTAATCGCACCATTTCAAAACACATATCAAAGCAGAGAGAACACTAGCAGTTAGGTGCCTGCTTGGAAAGAAGGAGAATCGTGATAGAAATAAACAGTAGAAAGGATGCCAAGGATCAGCACTACACAGACTTAAAGCAATTTTTAATTCTTCGGTTTGGAAAAACATACCTTGTCTTTTCCTAACACAGTGTATACTGGGTAGCAGTATTCACCGTGATAATAACCTGAAGGCCTTAACAGGCACCAAAAAATAAAAAATAATACTCACAAAGGAAAAAACAAGGCCAAAGCATTGTTTATAGGGATGTGTTTAGGCCCTTAACCTGTAAATAACTCATATTGAGGATTTTTACGAGAATGCAGCCTGGGATTTATTCCTCTGGAGGAAGGCATGAAAAGCTGCGCTGCTCGGCGAGGCAGAGCTGGGACAGCAGCAGCTCAGAGGCTGGATTGAGCTGATTTGAAGGCTCTCTCAGCAGGAGCTCTGCAGAGTGCAAACGGGATCTCAGTGCAGCCCATGCACTTGTATTTTGCTCCACGCTGCAAACCAGCTCCGCGCCCCGGGCAAGCACCGGTGCAGGGCAAGCTACAAGGGCCCCCTCAAACCAAGCCATGAAGTCCTAGTATCTCAGGACAGTAAAAGTAAAGGAGTTACCCATTAACGGGCACTGGCAGACACATACACATTACACTGAAGAGTTTCGTGTTGGTTTAGCAATAGCACATCCCAGGGCGGCCTGGGCCAGCAAATTACCTAGGGCCTTTTCTCCTGTAACATCAGGGTCTATGTGCTCAGCATGAGGACTGCTCTCTTCACATGTCTACCTGTGCTTAAAAAGGCAAATTAGTTAATTACTTAAAAAATGACAACTGTTTTATAAACTCGAAATCTGCCAATGATTTCACGCCATGATTTTGAATGAGAGCAGCAAAAAATTCTGACTCAGAAGTGGAAAAGGAGAAGCTAACACCCGTCTGAGCAAGTATCGAATAAAAGAAGGCAGAGAGACATTCCTCAGCCTAACGTTACGGCACTCAGAGTGAATGGACAAACACGAAGAACATCTTAAAATGGATGTGTCTGCACTGTGCTTCATGCTCCCGAGCAACGAAACGAGGGACGAGAGATTAGAGGAGAACAGAAAAAAATCAAAGCTGGAGCAGGAGATAGTACTGTGGCCATTGCAGTTTACAGCATTTATTTAACTGTCAGTTAGACTAAGTGTTTTTCTAGCAAACAAGCGAACAACATTTCCATGGAAAAGACATTTCCATCTTTCCCTTTTCCTTCTCCAGTTAATTGATTATGAATTTCAAAGCACAGACATGGGGAAGCGACAAATCTATTTTATATAAATGAACCATCATCAGGGACTGACAACATTATGGTTCATGTAAGGTAAGTGGTATTTTCACCAAAATATGAAGATTCTGAAGAGAAGTAAAACATAAATTTTAAGAACAAATCAGATATACGTGTATTACAGGCATACGCATTACTGATGCAATTCCAATGAGCAGTGAGAAATATGTCTTAAATGTCACGTGTTGATAGGGTTTCTCACGAACAGATGCAACTTCGGAATTTGATTTCTAAGAATTTTCTATTTATCACATAGAGATTACTGTAATTTTCTCTCTTTTGAGAGATGTGATTATGTTTTCACTTTCTACCCTTTCATGTACTACTGCTACTTGTCCCATATCAAATTCCTGCTTGAAATAGTGAATACTAATGTCAAACAATTTACATAAAAGAAAAACAAAGCAATTTTTTTTCTAATTGTTGCCACAGAACAATTTCCCTTTTGAAGCACTAAAATTCATTGGTGACAATATTGTTGCAACATATTTAAATTAGTAAGGCGTTGATCCTACGGGGGGACATAATTAGCTTTGCAGAAGTACATACAGGGAAAATTTCAAAAAATTTGTAAAGTGCTGATCCTACAGGGGGGCATAATTAGCTTTGCAGAATTACATGCAGGGAAAATTTAAAATATTGTTGTAAAGTGACTTGAATTATAAGTAGGATGCCCTATTATTTCTACTCTGACTATATTCCAGGCAGAGCTGCCCAGATATCAGCTCGCTCACTCAGCTAGATGGAGCGAAGGAAAGAAGCCATGAGCCACATATCAGGTTTTTTTTCCACAAAAAAACCCTACCTTTCATGTGCAGAGGAGGCTCCAGAGCATTGGGAAAGGCGTCAGGCAATGGGGATGCCGTGGACACGTGCTCGCTCCAAGGATTTTGCCCCTGGCAGGATGGGCGCAACGAGCCAGGCCGAGGGCCAGAAACGGCCCCACATCTCACATCCTGAATTCCACAAAAAAAAAAAAAAAAAAAAAAAGGATTATTACCTCATGGTAAAGTTGTTGCTCAAATAAAACCATGACTCCCACCAGAACTAGGAGTTGCAATCAAAGCAAAGTAGTTATGTTAAACAGGTCCTGCCAAGTTTCTTCCTAGTGTGACAATAATTTCCCTGTTATGTAGTCATGAGTAACAACTCATAACTAACTCCTCTATTATTTTTCTTTCTTTTAAGAAATTCTTGGGACAAAACTGCCTCACTGAAATCCACAACAAATCAAGATTCATGATTCTTTGGCAGAAATTAATATATACTTAACATATAAAGTTGAGGTGTCATATTCAGACTAGGGAAGGCTGGATGACTACTTTAAGTTATTATGACAAAGGCTGAAGTATGCGGATTCAATCCTGTGATCACTGATATGCTCAGGGAGGTCAATATCTAGGCCTGACAGCTGTATAAAATGTCTATGTGAGCTCTCTAACCAAACCTGGCAGCACATCAAAGAGGGTATGTGCTGATCAAGTGAAAAGAAAAATAAAAAAAAAAGAGAGAAATATCATAAAATCAGAGAATCACAGAATCAGAGAATCACTGTGGTTGGAAAAGACCTTTGAGATCGAGTCCAACCATACGCCCCTCAATGCCATACCTGTTAAACTATGTCCCTATCTCTTAACTCTCATGGTGACTCCCCTAAATGAAGACATTTCCACTTGTATCCCCAAAATCTAGCTAATTATTGTATAATTATTAATTATTATATATAATACCTGAGAAGTAATGGTGCAGTTCATTAGAATGAATCAACACTCCCTTCTTTTGTCCTTATCTTCATCAATTCTTCTTTTAAGTTGAACAAGCAACTCTCTGGCTTCTGTTTCGGTTCTCTTCACTGGTGAAGAAAACTTGAGCATGCAAGTTGCCTTAAAATCAAGAAAACTAACTGCAACTCACACGCCCACAGCCAAACACAAGCTTAAACTCGGCTATGTGCTTAACCGCTTTGATGGATTTGATTTCGTACAAAGCGGGGTGAGCTTTATGCTAATGCAACATATTCCTGCAGCACCTACCTACAAAAAGCTTTTATTGAAATCTATATGACAAGTCAGATAAGTTCATAGCCTTCAAAGAAGCAGCAAAGTCTAGCTAGGTCTGCAATTTTTTAATTATCCTGGTAAACCCTCTTGAAAAGGCACTACGATACATTATTAAATGAGCGCACAGGACAGCGATGAGAGCACCTTCTGTTCACACACAGCTTCCCACTTTCATTTATTAACTTCTTGTACACCACACACCTGGCTTTCGAGCTACCATGTAGTCCCTGGGCCGGGAGCAGCTTTCCCAGGCTGATTTGTCTGCTCGTGCTTTCTCTCTGAAGCTTCGGGTGAGCTGATTGCCTCCTTCAAGGTAATGCTACATTTTTACAGCTCAGACTCACCACTGGCATCCTTGAACGGTTTGAACTTACTTCTCCCTTTAAATTAGAGCTGCAGACAATGTTTCCTGCATCGCTTGGCATGTGGGAAAGACAGAAGGGTAGAGGAATGAGAGGCTTAAGTGTCATTGCCACGGGAGGGCCTTTCTCTGCCCCCCTGGCAGGTACCTATAGAGGCTCTCGCCACTTCAGGAGGGAGCTCTGCAGAACTGATTTGGAGGAACTTCATCATGCACCGAATGCTGTTGCCTCTGGAGCCTCCTTAATGTCAGCATCAGATGCTTTTGAAAACTTAATGGATTTAATGTGGTCTCCCCTTCCCTGACCAATTTGCATCTGTGAAATTCTGTGCAATTAAATTTCACCTAACTCCTCACACTTCAATGATGATGAGTTATGAACTGCAGGATCCAGAGGCAGGGATTAAAGCAGTTAATCGAGAACAGCACAGCTGTGTGACCGAGTATACATCTTAGGCAAGGCCATCATTCTTCTTTGGTGGCAAGCAAAATTTTCAGAGAAAAATTGCTAATGGATAATGAATGTGATGCCTGGTGGTCCTCTAACAACACTATATTATAATACCAAACTCAATTAAGGTCACCTTGATACAAAATTGTTATTACAGAGATGGAGAACACAAAGGGAATACTGAATGATGCATAGATTTGGGGAATACAGTTATACAGAGAGGACTAGGTCTCTTTTTAAAAATGAAGAAAAATCAGCTAGACAAAACTCTGAAAACAATAGAAAATATATACATGAATTCAAGTACCTAGTTCTCACTGTACAATTGAGAGAGATGTTTATTTAACGACTCTCTCCTGAAATTTTACTCATTGATAGGGTGCACAAACTGAAGTCATGACTCAAATGCAGCCCTAAACTATTATAGACAAACTGCACTTTAGATTTGCAGGAACTCCACAAGTCAGGAGAGAAGCACATTTGCACATGGAGTGGATCTGGATACTGTCAATGAGAATTAAAAAGAACATAAGCCTCATCCTCATGGCCAAAATTATTTCCACCTTTTGCATCATTTTTTGACCTAAAAATCTGTTAAAAAAGATAGGAGAGGTATTGGACAGCAAGTTCAATTTAACAGGACAACTTCTGTGCCAGCCACGAGCACATAAAGATGGGTGCCTTATAAAGTATCCCTAAGTTAAATGTATCTAATTCTCTAGTTGTCCCTACTTAATTAAATATATTTTTCATATGATTCCCAGAGCTTCCTCCATTTCTCCACAGAGAAATACCTATGCTGTCTCTAGGCAACTGGCCTGATGCTACTAATTTGCAGGACACAAGCAGCAGACCATGTCACTGAGCAATAAGACTGATAGCAAAGCACTTTAGCCCTTAATTTTATATTTCGAGCATCTATCAGCAGAGGCCAAAAGATAAATTGTACTCTAAATAGCTTTGCTGAAAAGATGTCACATCTTAATTTGTGCATCACTATGGAGGAAGGTGAGCCAGAACCCAAGCGAATGCTATTGAATTACAACTAATATACCTGAAAAGCTTTATTTACTGTTGGGTTTAATGTCCATTATATGAATGCTTCTAGTTTCCAGGTATTATATAAAGCCATCATTTAATCCCAACTCTTTTGCTGTGGAGAAAGTACAGTACTTCACATATTTGGAAGTCATATTTGATAACCCATAGAGACAGAATAAGACAAATAGAAATTTAGTATACGTAAGTCTTCACACAAGCAGCTTCCATCATCAGTTTAGCTTAGCTAAATGAACAGGAAAAAGCATCAGAGAAGTGAGATGCAGATGAGCCTGTGTCAGAGAGACCTTTTCATAGGAAAAAAAAATCTGGCTTGTGAGCTTGTTTACAAAGTAGCCAAATCTAATCTCATTTTGATTAAAATAAAATGGCAACGTGTCTGATGATTGTCTCTCACAGATCAAGGTAACTTTATCATAGTAAGGGATAATTAAATCAGGATTAAGCACCAGGATGCTCTTTTGCATCTAGCATGTGCCCATGAAGAGGCATCCATCTGCAGACTCTTCAAAAGCTCAGTCATTAAACACAATTTTTTTGCCCTAAAAAGTTAAATCTTTGCTTTACTGTTACTTTTTTAAAAGCTTTTAAAATGATATTTTTATTGCCTTAAAAATGTATTATTTCTTCATAAATTATTTTTTGTTTTCATTAGTATCTATACCTCCACAAACTGCATTTATTTACATATTTATGTATTATATGGACTTTCCATGTCTTATCTGAACACTTTCTCATAGAGATTTATTTTTGGACTGTCTGAGTGTTTAAGTAAAATTCTTATAATTATTTCACGAACCTAGTCTCTTCAGGTTAACCTCCCGTACTATCCATTTAATGCCAGGTAATCACAGAGGACTACAGATTTGTGGCCCTATATTACTAATTCTTTTTTATAGGTAAGGTAAGAACTACTGCAAATCACTCAAACGTACACAAAACCATGGAAAGTCTCTTGACCTGCTCTCTTCAGCAGCAGTCCAGCCTCTAGCAATTTGGATGCTCTACAGTGTTGGAACTCTAGTCCAAGTGTTTAGAGGCCAGAATTGAAAAGTTTCTCAGAATGACAGGAAAAAGGCTTTTCTCTCTAAACACTGTCATGAATTTCCTACTCACCCAACATACCATTTCTCTTCCTTTCAAATGTCACCTCCCTTGTGATGTTATACGGAGCACTGAAGAAAAAAAAGTATAGTTATTAGAAATACAATTAGTAGCCCTAATCTCATTCCCTGAAAAAGAAAAATATAGTAGATTTTAGTAGAAAATGTTAAAGTTTGATAACGTTATTGGGCGCTTAAAGTATTTCAAGACAAAATGGAATGACAGATTTAACTGTGAGCATTGTATCAGTTCCCCCTTTAACCATATTTTCTTTCCCACGATAAGTGCCCTGGTCGTTCAAAAAAAATCTGACAGTATGTTGGACTAATTAAGGCTACATTATAGTACCACCTGTCAAGAGTGTTCAGCAAGTTTGGAGAATATTTTATCTTTACGAAAAGCAACAGTGGGAACAAGTGTCTGCAGACTGGGAGCGGGGGAGTGATACTAATTCCAGAAATAAGAACGATGGAAACTTGATAGCACGAGTGTCAGGCTCAAATAAAAGTATAAAGTGGCTCAAAATGAGGTTTCAGCTGTGTGAGAGAATACATAAATTTGATAATGCAGATTCACAGATTTTAGGGATAGTAAAGACTATCTGCTGACCTTATATAGTTTGACCCACCATTCTTACAATTCTACCTGCAGCGGGACTGATAATTTGTGCTTAGCTAGAGTTTTTCTTTTGGGATTTCATTCTGTCTTGAAGACATCACGAGAGGGAAAATTCAACTCTTCCCAAGAAAGTTGGCTCCGAAGATTAATAATCCTCACTGTCTAAAAAAGTGAGGCATGTCACCACTTTGAACTCATCAGTCTTCCAGCCACGGCTTCACATTTTCTGAGTATGCTAATAAGCTTCTTGGCGTAAAATTACTAATTTTTTTGAAAATTCTGAAAAGAATTAATTTAATGTGTTCAGAGACTACTCATCCTAAAAACTCAAGGACAGGGAGATGATTTGGGACCTGCTTTCAGATGCATGCTCCTCACCTGAGCTACAATACCAAAGTCACTGCTTTCATGGATAGAATCCCCAAATACACAGACTGAATTCGTTGCCTTTAAATGGACATATATCCTTTGCATTTGGCTATAGTAAAACACCAAGAAAAATCAAGATTATCAACAGCTTATTTTATTTATTTGTTCTGTCTGCATCTTTCACAAGTCTTATCACAAATCACTTCACAACTCATTTTCGGATTACTGATGCAAATCATGCATAGTATCAAGCCAAGTACCAATTCTGTCAGGACCTTCCTTGCAATATTCCTAAGGAAGAAGAACGTGTTGCACCCTGTGCTTACACTGCGGCACCTTTTAGGGCGAGTGAACGCCTGTTAGAAAAGGGCTGCAGCCCGGTCAATCTGCCTTGAGGGGCTGTTAACTCCAATGAGATCAACCTGGTGTGAAACAGAGAAGGGAGGTGACGGGATCATCAGGGAGTTAATTATGATCATCTCACTGTAAGGAAATTCTGGGCTCCCTCAGGACAGAACTGCTAAGCTTCAGTTGGCAACGGACCCTGAAGAACTGGTCATTGAGAAGCAATGGCAAACAGCTGCTTTGGTGTTTTTCCTTTAATTATTCACATAAAAGGGCTAGGAGGAAGAGTGACTGAGGGGCCTGCGCAACTGAAGAACCTACCTTAGGAGAGAAATTCATTTGTTGTGGAATTTACTGTGTTTGACAGATAAGCAAACACTCCTATTCTTACAAAACATGAAAGATGGCTAATTTGTCCTCATGCTTTATGAAATGCCATATTTTTAGCAAGCGACTCAAAGCCCTTTCAGAAATAAAAGAGCGTCATGTTCAAATTAATTCTACAGATATTTACAGGTTTGACTGTAACCTATGAATGAGAGGGCTGTATTTCCTGTGAACTCTGTAGTCAGTTAAATACTCCTCATTCCCCTAAGACTCAACCTGCATGTTTTGCCCCTTCAAATCAAAGGTTTATATATTATACAGAACACGTGCCAGGTTCTGCTGGCAGAAACACAGGGCTGTGTTTCAGGTAACAAGGTCAAGTGGAAGGGGCACCAGGCAGGAGAAGATAGGTGCTAATTCCTGCTCAGTCTGGGAGAAAGCAGTAGCAGCAGAGGGTGAAATGGTGGCAGCCAATAGTGAAGTGCAATACTGAAGTCCAAAACAAGGGGTTACATAAACCAGTGGTACCAAAATGCCTTTCCACTGCCGACCTCCGCCTCGAGGCAAGGCGTGCAGTGCTCACGTCTGCATCCTGCAAAGATACCCGGCTGCACTTCGGAGCACAGCGCGCTACCTTAAAAACCAAGATGAAACCGCATTATATGCGTGGGATACAGGGTACAGGGGCCTGCAGGGAAGTCACTTGTCACCTTCTCAGGGGACAGGGCCAATGTGATGCGCCCAGGAGCTCCTGGAGCTCTCCTGGCTGGTGAGCGCCCACCACGAGGGGACGTGAGGGCTTGCAAGGCTCCGGCACCCGTGTGCCGGGATCTAAGGCTCAGACTCCAATGGAAAATAGCAATTCTAAAGTTCTCCTTTCTAATCACTTATTAATCAGCTGTTGCTTGACTATTGCAATAATGGATTATCAAAATACGTGGGTCAAATTCTTTACAAGATACAGACTATAAAAACAGCTCTCCTGGTAAGCACCCATAGAGTAGACCTCCTCAAAACAGACATATCTGTTATGACCAGTTTTGTTTATAAATCCACATAATTAAGCTTAGTTTAAATATTAACAAAAATATTCTGAAAGCAGACACAAATATTTCCAATACGTCACACACACAGCAAACCCACATAGTTCTTCTTTGCACAGTCTAGTGTTTACTGGGAGATCTAAAATGTTGCCCTTTTTTCCTCCCTCCACTTTGATAGCTTTGTTTTGAATTTTCATGGTGCCTGTAGCTTGTGAATTATTGCTTTTCCTTTATTTAAAATAATAAAGTTGGTTTATCAGGTAAAAGCAGATGCTAAAACCAGATTCTATAATTATCACATAAAATGGATGCATACATATGTATGACTTTATCAGGTAATAACAGGTACTGAATATTTATCCCTCCAGCCACAATGGCTACACATTACAAATTTATGACTGTTCAGTATCTACCGTGCAGCCTTCTCCCAGCAGTCTCAAATGGGCAAATCTCACCCATCTCTCCAGGGGCTTTGACTTTTATTTATTTTTTATTACCTTCAGCTTGTATAACTAGAACTAATTGTGCCATTGTGCTGCCCTCAAAAATATATATACGCACAAATACCCACCAAATTTCAGTTTTTGCTCCGAAAGACTGTACATGTCAGGAATTTAATAAACACACAAATTAAAAGTACTAAGCAGACAAGTGGTGTTTTCAAATCCAATGGAGATGCTTTCCAGGTCATGTGGAGATATAGCACTGTAAGCATCTCATTAATTTCCCATGACAATGGCCTGAGATGAAATCCCCATAGTACGAAATCCAGAATGAACGAAACCCAAAGCTTTCTGTTGTTGGACAACTATAGGATGATTTATGTTTCACTAAATGCAAAAATAGCTTCATCCCTCCTGCTAAAAGAATAGAAGTCAAAATATAAAACTATAAATGCATAAGGCAACATCCTCCCTGCATGCAGAATTACAAGCTCTATATGCATATACCTTCTCTCTTTATAATAATCTATCAGAGAACTGAACAGTGCAAGTTCATAGGATGATGTTCTTACATAACACCTCATCTGAGAACAAAATTCCAAGTCACAAATTTGCTTAAGCAGAAGCACGATAGGGATAAGACAGACATATGGTATTTAGGTGACGTATTTGACACCAGCATCCTCCGTACAGGATCTCCTGCCTGACTGCCTCCAAATGAAAACTAAAGCCAAGGATCAGCTTTCTATCACTGCTTGGTAAGTCTTTCTGTGAGCAGCAACTCTAATAAAAACCAGTTTCCCACAGCTTTGTGTCCCTTGATCCTCTATTTCTTACCTTCGTCTCCTCAGCCGGTCACGTCACTCCAGGGAGTGGGAAGCAGCATGTCCTGCAGTGACGGTGGCACTGCCTGGCCAGGGCCGCGGGGCCAGCGGCACCACAACGGGCTGCCTTCCCTCCGGAGGAACATTCCACTGCCTACCTCTTGCAGGAGTTTCATTTTCACCAGGGCAGCTGGTAAACTTGTCTTTTTTGCAGCCAACTTTTCTTGCAGCCCCTGGCTCGCTCGCCACGCGCAGAGCGGCGCCCAGGGCGCCGGGAGCTGCGCTCCGGGCTAGCACAACGCATTAATACAGAGAGCTCTGGAAAATAACACCTACATTTGCTCAAGTGATCGGAACCAATTTTAATGTGTCCCTTTGCATAGAAGATTCACATCTGTAGAACAGGACGATAAATAGCATATCCCTTGCTTCCCAGATGCTGTATAATTTTTTGTGAACACAGATGGCTGACAGAAAAAGTAAGAAATTCATGTTTCTGTCCTCAAAGCACGGGTTGAACAACGCGTAATAAATCAGGAAAGGGATCATTCCTGGAACCATGAGGCGAAAAGCTGATCATTAAATGAGTGCTACCTATCCTTGTTCTGCGAAGTCAGGAAGCTTAGAAAAATAATACATGAGCATGTAACTGAAGAATGAATTATGTTACTCTGGAGTATTTATGTTTCCCATTTCTAACGGAAACATTTTCCACACCATTTCAGTGAAGGCTGGCAATATCCGAAAATGGGCAAGCAAATCTGGCAGGCGATAAATAGCCTCAGCCACCAGAGAGAAACAAAAGGAAATCGTTAGTGCTTGCATCCCCCTTTGGAGTCTCTCGTGCATCCATCTGCACTTGGCTCCCTGGGCCATGAGCTGCCTCTCCTGCTGCGAGGAGCGGGACGGGGAGTCACACTGAGCGCGAGAAACTTGCTCAGAATCAGATGAATGACCACTTTCTATTCCTCCACGCTGGCTGCAAAAATAAATCCTGTACAAGTCCCCCATTAATCAAGTATACATAAAGGCTTCCCCAAAGAGTCATCTTTGCAAAATATCCATTTCTCTAAAGCACCACCTTTTTCCCTTTCAAAAATTGTATAAAAGTTAGAAAAAGTAAATGCCAAATCAGCTTAAAAATGCCTAGAAATACAATATGAACTCACAATATAAACACTTTGCAAGTCGTTTCTCTGCCTCAAAGCTTTCAGTTAGTCTCCTTTGGTCTAGAGGACAGTCCTCCAAATTTTCTATGTATGTATTTTTCAATACTGTTTTTTTTCCCACCATAAAACTAAAAGAACATTCTGATCCAAAATGATGCTAATTGACTCTCACATTAGCCTAATCTCTGTGTTAAAAATCCACTCTGAGCTCTTGTTGGACTAGAGAAATCCCTGGCTTTCCTTCAAGAATATAATGTCTCAGCTTCTGGAAGACACTCAGACTGATTATATGTGCGCAATTAACTGCAAAGAGTGAGACCATCAGCTCTACAGTATTCGCAGCTCCTGACTGGGAGGAACAAGGGTCCTTTTGAGCTGAAGATGGCAACCCTGTGAGTGAACTCAGCACCCTCTTGCAGTCTACCTTCTTCACAAAGTCAGACCATTTATTTCTCCTATATTTTCTAAACTGCATTTAGCAAAGCAAAACACAACATTTTCACAACGCAGTACATATCATAAAAAGGAAATTACTGTGGACTTTTAATTATTCAGAGCACAAAGTGCTCTTGAACGCAGATATACAGAAAGGGCTTGTGAGCCCTTCTGTAAAATGGCAGCATTATAGAACTGGAGGGAAAAATAAATAAACAAACAAAAAACCAAAAGAACAAGAAGCCCAGGTGTTTTCATACTTACCCAGTGGGCATTAATTAATCCTCTCTATTACCTGACTGAAAGGTGCACCTGTCTCTTCTTTCCCCCTTCTACGGTTTAAAGCAGAATGACCATATGACAGGGACTACACGACTCTCCCACCATCATATGTATGGAATCCCGTTTCATTTCACACTTATTCCTATCCTGAAGTGTGAAACAGGGCCCAGGTAAAGACAGAAAAGTCTGTTCCTCTTTGAATAATAGAACTTTTGCTTCAAAGCACAACTGTGGGATTGCCCTTTTACTGCTGAATGTCAAAGTTATTTGTTCAAATCAGAGCTGATACATAAATGTCATCTTCGTAATATGATGGTAATAAACATACAGAGATAATAAATTAAGATAGATTGTCTTAGATATGATAAAGCGTCTTTCTATCAACCAGTAACAACAGCAGGCATTTGATCCAAGGTGGTATACCTAAATCACTGCTCTAAAATGTATTCAATCCAAAAGGGGATGAGACTTGTTTCAGCCTGTGGGTGCTCAATCTTCTCCCAGAAAGACAGCTGGGGCAGGAGCCTACTGCTTTCACGTAATGCACAGCAAACTGCTCTCCGAGCATGCAGAAAGCTGGGACCTGCATCCAGCCCTCACCTCAGCGTGAGGTGAAGAGCATTAAACCTACAGAGCCCCAATCCAAGAGACACGTCCTACAGCTCCAGGAGGAATCCTCCCCTCAAGTTGAGTGGTGGTTTTTAAAAGCCCTATCTGCAAGGCTGCACAGAGAACAAGACAGACTTGGCTCTCTACCCAACAGGGCATTTTCTTAGGATTACAGCCTATTCCACGGATTGCCTACAGATATTTCAGGGAGGAGTCACTTCATAGATCACACAATGACACGAGACTCCAAGTCAGAGTCCCGTGCACCCTGTCCTGATGATGAGACCTGGAACTTTGCACCACTCCGTTGGTGCCTTTTGAAGATTTGCACTGCTAATCTTCCCGTTCATGTACTTGACCCAGTGTTTTCGTTAGTAACGGCCATGTTAGAACAGCAATAACTAAAGCTGAGTAATGAAATCTGCATGTTGGTACACGCAGACATCATTAAAGTCAAACCACTTATAATATGTCATATAATTTGTGGCGTCATATTTTGTACCAGCTCTTGGCAAAGTAATTAAAGAACAATCAGGCCTTCATCACTAATTAATATTGTGATTATGCCTGTATGATATGTAAGATGTGATAACGAGTGGAGACCCTTCAGCATCGAGGATGGCTCTATTCTCTGTCACAGAAGGAAATTATTAAAGAAGCATCTGAAAGTGGGGACATCTGTGTATTTAGTAGAAAACAAAAAAGGATAATGAATGAAATGAGCTCAAAAATCATAAAGCATTAACATATCTTCCTCTTTATGCTCCATTAAGTGAATGTATGCTATGATTTTGAGCATTGATGCAAAAGTGTTTACTCCAATCTGAAATGATGAACTCTGAACACCTCTATATCCTACTAAGCTCATCTTGAATATCACAAAAGCTTTGGGTTAAAACCCCAGTGAGTATTAACTTAGCTTTACAGAAAGAACCTTAGCTGACAGTAGGGTTTTTTCAATGTTTAAACCATGTTCTTTACATCAGTCAAAACCACAGATAAAAACATTTTTAAAAACAGATAATCAAACACTCCTCCATTAGGATCACAATTTTCTTTCACTCAGGAGCTCTAAAAAATTTGTCCATTTGGATTGCATACACAGCCTGATTTGGGTAACTGAGCTATCCCAGTAACTGCATCTTTCTAACAGCCAGTAGGCTCTAAAATCCTATCATAGAATAACGTATGTGTTATGTATTTCCTAAAGTAACATTCTGTATTTTGTAGCACCTGAATTAAACCCATGGGACATTTTGGTTTTTTGAGCACATGAGATTTTTGTTTCCTTTTTTTCCTAAGAAAAATTTCTAGCACTGTTAGCTCAAGCAGACAAATTGTTAATTAACAGACTAACAGGCTAAATGACAAATGGATGTTACAGCACTATCAGAACAAGGCTTTCTAAAGTGACTGTGGGACAGAATTCTATGTATTATCCTTTAAAGTAGCAGTGAAGTCTCAATGTAGGACCTACTGCCAGTTCACTGACCTCAGAAGGCTTTCCTGGGGAGCAGTGCTGAGAACAACTATGCAGTACTTTCGGATTCAGGAATCTTCTGTTGTCAGAGTAAAACACCAAATACATAACTAAGGAAAAAAAAAGAAAAGGACCATATGGCAATTGAAGTTACCTTGAATATCTGCGAGCTCTGGCATCAATACGGATCTTTGTATCCAGTATGAAGAGAGAGATTTAATACGCCTTATTTATGACTTGCCTCCACATATGATCTGCCTCAAACTGTGATAACAGTTGCCAACCCTTAACTTTTTATGCGAATTATAACTAAGTTTTACTCGTGGCTGTTTTCTGTTTGGAACTGTGAAGAGTATGAATATGACCTAAGGGCTCAAATGCATTGCTACAATTTTTTTTTTGCAGCTTTCACACTGTTAGGATATTCAATGAACTGGAAATCAAACAGCTGTCTTTCAGAAGAAGAACTAATTAAAAGGGCCTGGATTAAAAGGGCCTTCTCTAGACTTTGTATAAAGTTAATGTACAACATGAAGCTTATGAGATATTCAGACTGCAAAAAAAAGAAGAATTTGTGTTTGTACTCAGAGAGGAACAGAAATTCCTGTGGTGGTACCCACTGTATTTCCATATGTAGGGAGTGAGTGGTTAGTAGCTGTTAATGCCAGAAGGAAGTTAAAACAATAGTAAGAGATTACTTAGCTGGCTGGTAAAAAAAGAAAACAAGAGGGAAATCATAAACACTAGGCAGCCAGGACACTGGAGTACCCAGGCTGGTAAAAGCAGCAACACTGACTACTCTTGGCCCTATTAAATACTGACTAAAAATGGGTACATGTAAATCATACTCCATATCCCAGAGGACTATAAGCTAGATTCATGGCTTACTACCACGTGCCTTCGCTGAGGGCCATACAAAAATTTGGAAATTGTTTGCAGCTGAAGGAGGACAGATTTTTTGCTTTTGCGTGATTATTTATTGCCCTCAGAACTAATGCAGATAGGATCACATTTGCATTCAAAACTTCAAAACTTTGATTATGTAGAAATTAATACCTAATGTAGTTTTTTTTAAAAAAATCCTGAATTTTTAATAATTGTAAAATGAACTAAGGTTGTGAGAAAGCAGTAGGATGGAACATGGAAACTTACTGACATATTTTTGGAGAAGATGGATGGTATCTAGTAAATGAGGCAGAAGTGCAAAGAAGTGGATGCTGGATAATGTGCAATGAATGAGAAACGAAGCTTCACAGGGAACAGATTCCATATAAAGTACTGAACAGATGTCTTAACTAATGCATGTTACCTAATCTTCGGTCTAAGCAAAGCAAGGTCTTTTTCCAAACATATTATAAATTCAGTTTAAATCAGCAAAGACAAATCTAGCAGCCTATAGTGCTGCTTCCCTGTGACACACCGAGGACAATCAGCTTGCATGGGCAACATTCATTTCAGAAATGCTTTTCGTACCTCTAATCTACTCTAAAAATTCACTTTGACTTAAAATCATTAGTGCCTTATGCAGACAAATCCTACAAGTCCTCATTTGACACTAGATTCATTCTCCTTGCAATTACATATTCATTTCCATTCAGCTTTCTGAAGAACTTTTATCTGCCAGAAAGGCAGCATCTCCATTATCTCATGGTACAAATGCTGTAACAGCCACCAAAGCAGCAGCACCTACCACTCATAAATCTGGCCTCCATATCAGTTGCTGTTAAGTTTCAAGATCTAATTTTGATCTCCAAGAGCACCTAGAATACTTCACCAGAAAACACATGAAAGCCTTAGGGGAGGAAAAAAAAAGTTTGAAAAAGTTTATCTATTCAAAACAGCACTTTGACAAGCATGACATCTGAATATACTTCTTTCTATAAGGTGATAAAAAGATCAGCTGAACTTTCTTCCTTTTCATATTAATTAGTGTTTACAAATGTAAGCACTGAAAAGGAGCACTCAGAAAAAAAATGAACTCGTAGGAAATTTTCCATCCTAAAAAGCAAAGGCACTGCTTTTATTCTGTTTATATTCCACAAAAAGAGTAAAAGCCTGAATAGGTACTGCTGAATTCCTTGCTTTAAATGAACACAGCAAATCATCTAAACACTCCAGGGTTGGCTTTTTCATTATTAAAAAGTCAGATACATAGGCAATTTAATTATGTCAGTAAAAGCAGTGTGCATTTTCATGCAGAAAGAGAATCATTTAGATCGTATATTTTTGTGAAATCACTTTCGTATTGTTTCGAAAATGTTCCTGAATGTCAAATATAAGCCCATATTACTCTACCCGAGTTGTTTTAAGCTGATTAGATGGTCAAATATTACCTACTTAAATGAGATAATGACTATGAGATTAATCTAAGGCAAGGCAATATACCGTAGATAAGAAACCAAGGGCTGTGAGATGATTGCATGTTACCAGGGCAATAAAATCAAGAGGAAAAAACTATGTACCACTAGAGGTTTGCCAATGAGAGTGAAGGATAAATTAGAGATAATTTAATGAAATATTTATTATTGACTGCAAGATAAGTTTTTTGCATTTTCCCAGATAAGGCTCTTTTTAAAGGTGTATTGATTGCACCATGTGCATTACCATACTCATGTTCACAGCAAATGAAAATGGCTTATCAAAGTTTTTCTATGATTACACAATTCCTGTATATTTATGTAGTTATGATTCAGTATTGCATGTATTTTATTTGCAGGTTTTAGTATCTTATACACAAAACAATGCCACTAAGGAATGGAAAATATACCAACACAGATTGACAACATTTACAACAGAGTTTAGTTTAGTACCAATAAAGTGCCTGGGAGGTAGTATTTTATGTGTATTTTGTGTATAATAATAGTTCCATTGACTTAGTTATTGGCATAACTGCAACTTATTTTAGCAAAGCTCATGTTCACATTGCCAAGATGCCAACAAACTGAGGTGTTCTCCACTATAGGCAGAGTCTGCCTCTGCCACACTTTCTACCTATATACTTACATGAACAAGAGTGGATTTGTTGAGGAGATGGGAAGGCTGCAGTTAAGATTCTCTTTGCTGCAGTATCTGAGCATCATACTATGTTAATATATCTATCCTCACAGGACCACTGTGCTGCTATTCAGCATTTAAATGTGACCTGAGGCACAGTAAGCCAAATACGTAACTCTTTCAGATTTGCATTCCTGCTGTGCATTTATGCATTTAGGAATAATACCATAAGGGATTTAGTAGACTCCATCATTTTTCAGCACGAAGAACAAAAAAGCCTGAAAAACAGGATTAAATATGTTTAAAACAGAGCATCTCAAAGAGGTACATGCTGAAATACGTGTTTGGAATAGGTTATGAATGAGTCAAAAGTAGGAAGTTTAGACAACAAAAATCTCTCCAAAACTTTCTGCTTCACTTCAAGCCTCACGGATCTGGATCTAGGCTGCATGTTAGGGCATTCATCCACATGGGATTAGAGCTCACGGTTCTCCTTTTAGAACAGTTTTTTTTTTTCTTTCTTTCCTTCCAACCCGGAGCGTGATGGTGCCTATCTGTTAGGTAACACACTGCAGACTAAGATACCTTGCTTTATAACCTGGACTTGACCTTGCAAACCAGCTGTTATGGCCTGAGGGAAAGAGGAGCCCTGGGACTGCTCATTTATTTATATCAGACACAAGCCAGAAGGAATCATGAGAGGTCAGAGCAGAATCCAAGGTCTCTTACTTTAGGGAAACAAGCTATGGAGGTATGTTTACTTTTACTTGCTGCTTCTGATAAGTTTTCCTGCAAAATTTACTGTTATGATCAGGAGAGGCATGGCCTGGACTGCCTGGTCTGTTCTACCATCCTAAAACCCTGAAAAATGTGCTATAAATTTATCTTCAGCCGGACTAGGGAAAAAAAAAAAAAAAACACGATCTCCCACTTTCTAGTGAAGATTTTTAACCATTAAGATTGCGATTTTGTGTGTGTGTCCACCAAGCCCTTCTGAAGTGATGTTTTGCCTGACTGAAATCATCAATGAGGAGTCCCATGCCCAGCTGCTCAGTCTGAGAGACTGCTGGAACCCCAGCTCCACTGCAGGCCCCCAGAGAGGGGCAGATACTGTGGTTGGGCAACCCGGTGAGCAGGAGTTTCTGGAATCAGTTGGATTCAGGTATCTGAAGTGTTCACAAGTCCTGCTTAGAGGATTTTGAGTTTTTTTATTATTATTATTGGTTTTTTTTTTTTTTGAGAGAGAGCTCATGTATCTTAGCATCGTTGTTCTCAGTGACTTAGCCAAGAATGCAGTGAACTCAGAGATGCAAGGAGTGTTTCTTGCATCTTGGCTGTACCTTGACCAAGACGATCACTTGGTCATCTTCCCTTTTTTATATTGAACTCTGACAATCTCAAGATTCAATCTCAGTTCCTCACAAAACACCACCTAGAGCAAGTATTTTTACTTGTAAAAAATCCCTGATTAACTACTTGAATGTCTGTCATTTTAACCTCTGACCACTACAGATGTGCTTTGATGAACAACTGTGTGATATGGATGATCCACTTTGATGTGGACCTCAGATCACAGTCCTATCTAGTTCCTTGGATTTGCAAATGTCTTCACATTCCACTTATTGACAGAATAATCAACTCACAATCAGGAGTTTGCTGCTAACACCATCAGCACCCAGGAAACTGCTATGGCTTAGTCTCTTATTCCATGGTCCCCTCAGGCCGAAAGGATGATGTATCACAACTCTCTCTTAGCTGGTGATCCTGAATTCCCCATCATGATAATAGTCCACTATTCAAAGTATCAGTACTGCCACTACCTTTCAATAGCCAAGCACTCCCGAGGAACCCCTTAGGCTGGCCATCTTAGGACCGATTAGGTTCCTGGCTTTAGGCTCTCCCAGGCAAGCTCTATCACCTCACAACTACCAGCTAAGACTGAGATGAGCCATTCCAAAACCAAAGAGCTGAGAGTTAAGTGTCAACGCATTGACCATAGAGTGCTAAGTGAGGTGACCTCACCTAATGCCCAGAACATGGCCCACACAAGGCAAAGTCCATCAACTCTTCAGGTCCAAGGCTCAACTCCATGTTAGGCAGCCCAGGCCAGCCTACCTGCCTGCACTCCCAGAGTGTCATCAACAGCGCCTTGGTGCTGGTCCATATCCATGGCTTCCTATCGTAACTCTCAAACAGCCTGGTTCTGCTCCAGAAATCTGAGCAGACCTTTCATAAGAGCAGAGAAGAGATGGGTAAGCACTCTTGGGGTCAATGCAGCAATATAAGGGATCATCATTTTCATCATTTCCAGTCAAAGACAGCTTGTCCCAGACCAGAAATCTGTCTATTAATTCCACATACTGCTATAACTGGCACGTAATGGTCTTACTTTATGAGGCCTTCTTTGAAATTACCAGTTGCAAGTTAGTCCTTTTCCCCTTGGTGCATCCACTTGTAACTCTCTAAGGAAGTCCATCTACGTCCAAATTGGATTTTCCCAGATTGTTTTCTCCCCTTTCGAGTCTTCTATGGGTCTGGTCTGGACATTCTGCAGATGGGTCCCTTTACAATTGATTTTTAATTGCTACTGGAGTTAACTTCTTCCCTGCTACACAGTGCTTATAGACCCATTACTCCACAATATGGTAATTTTACTGGAGACTGTATCAATCTATTTAGCTTCTAAAGACTGTAAGATCTATAACATCCATTGTTTTTCTCTCTCTGGATAGACCAATTATTATGTCAAAGTAGAAAATTAGATTGATTTTTCAAGAATAAATCAATGTGGGCATTCACTTGTTTTCCTGATACTTAGAGGCTGTTTAACAATTTGTTCAAGTATCTTCCAAGTTAACACAGAAAAGCAGATTGGCTGGCAATTTCCAGAGCTCCAGCCTTCCCTCCATCTGACTCCCAAATGGGAGAGAGGTTCTATACTTGGGCCTCTCTAGATTGCCTTGGCAATTTCTTAAGTACTGCAGAGTGAATTGCATCAGGTTTTGCAGACTTGAAATTATTCTATCTACGCATTCTTTTGCTGTTGGTGCCTATGTTCCCTCCTTATTAAAAGTGATTGTGCTAATCTACAGGTTACAATTAGCCTCATTTTTCATGTGTGTAGACAGAGGCAAAGAAAGCACTGAATACTACAGCCTTTCTTCTGCATTTCCTGTTCTTCCTCCCTATAGATAAAGGAACATTCCTCTTCTAATATTTTATAGATTCTTTCCTTGCCGCTCATATTTCTTAATAGCTATAATCAATTTTGTACCTTTACATTCCTGATTCTATCACTACTTCCCTAGGCTATTCCTTTATACTCCTTTCAGTTATACTTTTTTTTCTTTAATGCTTTTATTGCTTATATACAAACTATTGGTCCAACTGTAAATATTTCAGGATTTATTTATATATTGCTTTGAGCTTACCTCACAGATGAAATTACTGAGAAGAGGAGAAAAAGTATCAGCTCTCTCCCTAGACCACACTACTTCCTAACACCCCCCCGGAACCATGTGCCATGTCTAGGGGAATGCAGAATTACAAGGTAATCACTTCCTTATCTACACCGACACAGTTTAGTGTGATAGCTTTTTTTCACATTGCTCCTTTTAATAATTACCCTGCATTCCAGAGCTCTTCCTTTATTTTTTCTCCCTAAAGACCCTGCATAATTATTCCCTAAATTATTAATATCTTCTAATGTCCGTATTCTATGGTTTTCATTCTTTCCTTGTAAAGACAGATTTGTTTCTAATAGGTATCTTCTGATAAACAAAAAAAGAAGCTTTCACCCCAGCTTATACCAATATACCAGAGATTCAGCGCTAAAGCAGAATATAGCATCCTTCAGATTTTTTAAAGAAACAAAAAAGCACAGTAATACAGTAAATGTTTGTTGTAGGGACCTATGTCGTGATGTAAGTATTCTGAAGATACCTTGAAGCTGTCGCAGACATCTTTTTTTGGAGTTTCCTGCAAGCAATCTTATCTAGCTGTTCTTTATCGCCTTGGAAGAGACCATTACTCCTTTAGGATACAAAACAAAAGGCCAAAAAGAGCAAACTCATTGATATAAGTCTGAGTGACAGACTCAAAGGAGTTGTAGCCATTCTTATTTACAATGATATATACTGCCTGATTTTCCTTCCCCTGTCACAAATACCTCACAGCTCCTCGACCACAGATCACATTATGCAACTGGGTGAGTGAACATTGCAACTCACTTGCTTTTAAGTAGGTTCATCTCTGTTAGTTTTCTTCCCTTCCTTGCCTCAAGCGGTTCATTAGTAAAATCACTAAAAACCATAACAGAAAGTCATTTAATTTTGCATTGTACCTTAAGAATTAAGCTATAACTGTTAAAAAAGAAAAAAAGGAAGAAGAAGGAAGCAGGCCTCAGCTATTTGCTGTTTGCTTACTGGCAAGTTTTAGCAGACACTGCATTATTTTTAAGAAGGTATTGAAATGTATCTGCTGTTAAAGAATCATGTTCCGTAATACAAAGCCTTATAATCTACAAAAGCATCTCCAATGGTCTTTTCACAGTAAAACATTCCTATATTTTAGTATACACATGAATGTCCTTTTCACTGGGATTACAGGCCCTCTAAACTGCAGGACGAAGCCACAGCCCAAGCTTTTCAAACACAGTTTGGGCACCCTGAAGAATCCAATAATAATATACTATATTAATGACAGATATCACTCATTATTTCTGCTTCAACCTTATTTCACAAAAACACTTTCATGAAATTTAACCTTTTTACCCCGTGACAAGAAGACTCATTCATCATCTTCACTGTTGTGAAACAGAAAAAGAACGTTTTATGATCTGAAGAAGTATCTCTTTTTTAAAAATTACAGAAATATTTCTGAAAAGATTTGCTTCCAAAAGGTTCACTGAAATGAATCAGACCTGCACAGCTAACCAAATCCTTGCCAGTGAGTTCAGTAAGTATATTTATAACCCCTCCATTTAAAGAAGACAGGCCAGCTGCCTGAACTCAGACTATAAAACATCCATCTTGATCCTGCTCTTGGAGTCAGTAATAAAGCCCTGTCGTTTAACTGGCAGCCCAGGTAGGCTGTGAATCTGCAGCACACGCAGGCACCCTGAGAAAGGGCTTCCTTGTTTTATCCTTAAGAAAGCACAGGCTTGCAGACCAACGCATGCAAGTTTGCAGGCCTCAAAAGTAACAGTAAGCTCAGCCTTTATGTTCAAATTACAGCCTAAATGTTAAGAATCCCAAGACTATGTAACAGCCAGTCTCCTATAAGGCACCAATAAAGCTAACAACAAAATTCTCACTTATTAAAAATATATCTTTTTTTTTTCTTTTTTTTTTTTCTTTTTTTTTTTTTCAGGAAAATGCACCAGGAAAGACAATATGGGCATATACAGCAAAGGCACTGCATAGGCCTCTATGTTATCAATACATGTTTCATTAGCTTGCTAATAAACACATGGTCAGAATTGGTTGTAAAGATGAGCAACACCATTCACAGACCAATTTCTGAATATATCAAATTAACAAAGGCTGGAAGACAATAAGATTAACAACTTAATTAAATCACTATAGAAATTACCATCAACTTAGGAAATAAATAGATGAAAGAGTTTCATTTTTTTTTTAAACAAAAAAATTGTTTTATAGTTAACTGTCCCATATACACAAAATATAGCTAACTGTCCCATATACACAAAATAATAACCATACCTAGAAATAGCTATATATTATATAACAAAGTCTGATTTTTCAAGAGGGAAACATTTCCACTTTATCTTTAAGGAAAGACAATAGATTGACTGGCATGTTTGTAAAAGAGTTTCTCTGTTTTTCATTCTAATTTATTTTAACAAAGACCACTACAGGACACTTTGTAAATAGCCTAATATGAAATGCATAAAATATGCAAAAGTATAAAACATCAGAATAGCTTTTTGTGTGGTTGTTTCTCTAAAGAAGCATGTTTTCCAGTTAAGTGGTACATTTATAAGAGTGAGCATTTAACCATCTTAATCCATTTGCATTCTGTTGAGATAAGTTATCAGTAGTTCGGTAATTGAATTTCTTTCTAATTCATATGGAGTCTGCCTGCAGGGGACACATTAACTGGTAGGCCCAAAATTACATAAACTTTACAGCATTCTGTTAGAAATCAAATAACAAAAAGCCAAAACAAACACATACACTAGAGCTTTGAGCCAAATGAATTTTAAAGCATTTTTATGCTGTGGGAGAGGCGTGAGTTGAAAGTTTATTCTTGAGGCTAAACTTACCCAGTTTACTAAACTGAGAAACAATCTGTCTAAAATCTTTATCAGGATCAGAATTATATAGGCATGATGCTCATGGTATTTTAAATCAAGAGGTAATTACTCTGTGGATCAGCAGAATATAGCAACTTTAATGGCCCTGGAACAGCACCCTCTCCAGTGTAGTTAGCTTGGCTGATGGCCAATAACACTGAGTACTTGAACATCTTGCATAGGGATGGATACGTAAAAGGACTGTTACCTACACAGTCAAAATGCTACAAAAAATGCAAATGTTGACAATACTGCAGCCTACGGCCACTGCTCCTTAAGGGCAGTGGTCTAAAGTGGGTTAGATAGGTAACATAAATTATAGACAAACTGTCAGGCTCTCAGCTGAATGAACCAGTGCTTACATGTTTTCCACTGGTAACACTGCATCAGTTTAATGCTATTTGTGGCTGCTGCCTTCTGAGTGAAGCTGCAGGGGAATGTTAAAAGAAAGGGGAATCCAAGCCCTCCACTCACCCAGGCACCGTGAGGAGCCCACGGGCAATGCGCCGCACCGGGGGGAAGCAACGTGTTTGCCTGGGCATCCAAAAGCTGCTGCTTCCAAATTAATTGTGTGATCATCAATTACTGTCACCCCACAAGTGATTTAAACTGACTTTATTCCTCCAGTGGTGTCACTGCAACTTGCATTGACACGGGGCATTTTGCAAGATGCTATTGCTACTAAATTTGAACTCATGATTATGCACATATACAAAACACTGGTTGTTAAACATTGCTAGGAAGGTGACCACACTATATGGGCCTTTAAGAGCTTACAAAGCAGATTTGGAGCTATACTGTAATTACACAGGTAGCTCCCCTGCTTCCTGCTGGTATTTTCATGTGTTTATTTTTAAGATTTAGCAATAAAAGTCTGTGTTTAGGTTTACCTACTTAGAACTGGGAGGGACCACAGGGAAAAGACAGAAGCCGAGTTAACAAATTGTTTTACAACTTAAAGAGCCAGAGGAGAAAGGAGAAGGGTTATTTCCTGCCTTTGATATCCCCTTCAGACCCACTGAGCACCAGAAGCAGGGGGTGAAGAAACTGAGCCTTTAACACATCTTGCAGGGGAAATTTAAGTGGAGTTGATCCGTGCTTTCATAGCAATAAGCTTTACTGCTTCCAGTAGGACAAGACAGCTACGCTTGACTACATGGCATTGCATTCGGATGTCAAGGACCAGAAATGTGCTACCTCACCCGGAGGTCACACCATGACCACCTCTCCATTTCAATGTTCCTCGTTAGCAGTTGCCTTCAGAGAAATGCAGGACTCTTATCAATGCCCTGCAAACCCCTGCCCGTGGCAGCTAGAAGTCCTGCTCGTGAGGTGGGTGCTGCTGTGAGGAGGGCCCCAACCAATACCATCGAACAGAGAATTTACACAAGCAGCAAATTAAGCTAAAATAAAGCACTTGGGATATGCAAATATGCAATAGTACTGACCATAATACATTAAAGAAAAACTCTTGTGAAAGTGGGAAGTGTGTGGCCTGTGAGCTGCTTTTCTAGAATGCAAATCTCTTGTTTTCCTACTCCTATGGAAAACCAGAGCTGGAAGTTACTGAAGCCCAAGTGTCGAGGACAGCAGTGTCGTTTGTGCTCAAACCCAGACTGAAAAGAAAGGCTCCTGCATAAATGATATTAGCACAGCCTTGATAGCGTAAATAGACAGGTACGTGCTGATCTACTGACTCTACAGTGTTTTGCATTAAATGTTGCATGTTGATGGTTGAAATTCTCCAGTTCACTGTCAAACGAACTGAACAGCACTTGAAGAAATAAAAGGTGAAAGGAACCTTGAGGAATAATAAAAGTTTGACAAAAGCAACTTCAACACTCACCCTTACAACAGCAAAAATGTGAGGTAAGCAGGAGTTGGGGTAAGGGATAGAGAAGCCTATAGAGATGCCATGAATTGGTAAACAAATTAAAGCTGTTAAATGGATATTGATGAGCTGGTTTATCAGTTATTATTGTGGACTATGCACAAAGAATCATTAAGTTGCCATATCTAAGAATGGGAAAATAAAGCTTGTGGTTTTTTTATTGCCAGCGATACAAATATGGCTGTTTACGGTCGATGAATTGGACCGACTTGTTCTTTATATTTTCCTTAGCGACCAAGTCCATAACTCAGGAAGACTGATTTGCTTTAATGAAAGGATTCTGCATGACTATAAAGGACTTCAAAATCTTTTAGACTGATTGCCTGAACATGACTAATACTTATTTATTCTGAGTGGCTGTGTTTTTCATATCACTGAATTTCCATTCATTTAGATTGCTGCTAGAACTAGCATAGAGCATGTACTATAGGTTGTATTTCTAGAGATAGACTTTAAATATTTACTCCTGCACTTCTTGCCTTGCTACTTTAAGCACCTTTAAAATAAAATGATTGGAATATTATTACCATTTCTCATCTACAAAACCAGTAAAGACTGTGCAAAATAGGCAAGAGAAAAGTCTGAAAATCTTTATTTTATGGAGGATTTCAGAACATTTCTAGAAACATTAAAGGACCACGACTGACCTAAGAAGCACCATGAGTCTATGAAAAGTCCAAACTGCTATTTCACTGGAAATAATAAATTACTGTGTAACAGCATTTGCTAATGTCAAAATGGTATCAAGAAGATATAGTAGTAGTTTCCAAAACCAACACTGAAACCTGTATGGTATTATCAATACAACTGAACTGTCTCTTCTTCTTAAAATTCTCATTTAATAAATTATTTCTACTTCAGACACTGCATGCTTGAACTGTGACAGCCAAGCTTATTCTATTCACACTTAAAGTGATTTGGAAAGCTATTTTTGATATATAGATGTCAAGAAAAGGTGCTCCTCATTCAAAATTTCCTCTAAAACTTTTCTGAGCTGGTCTATCTCAAAATCAGCTTATCTTAGTGATGTAAAATGAAGGATACTTGAAAAATATGTTGAAGTTTAGCATGCAAGCCGTTCTTCAGATGAAGTGTGCTTAAGAAATTATTTATCAGTACACCAGAAACATCAGAGCAAGCTACCAGATACCAGCATAGCGTATCAGTATTTGCAACATCCAAATTCAAAGCAGAAAAGCAGTATGTGTGCGAGGAACGCCCGCGGCGCTCGCTGCGAGCCGTACCTACAGCCCCTGGCATTTTAGAAAGCTGATTTGATTACCTAGATAGACACTATTTTTTGCAGAAAATGAGGAACAAGCACCTTTCTGAAAATGTGGTCTTCACTGACCAGTCCAAACCTACAATCCCATGGTACTGATTTCAGTTTTACAGGAACAGGACTATTTTTTTTTTTTAAACTCTTACTTGACCAGCAGAACTGACTGATGTTTAACTTGAATAATTTTGAATAATATATGTTCACAGATGCTTAATAAACTGCAAAGAAACTTTGTCCTAGATAGCAAGGCCTGGAAGACTTCAATTATCGTTTGCTATCACACTAACCTGCTCAAACTGATTCACATTCAGTTATTGGACCTCGAACAGGTACACGGGCTATAGCATGGACATGTACCTACAGAACAGTCCTTTTTCTACTTATTTCACTACTATCTGATAAAAGGGTGAGGGGAAGACTCAATAAAGCAGTTTTACTAGTTTTCCGCTTATTTCACATCCAAATTCATCTTCAAGCTGTGATGTTATCTACTTAGGTGGGGGCGGTTGAGATTCTGGTTTGATTTTCTTGCCTCTTTAAGGAACAAAATACTGAACTGAGGATTCTCTATACCCTGAGACAGCTCAAATCTTCCTCTTAAGACAGGCAAACTCTTTAACTATGCTACATTCTGACATGAAAAGCTTCTTGATGATTTTCTTCCCGAAACATATTTGTGACAGAGAGTCTATATGGCCTCGACAGTTTATGAATTACTGCTCTGTTTCCATGGATACCTCTATTCTCAACATGAGCTCAAGTAGTATCATTAAACTTAAAGCTTAAATTCCCCAACAATATCACAACCAGATATTTTCATATTCCGATACCCTCTTGATTAAATTCAAATAAGCAACTTGAAATGGAAAGCAAGTTTCCAGAACGCTCAGTTAAAGCAATCACAGGTAAAAAATCTACCCTTCTCCCCACCACCCCAAAGATTTTGCTTCAACTCATTTTCTGCAGTAATCTTTATATCGAGGTTCTACTAGGAAAGGTGATTCAGTAAAACATGGCACACTTACTGTGCCTCTGTCATTTTTTTTTCCCATTTCCTACCTGCTAAATGCACTTTATATTACATGCTGTTAGCTACATAATTGCAAATACGCTGGGTTGCCGAGCTGAACATTTCCTCCACTTGGAAGAATCCTTTGCCCGTGTACAATTTTCCTCCTTGCTGCTCTCTGCTGCAGGGAAGGAGTGCGGCCAGCAGCCTTCCTGGCAGAGCAATTCCCACCTGCACCGTTTAGGGAGGCCCTCCAAAACATCTTGCAATCAGCCACGCTTATGCAAATCCCCTAGGAAGCTGCTGACCTGCTGAAATGATGGGCACGTAAAAGGACGACTGATGAAACCCAGGGCTATAGACCACGAGCAGCACGTGTATTATCCAGCAATGAATCTGCAAGGAACCCCACGAGGCACCAGTCATATTGTGTGGTGAGGATGTGCATCATGGAAGAGTCTATACATACCACTGGAAGACAGACCAAATGAATGAGTATCTATTGGGCTCTTGGCCAAATCAGTTAATCAATAAAAGCGTAAAAGTTGCATGAAAAAAGACAGTCTGCAGCTAACAAATTGTGAAGCACATTAGGGTCTGTTAAATGAAACTGATTAAAAAAATAGGTAAAAGGAACCCATGGGTTCATTTTGGGGGGGGGGGGGGTTGTGCTGCTAGGAAGTTGGATTTTCACATATGTTTCTTTACCACTGGTATATAGTGTTTTGCTTTGTTTATTTTTCCTGATTGAATAAAGAATCCTGCATATAAAATTCAATTTTGAGTACTGTCTGGGTAACTGAGTGAATTTATGTCACTGCTTGATAAGAGAAGCAGTCAGAGTTGACACTAGTAGGAAAAAGCCATTTATAAGACAACCAAAAGCCAATCACAGTCCCTGGACCTTCCAAGATTAAAACTAAAGGAGAGAAGCAGGCTCTGGAAGGAATAACCAGGCAGTGATCCTGGGGGCTGGGATCAGGTAATAAACCACGTTCTGTGTTTCTAAGTTTGCCCTAAGAACAAATGTGAGTTGTGGTCCCTACAATATTCAGGTATAATTACCAATTCAGAGAGAAAAGGTCCATGTAGAGATGTAATACATTCCAGAGGAAGTTATAGAACATTTTCAAAGGAAAACTGTATAGAAAAACTTATTCTGATTTTTAATTGGGGTTTCATTTTAGGTTTTGCTTCTCTTTGTTCCTTCTTATCGACCAGGCTTGATAAAGAGCCCCAGTCTCTGATAACACATTATCAACAATTCAAATATCCCTCTTCTCCGCTGCAACACATCAACCTTCTACTCTGATTCGAAGTCTCTTTAAACTGAAACTTTACATTGGCTCCCTTTCCCCGTGCATGAGGCAATGTCCTAAGAGCAATCTTCACACACTTACAGACGTGCACACGCTGGGTCTGATCTCCATCTAACAGAAACGGTTTAGCCGTGGATTTCGGGAGAGCCACAATGCCCTGTATTAACCACACGCAGGGTCTCACTGCACTGATAACACCAGCTCCCGTCTCCACGGGCTTGACCAAACACAACGGCTCCAGAAAGCTCCTGTCCTTCGTGCTCACCTGGCAATGGGACCCACGACGCTCTACCCAACGCTGCGACGGCCGCAATCGAGCGGCCGGGGTCCCCCTCGACTAACGGGGCTCACGCGGCGCCACAAGACGTGACGGTGCCGAAGGAAACCGTCTCCTGACTCCTAGGGGCGACTGGGAGCGGGCAGGTGTCTGGAGAAAAGCAGCAAGAGAGAACTAAGTGAAAAGGATCAAGAATGAAAAACAAGAAAGAAAGAAAAAAAAAAAAAACAAAAAGCCAACGCTGCTAACAGTATTCTTCCCCCTTCTAGTAGTAAACTGAAATCCCATTTGTCTCATCTAGTCAGCACTCCCTGGTCAACCTCCCCAGCATTTCCTGTAGCCTCTAACGCAGTTCTAAACATTGCTTTCTCTAAGCTTTTTTCCTTGCATTGCTACCTTATTACTTTTTAAGACCCTTTGTATCCCAAGCAAGAGAAGGTTCAGACAGCTGCCAAGAACCTTCTCCTTGACCCTCCTACAAGCCAGAGACCTGGAGCTGTTCAAGTGGTTTACAATTTACCAGTTGGTAACAATTTACCAGTTACAAATTCAAAGCAAGTTATTCTAAAACAACTTTGTTTTAGAATGAGGATGTGACTACATGGCACAGTGGAAGTTCTGAGACTGCTCCACTGATCAGACTGGTTATTTTCTGAGAGAAAAATCAAAAAACTTGAAAAACCAAATTATTCTAAATAAAATACTACAAGAAGCAAAGATAGATATATTTCATATGACATGCCACTGGCATGCATTTGTTTTGTTAATTAGCTCTTTAAAACTTGAAGAGTGCTTGGTATCACAAATTCTACATAATTTCACCTGAGGATGGCTATTCACCTGTTGATGTTTTTGCCCATTTCTGTGTCGTTCTGCCCATCCGCAGGGCACTGGTTGAAAGTTTTGTTCACTGAGGTTTACCCATATACAAAACCAGAGCTGCTTCTGCTACAAGGACAGGCTGCTGCCAGCGTTACTGGGGGAGGAAGCCTTACACTCAGAGCAGGGCACTGCTCTTAACCGAGTGCAAATAGCACATTATATACAATCAATCCCTTTGTGAACGAAACAGCAAAACAGTGATTCTATCACCTCCTGAAACTGAGGTAACAGGATAAACCTCACTCAACAGCCTTGCTGCTCATATGGTCATTCTGCCTCTTCCATCTTCCAGTAAGGGCTAGCACTGCAGTACAATATACAGCCACTTCCACCCTCTGGGAGAGCCTCACTGAAGTATCCCGATTTCAACAGGACCAACCTACACACAGTCCTTACAGACAGATCTTGAAGTGCCAAAACACTGAAGGAAGATGGTGGTTTTCCTTGGATCCAGTACAGATCTGTTGCACATTGTAGATTTGTGTCTTTTTGGAGTTAAAAGCAAGCAAACAAAAAAAAAATTATGTATTCCAGGATGTCATACAACATTTAATAGCTTCACATGACAACTTCTTCTTGAGGGTTTACACAAAGTAAAGCAAGTGAGGGTTATCTCAGAAATGTAAAGAAACAATGATAAATAGGAATAATGCTGCTTTGATTTTAGCAAGTCAAAAAGACTGAACTGAACTTACCATGCTTTCTTCAGCTTTGTTAAAATCATGAGATCTGTAAAAAACAATTAGGCATTAAGTGTGGACATAAATATTGCATTATAGTTTGTTTGCATTACATACATAGTTATATTCTAAAAATTATATTCAAACTGTCCTGTAATTAGGCATCTTTAGCTAGCTGATAAAATGATGACATGTGATTAAAATCCTCCCCACTAAGTTTGTCTTACAAGGCACAAGTTTGAAAGTTTGAAGGCACGAAGCTCTCTCAGCTGCTCATGTTCCAAGCCCAGATGTCTCCATTCTCCAAACTTATCATGTTTCTGCTTCAACTAAATTGAAAGTTTCTCCGCTGCTATCAGTAGCATCATTTCTCCAGGTGTTATCAGTGGGTGCAGGAAAATGTTCCATATATTCTTATCCTTTTACAATATGATGTTTCCAAGGAAACTGTAGCCAGGAGACCTACTAATAGCAAAAAGTAGAAAATAATGTAACTTCTATTTTAAAATTACTTTTCTGAGAGGAAGCGAAATTGCATTCCCACAAAGTTTTTCCTTCCTAACCCTGTTGTTCTTTAACAAAATCAAGGGATTCAAAGTTTACTACTGACGTATTATATATAACCACACTGGCGACAGATATAGAGGATGCACAGCAATGTATTGCATTATAGTGTGCTGTGTTAGCTCAAAAAAAGGACAGTGGGTAAAATTTAGGTATTTTTACGGATGGTGAGAATGCTTCAGTTGATGAAAAAACTCCTGCACAAACTCCTGCCCAACAATCAAAGCAAAAGTGGACTTTTTTAAGTGCAGTTTTTAATTATTGCTAGAAATGTTTTAAATGTCCTACAGAGTATTTCAGCACACCAGTGAAAGCCAGGCTGTAAAATAAGGCCCTGATGTAGAACTCGATCACACTGCTACGAGTTTGCGTTAGGAGAGCCTGGGACAATCAGGTAGCCCAGGATTTGCAGCAGGGTTAAATCTCCTACGATACCTAAAGGTGGCGGCAAACTAAACAACTGCAAATGCAATTACCTACGCAAACATTTACTCTACTGCTCGAGGGAAACAGGACTTCTTAGGCACACAGGGTCCGTGCACGCAGTGTTTGCAATACACTGCAAGTCTTTACATGAAGCTAGTGCATATTCTTCTGTTCTGGCAAAATGACAGAAGTCCTCGGATTTGACATTTTATTTCACATCTACACTAGTAAGCAGCTTAACAGTACATAAAATGATGAGTTTTTCAGTTAAACACTAGCAGAGAATTACCATAGACATAGCATGCAAACCAAATAAAGCTCAGACACACGTTGCAAAAATGTCTTCTTAAAACAGCCACTATGCCAGTAAATGACCACCTCAGTAAGAAAAGAAAAAAAAGACTGACAACCACAAAAGAAAGGTAATGCAAATCTTATAGTTGAATCTTAAAAACTGACCAGACAAACTTTTGAATATATTATAGGGGCTAGAGGGACTAAATGAACTTTGGCAGAACAAAGATGATGATTTCCTGGCAGCTTATTTACTTGATTTGTCTGATTGCCAGATACATGAACATTTAGTTACAACTGCGATATTTTAGTTGCAAAATATTTGTGCATTTGCTGCTTGAAACATCCACCTAAAGCTGACAACAAAATCAACAGGATTCATCTTTCAATTTCAGTCATAAACACGAAAGCAGAGCCTCGGAGCTAGCGAGAGGAGCCTGTAAGTACCTACCATTTAGTAAGAAGACACATGAGGTTGTGCCATCTAAGGAGACATTAATGAATGAGAAGACGCTACATTTTAGATGATGCCTTACTAAATGATGCTACAAAAGCAGCCGAGACGCACGTTGGTTTTGACTCAAAGACCATTCTCAATGGGCTACCTCTGACCACCTCGGCTCTGGCCTCTTGGAGGTAACTAATGTTGGTGATCCTGATGCTCCCAAGAACATGCAACAAAAGGAGCGCAACAGAAGTTTTAAGAAAATGCTGCCGTGTTACATTTTTCCACTTAAACATTTTTCCACTGCGTAAACAAAATCTGTCTAGTCGAACAGGATACCCAGAGGATCGTAAGTGTACGTAAGGGAGAGGGTTAAATGTCAGCAGCCCAGACTCAGACCCAGGCAGTGCTGAGGCACAAGGGCTCTCCATGGTGAGCATGGGTGGGTTGGAGGGTTTCTTAGAAGCGTGTGGCCTTTCCATGCTCCTTGTTCTCAGCCTATGGGACACTATAAATATCCTTCTCTAATCCATACATTACTTTATTTCCTCTGCCGTATTCCTGGCTTTCTCTCTCCTCCTTTCAGAGCTTGATGCCAACACCAACCGGTGTCTCAGCATGCCTCTCAGGATTTCTTTGACCATCTGTGAGACGAATGTACCAGTGACTCACACAATGAGGCAGCAATATCACATTAATGCATTATTTAAACACCTTGACACTTCATTTCTCGCTCAAAAGGGGACAAAAGTTTACAATCCATTACCCATACTGACCCTTATCATTTTTCCTGAGTTATTACATTTAATTTAGAGCCCAGTAGACTTCCTAAGTAATTCCTACCACTTCTTACAATGCAGCTTATCATGAAAATCCATGTATCACCTTTTGTTGTTCGTTCTCCTGCCTTCATGCCCTCCCTGAAATCTTTCATGCTCTCTAATCCTAAAGCTATCACCCACCTGTTAACAGCGCTGTAACCACTCAGTTAATACACTTTCCAGATATTTAAAAAAAGTCCTAAAATGAACAAGTAGATTCTTGGAATCTTCCACTTAGTTGAAATCTTACCAAGGGAGTACGGAGCACATCCCTAACCTCTTCAAAGCCAGCAATCTCTGACAAGGAGGCTGTCTGCAATGAGCTTAACTTACTGCAGCCCCATGCCACTAAGGACAAAAGGCAACTTTTTCTTTGCCTGACATCCGCTCAGGTCTCTCTGCTGCTTCCTGCAACAGCAGGATGCTGTTAACTGATGTCCAAGTCACAGGGCTTCCTTCACTTGTTTTCTGAAGGGAACTCATGCATTTCGTTACCCCTGCTTAAGCTTAAGATACTGTATTTATCACTACTAAACTAACATTATCATTTTTTTCCTTGGAGAATTTGGCAAGAATATTTCCGGTTCAAGCCCTGCCCTCCAATATGTCTACATCCTTTACAAGCATGTTCTGTATTCCATTATTCACTTCTTCCCTATGCTCCCAGAAACGACCCCCTGACAATGCTCCTTCTGCTTTGACAGCAAACCACTGACAAGCACCCTTTGAGTACAGCTAATCAATGAGTTTTGCATATACCTTCTAATAGCTTCATTTAGAACATGTTTCCTCTGCTTATTTATGAAAATGTCACGAGAGAGACATGTCTCATCCTACATCCCAGATGTATGACTTCTATTGCTTTGTAACTCACAGCAAGGCCTGTTAATCTGTCAAAAGGAAATTAGCCTGTTGTTGACAAAGCCATGTTGCCTGTGACAGATTTCTTTGTTACCTTCCAGATGCTTACAAATAGTTTAATTATTCAAGACCTTGAGGTTGAGCTATTTGGTCTCATGTTTCTCATCTTTGCTCCCCTTTCCTTCCATAGATTTTCTCCTCCCAGTATCGCAATACTTTGGCCTTCCTATTGCATGTAGTTTGCCATCCCTCATAGTTTAAAAGCAGCCACTATCCTAAAAACTGAAAGATACTTTTGAAATCATGCACAATTTTATATTTTCATTGAATCTACCTGTATGAACTCATAATTATTTCTGAGGTTCATGAAATAAAATACAAAGTAATGCCGCTCTTTGAAAAAAAAATGTTTCCCCACCTCTTACTGACTTGGATCTGCCTACTGCCCTAATGCATACATAATAAAATAGGTATTCAGAGACACTAAGATACATAATGATGGATTTTCTTACCTTTAGGACAATTTAGGGTCAGGTAAGACAGCTGAGTTTTTTCCTGTAGAGATGAAAAATCCTATTGCAGAAGATCCTCCACTTCCTCTGCCAGGGTAAGGAATGGAGTAAAAAAGAAGTTAATGCGTGGAGCACAGACTGAAAGGCAGAAGAACTGCCCAAACACAGACTAGTTGAACCTCACCCCACCTGCTGAGATGTCACTTCTTGGCCGGACAGAGCTCAGGGTGCTTCCCACCCTCCTGCTTCCCAGGGCTGAGCAAGACCACCTTCAATCCTTGGTTTCTCACTAACAGAAATCCCACATGCATAGACCAGAAGCTACTCCCAGCAGACTGGCTGCTTGGTAGAGCAGAGCCATGTGATTTACACCATGGCTTAATCTTCCACCAGAGCCTATAGCTACAGTCTTGGAGTAAGGCTATGCACCCTATGTTGCATTACTGAGCTTTAGAAAGATCTGTTAAAAGTCTGTTAAGACTAGAAATTCATGAACAGTGATCACTAACAAAACCGTTACTGCTCTGCAGTATCAGAAATTCTTTTAAAAGTACTTTCTACAAATGGAAAATTCAAAGCACGAGCTTAGCATTTAGGTTTAACTTTCAGTAAATACATAATTTGAAAGAGTGTTCATAATTACCACTGAGACCTAACAGTATGGAAATGATTATGCAAAAATGACAATGCTTTTTTTGAAACATTTATGATATCTCTGAACGCATTCATTATATGCAGCTATTCACTACCTAGGTTACTTGCTTTTTACTGCTCATTCTTGATACTTGATGTTTGCCGTTCAAGGCCTGTGAGTGGCCCTGTAAGCCACTGCTTTTCATCCTTGACTGAATCTTTTAAACAGACTCTGTTAAACATGTAAACAAATGTGCCAGAATCTTCTAGATTATCAGCAAATGACCAAAAAAAAAATAGCTCACACATGAATTTAGACTATAACTTACTGCTGCTGCTGATGCAATTCACAAACAGACTGTCAGAATGTAGCTTATCTGTGCTAACAATGGAAACCTGGAAGACAAAGAAAGCTCCATGTTTACCAGTAAAAATAATAATAAAAAAGGTACATATGTTTTTATATATATCCACATATATAGATATAAAAGCACCAGAACCTGGCTAGTTCCAGTGGCACACTCACCCCTCTCGAATATGCGAGATGATGTAGCCTATATTTTGACACTACACTTCAGCAGTTTTGGAATATAATTTTGGATTTCAGAGAACTACATTCAAAAGAACAAAGGATAAGTAATCAGATAAACAAATACAGTCCATGCTTCTTACACATTAGACTGTACAGTAATCTCTATTAAAACCAAGTGTGTAATCAACAGCAAAACTTAACCAACTAGATTGTGCAATTCCTTGTACAAGACCTTGGGTATTTCCTTTTTTACCGGGACTTTGCAGAGCTATGGATGACACCTTTCCATTTTCATTCACGTATCTAAAACATTTTCCATATCTAAAAGCATGAATTTTAAGAAAGTTTTTCTAATAAAATCTGAAAGGAAAAAAACCTACTGAGTTTTCCACACAACAGTAACACCCATCTTCCTTTGTATTTTCTGTAGGTATTATATAAATTTGGAGCCTATAGTTCTTTATTTCCATCTGTAAATAGTGGTAAGTAATTCCAATATTTCAGCATGCACATTCTGGGCCAGATTTTCAGCACCAGTGAAGTTAGAATGATTTATTCCTGCTAAGATTCTTGTTTTAGATATTATGTATATAACACCAAATCAAAAGCACATAATTTGGTTTCTAGAGGGTGTAGACTGAAGGCAACATACCGTCAGAAGTTATTTAAAAAAGGCTGAGCGCAACAAATTTTCAGCACAAAAGAGAAAGAAGGCTTGAAAGAAAAAAAGTTATTAATACTGCAAGATCTGCACAGTATTGCAGTCTTTGGAAGGTACCTCTATGACCTGTTAAATCTTTTTATGTAAGAAAAAGGGAGCAAAGTGTACTTGTTAACCTGATAGCTAAGCATATTACTGTGAAGTGTGAAGGAACAGTAAATGAAAGTTGCCTGAATTATTCTTTTAGATCCTCCTGAGGAACAAACAAGAGGTAATACAGAGTATGGTAAAGATGGTTTACAGCAGCATATTGCAGTTACAGATCATGCCACTGTCATTTAAAATGAAAGACTTAAAAGTCTATATTTTAAAACGCCACACTGCTTGTAATGCCACATTTGCTTCTACAAACAGTGTGGATATTTTTCACTCTTTCATAATACAGAGCTCTAGCCTCACACAGGTTAATTACAGCTTTTCAGGGCAGATAGAAGACACTTCTTTTCAAATATTACAGTAATCTTTTCTTCCTTGCCATATAGCTTTATCCATCAGCTCCAAAGTTGCTTTATTTTCTAAAGGAACTCATTCAGCTCACATTGAAGCCAGAAGTCAAACTAGCAATGCGAGCTAGCTTGGGCTCTTCACAACTTCCTGACCCTTGGTAGCATCCAAGTTGATGACAGCTTTCAAGGGCTGAGACCTCCTAGCAGTGATTTCATTTCTCCCTCCTTTAAAAGCAGGGGGCAGGTAAAATGTAGTTTGTCACACACCTTTATAAAGCATGAGGATTAGGGCTGGCAGCCCCCTGCTCGAGCACATTTCTACCTGTAGGAATAACGTCTGACTTGACTTTCCGGAGACAGCCTGATGCCACAGAATGAACTTCAGCAGGCACCAAGAACGAATCTAACCTTGTCAATCTCCATCTTTCAACATAAAAATAAAAATAACTACATTCTTCTAGAGGCTTGCCTCTGAAAACATGCATAGAAATGTGCTCAGAAACGACTATAATGCAAGTAGACTGGAAAGCCACATAAAGCATATTAAAACACTTCTCCATGTATGAAACCACAAACTTTGGAGCAGGGTGCATCCTAGTAAAGAGTGAAGTCAGTACAGTCTGAACCAGACGTCTAGCCTGAACCAGGCTGCATGCAGGCTGAGCATCTCTGAGATTTTGAGGTCACTAACCTGTCCTAAATATGCTCCTTTGGCTTCCTGAAGCTGCTGGAGCGCGGCTGATGGAGCCGCGGTTTTGCTGATGCTGTATCCTTGAGGTGCAGTATGGAAAGCAGGGCACCAGCCAGAGCCTGCGGAGCAGAAGGGCTGCTTTATTTCTCTAATTAGTCACAAGATTAATTACAAGATTAATTAGATTTCACTAGACAGCAGAATTATCAGATAAAATTATTTAATTCTTATCAAGTTATGTTAAGGTAATCTGGAATTTGTTTTGACTAAACAAGAAGTGCAGAGCTGTGAGAGTGGGATGAGTGCTTAAAGACATAGGCAGGATCTATGAAAACTTATTTCTAATCTAAGTTAAAGTCATACCTGCAAGCCCATGAATAGTCTCATCTTATGCAATGTCCTAATATGCAAACAGGGCAGTCTTAAATGCAAGAGAACTGTACAGGTCACTTTGTTGCAAGAACAGAAAAGTACCCATGAATTTGCTTTAAAATACACCCTAATCTACGGCTGGATTTATTTAGGGGTTTCCTTTAATTTCAGTGTCTAAAAAATCCCAAACCCATCATGGAAAAAAAAAATAACAACAGTTAAATAAACAGCGCAACAAAATGCTATTTCTAGAGTTGCAAAGCTGAGGGATTGCAGTAGGATTGCAGGTTCCTTTGGTCTAGTGAGGGCAGCCTTGGAGGAGGGTGGCTGCAAGAACCTTAAAATGCACAGGAGCAACTCGGAGCATGAGGAGGCAACGGCTTCACTATCTGGTGAATGGATTGAGTGATTTGTGAAAGAAAAATAATACTGTAGGTACCACAGGCAGTCTATTGTTAACTGTATAAAGCAGCACCCAAACTAATAAACTTAACTGAAATGAGCTGAAAAAGATCAGAAGACATAATCATAGTCAAGTAATAACTTAAAATATGCAAGACCCTGAAGGATCCAAAGCCCACGAGGGTTTACAAAAGTGGTGTCTTATTCAAATGCTATGGCAATCTACAGAATGTTGTATTTATCTCAATGAGCAGGCTAGAATATCTGCCTTTCCATTCTATATCAAGCCACAGGACAGGGAAGGAACAAATATCTAGAACCTCATAACAGATAATGAAATAACTCACAGATCACAAAATCAAATACAAGATCTAAAAAAAAAAATCTTTGAGAGTAAGTCAAAATACACTGAACAACAACCAAGACCGATGAAATGATCCTCAGTTTTAATTCCAACAGCTTCTGAAGAGTGAGAAAGCAAAGCTAAAATTCCCTTTTTGTACCAGAGTTGACAAAACGGCTATAGAATCATTTCCTCATTGCCATTAATATGCTGCAGTCAGGGCATGCTGTGTAAGGGAAGTGCAGAAAGCCTTATGGCACAATTATTGAAAGATAATAATTCCGTTTTCATTCAGCAGAATACCCATTCACAGAAATGCCATTTCCACTAAAAAGAGAGGGAGAGTTGCTTCAAGAGCTGAGGGACATTTCTTCAAACATGACAATTACCATAATATAATTTACTAATTTTCTTCACTCAAAACATGGGCTGAATAGCTGTTGTATAAATAAAATGTGCAATTATAAAATAGTTAAAATACTATTTCATACCTAGACCTATCAACATGAAATAATATGATTCTCCTGCTGCCTCTGCAAACAGAGAAAGAAAACTTCTTTTTCCTCAAGATTAAAAGGTCCCTGGAAGCAATGAAACAGCTTGGCAGTAGAAGAGTAAAGAGGAGATACCACTAGCATATTTATTCAGACACTAAGATGCAGAAACACGCAGACTGCACACTAAGAGGCAGCAGTGCAACTTAAGTCTGGTTGTATATGCAAGTCTTCCAATTAAGCAATAACATTCATCACGTTCAGCAATCAAGTAGCTGAATCACACGTTCTGGACACGAATTGTGACTGCCAGGCAGTAACGTGAGTTACCGGCCAGGCAGCCTCATTCAGAGAGCCAACTCACTGTGTTCATATGCTAAGAGCTCAAGGGGTCCTTCAAATTCCACACAGCTCAGAGTACTGCTATTTTCATACTACACTATCTGTCATGACCATGGAAAAGACTTTTTTTTAACGGTTTTGTAAGGATAAAATACACGGGCACTGCAAAATGTACTACATCTAATCAAGATTTTCAGTTTTCACGTATAAATCATTTCTGTGTGTCATCAACCAAAAAAGCACACAAAACAAAATTCCTTACGCTGGAATGGGCAGTCCGTTTAAATCAGCATGAAGGATTTTGAGCAATTACAGTTTATAACCATTAATCTGGTGAGTGTGAAAAAACACCACCTCAATCAATATTTAAAAAAAAATCAGGTCTTTTCAAGTCAGGTATTTTCTTCTGCTCAAGCTCTAAAAGAAAGGAGAAAAGGAACAAACCGGTTTGGGCAAAACTTGAATGTACTGCAACTTTCTCCACTTTGGAGACTCGACTTTCCCTGGAACCTCTCCTGCAATTCTCAAGGAACTGGGTTTTTCAGCAGGTTTCTCACTGGGCCAGGATAAGAACTGCAGAAACGTCAGACTTCCAAATCAAAGCCAAAACCAAAGAGTTGTTACTCTAACTCTCATGGAATTTATTTTTTATATACACAACAGAATCAAGTATCAGACCTTAGTTTTAAGAAGGCAGTATCTATGTGACAGATTGTGATCAGTCTATGAAGCATCACATATTTTTTAATAGTTACATGAAGACACAACAACAGACTTTGCCTATGTGAGAGCATAAAGATTTGGAATTAAAACAACTCTTCATGTCAATTAGATTGCTCTTCTGTCTAATCCTGACTACAGGCCCTTTAAGCAGAAAAATTATGAAAGCAGCAAGTTGGGCTCCCTGAACTACTGAATCCTAGTCAATGCACTATCCCCATTAAACCTCAAAGGTTTATCCCTGATACCGCTTCAGAAGCAGCGTTTGGAGAGTTTTCTGATGCAACCCAGTGGGTTAAAATTATATTCTTCAATGCCGATATGATTTAGGGAGTTTATCAGAGACTTATCTAAGCAATCTGAAATGCAGAGCATGACAAGAAATAATCCATGGAGCGCAATCACAGAATAAAACCTCAGTCATCGGTACCAGTGAGTTCCTGCCAGTCACGCTCGCGTACGATCCCCGCAGCAGCGGGACTATTTGCTCAGATTCTCCTATTTATTTGCCTGTCATGCTTGTTTTGATTGTCACCTGACAAGCGGCTCAGAATGACTGGCACGAGCAGATCCTGCGGCGAGGTGACGACTGCCTCTGTTACCATCTCGTGCTCAAACCAAGATCTTGTTTCTTGCTGCTTGGAGAAAAGACAGAGAGGCCATAACACGCCTAGCCCACAACTCCCCGGAGGGCTTTGACAGCAAGGCAGCAATATCAAAACACTGCCCGCAGCAGAAGCAGAGGAGGTCTCGCTCTTTACACTTATAGTTTATAGAATGACAGAAAAATTAAACAGTACTATAAAACAGGTAATAATAAAGCTGATAGTTTAAATAGGCAGTGTTCCCCCCCACCTTCCCATTTAGCTTTCAGTAGTGGCATTCGCTTTCCTAAAACACAAGCAGTTCTGAGATGTATAAAGCAAGACCTATTTAGGGGAGGCCAGCGAGAACATACCTGGGTGAGCACTCAAATTCACCTGGCTCCTCGCATAAAATAGGTCTGATCCTTTTTCCATTAAAGGAAGGTCTCCCAAATATATCTAATTTACCTCAATTACTGGCTTTTGCTCTGAAGTATGAAAGTCTTTATTTTCTCATATATTCATGGCATGTTTTTTCTATACAAACATACAACATGTTTGAAACCAACCTGCCACTGGACTTAATGTTTTCAAACTTTACTGATTAAAAGCAGATTATTCATTGCATAATTTAAGCTTTATTATATCCCCAGTTATATTTTATATTTTTTTTTGCATTATGCAAAAAATGTACATGAGAAAGCTTCTAATTAATCAGTTCCATTTCAGACTTCTGCTTACAAAGGAATCAAATGCAAATATAATACTTTTTAAATGCTGTCACAAAAAAAGATTTATCCAGTCTCAATCCTGAATGTTTTCTTACAGCATCAGCATAACTACAAGTCTTGTGTGGTCCATACCAAAATGAAAAGGCATGTTTCAAAAGGTATTAGCTAAGTTTTAGAATAAGATCCTATTCTCACTTGAAATGAAACACTTGGGCAAAGTGCATACTGTAAATTCGTGAGGAGAGAAATTAAGTCCTCAGTGAGAAGACAGACCTCTGTCAACTTGATTTACTGGATTCTGGATGTTTTACAGCATTACAAGACTGTTTCAGCAAGGGAACAACCCTAAAAAGCATATTCTTGCTTTACCTTCCCTTCTCTCAGCTCCCTATACCCCACCTTAAGGTAAGGCTTTCTCAAAAAATGTCAATATCTGAATGTTATTTATTTACAGTTACAAACTCAGCTTTTCTGAATCTGCACTTTCTCTGGCCAGCTTTATCTCTGCATCATGTTAAGCAGCAGCTGAAAAAGACAGCGGGCAAACCCTGAATAACAGTAAACAGGAATTACTATGTTCCTAGTAAAGAGATAAAACATACTCACAGCACTAAAACACTGCTTAAATATGAGTCAAAGCTATGAATTGAGGATGGTACCACACATACAAAAGAAAAATTAAACAATGTGTGTACTTTATTGATACTCATGCATTGATTGGTATATTGATAACCTGAACAGATCCCACACACACTCTCCTTTCTGTGATTATGATCTTTATTAATTCCTTTGCTGCAGCTATATATATTTACGCAACAACTCAGTCTACTACAGGAGACTGATTTAAACAGGAGAAAAAGAGAAATAACATGAAAAGATACAGGTACTTCATAGAAGTTAATATAAAATTCAGGTATGCTCCTTGCTACAGAAGCACGAATCTCCACTATAACGGCTCGGCACAGCAACGGTCCCTTCAATAAGCAGGAGATGCACTGTAACAATTACACCAGAAGGCACGTTTGAGCCCTTTCTATAGTTTATGAGTGCCATCCTTTAAGATCAAATAACAGTTACTGACTCCGAGTGGATTAAGGTTTAAGCTGTTTTCAATATGAATGATAAAAGGCTCTTTCTTCTTACTACAGCAAAATGTTAAAATGCTGGTAAAAGCGTAAATTGCATTAAAATGGAACATTCTGTGAATAGCCTAACAGCATCACAGTAAGACAGAAAAATAACGCATTGAGTTTCTCATTCGCTTATAAAATCTATATACTATAGACCCCTCAGGCAGCATTAGATGTCATTTACACTATAAAAAGGATTGACTTTCAGATACAATATTAATCAGCATGAGTTTTGTGACCTGTTAACTACTGATCACAGTTACTGAAGGGCTTTTTGGTCCGGAAATCAATAAACTGCAGCACTTTCTCTCTGCGATCTCACCAGAGATTGGAAGACATAGCAGGGCTCTGTCTAATTAGAATTCAGGTCACTGTAAAAAGTGACACTCCAAAGAGATGTTCAAGATTTCAAAAAGAAAAACTTGAAATTTAAATTTCACTCCCAAAAGGAAAAAAAGGAAAAAAAATGGAAACGAAAAAGAAAAAAACACTCCATAATTGACACCCCAGAAATTATAAACTGGGTACCAGATTTTCTAGAGTCTCTGTTTTAGAGCCAGATTCAAGCAGCTTCAAAGCCTGAGATCACATTTTCTAACATCTCTGGCCCTAGGACCAGCTCAAAGGAAGCTTTTGCACTCTGCTGTCTGAGTATGAAACCAGTAACTCAGGCTGTGGGCTCATGCACTTAATTCTGAGTGATCTCACTCATTTTTGTTCACTGACTCACATGTATTGTCCTGTCACTTCAGAGACTTAAAATTATTTATTATCCTCAAACTGTGGATTAGAAAATCTACTCATTCACCCAAAAGGAGTAAAATTCACAGCATTTTAAGCAAGAATGAGACCCACTCTCCTCGTTTTGGGTATCTTTCACACATTATGCTCCACATTGGCTCTTGGCAGGCTGAGATATGTCTGTGCTGCTGGAGATGCTGTCTTTGCTGTCTTTTAGATAATGAGACATAAAGCCAAAATCGTCACCTACGTCACTGAAATATCTCATAGCACTTCTTTATATGCTATTTCAGGACATAACAAGATAAAATAGGAATTGTACCAGGCAGAAAGAGAAAGCAAAATAAATCCCCCCAACAGTAAATTTAGTCTTCCAAGTCTGCAATAGTGGAAAACACGTCTCATGTAATCACTAACTCAAACACAACAAACATAAGGTCTGAAATAAAGAGAAGGAGTTTTGATTTTCAGAAGCTCTCACAAAAAGAAAAAGCTGCAAAAAGAATTTAACAACTTTTAATCGGATGGAAATTCATTTCTAAAGGGAAAACCATCTCACACTTCAGTCGAATGTATCCCTAAAAGTTGCATATGATTTAAGAGCTGCCTGAAGACCCAGTGCCATAAGGACTTGGAGTAGGTCTAACAAAGTGAGCTGTTGAAGTAATCTTTAAGATAAAAAAGCCTTTTTTTTTTCTCCAAATGCAACTGATAACAAATGAGAGAGATGCCAACCGAAAGGCACCACCAATCAAGGAAGATGGGCAGAGATGCCTGCACACCACCACCATCCCTCACAACAGATCTGGCTCTGCTTTCGGAGCTGTACTGATATGTGACAACTTTCCCTATGACTGCCAGGAAGTTGTCAGCAGCCCATAAAACCTGGAATTAAGCGCTCCAGCTGCATACTCTCAGCGCTACACAGTCTCCAGCTACAGCATTTGCCCACTGTGACTGTACTTGGTACAGGAATCCTCTGCAAGGAGAAAATCTCTCTTTTCTCAAAAGAGGTCCTAGCAAGGGACAATATTGGACTGCGGTTCCACATAGCAAAAGGCCACCTTGCATTAATAACTTTGAATCCAAACAAAATACAGCATTAAGAACAGCAGCATTTCTACTAGAGGAAAGTATCCTGCATATCACGGATATTTAGAAAACTGGGCTGCTTCTGCTTTAAACACCTGCCATGTTCCAGCTCTATAGTATTCTACATTTGCTAGTACCCACAGATTATGGTGATGTATTAATCTTGGCTCTCCTGTTTATTCAGATTGCCTTCTAACAGAAGCAATCCTCTTCAGTCAAAAGTATACCAAGTACTTGATCCTGTGACAGCACAAAGTCTTAACAACAGTTAATCACACAAACAAGTCAAGCATTGCCTGCTTGAATTAATTCTAAATGATGAGCATGAATATTTCTAAATATCCTTTGAGATGCGCTGAGAGTCTGTAGGTTTCTCTGAACATAGTGACATTGCTAGAAATGTCTTCTTGACAAGACAGGAGGGTGACACAATCGTGTAACTAGTTATTGCAGTGACTACCACCATAACTTTCCTACAGGGCTACATCAAGGTACAATAGCTGAAGCACCTGACACATGATCTGTACCTGGCTTCCTGCTACATTTATGAGAACAAATCCATAGAAACACAGAATGCTTAAGGTTGGCAGGGACCTCTAGAGCTCATCTAGTCCAACCCCCTGCACACGCAGGGTCACCTAGAGCACGTGGCACAGGACTGCGTCCAAGCGGGTTTGAAGATCTCCAGAGAAGGAGACTCCACAACCTCTCTGGGCAGCCTGTTCCAGGGCTCTGGCACCCTCACTGGTAAGAAATTTTTCCTTAAGTTCCTGTGGAAATTTTGATGGAAATTTTGCCTGCGATGAACTGTGCAACCTAAGAGATTGAAGTATGAAGTATTTAACTACAAGATGTGAACTTTCGTTGAACGCAGACAAGAGGCACATCGCAGCATCCTCTCTGTTTTCCTGGATACCTACACATGAAAAGGTGTGCTCCTCGCCAGGAGTGGAGAGAGCAGAACAGATCAGCTTCTTCAGAAAGAGACCTACATGCAAATTCCTAGCTGTAAGTGAGGAAGCAGAACATTTTCCCCAACCGAGTGAAAAAAGATTGTTATTCCTAACAATTAGTGTTTTCTGTGGAAAAGCAAGGCCCCTTCTTGTCTGTGAAGATTAAATGCAGTTTTCTCAGTTGGGAGAACTGCGGAGTCACCTGGCATAAAAGTAATATCACATAAAATCATGTATGACAGCAGGCCCTAACCTACACAATAGAGTTCCTGACTGTTTTTATGACTACCATATGGTAAAAGCAATTAAAAATAAGGTTAAGCATAACACTGACAACCTCACCTATGTGGAAAATTGGGGCACATACCTAGTCTATAAATGTCTTCAGAAAGGCTTCTAAAAGTCTATCCTCCTGGATCTACTGAGGGGAAATAAAAACATAGATACACACAGACAGATATAGCTACAGGCTTCATATACTTGCTCTGGATTTCCAGTTATTTCTCAGAGCCCATATTCTCATATCACCACAGACTATATTTTTACATCCATACCAGGGCAGTTCCTCAGCAGGTATTACAGCTTATTACAACTCATTTGACACCACGCGTGCTACTACATAATGCACACAGTCTCAGCATGTACTATGCATTCAGTGTGCTTTGGATACACTAGAATTCAAACAGATAAAAAATGTATTTCATACATATTATACGTATTAGGGAAAAACATATTATGTTCTATAGATGTTCTGCATAGGATTGTGGCATGTAGACAGCCATCTGCAGTAGTGTGTTGCTTATTTGAGTATTTGCAGCTAGTGAATCTGTATCCATTTGAGAGCACACCCATTAATCTGGCGATTTATCTGGCCATTTTTACAGAGAAGAATCCCCAGTCACAGGAAAGGCTTGGAACACCTGGCTGACACGAGTGGTGGACCCATTAGCAGATCTTGCTAGTGGAACGATTCCGGGCGGCGACGCTTCGCGCTCTGCACGGATGCGCTGGCCCCGTCTCTGGCACCGCGACGTCTCCTCCAGGCAGGGCGCTCACTGCCCACCAGCTGCTGCCTGCGAAGCTGGAGAACCCCCGGGGCCGCTGATGCTTGCTAAGAGACTCAGCTAGTTCAGCCCTCAGATGCAAACACACTGAGGGGCTGCCAAATGAGATGAAACTGAAAATAAAGTTATCATCGGAGTGACAAAGGAAGACTTTAAAAATATTTCAGAAGTCACTGAAATTGCTGCATTGGGCTAATACCTCTCCATTGTTACGCTAACACATGCTCTATCCATAGCAGAACAGAAAATAGGAAGGTCAAAGCAAAGCTATTATATGCCGTTCCCTAAGGACAAGACTCATCCTTCTACGTGCATTGATCTTCATCCTTTAGAAGCCCCAAAGTCATTAGTACATTAGTAAGAAAGTAACATTCAGATGCTACCAAAGGGAGATGCGGGAAAAAGAACACATTTCTGCTGCTTGTTCCACAGCCAAGCTCAATGAAAATCCCTCTCGCATTTGACAGTACTTGGGGAGTCACTTTTAATGTGAGAACATGCAGCAAATGACAGATGGCGAGGTAGAAGAGCGAGTTGTCGTGAGAGACAGTGTCTGAGTAAGGCCAGATTCTGTAACTCCATGTGTGTGAGGAACAGCCAGCTTGAGCAGTCAGCTTTGAGGAACGAGTCTGTGTTTTGCCTGGTGAGAGGGTCTAATTACTATTTTCTCCCCCTTTTTTGGTAGGTATCTCAGCCAAATCAAAGATCCAAAGCACCATATGGGATGAGCAGGAATATTCTATGACTAGATGATCCATTATGACTACAATTCCGATACAAAATAGTCTGGTCCTTTCAGTGATAGGAAAATACTTACAAGTCTCATTGATGCTAAATCAATTTAGCACAATTGATCACATGGATCTGATTACTCATCACGTGTTTTAGGAATCCATGCCCAGTTCTTGATTTCTTATTAACAGCAAAAAACCTCAGACAACAGCAAAAGATTATAACTGCAAAAAGGTACATCATGTTCACAACCCAGTAGAGTTAACCCTTTAAATCTTCTAGATGTAAAAAGGTCAGTGTTTTCATCCTGAATATGAATAGCAAGTGATTCTGATGTCATAAACACCCTTTTGATAAATATGCAGGACTATATCCCTCTGCTTTACTGCGAACCCTCATTCTACTCAGGTGGCCATTGTTTTACAAAAAAAAAAAAAAAAGCCATTTTTCCCAGTTGTGATGACACCTCTACCTACTTTGGCAGAGTGGGAGAGTCCTCTCCCCCGACAGACAGATACCAACCCTTCTGGAAGGGCATTCATGATGGAGTCACAGAAATATGTAACTACCATCTTCACAAGCCTTCTTTCTGTGTATATGCATTCTGTGATTAAATGCTGGGTGCCAGAACAGCCTCACTGGTGCATATCAGAGGTCTTGCCATTTTTATCTACCCTTGCTATTTTTTCTTACCTGAATCCAGTGCTAAAGCAATGTCAGAGAAGTCCCACACATCCTGTTTTCGCATTATTCAAATAGATTGTGTTTCTTTCACGCTTATGTTGATTGTTCCTTATGATTATTCTTAATTACTATTATTAACAGTCCAGCAAACTGCTTTAATTTGCTCATATTTATTATTATTCCTAAGTCAGAGTCCTTTAAGGCATGCCTTCCAAAGTGTCTATGGCCAGCAAGGCAGCATGAGAGTGTAATACCTGCATTCCATTAGATGATGTTCAGGAAATATCAGGATATAGCCCCATGCTGGATCTTACAGAACTGCTGGGTTTAACATGGAGATGTAATCTGTACAGGTCAGAAGTCTCTGTTTAAAGCAAAATATCTTCATTATATGTATTCACCTTTAAAGAATGCAAAGGTCTCGATTGCAAAATGCTCAGCAGAGCTCGTAGTCAAAATCTGCTATGAAAATACAAATAACTTTAGAGCTAAAAGGAATCAAAACTTTACAGTTGCCAAACAGGAAAAAAGAGTGTACCATCAGCGGAAAACCACTTAAGCCATATAAATATACACATTCTCACTGAGGTGGGGGGGTGGTATGGGTCAGGCAGTGGCATCACGAAAAAAAATTGCAGTTATTTTTAATTAAAGAAAATGACTAGACCATATTTGGTCCACAGGTTTATACCAGTATCACTCCACTGCTGATAAAGAAAAAAAAAAAACCTCTCTGTTTCTTTTTCCTGATAAGCAATATATCATTCATCAAATGCATGCAGACTCCAATCACCACTAAAACTCAGCACTTACTAACAGTTAAAGGGTAGAACTCCTACTATTAAACCTAATTTAGCAGTTCACAAAGCTCTCATACTAGTAGAGTCTTCCACAGCTGCTCCCTCCCATTAACCCCTCATGGCAGTTCTACCTCCTCGTCTCTTGTCCCCAGACCCTCCATCTCCTCTCTCTTTCCAAGGCTGTTGTCACGGGCTCTTCAACACCTGACCTCTTTTCTGTTCACATCTTAAATGAGAGAGCAAACGAGCAGAGGAGCCGCTCTTCAGCTCAGAAGAGCTGGGCTAGAGGAAAAGAGAGAGGAGAACAGTGTGAAGCCCAGGGATTCTTCCCCTCCCTTCTTCCTTGCACGCTGCAAGCACGGGATACAGAGAAGGGAACTTTTGTGTCGGCAGCCGTCCTAGGGATGTTCCAGGTGGGACGTGTGGGGAAGGGCTGGCACTCTGGAAGCTCACACACCTTGCCACCTGCATGCTCTTAAGATCTCTTATTTGTCACTCTGAAACCTGAGCACTGGCAGCCTCGTTCTTCTTACAGCACAAGGGGAAAAGACCTATCAAAAGAAAAAATGCCAAGTACAACGGAGCAAATGCACTGAAGATATTTAAGTCATTAGGCACAAATAGAGGAGCCGTATCTCAAGACATTACTCATTAGTACCAATAAATGTTAATCAGTTTTGTTTTCCAAGTAAATTGAAGTGGAATTTGCATAATAAAGGCCTAATTGACAGAGGTGTAGACATACAAAGCAGCTAACTCTGCAAAAAGCTTATGGAAGAGGCTAAATGTCATTGATGGCACTCCTCAGAGCAGACATCTGCTACCCAGTTCTCTGTATTTGCACGCAGGGCCTGCTTTTGTTTGCGCAGGCTCCCAAGGCTCCTGCTGAAGTGAGCAGGGATTCAGGACATGCCAAAACCACAGGAACAGCAACTAGCACAGGCTGGCAGTCCCCTCCAGAGCAAACTCACCTAGGACTTTCCTAGGAGAGTCCATAGCTACGTAGGCCAAGGCCAGTGATGGGAGTGAGACAGGGCACCTTTGCCACAGCACGGGTCTGCACTCAAGTTGGTCTAAACATCACTCGGTTCAGAGGCAATGGCAGATGCAAAGGTGGGTACAGGCTCTTACTCTGTGTTAAAAATAACTTCTGCAAGCTTCTACAGTCCCGCTTAATGCATGTGTACTCCCAGCATTTGGAGAGTTCTGTCCTGTGCTCCTCATGTATGGAAGGTGCGGTCAAAAAAGGCTGAAATTTCAGCTTCCCAATAAAGAAGATATTGAGACATAAACTGTAGCTATATACATAGAAAACATGTAGGTATTAAAGGCATATAGTGCTTGTGTTTTCTGGAAGATAAAAGAGTTTTGCTTTGCTTAAGAGACAGGCTCTACCATCTCTCACACTCACTTGAGAGCACTTGTGGTGAAGGGTGAGCTTGCAAGGCTTGCAGTGGGATCTTCCTGAACCCAAAGCAGGTAAATCTTACCCAGCGAGCGCACAGCAAGAATGGAGAGAACACCAAAAATATTAAGCCCTGAGATTACAGCAGGAGTGAGGAGGCAGCCGCACTTCAAATAGCCTTTCCTCTCCCTTCACAGTAACCCTGCTCACCCTGGCGGTTGCTCAGCAGAAGGAAAAGTTTGGACCTTGCTCCAGGGCCAGTGCCGGAACGCGGGGCACGTTCCCAGGAGCGGGGAGAAGAACCGCTGCTCTTCCACCAAGGCGACAACTCCGCAGGCCAAGGCGGGCAACGCGGGATCATGAGGGAAAGACCCCTGCACACAGCTGGCAAACAGCTGGACACAGCTGTCAGGCACCGCCCTCCGAGAGCAGCAGAATCTCCCTAAAATCATATGATGTATTTTAATCCTATACGGTATTTACTCAAAAGACAGAAATTCTTCTGAATATCAAAGAATTCATTATATCACTGTGTATAGTATTTTTCCCCTCCTTTTTAGCAAAAGACATGGAAATTAAACAAAAATGCTAATTTCCTGTACTTCACATTATTTTATAATTTGAAAATGAATTGCAAATATGATATAATTTGTCACAAATTGCACTGTAAATGCTTTAAAATTAAACAATCGTTACTAAATGTCATCCTACTACATATATTTCTTATCTACTAGATTTATACCACATTTTTTAAATGTCTAGCCTATTATATTATCATAGAGGTATATATTTACCCAAAGCATAACTAGCTACTTTTGTTACTGAAATATCATCATAAACGTAAAATGATCATAATCGGCCATCACTTCCCTTTGCAAAATGCTTCAAGGTCTACTTTAAAATTGGAAAGTACACATTCATCACCATACTTAAGCAAATTCAGATTTTACCTAGCTATCTATCAGATGTTCAAGCAATCCCAAAGTGAACCTTACAAAGTTAACAGGAACGTAGACATTCATACTGAGAGAAATCATGATCACTACAGTATAAACCGTGGCATAATATATCCCCTGTGTCTTAGCTGCTAGAAATTAGCACTCTATTGAATTTGAATAGCTTTACACAGTAGCTTACTTTATATATAATATGCTAATTCTATATGAAAGTTATCTATGTTTTCCCATGCTTATAAATTTGACTATTGTTTCCATCAACACCCACCGAAAATGACCCAAAAGCTCTTAAAAACTTCTGAGCTTCATTCAAAACTATTTTTTAATGGACCATATATGTAAAAATAACAGAAAAAAAAAAGAAGAAAAAAGATAACCTGAAAACTGAAGTAGAACTTATTTTCTGTTGGGTGACAGAGCCCTGGAACGGGCTTCGCAGAGAGTCTCCATCTCTGGAGATCTTCCAAACCTGTCTGGATGCCACCCTGTGCCCTGTGCTCTGGGTGTCCCTGCTGGAGCAGGGGGTTGGACTGGATGATCTCTGGAGGTCCCTTCCAACCTCAACCCTTCTGTGATCTTTCTTTTCTAGATCTAGAGATCTAGAAGGAGACAGCGCTTTTCCTAGAGATATCTGCCTCTGGCTCACCCCGAGTCTACCTTTTACAGTAACTCTCTTACAAATAGATTTATTAAGGCAGAAAAAACAAGTTAACTAATGTTCCAGTTTTATCTCTTTCATTAGAACATTATAGCATAATCAACAAAATGTAACGCTGAAGTCTGCCAGAATCAAAAAGAAAACAAATCAATAGCAAGTAAATTAATACCATTCTAGTCTACATCTCTACGCATGTATATGCAAATAAATGCACAGTGTTTATAGTAGACATCTGAAGATCAATAATAAATTTAGTGAATATAAATAGTGGAATATATTTAATACCACTGTCAAAGGAAAATAACTGATCACAGAAACTGAAATGGACAATGGAAACTGAAGGACAATCTCTACAGAACATCACAGAAAAATACGGGCGTTCTGAAGTCTACTCTGGTCTACATGCAACTCTAAGTATCTGAAGTTATGCTTTTAATGTAGTAAATATAGTATTATGAATCCAGAAAAGACAGAGCAATTCAAATTAAAGCTTTGGGCCCCCCTCAAAGGAGGGAAAAAAAAGAAAAAAAAGGACAGGTGGAAAATCTTAAACTTCTGCAAATGTCATATAGGTTAAATACTAACCCTAACAACCCCATATAATTCATTACGGGTGCAGTTACAGTGGGTTCCCAAGTTATCTGCATAATTTGCCATGTCATTTCACTATGTGATGCTCACAACACTACTAGCATACCCCAGTACCTGCCTTCTAAGAAGTAGCTGCATTTAACCTACTCCCTGCTACGCCCTTAGGTTACATATTATTTCATTACACACGTAGCATCCTTTCTACCTTCTAATTTTAACTTTGACCCCAGGGATGATAGATCATAGAATCACAGAATGCTTCAGGTTGGCAGGGACCTCTCGAGGTCATCTAGTCCAACCCCCTGCACACGCAGGGTCACCTAGAGCACGTGGCACAGGACTGCGTCCAAGCGGGTTTGAAGATCTCCAGAGAAGGAGACTCCACAACCTCTCTGGGCAGCCTGTTCCAGGGCTCTGGCACCCTCACTGGGAAGAAATTTTTCCTTAAGTTCCTGTGGAACTTTTGGTGCTTCAGTTTGTGGCCATTTCCTCTAGTTCTGTTGGTGGCCACCAGTGTTAAGAGGCCGGCCCCATCCTCCTCATTGCCTCCCTTGAGGTACTTCCAGACACTGCTCAGGTCCCCTCTCAGCCTTCTCTTCTCCAGCTGAACAGGCCCAGCTCCCTCAGCCTCTCCTCATAGGGCAGATGTTCCAGGCCCCTGATCATCCTCGTAGCCCTGCGCTGGACTCTCTCCAGCAGCTCCACATCCCTCTTGTCCTGTGGAGCCCAGAACTGGACACAATACTCCAGATGCGGCCTCACCAGGGCTGAGTAGAAGGGCAGGATCACCTCCCTTGACCTGCTGCTAGATGATCAAGGACAAAGTCAAGCACAACTCCAGGGACAAAGGAAGATCTATTGCTGAGCTAAATATCCCGTTAGAGCAGGCAGTAATGTCTGCATATCAAACTCTGGCTTTTGGGCTTGAGCTCACTGTCAATTAAAGGGGAACATCCAGGGGAGGAAAAGGGCAGACCATGACAGCCTCAGCCCTTCACTTTCCTGGGAGGAGAGAAGAGCTTAGGCCTGTATGGCTCCTGTCCTGGAGCACTTCCCCAGCTGAGCTACAGCCAAACACCAGAACTGGCTTCCCTGATGCCAAGCACGGAGAGGCTTTTCCTCCCCGATCATTGTGCGAGTAGCTTTGCTGACCCCTCTCACCCCGCACATGACCCGAGCGCGTAGCTGCAGGGTGTTCGTGTCGGGGGATCCCTGGTGCACCTTCCTCACACTGGCCCTCCTAGCAAGCAGCTCGGCGGATGAAGCACACAGATGTCCCTGGAGACTCGCTGTATTAATATGGAGCCTGGCTATATGAATAGCCATCTCAGCAGTTTTACCACTGACGGATAGTTCCTGCTGCATGTTCCACAGTTCTGACTTCCTGGTTGGATGATTTTATGAAAGCTGTGTAGAAGTGCCAGTATGAAGCAGGAAGAGTTTCCTAAAGAATATTTCAAACATATTCTCTCCTCCCCTATTAGAGGCTTTCAGGAAAACGTAACAGGGTTATTCATCCTATAACCAATTACTTTATAAAGTGCTCATATAGCAAACAGCAAGCATGACACGGTCACAGCAGCTCAGACACTTGCATTTTTCATTAGCCATAATACACGATGAACTTCCCTAGTAATCCCTAAGAGGAAACTACAGCAACCTGTCTTCACAGCCATAAGGAAATGCACTGCTGTTTGCAAGGTCATCACTGGTTAGACAGGGACACAACCAGTGCAAACCATAACAATGAGAGAAACAATTTCACTCCATGTCTCACCTGTGGAAGTCTGCAGAAAATTACAGTCAGGTTCTTAACTTTCTTCAGAGGATGTCTAATACGCAGTCACGTTTGTAAAGAACCATTGACCAAATAGTGAACCTCAGGGTACCAGGAGATTAAAGCTGGATAGCTCCGAGAAGCAAAACTATAAATACCATTCAAAAAGCTTTCTAAGTTTTAGGAAAAGTTAGCATGTTGCCAGAATAACAGTTTTAATGGCAGTATTCTACGTAATACTGGAAAACAGCCTGAGTTTCAGAGCGAGGTGCACGTGTGGACCCAGGTGGGAGTCTCTGACAGCAGCTCCCGAACACGCAGGCTGCACGTTGGCTCTGCAGACACCTCCCGTGCTCGACCGCCTCGGGCAGCTGCACAGACCCGAAACGCGGAGGCGACCTGCAGGACAACTGTCCTTTCCTACCTCCGAGAGGCCAATAACAACGAAGGGCCACCAACAAGTAAAAACTTGACCTGATGCAAACTGACCTCGATCCTGGCTTTGAACAATTAAACATCCAGTTTTAAAAGAGCCTCTGTCTGGTGGCTTTTTGTTTCAGCTGTCCCCAGAGAAGAAAAGCTTTCTCACCCACCTTCTCTTGAAAGGCAGCACTTACTTGCAGGTAATTTCAATGACAAAGGCTGTTTCTCACAGCAGAAGGGACAGTATTGCATATCACAAGAGTTACTCATACTTTCTGAGTGAATATGTAACAGGACATTAAAAGGAGGTTCACTTCACAGAACTTATTTTCAAAAGCCAAGACTGATAGCAAGCCAGCAAGCCAGCCATGAACGAAACCAGCAGCCTGCACAAACCACGTACAGACCTTCTCTGGACCTTAACCTCCGCAGCAGCCCAGGAGGGCCCGGGAGCCCCTCACTTTATTCAAAGTGAATCTTAGCATTCTGCACACACGTTCGGCAGGATTGTCCATGAGGGACTGCCTGGCAGGGGGACTTTTATCCATGAGCATTATATACTGAAAAACTGTCAAAACACTGCAGATGACCTGATTTCTAAATATTGCTTTTTTATTGTTTTACTAAGTCAAGCAAATAAATGATCGATATATTTAAACCATCTATAAGAACAGTTTGGCTAACATATTCACAATCAAAAAGTGATTTTACTGAAGATTTATGAGTGATGCATAATGCAATGGGCCCATCAAATAATTCTGCATAGGAAATTCTTCTTTGATTTACAAAGCCAGCACAAGTTTACATTATTTTTAATGATTTCATCAATTTTCCATTTTATGATTCTCCTGCACATTTCTGAAAGAGCACATTGCCGCTCTCACTCTCCTAACATCTCAAATTTATTGGTGAACCCGTAACCATGATAAAGCCTTTCAGAGAGCAGATCATTGGCTGATGTCATTACCTAAATCACTGGCCATCCTAATCCTTGGTAGACTTAGGCCACATAAAACAGTGACCTTCTCTCGGAAGATAACTTTCTGGTATCTGTTTATCTAGCATCCCAACAGGCATGAGAGCGGACAGATGACTTGCTTATTTTGTTAGTCTATAAATCTGAGCAGAGAGATCTAAACCAGCTGTCACTACACCACTTTGACTTTTGATTTCCAACATTTGTTTGGGGAAAAATTAGTCCAATCACTTCCTTAAAGAAAAATCATTTTTTTTCATGTGTTTCAGAATAAGTTTGGCCAGAGCCAAGTTGTGCTCAAAGCTGAGAATGCGACGTAAGCACATTAGGGAAAGAAGACCTGAACTACCGTGAAAAGGAATTTCAAGTTTGGAGGCTCTCCACACTCGAGCAGTTTTCACACTATGGAAACAGATGTTGCAACGAAGCATCTCACCTCCATAAGTGTCAGCAATCCCCAAAATACGTTTACTCTGAATATTAAAGCTTTCACAGTAACAGATTAAAAAAGTACATGAATTATTTATTTTTGTTACTAAAGTATTTATAAGCTACTGGAGCCACCCACCTAAGCACTAAGCATTCTCAGTGTAAATAATTTAGATTTCAGAAATTGTTACAAAATGTATGATGGCTTGTTTACCTAAATTCTGATGGGAGATCGTTGTTAGCATGGCATAACTGAAATCCATTATACATACAGGATAATAGTTATTCAGTAAGCTTCATGTACCTACAAGCTAGAAAAAGGTCAAATATTAATGTTCCCTTAATCAAAATAAGCCAGACTGTATTTGTATATATCAAGCTGCATAAGTGTACATATACTTACATACATACATGTATAAATGAATGCATATGTATATATAACCGTACAGAAGACCTGCCTGTAAACCTATTTTGACAGAGTGATATTTTAAATCACTGTTAATCTTGTCCTTGTTGATATGGGACTTACTTCACATGAAATTTCTTAGCTATTTTTTTTTTTTAATTTTCAAAACATCTCTCACTCTAGAATCCCTTCAGGACACACTTTTGAACTTCCTCTTTAAACACCAAAAGAGCTTCTAAGTTCTGTTAGCAATTTACGTACAGTATGATGGACTGGGGTCAATTCGCAACTGAATTCCCAAGGCAGGAAAATTAAATGGTGGAAAAGGCAATTTAATATAAAAGGCCTCCGTGCTCAGAAGTTCACACAGAGGCAGGTCCCGCACAGCTTGTTCGCGCAGGCAGTCCTCTTTGAAACCAGACCCCCCGTTGCATTGTGATTTTTATAGCCACTCACACCGAGGTGGATAGATGTGAAAGATGCCAGACCTCTAACCTAGCAGCGATTTATCACACTGCGCCCTGCGCTCGGCCACGGCTCAGAGGAGACCGTTTCCAGCTATAACGGGGCAGCAGCCCCAGGGCCCAGCTCGCCAGGTGCCTGTGGCCCTTCCCCGCCGGAGCGCTCGCCCGCGGCCCACACGGAGGGAGGCTCCGCGGCCTACGCAGCCACGACGGCTGCGGCCTCCTGCCCCGCGGCCGATCCATGGCCTACGCGGCCACGATGGCTGCGGCCTCCTTCCCCGCGGCCGATCCGCTGGCCCGGCTGGGTCCAGTCGCCCCCAGTGCTCCATCCCCGAGGTCCCAGCGCACGGGTGACCGCTGTGGAAAGCCGACGGGGCTGGGGCTTGACAGGAGCCCACTGCTTTCTGAGGCAGGGGCGGGTGAGCGTTGCGGGCAAGGTGAATTCCAGCTGTCCTAAGAGCGGTGCGGTTCGGGCTGCGCAATGCTGCTCGCTCCTGGAAACAGCTGTCTCAGGCAAACGAAAACGTAACAGAATCAGCACCTTTTCTGTTAAAATCCTCAGACTTCGCACGTCAACACCTAAAAGCAGCCTTTTTGGCATAGCATGTTTATGGTAACATTGAGCTTGATCCAGGATGTCATGGTGGATTCATCTGGATCAAAATGCTATACTGACCAAAATGGAATAAGCAGGAAGTACTCCCCCCATCAATCATCTTCATCTCTCCCCAAAATATTTTTGGAGGCAAAGACAATTTTAATGAAAATTTTGGTTACATTTGTAAATCTATATTGAGATATTTAAATAGGCTCAACAGATCTGAAAATCAAGCCACCTACTTGAAGTGTTAAATAAATTATTCAGAGAGAACATCCTCAAAACTGTAACCTATTTCTTCTATCTCTTGTTTTAAGTATTTCCCTCACCAGCATTTTGACTTTGTTTTTTAAACCTTTACCTTTTCAAAACCTTTACCTAGCCAGCATTAATACAAATAATACCAGCAGTTAGCCTATACTGGTGTAATACAAAGCGGTAGCAGTTACACACAGGATGTGTGGTAGGGGGTGAGAAACGTATATGTTTCTCCACACTGGCCCAAATAAACTGGCAAATCAGTTCAGTAAAAGGAAAGGTGTTACAAATGCAGGCAAAAAAATCACGTATTTGTATTTGCCTGCACACAGCAGCCGCTATTCATTTGAAAATCCCACCCATAGGGCCCAATGCTGTCTAGAGGCAAGTTCTACTATGAGTCATTTTCTTGAATCTTCAAGACAACCATCAACAGTTAGTCTCTAGATACAATAATATTATTAAAAGGTAAGTTATGCTTAAAGTCCGATAGTGATTTAGTGATACAAAACTTAATATAAATGCAGTAGTGACATCTTCCTCTTTGTCATGACAGGGATATGTCTCATGGGGGAGATATTTATCTCAGAGCAGCATGTCACTCTTGTGCTGCAAAAGAAGTGGTGAAAATGCTCATGCACCAAACAAAGAGAAAATTACTGAAACTCCTCTATAAACGTCATGGCTTTTGTGAGCTTGAGGCCTTTCCTCTTACACTAACATAGTTATCTCTGATCTCCTTTTACCTGGCAGCATCTCCAGCTTATTTTTCAGAAGAGATATTTACATAGAATACGGAATGAGAAGAATAATTAGAGCTACTGTTCAGCATTTGCTGCAAAACTTCAAGACTCCTAGTAGGCCTCCTCCAGAACAAGTCTGCTAGTAATTCAGAGCAGAAAGGAGCTCACCACTTTGGGTCCTCGGTGGCACAGGGGAGTTCACATTTGATGAGAAGACTTGCGGAGGGGGCAGTTTTGGATGCTTCATAGCAAAGGGAGTTTTATAAAAAATAAAACACAAAACCAAGACTTTAAAGCGCCACAAAACTCAGAACCCTGATCCACAGCATTGCCTCTCATATCCTTGTCTCAAATGACATGGATGAAGTCTGCTGTCAAATTAGTCAGGAAGAAGGGAGGAAAACACCTAGCAGAGAGGCTGTCAGGCAGATTGAGTGTAAAAGCACATCTAAACAGAGGCCTTGCCTATGTGATTAGCTACACTAATGCAGCAGGGAGGAACCACGTGTAGAAAATGAACTGCATCCCGCCTGGTAGCTGCCTAGAGTTTTCTTCCTAATGTCTCAGCTGGGCACCTCGTGGACCAGGAGAACACGGCAAACGTGCAGCGCGTGCGCTAAAAGCCACTGCAAGCAGCAGGTCCCACGTGGTCCACGGGCACCGACTCCAGGCGCCAGCACTAGCTGCAAGGGGCTGCCATTGCCTTCAGGTGAGGGATTTGTTGCAAAAAGATACTAAATGCACTGTGCTCCACATCAGAGGCTGCTAGAAAACAGTAACACTTATCCACATTAATAAATTAATTCGCCAAGTTCTTCCCTGGACGCCGCAGAGCCAGCTCTGCGCGGCGTGGAGGAAGCGAGCTTTGCTTCCAGCATCTGGCAATCCTTTCTGAGACACAACCTGTCCCACTAAACATAAATCAGGCTTCCTGCCTTTCTTGAGCAACACGCATGCGAGGGCAACAGAAGATCAGGAACCAGCGTGGTGCACAAGTGAGTATCAGCTTCAATGCAATACTGAGAATAGTCTCTACCCAGCAGTTCTTAGAGTGAATCTAACATGTTTTTTTATGCAGGAATTTTGTTTTCCTTTTCTAGAGATAAGGTGGAATCATTTACTGTTGATCGTTGGGAGTGTTCTGGAATAAGTGTTTCACAGATACATTAATTTCTTACCCTATTTAGAAGATATACAGCACAAGAAACACCCTAGGGGTGTTAATTTACTGTGCCAGATACACACTTAGGAACATAACTGAAAATAAGGCAGCTGCATAGCAACACTGTTAGGTTATTTACAGAGCTACCTATCTCACCTGTGGTTTAAATTCAAGAACATAATGGGGCATCTATAACTACCGATTGCCAGTTCTTCAGGCAATTATTTAATACAAATTTGTAATAGAATATCTCAATAATATCAATATTATCTGTCAATAATATCTGTCTGGGGGATCTTAGAGGCACAATGAACCATGGAGGTTCCTCCTTTGCTTGCAGTCTGAAGCTGAAAGCCCATACAAACCCTTTCAACCCCTTCATTAGTAGTGAAACAGCAACTGGGGACAGACACCGCTCCAACCTCATGGAGAGGACAGGATGTCTCCAGCTTGGCAGCCCCTGCCTGAGGCAGGAGAACGTGCTTCCCTATTACTTAGCAATTCATTTTGATTTTATCAGCATTTTCTGTAATTTTTAAGCTTGCTAAAGAAAATTGGACAAATAAGTATTATAAATAGAATGGGGTAATACTCAGAGGAACTGCTCTGAGTAACTGGAGATGAAGGGCTACCAGGGCATCTTCCTAAAACAGCGTCACCCAAAGCACTTCCTACCTTGCTGCACAGCAATACATGGCCTGCAAAGATTTTTCTGTACAGCAGTGCAGTATGTGGTATGAGCGTTAACACTTGCAGATCAAAACTCATCATGCAACATATTTTATACACACAAATTATGCTAACATTTGGGAAGTTAATAAATAAATGTAGATTTGGGGCAAACGAGCTCACTTTTTTTTGAAGTTATATTTAAAATGCTTTCTAATCTCTCCACTATACATCCCTCAGCTTTGACGTAATTTTGCTTGTGAAGGAAATCAAAAATATGAATAGGAAAGATGGTTTCCAGTGATCTAAGCTATATCAGCTACTTCTGGGTTTTTGCTTTTGTTTTTTTGTTGTTGTTGTTGTTTTGTTTTTGTTTGTTTTTTATGCGTTCCCTAAACGCACTTTTTTAAAATGCACGGAGGAAGGGAGAGTTGGCCATCCTAACCAAGAAGCTTTGCTTTCAATGAAAAGCACTTGCCTTACAAAGCAAATGCACCTGTACTTCCTGTCGACGAGGCGTATTTTTTTTCCCCTTGTCATGCCTACTCAACTACATTTAAAACTCCCAAACACAGGCACAACAGGCTTAAAACACATATGCATCTTCAGGTAGAAAGTTATCACAGAAGCAGACTCAGTGGGATCTTCAGCCACAGAAGTATAGCATAAGTTTGAAATTAGCCCTTAAAATATAACATGCAATGAATCTGCCTAAAATTACACAGAATGTTCAAAAAAACATGTTAGCCACATTATATTGACACTCCAAAAAGTGCCTTTCTAAAGTGCCTCTTCTAAAAGGAGTGGAGGATTTTCTACCCCAGTTCTTGAATGCGGAAACCCCGTAACTTACTACTTAAAAAAAAAAAAAAAAAAGTAAAGAAGTAAAATACTGTGGGCAACACTAGCTGTAGATATCTTGCAAAATAAAATGTAAAACAGGAGATTACAAGGGGAATTACCAAGTAATAATTTAATACTTACTAACTTTATATTAGTCTGCCCTGTAAAAGATTGATCCTTAGTTTTTTGTACCAGTCAACAACCCTGCAACATTTTATAAAGTGTCTTCTATTTATAAATTCTTCTTGTTCTTCTCATTCAAAAAACCTTTGAAACGTACCAGAAATGTTTGTAGAAAAGGGCTTCATATAACTGATTGTTCCAAAAATTCATGGTAGCACATGTGAAATTTCCATTAAGGAAGGAAGTTTTATGGAGGTATAACCAGAGAAAAATGGAACTGTGAGCTCTATTCATAAATACTGTCAGGACTGACAATTCTTTCAAGACTGTTGGTTAAGTAAAAGCCCACTTTTCACACAGATTACTATATATTATTCAACGCTTTATGACTCTCACTCAACACCCTTTCACATATACAATTGTCAAATTGTTGGAATTCTGTTCTGCCTAAAATTCTTTCTTTCTTTTCTTTCTCTGTTCTAAATGCACTTTTTATCATTGTTTCTTTTTCTTTCCTTTTTTTTTTGTTGTTGTTGCAGAGATTTTCTTTGCCTGCTGAAAGAACCTTGGCAAACTTTCCCTGTTCGAAGAGGAAAAGAAGAAATTCTGAAAGAACAGTAACTATTTTGCCTTTTAATTGAGTATAATTTACATATAATTTTATGGATTGCAAATCAATGCACAGAAAGTAATTCTAGTAAATAGATGTAGCAAAGTGGGTAATTCTAGTCCAAAATATTATTTGTTTCATTTTGTGTCACGTTTACGATGCATTTGCACAGCCATTTCTATTTTATAATGCAGCTTTCAGACTTTGCTGCCTTATATGGGTGTGTGATTTGATATTAAGTACTGTATTACAGTAGGCAGTAAAGCAAATTATATCAAAATCAAGTAAGAAGGAAGACTGTCAAACACGTGTATTTCCTCCATGGATATCATGCACCATGATACTCCAGAAAAGAACTACAGCCATCACAGATGATTGTCCTGCTTAATTTTGGGTACATCACTAAGCAAACTAAGGTGGCTTCTTTAGTAACCAACTGCTAATTACTTCTCAACTGCAAGCAGTACTGGACTCCTTTCAATTCATAACACAAAAGTCACATTCGCACCCATATACCGGACCATTAAGATGCCCATGTTGATAGCCAAGCCGGATCTGAAGCCCATCATTCTACAAAAACAGCTCTGGGAAATATAAGCCCGTATTTGACAATACTCAAAGACAAAAGGTAGAAAGAAGCTTAGCTCATTTTTAAGCCTCTTTTGCAGACAAAAATGAATCTATTCTGAAATGAGAAAGCCTTCCAGTAATATTGTGGTTCAACACACTGTGTAAGCTCTGAGTGTTCCTGCTGAGCACCTAGTCCAGCAGGGTTACACCTCTGACAACCATTTCTGAGCAGAGGACTTGGCCGAGTGAGCCAGCCTGTGTTCTGTATTCATGCTACCAGGCCAGTACCTATGCTGCATTCATGGGGAGCACACCACCACCAGCAGAAAGAGCTGGGCCTCATTGCTGCTGCAGCCATCACTCGCATAGGTCAGGCCTGAACACCTGTGAAAGAGGCACAGTACAAGACACCACAGCCTCCAGCACCTCGTGTGTATAAACAGTTTGTTCAAGGGCTTGAATTCCCATGAGAAATGCATGAAGGACAAAGTGAGAGTGAAAACACGCAGAGAAACTGCTTGCTGAGTTGAGGCGTGATACCCAAGATGATTATGTCCTTAATTTTCTGTGATTCCACAGCCCTGAAAGCAGGATAGTATAACTTTCTAATAATCTGGTCATTTAAGGCTAACTTATGACTTGCATCAGTCTCCAGGTAAGAAAGTAGTAATAAGATTGTTTTAAGTAGAATGCAGAAATTACTAGGAGAGAATTGCTAACATGCAGTGGTGGCTCCGCCAGCAAGGAAGCCAAAAAGATTCACTGTTCCTCTAGATCCGTGTTCATTACCTTGAGCCTACTAAAAAACAAGGAGAGCTCTAACTTTCCGCAATACCGTTCCCTCCTGCAAGGCATTCCTAGCGTCACCATGGCTTCAACTTATGTTTTCATAAATGCCCAATGATGACAATAGCTGTAACAGTCCTACAGGTAAAGAGAAGAATGAAAGCAAGGATTTCAAAAACATCAGTCCTTCAGTATAATTCTTTTTCAAGTTAGAATGCTGCATTTAGCCTTCTCAGTAAAGTTTTTTAAAGTCCTTCAACCTCTTCTTTCCTGTCATGCATGTACTTCAGAGCGAGAGTGATGTTTGTAGCTGGGATAGCTTTTGACCCTTGAGCTTTTTTTGAAATTAAGGGGAAGGAAGAGAGGGAAATTGTTAATAGGCAGGGTGAGGAAAATAGAGTATAAGAGCCTCGTGACTACATCCCCAGGCGTAGGCTATTCATGCTTGAAGGTAAAGGAACTATTTTAACACTTCTGGGATGCTCCAGGTCACAAAGGCATTCACAGCATGAAGTAACCAAAAGGCTGAAATGTATTTTGTCTCTTTAGAGGCAACAAACACTACAAGAGACAGTTTCAGAAACAGGTACTTATCTAAAGCAAGGAATAATGTCACAAACAAAGAGTTAGAAGAGATTTTTGTCCAGATGTTTAAAGAAAAACATAATCGTAACACTGGATTTTTCTCTCCTGTCTCCAATGTTTTCCTTGAGTTTATGTATACAATCAATACATTTTGCTACATTTGGTCAAGTTGTAAAATTGACATAGGAATTAAAGAGAATGAAAAAAGCTGATTTCACAGGTGCCAATTTTTGTGGGGCTTCCCTATCCCACCTCTGTTGTTTCTCCCTTCCACCTCAGCCCCGACGAGCAGGCAACAACGGCCTAGACACAACAACACAGGCGAGAAGGGCAACCCGGCACCTTCCTTAGCCCAGAGCTGCAGCCCTATAACCTGAGCAGGCCTCCACTGAACCCAAGTAGGTTTATAGGGTAACACAGCTAAGGAGAGGTGAAGCCAAAGCTTTTTGACCACTCGGCCTGCGTTACGCTAAGAGCTCCACGGACAACACCAAAAGTCTGTCCTTTACACAAAGTTCACCCATCCAAAATACTGTTGAGAAATCTCTCTGGGTCACTATCGACTAACTTGCTGTTCTCTGCTTTACTTGGATGACTGTCTCCTCATCGGACCTTACCTCCTGGGCCTTCCCATGTTCTTCAAGTGAGCAGCAACAGACATGAAGCCTCATCCTTTTTATCCCAATATTAATAAAAGAGCAAGGCAACAAGGCCAGCCTTGGCCAACCCAGCCTCTGCTACCACAAACCACCTCTCCCAAATTGTCTTCTAGTGACAGGCCATTTTATGGACTGATACACAAATTCGTGATGAATCTCTAAAAACCCTACAGAGCTGGCTTCCCATCTCCTAACTGGCAGGAGGAGAGCAGCAATGAGTCCCAATAAATCAACAGCTGTAGAGTCAAAACTCGTTAGAGTTTCTGTGATAACTTAGACACCAATATACTTTAAAGCTCCATTGCTTCCTTATGGCTGCAGTTAAAGAGAATTTGTCATTTCGTGAAGGTTCACATCATCTTCCCGGCCCGGCCCAGTCTTTCTCTGCTGAAAATAAAGGACTACCAGGAATCGTGTACAGCAAAAGGGTTATTCCAAGCACATGGGGCTGAGATATCTGATAAAGAGGACTTTGCTGAAACTGATGTTGTTTTCTGAGCCATCTTTTTAAAAAGGTTTAGAAAACAGTGACACCCTTTTACTGAGGTGAACTGGCAGTGAAATCTTAACATTCAGGACTGCTACTCAGTTTTTAGAAACTAGAGCGTTGAAAAAGTGTTTCCTATTTACAAGCAATGCTTATTGTTTCCTTAGTAAATGTTATCCCCAATAAAGTAAAATCTCTGGTTCCTGGTGCTCTGTCTCTTAAGTCTGATGCTTCATGGGAGCAGAACGGGAAACAAAAACCAACAAATAAACAAAAAAACAAACAGTGGAACAACTCTACTCTCTTTTTTTTTTTTTGGCCATTTTCTCCACTTTTATTAGAAGCAACATTTCGATGAAAACAGAATCTTGGTGTCATGTCAGCTCCCCTGCTTGAAATGTGTATTTGTCACTTCAGGATGCAGATATTTCTATCTATATCAAAAGCACTCTCACTCAGGAACTGACCCAGAGCCCAGGAAGAGCACTAATACACTTCCCATTTATTCTGCAGACAGCAAGTGACGTTCAGAACTCTGATACTGCACAGAAAACCAATGTCTCAGAAATTGAGAATTTTTTAAAATATCTTTTACCAGGCAAAGAGTTTAGAGAAAATGAAATTAAAGTATTTCTTAAATTATATATTTCATATATGTATATGAATTTATTTTGTCATCAGGTGTGTTCTTGTAGTTGAATGAAGTTGCAAATAAGGTCACGTAGTCAAAGCCCTAAAACTTAATTTTCATGCAGAATTGAGGAATCTCTCTGAAAATATAAGGAAGAGAGAAAAAAAAGACAGAAATTAGATAGCATCACTGCCTTCTTTTCTGCAGCCTTCTTCTCAGGTTTACATGTTGCCCTTTACTGTCAGGGCTCTACAAATGGTTTGGATTTTTTGGTCTAAAATATCTATTCTGTCTTCTGACATAAAACTGCTTAGACTCTCTTTTCTTTCCCTAGGCTCTGCTTTCCTGCTTCATACTGAGCTGATGAGGTTCACGTTTTAAATTGTTTTGACAATTCCTAGAAAAAGACACACCTTCATGTAGCTGAAGGACAGATTTGAAAAAACAGATGCCAATGCACGTTAAGTGGTAGAAATGGTCCTTAAAAGCAATGCTGTGGCAAACTGCTTGGATGCACATAGAGCAGAATATTGAAAGGGAGAAGGATTCTGTTCTCTGCCACATGCTATAATAGCTTTGCCTCTTCTGGTTTCCAAAGTTGCAGAAGGGTACATTTCAAAGATTTCAAAGGAGAGAAAAAGGGAAACCCATGTTGGGAAACATGAATTAAGGGGTGGCCTTACTGAGTTTAAGACAAGTCTGAGAGGTGACATGATGATGTGCTCTACCCTAGCACCAAGTTGCAGCCTGGTGTGTGAGGCACTAAGCAAGCCAGAGCAGGTTCTCCAAGTACAGTTGCTGCTATTACAAATTCAACTGTGAAACAAACTGTGATTTGCTATTAGGGAAGAAAAGAGACTCGATTGCTGAGAACCTTCAAGATGAAATTGATTACATCATTAAAATTTATATTTGATCCAGCTTTGGGTATCAATTCTTTGCTCTGTTGGGGGTGAAGGAAGAGTTGGGAAGGGTCTATAAGGATTCTGGCCAACCTTGGGACTCATAAATCCAGTTTTTCCAGTTCTTTTCATTCTTAAAAAAGAACTGTTTCAAAGGCCATTAGTATCATCAAAAATTTGAATTAAAACTTTGTTTTGAATTAAAATCTTTCTTTTGAATTAAAACAAAGATTCAAATCAGATTCCATGCCTCAGGTCTTCTGCTTAGTCACTCCTTTCATTTAGAAATTCATTCTCTTGTCTCTCTGACGACTTCTACCCTGCTATAACGTATCAACAATGTATCATTGGCTAGACACAGCACATTGAGGAACACATGATTTTCTGCAAAAGTCCTCTGGTTGATATGCCCAGCTCAGCCACACAGAACATACTGCTTGTGAGATTGAAAGCGGGAGGAAAACTGTCTACACAAAACCAGGGGAAATGTGGGGCATTTTCTTCACATGTAGCAAGGGGAATTTTTTGATAAATATTGCCTGAAAAATTCTCTGCCTTGTAAGAAATTCAGGCAACAAATTGATGTGCTGAACTACCTGACCTATAGTCTTCAGCATGAGCATAAAATGGCCAGTAATACAGGAATCTCAAATTAAATGATCAGATGTTCCTTTGGGGTGACAATTTTTGTGAAATGCCTGCTTTCATTTGACGTGTTGTCTCTTTTTCTTCTTCTTCTTCAATCTTTCGCTCCTTTTTTATTTAGTATCTAAAAATTGAAGCCTCTAAGGCCTCTGTGCCAACCCTAATGTTGAAAAGGACTGCTTCACTAGTGAGTCTTTAAATCCAAGAAACTAAATAGAAATTATTCTTGCAGGATACTACTTTTCAGAGGACAATGACTCTGCATCATAGCATAGAAATTGTTACTTCTAACAAACCAGAGCCCCAGTACTCACATGAGTAGCAATAATGTTAAGCACAGTTCAGTCTGTGAATTACCAAAAAATAAACTATAAGACCACATTGCTAATGAAAACGAGTGTAGCTTTCCTTTTACGGAGCTCTTAATATTCTCTTAAACTGTAACTCATTTGCAACTGTCTTGTTTCCCACCTACATGAATCACATTGTAACACAGGTGAGTAGAGCAGTATCAATTCTTCTCACTGAAGACTGAAAAAAACAAAAAAAGAAAACAAATAAAAAGAAAAAAAATCACAGAAAAAAAAGAAAACAAAAATAATTCTACTCTTGTAAAGAATTGCTTTAAGCAGATTCTGAGTTACAGTATTTTTGGCAAAGTTTGCTTTATATGAGCTGAAGAGAAATCTACCCTTGCAGATTTTCCTATCAACAAACACTGAATTTACTCCTTCCACACTGACCATTTATAAATCTCAGTTCTGAGTACTGGAATCCACTTGTGCTGCAAATTGTTTAAGGATAGCTTGCATTGATTTACTGAATGATCAGCTAGAAAAGTGAAGCCATTCTACAGCCTTTTAACTTAAAGGCAGTGGCTCCATTTTCACATATCTTTTACTTCAGCATGGTCTGGGATTGCAGCAATAACAAAATCACATTCCATATTCCATGCAATACTAAGAGGTACAATGTATAGTGAAAATAAGCCCTTTTTTTCCCCCTTTTTAAATACAGAAGTTAGTTGGCAACTCCACACGTGCTACTAAATCAAAGGAGAAATCAAAACAGGTAAATGCTGATTATGCAGCTGTCAACCACATGACTTTCCTAACTTGCCTCTTTTTATTACTTTGCTGAGGATGAAAAAACAGTGTAAATGACAGGATGAATGTGGTGATATAGTGCTTGTGAATGCACGCATTGCAGAAACTGAAGCTGACATTTTATTCTGCACCATGCTAACCACAAAACAATATTTGCCTTAGCTCCAGCCCAATATCAAACAGCAACAAACCTTGAACGTTTACATACAGGTGGCCAAAAGTGATCTTGTTGGCTAAATGGTTTGATTGCCAAAAAAGAAAAGTGGGAGAAGAAAAAGCAGCTGAAGTGACGTCTCTGATGTGCTCAGTTCATGCAAACCATTGTGTCAGGCTAAAGCAAGTCTTCTGGGTTCAACTCTACATTCAGAGCTGGTCAGTGACACACAAGGGCTTTATACAGGCAAAATATGCAAACGATTCATCAGTCAAGAAGTCCTCAATGCAAAAAGATAGATCTACTGTCGACTTATGGCTCAATAATTACCTAATACTGTATCACTTCATTACGGCCTTCTTACCTGCGCTATGAGAAAGCGTGAACAGATGTTCTTTTGTTGTCACTGCCATGACAGTCATAATTTTACAGACTCTTATTATAGTCTTCCTTAATTGTCTTTTTTTCCAGGCTGGTAAGTCCGAGATAATTTATCATCTTACTCATACAGAATTTATTCAAAACACCAACAACCGCCCATTTGACAGATCTGCTAGATTAAGAAATCTGGATATGAGCCCTCTCTTCTATAAGGAAAGCTAGCAGTGGAACAATGTGACTTGTCTCTCTCTCATGGGAATAGGTAACTACTGAGCTTCCAAATAAAAAGATGTATGGAGTACAGGTCCAGCTCACATCAGGTCTCAAAGATGGAGTGTTAACTGGCACTCAGGCATTGACTGTGGCACACAGCATTTCAATAACTCCAGATTTCAGTTATGGTGCAAATGAGCAGCGAGACTGGGAACAAGGAGAATTCAACACAGGCTAAATCTGGCTTTTCTACTGTGCACTGCCTAAAGCATCACCCGTTGGCTAAGCAGACAGGGTTACCACCTGTCTCAGTGATTCTATCTTTGGATGACCTGTCTGAGGGTAACAAAACTTGGTTCACAATTAACAATTAACTTTTAAAATAGTTTTAATAGTTTTAAAGTTTGGCAACCTCCATGCTGAGAACACAGGACCACGTCACCGGGGAAGAGCTGGCTGATCTGCAAACACTAACACAGCGAAGTGCCTCTGTGCGCTTTCCAAAAACTGTCTAAATACCAATACCAATACTAAATACCAAAATCCATCCTGAAAGAGTGTGACTAAGACTTCCTCCCGATATTTAGGCCCTCACATAGCTATAACATCATACTCAGTGCATGCTCTCCACTTGCAAAGCCACATCCAGGCAAACTAAGTGACAGGCACTGCTTAGAAATCTCTCTACTGTGGATAGAGCACTCCTCATGTCCCTCACACTGCATCTCTATGGAAGCACGTGGAAGAAAAGGGGTAGATGGTGCTTGTACTCGCCTAAGGAGATCAGCAGCAGCAGGAAACCAGCCTGCACAGATGTGCTTCTCTGAGCTCGTGCTTGCAGCAAACAAATGCGCACAGATACTGTGAGCATACAGTCAACTCATCTCTAAAATTGCTCTTCTACTCCACAGAACAGAAAGATAGGAGAATTCAGATTGGGAGGACCCCTGGAGATCCCTTCGCCACCCTCTGCGCAAGGGCAAAGTATTTCCGCAGTTAATCAGCTGGCACAGAGTCGTACCCAGCTGAGTTGTGAAGGTCTTAAAAATAGATTCCCCAACTTCCAGGCAAGCTGCTTCAGTGCTTAACCACTCTCACAGTTCTCAGCACTTCTGTGAAATGATGTTCATGACTACTAAAGATTGGAAAATAAATACGCAAAAAAAAAAAAAAATAGTGGGGGATTTCACCTCTGCCTTCCACCTATTTTCTTCTCAGCCACAATAGAACAGTAACACAACGTTTATGGTAGCTACAATAAAGCCATAAGCAAAGGAAGCCAGTTACAAAAAATCATTTTTGTTATATCCTTTAATCTTTGCATCATATATTAAGAAAAAAATTTACCGGAGAACAGGAAGCTCATTCTCTTCTGCCTCTTTTTAATAGCTTCTCTAGAGCCTCTGAGGGCTGCAATGAGTTTGAGGAAGAACTTTGCAAGTACAGCAAAGAGGCGACAATAAAATGAGTGTCAATGTTGCTTTTCACAACAGAAGGAGATGCTGCCTGACACTCAAAGACAAAAAAAGGCCACCTTCTTTAGAGAATACATGTCTAGATTCAGCAATATGTGCAATTCAAACCTGATTAAAGACAGTAAGTATCATTAAGAAGATAATAGAGCTTGATTATAGCAAGAATATAGCAAGAAAGAAAAGGCCAGAAACAATTGCTGAGAATTTGAAAGGAGAGAAAAGGGTAAGTTTTAAGGATAGTCCTTGCTCTATCTGAAAATCCTTGCTCTGAACACCGAGTTCATCATTGGTAAAATGAAGGCTCAGAATGGAAGTTTATAGCAGACCCACTTGCTAGCTAATTCTTTCCCTGATTCTGCATTGTGTGGCAGTCCTAGGAGAGCTGCAAAGTAGAACTGCCTTTGAAACTCCTTCCTGAAGGTAAAAGTAAAGAACCCTAAACGGGCGAGATCTCATCTCAGAGCAGACTCAGAGGATAACCTGGTGTTAGAGCAGGAGCCACCAGAGCTCCAGCTGCGCTTGAGGGAAGAAGCCTCAGCCCTCACACACAGCAGGCGGCTGTGGAACTGGACCTGCAGGGGAAGGAGTAGGTGGAGTGAGAGCAGGTTTTGCCAGGAAAAATGAAGCTTTACACCTTGCAGATGGAAGGGGGGAATAACCGGAGAGGAGGCAAAAAAATGAAGAAGGGAAGAGGGAGAGTGGAGCAGAAGAAGCCGTGATTCAGGGAATCTAAATGGAAAGTTTTGCCATCGTTGACAGATCAAGGAGAAGGCAATGAAGCGAAAGAGGGAGATTCCAATGAGCATAGCAATTTTGACAAAACATTCCAGTATCTCAAGGAATATGCTCCTCTAAAAAACCTTTTTGCGCGTTGCCTCACTACCGGAGGGAAAAGCAAGGAAGAAAATAAAGTACACCTCTGCAAAAGAAAAATGAGGAACAGGAACCATCGGATAGAACAAAATTGCAATTACAAACGCTGTGTTCGGTTTTAAATCTTTTTAAAATAGTCAATAGGATCAATAGTTATTTTAATGGCCCCCATAACTCCTGATTGCATCCCTCGGAGCAGTCGGCAACGGTGCCGCAGCGATGGCAGCCCCGTCACGGAGGGGCACCAGGGAGGGGGCTCTGTCCCGCCGGCGCCCGCAGCGGCATCAATCCCAGCCCAGGCTCCTTGCTCCTCCGAGCAGCACATTACATTCACAGGCATTTCACAAGCATTAACTACCAAAGGAAACAGCGTCTGCAAAACCGGCCAGAATCTAGCCTGAAAGGGATAAAATCACACTAGTCCTTTGCCACCATGTTACTAGATCGGACTGCCCCATCTTGAACCATGTTTTTAATGTTTTGATTATTTAATGTTTTGATTATTTAAGCACATACTAAATGTGCTTAATTTTAATGTTTTGATTATTTAAGCACATACTAAATTTTGATGCAAAAAACATTTTCTTTTCTTCACAATTTGGCAGCAATATTAGTGGGACTTTAAAAATTATCCTAACAGCTATCCTAACGGTTGCTCAGAAATACACGTATACTTCAGAGCTGCTTATTAGAAAACATGATGCAGGCGTAGCTCTTTGAAACATGCAAAGCCATACTATCATTATTTTTGCAGGTGTTTGCACTTAGCTCTTCTGATAATATAGCCGGGATAAATAATGCTGTTCAACTGTTATTCAGTTTTCTCCTTCCTTCTAACACAGTTTGGATATGTATAAATGGTTCATGGTGAAGACAGGAAGATAATTTATTGTTGTTAAGTTGCAAGAATCAAGGTGACCGAATGGTCATGACCAAGTCTTACAATCAAATGCAAATCTATGGAGAGCTGTATGAAAGCAGCCAAAGAAAAACAGTTCTCAAGAGAGAAGCCCTTCAAATAAGTTCCATGCAGTCAGATACAAAAATTCACCCCATTTTCTCACGGTATTTGTGAGAACGATTCACACGACTGTTTTGTTTGTAACTTGTTTTTCTGCACCTTTACCAGGATCTGGCAATATACACACCAAGTGCTGCAGCAGTCTATTGGAGCAGAAGACCCATGCCAGACATAAAGCCTAAGTACAAGTGATGTTAAAAGTGCCTTTTTGCCGCAGATTCCTCGCAAGTGCAAAGCTGCCAATCTCCTTCCTTTTTTCCCTATGGCAGAAGGAGGCGATGCCCACCTGACCACGGTGACTGAGGTGGCTCCACTCAGAAGGAGCCGTGATGCTCCCCAGGTGAAGCCGACTTGCCTTATCCAACAGCACATCTGAGTAACAGCCACCGATCCCACCGCAAACCACAGCTCTCTCTTCCAGGTAAGGTCTCGGACAGAACCACTATCCACCATTGGCTGCTATAAACAGGGAAGAAACAAGGTTGGAAAGATAAGAGAGAGCTGTGGTGGTTGCTCCTTCGAGGAGGAAAATATTATGTGGAAAAGTGCATGTGTAAAAGCTGTTCTAATAGAATTATATATCGCTTCCCAAATATTTATTTGGAAAACATTCATATAACTCACTATATCATTTTCCAGCAAAGTCAGCAATGGCTAATAAAAGATTTAAAATGTATGGGATGTGCAGGGTGAACAGAAATTCCTCTGGAATACATTCCTCTGACACATTTTTCTGATTTAAGAGTTGTACTTTTCCTGTGATGCACATGTAAAGGCACAGAGTGATACTTCTGTTTAACCTAGCAGAACAGTTGGGTTCTTCTGGGAAATAGGTGCAAAATCACACATCTAGGGAAAAAGGGAAAAATAGAGAGATACAGTATTTGAAATTATCCACAGCAGAACTCAGCTACCACCAAAATGCTGACCGAAATACCGAAGCATCACAGCTCTTCCCATTTTAAGATATTTTATCTTGCATACTCTACCTTCAAACTGCAGTAAAACATAGAAATCACGGCTGAAAACACACGGAATTGCAGTAGTTTCATTTCTCGTAAGAGGGATTTTTAACAATGAAGGCACAGCTCAGTGAGAAACCGCACGCCTTGGTGACTTATTTCTGCCCCAACTCCTGCATCCCAGGAAGCCCTGCACAGAGCACTACCCACCGCCTCTGCAGGGGCACAGAGGGGCTACGGCAAAGCCAGCTGGAGGAAAAGAGCTTCCAGGGAGCTGGCTGGTGGGTGCCCGCGCAGCCCACGAATGGCCTCCTGGCCACGCAGTGCCAGGAAGCAGCCGCCCACTCCCACGGCACCCGCAGTGATCCGCAGCTTAAGGAGAAATTTCTTGACAGTGAAGGTGACAGGGCACTGGAACAGGCTGCCCAGAGAGGTTGTGGAGTCTCCTTCTCTGGAGATCTTCAAACCCGCTTGGACGCAGTCCTGTGCCACGTGCTCTAGGTGACCCTGCGTGTGCAGGGGGTTGGACTAGAGGACCTCGAGAGGTCCCTCCCAACCTTAACAATTCTGTGATTCTACAATCCCACGGGAAGGGAACGCAGGCAGGCCCCGCAGGACGCCGGCAGAACGCCCGTCTTTGGGGGAGGCTCCCCAACTCCTCCGCAGTCCCCTGGGTGCTCCAAGTCACCCTGAGCGCAGGCGGGAAGCCCAGCCAGGATGCAGTAACCACCTCTCCACCGCGCGGCTGCCCTCACCTCACCCTCAGGATTCAACTCCACCAACTTGCTCCTTTTGATTTGAAGTACGCCGGTTAAACTCAGCTACTTACAGAGACCAGCATAAAATGCTGTCAAACAGGTAAGATTCCCACTCTGCTCAACAGCCCCAAGAAGCTGTACTTAACTCCAGATAATAAATGTGGAATCCTGAAAAAAAAAAAAAACTGTTAACTAAACAACACACAACACTAATTACAAGTGTTGTTGCTCTATTTCCATTTGCATCCTTCCACGACATAAAAGTACCTTTTTTTCCTTTTTTTTTCCCCCCTTTCAAATTTCTGCAAGTTTAACAGTACTCCCCATCACGTCGAATGTGCACTCAGTTCCTGCAGTTCTTCCCATGCTGGAATTCAAAGAGCACCTTTCCATGCACCTCCCAAGCTTGGCAAAAAATAAGCTGCAAGCTGCCACTAATCCAGCAGTTTAGCTTAGCTAAGATTTGTCATTTCTTTGTTTCTGTTGACATCTACTTAGCAGTTCTCACATGGGAGGTTCTTTGTAGAGTGGGGTTGGTTCTGCTACGACCGACGCGGCTCCTCTCTGAGGACTCACCTCCACTCGCCTTTAACTGCAGGGCTGCCTCACACACTCACTGCCAGAGACTTCTCCAACGCTTCCCATTTAGCACCTTCTAATAGACACCCCCAAGGCTGAACCACATTCCTTAAGCTATCTCATTCAGCTACACTTTGGGTTACTTGTACAACAGACTGCTGATCAAAAGCTGGGTCCACATGGGCCTAAGCCCCCGGGCAACAGCTCATCCCACCCCAGCTTGGTACCTAATGCACAACCTGGAAGAGCCAAGGGAGGAACAAGCTTCCCCGGCGGTACCGGGGGCTCTGGCCAAACACCTCAGCAGGTCGGCACAACCAGGAGGCTTCTGCACTGCCGACATGTTAACCAACCCACACAATATTACAAGGACAACAGGTGAGGCAGGCAGAGGAGCATAAAACATAACACAGACCTGGAAATACAAATAAGATTTATTTAGCTCCAGCTCACTCTAAATACTAGGAAATGTTTCTTAGTTCCCTTTTTCCCCATCACTCTAAACTACCCCAATACCCCTGTCCCAAGGAATGACTCCGAACCAGCCGATACAACCTGGAGCTAGAACACCAGGCACAGACCAATGAAGAAACTATTCTTTACAGAGTGAGACCACATCACTTGTCATTGGTATTCACTGTGAATTCACCCACTGCTAGGAGTGCTTTTTCCGGAGCGCACCGAGCCGCCTGCTGACTGCGGATCCGTGAGGTGATCCGTGCTTGCTGCTAGCTCCGCAGCACTGAGCCCAGCACACTGAGCCCCCCACAGCAGGAAGGCTCAACTAGCAGAACCAGTCTTACCACCCTAGGGTTTGGATTTGGGGTGGCATGTTCATTTTCAAGTTTCTTAAATAGTAACAAAATTTGGCAAGCATTTTTTATCCTTATTATTCTAATACCTTCGGAAAAAAAACTCGCTATCTGACCCAATTACCTTTGCTGATATTGTCATCTAGGTGATGCTCGTGCTGTCCCATCTTTGCAGCCAAAATAATAAATGACTTGTTACAGATTTTCAACTAGATTTTAGGCCTATGATAGATGAAGACAGTGACATTACTGATTTCTTCAGCAATGATAATGGTTTCCTTACAATTATCATCAGCATTTGATGAGAGCTTTCCAGTTTTGTGCATATTTCTGTTACTTTTTATTTCAAATAATTATTTCATTACACAACTGTTACTGCAAGAACAAGGACAGAATATCAACATTAACAAATACTTTGAGCTGAAGTTTCCATAGTAACTTCTATCCACTGCCTTGTATGATTATAAGGCCATAACTTATGCATTCTTAGCATACTATTTTCTCTATCAGCTGCAAGTAAGAAAGAAATTATTGTTGCTTCTATATTCAGTCCCTCAGAAAGCTTGGTTGGAGAGCTGAACACACACATACATATGTCTTCAGATAAACAGAATCTCTCACCAGGATCAACCCTGCTCAGTAGGCAACATCAAAATATTTGTTTTAGCCCGGATTAAGGCAACGGCTTCTGTTATTGCCAGCGTGAAGTCTTCTTGGTACTCATAATTCCTAGAGAAAAAGAGAATATTTTCTCTTATCAGCGCTGAGCAGAAGGGAAGCGTGGCACTGCTGGGCACTTGCCCTTCTTGCCCTATTCTGCTCGGAGGAACAGGGGGGTGAAGAGGCACAGACAGGGCTTCTCGGGGCTTCCAATCTGCTCTGGTATCCGCAGAAGGGACAGGGAGCTTTCAACCCACACGAGCATCTATAACTGCAGAAAAGCAGTTGTTTCTTAGGTCCTGGTTGGAGGCAGACACAGGCAAACGCTACACAGGATTAATCCATTAGGACTATGCATAAAACACTGAGGAACCACTGAAGGGTTCTACTGTCAGGAGAGACTGTATCAGCATGTGCTTGTACGGTGACAGTGTCATGGTACTTCCTAGTCCTACTTGTCCCACCACAAAAATGGAGGTGTTTCCATTATTGCTCCAATGAGTTATCATTTAACTGACTTGTTCGGTATTTATGGAATGCCTGAAATTAAGTTTAAAAACCTATCAAAATAATAGATGTACATGTCTGAATACAGAAAATTGTGAAGGAACTTTAAGTGACTGCATTGCTTTGATGATGCTATGTTTGCTAAATAACTTACGTACCATTAGCAAGAAGAAAGAAGTAACCCAAGTAGAATATGGGACACCTATTTCTATGTCCATAAAGCAATGGCAAAAGAAAAGAAAATCCTAATGAAAACAAAAACAAACAAAACAGAGCAGTCAATGTATATTCTGTATTTGCAAAAGTGCTGAGTTAATATTCTACTGAAAGAAGTAACACCATTTTAGGAAACAGGACTATTTTCACTGATGCTACCTAATTTTTATATACACTTTGATATGAAGAGAAGAAAAAGCAGATAAAAACCACAAGCAAATAATCATGTTTAAGTATGTAAACAAGCTCACTACGTATGCCTGCAAATTATTTGGTATATAGTATAAGAATAGCTATGTTCTAAGAATAATTCGATTTTATTTCCATAGTCCAGTATCCAATTTAGATGTGTGCATGTAACCAAAATTAAGCAAGTCCTTACATACCTGTCCTGAGCTAATTCTGCACTATTAAAACACCTAGAGAAATTAGTGCAAAATGAAACAAGAGTTTATTTTGCTTTAACTTACCTTAGCACCCTAAGCTGAGGTGTTTTACTTACTTTCCTACTTTTCTAGCTTCCTGGTATATCCTATATTCCCTGTACCTATTTTATGTTCTCTTCAGCTTGTAAAACATCTAAATTACTTTCACTACTCAATAGAGACAATTACTAATAAAGTGTGTTCATTCATCCTGGTAATGAGTCTGTTCCTTCAGTAAAAATCTGCACAGGACATAAGAGATGCCTGCCCTAAAAACAGCTTATCACTCCTTACTATCTTTTTTCTTCTCCCATAGTGAGTAGAAGCAGATTTTTTTTTAATCTTATTGGCTTGCGTTAATTAAAAGTCTGAATAGAGGCAGCTGAGACAGCATCAATGAAAGAAGGATTAGAATAACACAGGGAAAGGAAAGGATAAACCAGAAATTAGAGAGATAAATGGAACAGTTTATCAGTGCAAAGCACAAAGGTCAAATAACAATTTATATTCTTTGACTGGGGACAAGCCACTCGAAAGGAAAAAAAGCCATAACCACAAATGGTGCCGTTACTAAAAATGGAAGTTACCATCATTGACTTCCTTATCAAAGAGATAAAGACACATCAGTATTGCTGTATCACTGAGATGCCTCCAGCACCCTGATCTAGCACACCTCTCATCTCAGTTCCACTCATACGAGTGAGCAGGAACAATGAAAAAGGAGAGGGTTGTACTTAAACACAGTAACAATAATGAAAGGGGTCAAGACAGATTCTGGAAGAGAGAACTTCTACTTAAAAAAAAAAATCATTAGCAATGATTCTCCTCTGACTATATACAGAAAGGAAGCAAAGAAAAAGGATTAGATATCCTGTAGATGAAAGCTGAAGAGAAAAATCAAGAACCACAAAATCAGCTCTTTATTTCAGTAAGATTAGCATCTAAAATTTGAAGTTGATTTCTTAGAATTACATTTTCCTTCTGGTTGTTTGGTGCAAAACGCTTCTGCTCCAGTAAAGCCCTGGTCCGTTCCGCTGCCACGTGGACAGAGCGCGAGCGGCGAGGACGGCCTGCGAGAAGGGACATGTCGGTCACAGCACACGGCAGCGGCCTCTGCTCCTGCCACCTCCACCTGCACCACAGTACCCTTGGAGAGCCTGTTCCTTACTGCAGTAAACTGTCTGAATCCATCAGGCTGATCTGTTAGCCCTCACTCACACCTACGGCTGCGTAAGTAACAAGGGGAAGTGCAATAAATTAATTGCTTTAATGCTATACTCAAGGTCTGCAAGAGGAAAAGCAAGCTCCTTCACACAGTTTCTAACTGCAAGGTTCGTGTTCTTCTTGGATATCAGTTTTGCAGAGGGGCACGGAGGTGTTCCTGAGTGAAGAGTTCTCAGGTATCACTTCCAATTAAAGAGAGACAACTTTCCATTACTTGCTAGGCAGCTTCTGGTGAATTATTATCTTACTGTTAAGGGTGCGATGGAGAGCGGGTGCATTAATAAGAGCACGCTAAGAGCACTAAGTGGGACCTGGACCATGCATGCTCAGACACGAGCCGCGTGGCATCCACCAAGAACTCTGAAGTTACTTCTGCTAAGACAGCTCCCAACATACAAGAACCACATTTCAAAACGGAATTTTCAAAATAAAAGCATAGAAAGTAGGTTTTTTTTTTTTTTAATACGCATTCATACAAAATGAGTTTGAAAGGTGGTAACTCCAAGAGAGTGCTCAGGAAAGCAAATGACCTGTAGGGTTTTCCACAGCTTGTGAACTGTGTACAACATGCTATGGGGATTCTCTGCTAAATTTCAGGTATTTTTCGAAGTATTTGTTTAACTGCAGTTAAAGGTCTTGAAAGCCCGGAGAAACTTCTGGCACAAATCACTGCAGCAAGAGAGTTTGTTAAAAATGGAAAAAACAGGCATTTCATTCAGGAGTTATTATTGAGTTTGCACATAAAAAGTTATTATTTGTTAGTAACTAGTCAATTCCAGATGCTATAACTTGAGTTTCCACTTCTGCAATTTCTTGGGGAGGGGAGAAGTGGACAAAAGCTTACTTTATTTTAAGAAGCATAAAAAAATATTGCCACATTTTTCTCTTCTCAAACTGGGAAGAACGACATTTCTCCAGTCCCTTTCACAGGTATTTTTGCCTAATACTGCTCATTATCTCCCAGGCTGCTGATCAAAGCAAAGCACCTTTCATCCTGCCAAGCATTTTCAGCTTTCACAACTGTCAGGTGATTCTGTGCTCAAATCAATGCATCCAGCAAATATTTGCTGAACTTCCCCACAAGTTTCTATCTCTACACTGATCAAACAACAATCATTTTACTCCAACAGTCCCATGGATGCATTCTTACAATAAAGTTCTTAAATAAATGTCATCATATTGAACAAATTCCAGCATTTTTCCCTTAACAATTCAATAGTTTGCATATCAAGCATTCACAAACACTGAAAGCTAATAAGATGAACTCTACTCGTGTGCCATTTGCTTATTACTATAAATCGCTTTCAAATGTTTAACACATACATTATCACATGCAAAATATAATAATATTTTGAGATAAAATACACAGCATTTAGCTGTAGACCTACTAGTCTGTTCCTAAAAACACTTGTAAATGACAATGAGAATGATGATGCATGTGTGAATGTGGGCACGACCTCAGAAAAGGCAGCCCAAGCCACAGGTTTTCACAGCTGTTGTTATTTCTTTGTCTTTGTTGCTGTTGAGCAGTCACAATCACGCAACTGAGGCCTGAAGCTCATTACATGCTTCAGTCATCTGCTGAAACGCCTACGTACCATATTAATATTTGCTTAAATTCAGCCCAAATCCTGGCAGATCTTTTAAAACAGAAGGTAGACAGAAGCAAGAGTCAGAACAACTTAAGATATTTGCCACCGGCTTTAAAAGCAGCAATGTAAACAGTGCATAAAAGTTTAAAGAATCTTTAAAAGTTCAAGTATTGTATGCTAGTCTGTTATGTCCATAGGTTGCTTACAAGCAGGGGTATTTTCGTGAAAGGGCAGTGAGTATATCACAACAGAACACGAGGCACCTTCTCACCTAAACACGAGACATCTAGGTTCTCTTTCAGGATAAAACTAGCCCTGCTTGTTTCTAGTAATAGCCTAGCTCCTCTCTGCCCGTTTGATAAGCAGCTTAACATACTAATCTGTAAAACAATGCCTACCCAGCAAAAGAGCATAATCCTGCTGAGGGATCCAGGTTTCAGAAGAGCTGTGGGGCTAAACTAGCTCAGCTTTCTGCCTGGGCTTCTCTGCAGCAAGGGCAACACCGGAGAAACGCCACTCTCCGCATTCCTCCAATTAGTCGTTAAGAAAAGGGCTACTGTATTAGGGAGTGTTTTCTAAACTCTACAAACACACTCCTAACAGAGCAGCAACACCCAGACGAAATGGCTCTAACACTACTAAGTTTCTGAATGCCGGCTGCAGGGAGGGCTAGGAACCCGACAGGCACCACAGTGCCACTCGCTCATGTCCCCGCTGTTGCCCTCTTCCTTACCCAACAGCACCCGTTTGCTTGGCAGGACAGAAACACCGATTCCTCCTGCGCATGGAAGGGACACAGGCATCTCCAGTCCTCTCCTTCACAGGTGACTTAAAGCAGGTCCGAGGAAGGAAACTATGTGCAGCTTGGCCAGAGGACAGTCATCAGGTAAGAGACAGGGGCCTTTCTGATTTCATCTCAACTGTGCTTTACCTTTTTTTTTATTTAAAAAAGCAGTGTGTACTGCAAACATTACAGATAATCTTTAGTGTTTTTTTGGTTGGAGGGTGGTTCAGCTCAGCCTGACCCGCACAAGGACCAGTTTTAAGGCACTTCTCCCCCATAGTGTGTGGGGAATCAAGCCCTAAAGCTGGGGCTTTCACACACATCCTGGGGGCAACACACAGGTGAAAAGCTTCAATCACAGTCAGAAGGATAAATGAGTCTTCAGCCACAAAGAGCAATTTCTAACATACACCAAGACACTGCAGGCCATTCCTGAACTCTGCAAGCCCTCAGGGACTCTATCTCAATATCACCCACCTTTTTCCCCTTTTCACAGCATGAAAATATGCAGGGAGAAAAAACTACATTTGTAGAACAGGGCATCAATGAAATAAGAAAAAGTGAGGAGAGAAAAACATCAGAAAATTTTAGTATCAGAATGCTTCCTTCAGAGCTCAAACAGACTCAATGTGCTAACCCTAATGGAGGGTGCTGCCTTTTTTTTTTTTTTCCCCTGTATGTGAAGTTTGGCTTGTATACACAGAACTTTCCTGAGTAAGGACTTGGCACGATGTATGTAGTAAGAGGATGAAGGTGAAAAGAGGTTTTTTTTTTTTTTTTTTTTTTTTTTTTTTTAAGCAAAAGAAAGAAACATTATGCACAAGTTGAATGGAAGTGGAATGACTTCCTTATAGACAAATGAAAAACAAATAAAAGATGGAAAAAGGAGAATAAGACTTTAAATGCAGACAAAGATGTAATATTACATCAGCACCTGTTTCAAGTCAAAAAGGAACTTGCAAAAGAAAGCCCATTAGGAGAAACATTAATAGGCTACTGCATATGTAGACCAAGGCTTTCAAGTAGAAAGTCTTTGGAAGCAGAATGATTCAAAATGAAGTTGAAAGTTTTTAAAACATTGATTTGTTCTGCATTTGTGTAGGAAGACATTATCCTAAATAATGGTGTTTAATGGGAGGGAAAATGAAGCACATAGTGTTTCAACAATTCTTCCAGTCGCTGCTTAATCAAGTTTAAGGATTGCATTTTTTTTACAATCTGGAATGAGCAGGGAAAAGCTCCAGGACAGAGTAAGAGTGGGTAAATGCCCTCCCCGTGCCCCGGATAGAGGCAGTGCCCTGTGTTCGGGAGCTGCAGCCCCCTCCTTGGCTTCCCAAAGGGGACAGCGTGGGGGCAGCCGGCGCGGGGGCCGCTACCTGGTACCCCCAGTGCCCGCCCTGCACCAAAATCGGCTCCTACCCACAAACATTCCCACGTTTTCACTCAGCCTGTTCCATGAAGGACAGTTCACAAAATGCAGCTGAACACTGTCTATGAAACACCACTCTTGGTGCAAAACTGGTGTTTTTTTTTTATGGGCTTATAAAGCCATAAACATCAACACCATTGGCACTGCCAAGGACACAAGAAAGCAGCAGCATCAAATCCAAGAGAGTTCACTACTTACCTAACACAACACAGTAAATGTTCCTGAACAGGTACTACACCAGTTATGTACTAAGTAAAACAAAATTAACTAAACTAAACAAAATCATGTGTTTTCACATCATTCACATTCACTTCTATGCTGCCTTGTAGCTATATAGATAAGGAGAAAAGGGTGGCAGATGAACAAGTTGACAAATGCAAGGTAAAATATTATAATATGGACTACTCATTCATAGTGCTTGAATTAAAATAAATCACATCAAGCTTTGGGAAAAAAGTCTTACGTAGACAACTGAGTGTTGAGTGTGCAGTGTGAGCCAAGAAAGCAAACAGTGGTACAAAGTGTAATTAGAAAAATGCATAAAGAGTTGCTCAAAGAAATTCAGATGGAGCTTTATTCTGGTCAGCCTACCAATCAATTTTTGAAGAAGCAGAAATATTCAGAGACAAACAGTACAAAAGAACACACCCCAAACAAAAGACATTCGAATTTGAGAGTTCGGACAAAACAAGGAGGAACAATCAGACTAAAATCATGGCTAATGAGAAAAGATGGAAGGAATTGAGGTTAGCAACCTTAAAATAAGAGAGGGGGAGAAAATAAAATGAGAATCTTCAAACACAAGGAAGGTGGCTGCTAAGAAGAAATTAGCACTTTATATGTCCATGGAAGGTATGAACAAAAAAGGGCTTGCTGTGCCCGCTACGAAGACTTAGTTTGTGCACTTGAAAAAGCTTTTCCATCAGCAAGGGTAGTGAAGGACAGGCACAGGCTGTTTCACAAAGTTGCTGCATCTCTATTCGTGAAGGATTTTAGGGCTGGGGACGGATGCCTGGCAGAAGCAACCCAGGTGACTAATTCCTTATTGCACCCCCCGTGGTGTTTCACAGCTTCCTGAGACCCACAGCAGCTCCGACCATCCTGCCCCTGCCCACGGCGCTGGGGACACACAGGGCACACGAGCACCAGGGACACTGCCAAAGAGCTGCAGAACGCCACATTCGTTAACCTAAAAGCTTGACCATGTACTACACATTCATAAAAGAGTCGTCCAGGTGAACACGAGGACCCAGCGTGTTACCTTTACATGGCAACGGCACTGATTCAAATAAAAATTTAATAGCAAAAAGATTATCTGCAAGGAAGTTGACCAAAAGACATTCAAGTAATTCAGCTAGTAGCTTCAAATGACAATCTGTCATAGACAATGCTTAACTGTCAAAAGTAAAGCAAATTTATCAATGAATTTCAACTCGGTTCATACAATTCTAATGCAAAATGAAATAAATCTATCCACATAGTGAATAGGTCCAAACAGAAAAGTTGAAATACATGGTAAAAAACTCAGGACTGCAAAAAATGCAGTAACTGTGACTTAAGTTACATTTACCTCATCCATCCACTGAAAACAGCTTCTTTTTACAAGATTATATTTGCATATAATTGTGTATATTATCTCTTCAAACACCAAAATACCTTGACTCAAATACGTGTTTTTGTTCTGAATTGATAGCAAAATTAATAGCCAAAAGAAACGCTGCTTCTTATTGCTTTCTCTCAGTTGTCAGCCCAAATAAGAATCGAAGCTCAGGGGTGCTGAACATCTCTGCAGAGCTTTGCTCATTTTCTTCATTCCTAATATTCCAGTTGCCCAATGTTGCTAATGCACCAGACTCCTTCAGATTCCTGCCTGGACATTTCTGAGCAGCAGGGCACACAAATATTCGGTGTTCACAGCAAAAAATAAATAAGTAAATAAATAAAAAGAAAAAAGCTTTTAGAGAAGCTATGGCAAGTCACATTTGCCACTAAGAGAGGACTACAGTGGGTCCCCACTCCTTGTTGCAATAATTGCTTCTCTTCTGGCAGATGAGCTGATCTTTTCTGGTGGATGAGTGAGTTGAGAACCTGTCGGTAAGGATTAGAGGGCAGGCTAATGTGGGAGACACTGTGGTAGGTGTCTGCTACAGGCCACCTGACCCGGACAAGGAAGCTGATGAGGCCTTCTACAGACAGCTGGATGTTGCCTCACAGTCACAGGCCCTGGTTCTCATGGGGACTTCAACCACTCTGACATCAACTGGAAGGACAACACCGCAAGGCACAAGCAGTCCTGGAGGTTCCTGCTGTGCGTTGATGATAACTTTTTGATGCAGGTTGTGGAGGAGCCGACGAGGAGAGGTGGGCTACTGGACCTCGTGCTAACAAATAGAGAGGGACTTGTAGGAGATGTTAAGGTGGGGGGTAGCCTTGGCTGCAGTGACCATGAGTTGGTGGAGTTCAGGATTCAACGAGGAGGAGGCAGGGCTGTAAGTAGCCTTGCAACCATGGACTTCAGGAGGGCCAACTTTAGCCTCTTCAGAGGCCTCCTCGGTAGAATCCCATGGGCTAGAGCTCTAGAAGGAAGGGGGCCCAAGAGAGCTGGTTAGTTTTCAAGCGACACTTTCTCCACGTCCAGCAGCAGTGCATCCCTGTGTGTAGGAAGGGAGGCAGAGGGGGCAGGCGACCTGCGTGGATGAGCCGGGAGCTTGTGGCAATGCTCAAGCAGAAGGCAGCGGTATACAGAATGTGGAAAAAAGGACAGGCCCCCTGGGAGAAATACAGGAACGTAGTCAGGGAGTGCAGAGATGCGACAAGGAAAGCTAAGGCACGTCTGGAAGGCAAGCTGGCAAGGGACGTTAAAAATAACAAGAAAAACTTCTTCAAATATATTAACAGCGAAAGGAAGACCGGGGAAAACGTGGATCCGCTGGTGAATGGGATGGGCACCCTGGTTACAAATAACACAGAAAAAGCAGAGTTGCTCAATGCCTTCTTTGCTTCGGTGTTTACCAAGGGCAGCCCTTTAGAGCCCCAGGCCCTAGAGACAGGAGAAGAAGCCGGTGGAGAGGAAGACTTGCCCTGGGTAGAGGAAGATTGGGTCAGAGAGCACCTAAGGAACCTCGATACCCACAAATCCATGGGCCCTGATGGGATGCACCCCAGAGTGCTGCGGGAGCTGGCAGATGCCATAGCTAAGCCGCTCTCCATCATCTTTGAAAGATCCTGGAGAACAGAGGATGTGCTGGAGGACTGGAAGAAGGCCAACGTCACGCCAGCCTTCAAAAAAGGCAAGAAGGAGGACCCAGGCAACTACAGGCCAGTCAGCCTCACCTCCGTCCCCGGAAAAGTGATGGAACGGCTCATACTGGCTGTTGTCTCCAGGCACATGGAGGACAAGAAGGTGCTCAAGAGTAGTCAGCATGGATTCACCAAGGGGAAATCTTGCCTGACTAACCTGATAGCCTTCTATGATGAAATGACCGGCTGGATAGACGAGGGGAGAGCGGTGGATGTCGTCTATCTCGACTTCACCAAGGCTTTTGACACCGTCCCTCACAACATCCTCCTGGGCAAGCTCCGGAAGTGTGGGATAGATGAGTGCACAGTGAGGTGGATTAGGAACTGGCTGGATGGCAGGGCCCAGAGAGTGGTGATCAGCGGTGCAGAGTCTAGTTGGAGGCCTGTGGCTAGTGGGGTCCCCCAGGGGTCAGTCCTTGGTCCAGTCCTGTTCAATTTATTCATCAATGACCTGGATGAAGGCACAGAGTGCTCCCTCAGCAAGTTTGCTGATGACACCAAACTGGGAGGAGTAGCCGATACCCCAGAGGGCTGCGCTGCCATCCAGAGGGACCTGGACAGACTGGACAACTGGGCGGTGAAAAACCTCATGCAATTCAACAAGGCCAAGTGCAAGGTCCTGCACCTGGGGAGGAATAACCCCAGACACCAGTACAGGCTGGGGACCAACCTGCTGTATTTGCACTTATGCATATCAGGGCAGTCTCCTGCACACTTATTCTTTACTTTAAAACAAATTTAGGTAGAAGTATCAGGATAAAGAAGACGGGGCCAGAGAATTTTTACAAATACATGGACAGACACTTTAAACCAACGCAGACCAATGTGATCAGCACGTACTCAGCAGCTGGATACGCTAAAGCCTGAAGACATGGCGAATAATATTCTAGATGATTCACCCATTGATAGCTCAGACATAAATAATAAAAATTAAATTCTGTAGAAGAGAAATCACATCCTTCACAATTCAGTACTCACAAGGATTGACAAGCCATGGTCTTTTCTGTTTATTCTCCAGAGGTTGTAAGTATTCCCGAACTGTTTTCAAAACCCCAAATTCAAGAAAAGCTATCGAAGTTCCCTGTTCAATCAAAGCTACATTATTTGGGGAGGGGCAGCTTGGAATTACCAGAAGTTCAAAAGTCAGCTCTGCTACATACATTGTAACTCTTCCTACCTTGCTGCATATTCTGTGCTGACAGTTTGTGGTATCATATAAAAGAACAATGTATATATCCTGTAAGACTCTGGAATTTAATTAAGTCACTTCTGAAAAGTATAAGATGAAAGCACACTTATTTCATGCCTCATTTACTGTAATAGGCAATATACCTAACCTAACAAGTAGTACAGTCAGTTCCATATTTCATCAGGTCCTTCTTTTTATAAGAAAAAAAGATATGTCTTTTTTACTGATATCTTATAAGATGTACTTAAGTTAAATTGAGTTTTACAAGCTGGGAGAAACTACTGGGGAAAAAAAGCCTTTTCCATTTGGAATCAGGTGTTCACAATTCTGAAAAGCACATTAAGATCAGCAGCCATGAAAAAAAAATATATATGAAAACATAGATTACATAACACAGATTCCATCCTCTATTTTAGTAATCATCGCTACTTTGAACACTTCAAAAATATTACATGATGCATCATCAGCACACCCTCTCCATGCAAAAACAAAGAAGGCTCCGTTATTTTACAGAAAACAGGAAATTATGATTTACAACCACTAAAGAGCTCTGTGAATCAACCCCAAGAACTTCGATCTACTGAATTATAGTTGCTAAAGTTAACTGCTAACTGTATAAACTGTAACGTTGCTTCAAACTACGCATTCACCTTGTTGTGTTCTTAAAAATCCCTATGAATGGTGCTCTTGGCTATGCATTTCTATATGTGACAATCTGCTAAAGTTTCCATAGATCAAAGATTGAGATGAAAGAGCTTCTCACACATGAGTTAGTCTCTTTGATTACCTTTACAGGCCCTTCAGTTGCTCTCAAGTCCCACTAGCCTTTTACTACAGCTTTCAAGCTATAACAATTTAGGTAAGTGGAATATTAGATAGCTCATTATAAATCCACTTGTGTGTCATATGACTCAATGATAGGATTGCCACAGGCTTCATTGGGAGCAGAACTACATTTCAAAACATATCACATACGAATTCATCAGGAAAAAATAATTAAGACTTTGGAAAGTTCTTTAAATCAACTTATACAGAACCATCCTCAATAATAGATAGAGGCGAGGCTGGCTGGTTTTGCAGAAGAGTATAAAAAAGCCATTGAAAGGCAACTTTTCCAATTCTGTCATTTTTATAAAGCTGTTTTATGACTTCCGACAAGTGATCACCAGGGACTGCAATGCCATTTTTGATATAACATATATGAATAAGAAGAGCAGAGGAAAAACAAGTTTCAAAACCTACCTTCTAAAACAGGTAAAACGCTTATCTGCTAGAAACTGCTCCTTATTACAATGCACCAACAAGAAGGCACAGAATTTAAGGTTCTGGTTTATAAGAAATCACATAGGCAGAAAGTTTTGGTCATTTAATATAGAAGGCAATAGTTCTCTATAGCTGGAACAACACATGTTTGTAATGGGTACGTACTTCATTTTCTCTTAGATGCAACCTAACAGTTGAAGTGTAGCCAGCACCCAAATTCTATAATCCACAATGTTTTGGGTGCCTAGGAAAAAAAAATTCTAAAACTTCTCTGATGAAGAATTAGGCACCACTGACACCAAGTATCTATGAAATTATGGGGTTATCTTCCATCTTCAGGCACTATGACAAATCCTTACTATCTCCTCACAGAGCACAGTGTCTCTGAGGCAGCCTTTGCATCCATCCCACAAATCCCACTGACCTCAACTTTTAGTAGTAACTACAATGAAAGCTCCTTTAAGAAGGTAAGAATAAAAAAGCTTCATATGAATGAAATGGATGAAACACTAAGGAAAAGGTGCTATGATTTCAAGGCCGCAAACAGGGTAGACACCACAAGGAGGCAGGTAATTCCCCAAGACTCAGGGTAAGGAAGCTGACAGCCTTCCTGGAAAGTCCTGTGAGCCAAAAGGAGGGGAACACTCAGCAGATTTCTCTGCAAAGGTACACGAGCCCCTTTTCCAGATCAGACTTTCTCTTTTCCTAAGCAGTAACAGTGCAGACTCGGTAAGGGTGTGCATTTCCTCCCAGGGTGAGCTGTGTGTTCTCCTCTGCTTTCCTCTGCTCTTGAAAATCTTATTTTGACAGAAGTGTCCTGGGAGAAGCAGCTATTATTTTCTGCTTAGATGACTATGGTATCCTCTGTTATGATATCCGAGCTGCCTTTTCTTCAAAGCTACTTCTTGGAGGACATGCTATGGGGTATTTGGAAGGTCAGGAACAAGTATTTCCAGACTACATATTTCTTCCCTTTTTTTGCCCTTTTTTTGTTTGTTTTTTTTTATTTTATTTTTTAACCCACTGACTTTTCTGCTTGCTGCACAAGCTATACCACAGTCTCTAAAGGGGGCTCTGAGATGTGTAGGACATTAACAAGGTCAGTTAACTATGTTCAAACTGCCTCCATTTCCTCTGGACTTGCCACTCACCCACCTGGTGATAACTAGAGCTCAGGTACCCACTGTCTTAGAGACACAAATCTGTCTACACAGCAGAAAGGAGTTAACTCAAAATAACATGTCTAGACTGACAAAAATTGCACCTTACTACCTTAGTATGAATTTGAGGGGCAGCATAACCATTTTTCAGAAACTGCAATGCAGCTAATTGATCTCGCTATACCTTCTTTTGCTCAACATAGTAATATCCTTATTTAGAGGGCATTTGTTTTAACATGCACAAGGGCGGGTTCTTTTAGTGACAAAGATGAAATGGGTCTTTTTAACTGTTGGCTTTCTAGGTGTTCAGTGCCAGTGAATCAAATAACAGTTATTTCTTTACAATTACATCTTTCCAAGCCACACAATAATACAGAGCTCCATTCCATATCCAGAGGGTTACAAAGAGTAGATCTTACATAGTTCATATAAAAGGACATAGTGAACTCAAGTGTCACATCTTCAAACAGATCTCTGAATTTAGCACTGCAGTTGGATGAGAACAATACATATGACCCTCAAATATTTACAAATTACATCCAGGATATTTTCTAACAGCAGCACACAAAAGTACTCCCATCACCTTGATTAGTTATAGTCAGGAGGAGTTAAGGAGGAACAACCACAACTACAAAATGCAAAGAAAAGGCCTGAAGCCAAGTATTACACAGTAACACCAACATTATTATATAGTTCAGCTTGGACTGAGTTTTAGCTCATGAAAGGGAGAGGAGTGTGAAAAGAAGTGCATCATACTCTTAAAATCCCAATTAGTCTACAAAACACTTCTGGAATAAAATATGGCCAAGGAACTCAGGTTAACAGCAGCTCCACTGGGCCATGACCTAAGATCGTGGACGGTCGAGACTCCATCCTTGACTTGTACCTCAAGTTCCCATCCCTCTCACGTCATGTGAAACAGTTGTGATGTCAGTAAGAACCATTGCTAGGGTGTTCTAGATACCAGAACTGCGGATACTAATGTTAGGATGGACAAAATCTTCTAAGATGAATTCCAATGCTGTTAACGGCAGATATATGGGGGAGGGGGAGAACAAAAACAGGAACCTCCAGAATTGTTTTAGAAACAGCCGGCCTCCTCCTATAACCTGCCACCTGCTTCCATTAAACTATATGATGGTAAAAAATGATAAATGATAAAAAAAATGATAAAACTATCATTTTATATCAGCTTTGTTTATGAAAGCGTTGAGTGTAACAGGATTTTCAGGGGTTAAAGTCTAGAGATGGAAGGAGAATTAAACCCACAGTCAGCTGTCTACATTTACAGCAAACAGAAGGGCTTGTTTTATACCAGGGAGTACTTTTTTTCTATTTTATATAAACGTTCAGCCTCCAACATGTTCTCTTTTTCAGAAGATTATTACATATACAGCAGGTATCTGAGATATCTGATGAGGTTTGCAGCAACATAAAGGCTATTTTTTTTTCCTCAGGCAAAAACACTACTCATGTTTTTGAAACAAAAATAACTGCTTCCCTCTGTCAAAATGTAGCCTCAGAACACTGGAACATGTGATACTTTTCCATAATCATTTAAATGATCTTCATTTCCTAGAAATGCAGTGAGTATATGTGAAATTATTAGGGCATTTGTTTCCCAGCTCTTGCCTCATATAGGGCTATAAATACTAAGTTAACTAGTCAAGTGACGCTCAATTAGACCAGTATATACTGTATGATGGCACTGAGTAAACACAGAATATGAAACAAGCAATAGGTGGCAGTAGAAATAACTATGAGTAGGAAAAACAAAAGGTCATTTTAAATGAACCTTTTAAATCTGCTATCCTGAAAATGATGTTAGGGCATTCCTTAAATGAACCTTTTTTTTATTATTATTTTTTTTTAAGTAACAAATACTCACAAGAAGAAAATACACAATAAAGCTAATGCAAATACCCAATGGAAGATACTGCCATCTTCAGCAGTGATTTGGTGTCAGATACAATTCATCGCTCATTCTTGGTTCAAACCCCACATCTCACCCCTCCTGCGCAGCAGCCTTGTGTATTGTCATGGAGAGGTCGCTGGGAGGTCTCCACACACAGGGCACGAGGAGCCTCGTGGCCAGCGGAACCGGCCTTTCCCACGCAGTGCTCTGCCCCTCTAGGGACCAGCGACACCTGCGCGCTTGTCACCCACGCGCGCAGATCACCCTGGAATTGTATTGAAGCCGTCATGCCTCTACCCCCTTATCAGTGGTCACAAAGGTTACCTAAGGTAAAAAGCTAACATATAGAACGCAGAGTAAGGGGAAGGATAAGCCTGTGGAGGACCAATTTTTCTTAAAATTATTTAGCTTTTAAAAGTTATATCGCAGGCTGTGTAAGTCTCAGCAAACTGGAGCTTCAAAATTCAGCCTTCTGAGAGCTACAAAACACGGCACCCTCCCCTGATTTGAGGCGGAGTGAGAAGTCTCTCTGCTGAGACCAGAGCTCTTCCTCAACATCAGCAGGAGACAGAGGTGCCACTGGGACCGCTTCCACGCGGCCTGTTGGAGGGACAGCATCAGCCCCGCTTCGGAGCCTGCCGGGGACACTTGGCCTGTCACATTCCCGCTGGGAATTCGTTAATTCCTCACCCCCTGCTGCGGGGTTCTCCTTTCTGCCCCTTTGCCCGTGCAGAAAGCTACGCAATGGTCCTTAGGGCTGCTTTGATGTCTACAGCCAGGCCCTAATCAGCACCAAACACAAACACTACAGATAAACAGATTCCTGAAGAGGAAAACCCCATAATAAGGGTCAAATAACCCGCACGGCACATTGAGCAGCTCACCCACCTGCAAACAAGAGAGTCAGGACCCAACAGGAAGGCCTCTGCTCCCAACACCTTTCGTCACACTCCACCGCAGGGTAAGGAAACTATTCACTGCCTTCTGCAGGGGACTAACACTGTGCTACTGCCAAGTGCATAATAACAACGTTGTAAAGCTGGGAAAAGAAACTGGAAGAGATCGTGAAAAACAAAATACGACCACTTTCCACAGTTTATGTCTCAGTGCTGTTTAAGACAAGGGAACCAGCCCAAATTCCTTGGGAATTCAGAGAAACAGAAGCTTTATACAAGTTTCCCCCCTGTCTGCCAGCTTTTATATGAGCATTTATACAAAATGAGCTGGAATCAATTCTTTTAAAACAGCAATTTAATAGTTCAGATGATTACTAGAAAAGCAGTGGAAAAATACAGTTTCAAAAGAAAAAACTGACAAAAATGCCTTCTCTCTCATTTATCCTGAAACTGTACGGGAGCAGCCAATACTCCAGCCCTTCACAACTTGAAATTACAATGTCTTTGCTATTTGAATGGAACAAGAGTTTTACAGTTTGCTTTTAAAATTTTCTGAAATATCCACCATATCCGCTAAAACTTAAAGTTTGATGGGTTTTCCCCTCTGGCCTCCAGCCGCCCACCCTGTTTGTTCAGGCAGGATAGATAGGCAGTGCTCTGGAGTCTACCTGCCCAGGTGAGGCCGCAGTTCCTAAGTCACTTACAGTGAGAAAATGGCTTTTTCTGAAAACTGCAGAGGACACCCAGCTTGAAATGCTGAATACGTTTTCCTTATATAACTTACAGCTTAAAATCTCATTTTGAAATTGATTTCCAGCCAATACTTTCAGTGAAGCAACTGACACAGCATCTCACTTCTTGAAGATGCCTAGGCAGCACCCTGGCCTGTACAGGGAAGGACATCACTTCTAAAACAGCTTATTTTTGGATATTCTAAGTGCCAATTGATATACCTGGAATAGTTTAAGTACATACGTGTATAGCTAGATAGACACTTGGCATGGAACAAGGCCTTCCCACTGGTCCAGGAATGGTGTATTCCTGTTCCAGAATTGTCTCGTTGGGATAAGCAGTGAAATCAAAACAGTTAATAAAGGGCTGGTTTGCTTTTTGCTTTTTTTTTTTTTTTTGGCCAAATATGAGAACTCATTTCCTTTGGCTATGTCTAATATTGCCTATGCCATTTGGCTTGTTGCTATAAACAGAAAGGAACTCTCTGCAGAGATTCATCCTTTCTAAAGACCCAAAAATATTTTCAAAGTTTGACAGAGATGATAATGGAAATAAACAATTCATCAAAACTGAAATGCAGTCACCTCTGGGATGAACTACAATATTAATATTTTCTCCTTTGAATGCATCATTTTGCTCCTTACAGATTAACATTATGTGACTGGAACTCTGCTGTAAAAATAACTTCTAGACCCTTTTCAAAAGCTGAAAGAATTACTCCTGATTTATGATGGCTAAAAATAAAGCTATCAGTGCTCCTTTCAATGCAAGTGACTGCAATGGAGATAATCCAGATTTGCAGCATAACATAACAGGCCATTAAGAATGTAACTTCATGCCTTATCCGTATGAAATACAGTTTAATTACAACATCAACAGTGAGAACACTGTCTAAACAGTGCCTGCATATAAGACCTTTTTTACCTTTTTTATCTTGTTAGATGAACTTATAAATTACATCGTTGCCTTTCCAAGAAGGGCTGAGAATCTCTCACTTTAGGGACTTTCCTTTGCATTTCTTAAGTCATGCTTATTGCTTCCAGTTCTTTATCTTTGTACAAGCTTTTAATAAGTTCTGTAGGGATTTGGGCATGGACATCTCATTGCTCAGTTTCATACTGTAAAAAAGTATATTTCTTCGAGAGTATTTCACAGGGTAAAGCATTATTTAAGCTTATTACTTGAAAATAGATATACCTGGTTATACACGAGACCCGTGAGGCAAAGGAACTTCACAGGCTGCATTTAAAAAAAAAAAAAAAAAAAAAAAGCCTAGATAATACAATTCTTACCAGAAAGTTTAGCTTTTTGGAACACCAACATTAGCAAGGATATGGCATCCACAGCTTATTTTTTAAGCCCTCTATTTAGCAAGATGTTGGAAGGTTGATTATCTTATCTTGTACTGATAAAGTAATGAAACACAGAGCAGTAAATGCTTCATTAATTCCTGAAAATCCAAATTGATTGTTCCCTTTTAAACCACAGAAACTAACACAATAACAAGTCACCAGGGAAGATTTCAAGGGGCAGGAAAAACAGTTCTGCAGTATTTGCAGCCCTTTCGTTTCAAGAACAGAAATTGAAAATACACCAGTAATATTGAAGTCTAGAACACTCTCTGCTGCAGCAGAGCTTCAAAGCTGGAAACATTTCTCTAAAATAACTGTTCAATTTGCACATTTTAGCCTATGGCCACTCGTGGTACACTGGCACTCCAGTGCGAGAGAACAGATTATGTGCAGAAGATTCCAGCCTTCTCCCAGTCAGGATCTTTTGCCATAGCCGCTTTCCCCTTAAGTGTCCATTGATGTAGCCCTACCTTTTAAATAATTCAAGTAAGAGTGAGACTGGGAATTACAGAGACCTTTTGAACGCCTTGCTACCACCAGCTATGGCCTGCAGAAAAGCAAAATTATTCATATAATGCAATGTAGTAGTTCAACAGCTGTGCTTGCTAGGCCTAAGTAGAGTCTGTGCTAACTGGCATACAGAAGGAGAATAGACATGGTCCTTGTCTTCTTTTTCGAGTCTTCTTTTTCTCCGCTTAAAACACCTTGCTGCAAGTTACTAATATGCTCTTAATTATGTTCACGCTATGCCTAAAAAAACCTGCTACTTTGTTTTCTATATACTACTATTTTCCTAAAACTAATACATCAACAAAAAACACATGCACTACATAGTTGATATGCAGGGATGTATCAGTGTAACAGGTGGAATTAAAACAGCAATTCAATTTCCTCCTCAAATCTAATATTCCTTACTTGAAACCAGGTAATTGCAACGCTGAGGTCTAGACTTCACTAGATTGAATCCATGGGACTTAAAAATAAAGGCTGCTTCCTGAAAGCATTCCGACAAGTGCAGGCATTCTCTTGAGTCCATAAAATCAGAATACCAGCACCAGATGTACTAACATGTGAATATAGGAATGGAACACTGCAAGGAGTCAAGCTGTTTGTGTTCAAGGTTTTAAACTCTACAAGTTCAATTGCAGCTGCTCATTCCAGAGCAATCCGACTGTGCCGGATATTCCTCCTCAGAACTACAGCCCGCTCTCGGCGCGCTGTAGCAGGGGTGCTAACGTGGTAATTCCTCATCACGTGGCTGCGCTGAAGGACAGCACCGAAATACAGCAGCGATTGCTCTGGTTCCGACTGGAACAACAGCTCTTTCGGGGCCGTTCCTAAAGTTCCAATCTAATGCATCTGACAGGAGCTTCTCTTTAACACTTTTCATGCTGTCAGGGCTAACAACACACTTCTCAATGATGATTTCTGTACCACATATGATCCACCTACTATGCTGCAGAAACTACCTGCTAAAGCCTCAGGTTGCCTCTCCTTCAAATAGGCTCTACATTTCCCATTTTCTTCTTGTCCATTCTAATATTAAGAGTCCCACCACAGCAGAGAGGATGAGCTGTTTGCCAGCAAAAGCAGAGCCTTGAGACTACAGATGTCAGTGTCCTTCACCAACTGCTGCTCTCCCGGGTAAATTCTCTTCATACTGTAGCCCATAGAAGCTATAATGATATAAATAGCCACAACTGTCAAATAATTTTGCTGTTTTAAGCTACCACAGTAATAACTGTTCAACCAGCAGGGAGGAGGCAAGAAAAAAGGAAAAAGCAAAAAAAGACAGGGTCCCCATGTGTCAGTCATTCGGTGATGCTGAGCTGCCCTGCAAGGGGCCCAGGATTGCCCAGAAAATATCCAGCAATAGAAATAACCTGACCGAAAAAAAAAAGCCCACCCAGTCTGGAAAAAGCAAACATTTTTATTTGCAGTGTCATGACTGCTGAGCAGTCCAGTCAGAGTCACTTTCCATTGCACCCCAGCTGAATGAGCCCATGTCTGAGATCTGCAGGACTGAGCCTTCCTACCCTTTGCAAGGGGACTACAGTTTTTCAGTGACAAGTTGGTACCTTTGGTAAAACGAAGCGGGGAGCAACAGAGGCCCTGAACAACAGGACACGCGAATACTCAGCTCTGGAACTTGAGAGCTCTCTAAGAGAAAGAAGGAGCTAAATGAGAAAGGGTTTTTTTTTTTTTTTCTCTCTCTCTAGATAGACAAAAAGCAGCTATGCAAGATACACCCTCTTGGAAGGACACCCTCAGCGTATTGTACATTTCCCTTTCAAAATTTCCCACTCTGCCTAGTACACTTTGTAGAAAACATTTCAGCGACCCACAACAGGGAGCCTCCGAGGGCCTGCTGTGTCAGTAACTATTACACCAATGTGACAATTTCCCTGTTTCCACCTCCTTACACTTTGTGGCTAATCCATCGTCTTCTTCCCAGGTTATCACTGCCAGCTTCATTTTGTCTTTCAATATTTCACTGTTCACCCTTTACTTCTTCGTGGTTATCTTAACACACAGATGGCAACTACTAGAAACCCTCACCACCCTGTCTGTCTCCCTGCTCTCCTTACCAGACTTACTCTCATTTTAACAGTATCTTTAAACAATTATAGTGTACTGAGCTAGGCATGGATGCATTTGTGCCTGTTTGTGCACAAACCACACAATTTCTAGGAGAAATCAAGGCAGACGCTCAGTTATCAAGGATCTGCATGCATCCCGCTCACATAACACACACCTCTACTCCTGAAGGAGCTGTGCTGAACCAAACACCAGCTCCACACATGCCAGAGTCCTCCTCGCATGCTCCTGGAAGGGGAAGAGCTGCATTTGGTAGAAGGAGCACGAGGACAAGGAGCAAAGGGAGCTAAAGCAGTGGAGTGCGAGGTCGAGAGGCTGCAGCTGTGAACAAGGAGCCTCACCACAGCCTCTGGTGTCAGAGCTGATCAACAAGGAGCAGGAAAGAGGCAGCACTGCAACCCCCCTGCCAGAGCACAGGGACTGTGCGGATGCTGAAGCCCCTGCTGTTAACTTCAGCAAGGGGGAATGATGGGAGAGTCACTGCCATCTTCATGGATCTTCACTGCGAAGCACCCTGGCCCAAGAGCTGGGAATAGCTCCCACCAAAAGCCCCCCGAGCTGACTGTGTCATTTATTTCCTGTGGCACTGCTAACCCTACCGGGCAGCACAGCAAATGGGAGCAGCAGAGGGAGGCAGGGAACACAGCTTCTGGGAGGTTGATTTTACCCTTAGCGGCCGCAGAATTTCTCCAGCAATTCAAATCCAACATCAGCTTTGTAGCCTGTTGCTCACCCTGCTGGGAGACAGCCCTCCCTGCTTACCAGTGTAAAGGGCTGCTGGAACATTATAAAAGGGCCGACTGTGAGGAACTCTGGTATTTTTTTCCTCAGATATCTTGAATTGTCACGTTTTATTTTCCATCTTCCTTTTTCTTCCATGCCCTTTGCTCCAGTGGCACACAGGAGCTACATCAATGCTGTTTCTCTGCTTCCATTCCGTTTCCTGCCCTCTGCTACTGCTGAACAGACACTTCTGATCATCTAATTGTTACTTTTTAATTCATTAATTCATCGTCCTCTACCCTCCACTGCCTTTCTCCATTTTGTTTCAAGCCTATTAAGGTTAGATTTAATTTCTGCTGCTTTCCTGATTTCATTTGATCTGTGAAGTTTGTCAGCTTCAATCTTTTTTGCTTCTGCAACTGGGCATTGTCATCGACTTGTCCAACTTTTACTTAGACAATTCATGTCAATGCTCATTTTATATATATTATATATAAATAGATCTGTAATTTGCTTTTCTCATCCCCCTGAAATGCTGACTAATGTTTTCTTCTCCTTCAGTTCCCAGTCTCATGGCTTAAGCTAGCTGAACATTTGCAGGGTAGAGAGTCTGAGTATTTTAAACAAGTCTTGTGCAGGTCAGCTTTTGGTTCACCAAATGTCTTTATTACCTGAGAAATGCCCTGTTTGTACTTGTCTCATTTGCCCATTCTCAGATTTGGAGAGTTTTGTCATTTAGGTTTCACTTATCAAAGTTGTTCCAAACTAATTCCACACTAATTCCTCTATCCCAACATTTTCTTTTTGAGGCATTTGTAATTAGATTATATCCTGAAGGTGTTTTTCTATGGAGCTTTTCCTATTACTATCATAGCACCTAAATGCACACAGCAAGCATGGCTTTATTGTGCCAACATCCGACAGGCAACAACAGGAGTCAGTTCCTGTCCTGAAAACTTTTCTTTGCATTAACAGGAGCACAAAAATAAGATCATGTCCAACAAGTGACACAACATTTCACACCTCAACATTTTTACAGCTCAGTTAAGGAACACATCCAACCAGCAGATGGGTCTGAATGGAAAATCTAAGTAGTAAACTAAGGGTTTAGCCCTGGTTCTCAACCAGGAACAGACCAGAGAACAGGAAACAGCTGTACGAGGATCTCTTTGCTCCCACACAGAATTTCCTGCTGCTCAGCTGCAGGCACTGTGGTCATTAGCAGCAGCTGTAGCTGAACACAGCATCTCCCTCTATCACAATTCCACATTAAAAGTATGAAGAACAAAAGCATAGAAAAAATCAGATGTGTTAGTTCTGGCTTGGCATCCAATATTGGCCTCTCTCAGAAACAGATCTATTAGTGTAGCAGGGTCTTTGGTTTAATTCTTATCTCATGAAGCAGCTCAGAAGTCATAAACCCTTCACTATCACCCATCCTTGTTTTTGTTTCTTTTCCTCCATCTTTGGTCAAGGAACTGAGCAAAGGCAGAGAACCACGGTGTCTTTGAGAATGATCAAAAATGGATAAAACTGACAAGAGCTGGTTTGAAAAAGATAAGCTGATCTACAGAAAGGCTTCTTCAGAAGATGGACTCCTGACAACAGGATACAGAACACTCCAGTAAAACAGCAGTCTACCTTAAATGGAACTAATTAAAGCAGGTTAAGAGTTTTGTCACTGTCCTCTGCTGAACATATACTTACTTTCCTCCACCCTTACGACCCCACAATATGAAGTGAAAGCAGCATAGTATATTGAAGGATTGGCTTGAATTGCCTTCTGCCATACAATTTCCCAAAATTATACTCAAAAGTGAAAGAAAAACTATGACCTCCCTTACAAAAGAAACCTTAGGCCCTTCTATTTCAGGCGAGTAACTTTGAAATGTTGCAAGAATCCAAACAAATGCTTTCAAAATGTCATGAAAAAAAAAAAAATCAAAAAAAAATTTTGCAAGCAAGACTAGTTTAACTTAATATAGAAGTTTTTTTATACTATTTTGAGTTTACAGAAGGAATATACAGCCCTGCATATCTTTAAAATTTTACATTTCTTGAAAGTGACATCATAATATTTAAAAACCGCAAACAATCTTAGAACAGTTTTTATATCTGTGACAAGACAGCTGCTCATTCTTCTTTTATGTCCATCTATCCAGCTCTGACAGACTTACTCCTACCTTTGTAACTTGTTTTAAGTGTGGAAAATTGTGTTGACATGTGGAATGAAAAACACCATTATTCCATTCTAATGTCATGGAAGCTGACAGCTACAAATTCCCACCCAAAAATTATCTCTTGTCTCAACGATATGTCTCAAAGTAAAATTCATACACAGTCAACTTAGTGGAAAAGGATCCGTATCAGGAGTGTTTGGGGAAACATTGACAGGACAGAGTTTGCAAGAAATAGAATAGTTCTGAGGCATACAATTACTGTATACTTTAACATTTGCAAAAATCTCAGCAAAACAAGAAACCATAGCTTCATAGACTTCCCATATTTGAAGACACAAAGTATGTTTAAATCAAATCACAAAATTACATTTTTATTCTTCTACAACCCCAAGGGACTTATCCAGCTAGGCAGAAACTCTGATTTCCTCCAGCCTTTAGATTCCACACTCTCCTTTGGCCCCAGAAAAGGTATTTGGATCTCTCAGACAAAGTTTCAAAGTTATAACCTACTCACTTGCTCTTGAATATTTTTGAAGTTCAGCAAAAATGAGTAATCTTTACACTGCTGTGTGTTTAGGGACCACACAGCAGCTAAAGCAAGTGATACAAAGATTTAATATAGAACAACAAAAGAATCTTATTCTTCTATAGAGATCAATAGGAAAAACAAGCACTAGAGCAGCAAGCTATGTGAAATGCCTTGCCAAACTTTCTTCAGAGTTCTTCGGGTTTCTATAAACACTTAGGTCCTTATCCATTTTTTCTTTTCTCCTCATGTTTTCCCTTACTTCTAACTTAACTGATAAAAAACCACTTTGTTCAATCCAAATCCTGGTCCCATGAGTAAAAAGGTTATTTACCAAGACACATCGCTGCAGATATCACATCATCATCTGTTCAATTCACTGATACACCAAAGTCTTATCATCTACCGAGTTGCATCACAGTAGGATTTCTAGTGAACAATTTTAAGAAACAGAAACTGTGCTATAAGACTATCAAAAGCATCTATTCTCCTGTTCCTCTTGTACTAAATGAATTACAAATTGTTATTCAGGATGTTCAGAAATGTAAGCACTATAGGGGTGCTAAGTGTCATGAAGAAAGTAATGAGAATCACTAGGGAAATAGAAATAGAGTAGAAATAGCTTCTGTGTTTCCTGAATTTCAGCCAAAGAAACCTGCCAGTCACTTGTCAAGTGTCAATTTTCAAACAAAATTTTTAAGCTAAGGTGTGGAAAAGAATAAAGTTGCAAACATGGAACCTTCAGGAATAGCCACCAGTGCAGAATATACAAGTGCCAAGTGATTAAGTAGCACAGAGTGGGTCATCGCACAGAGCTGGTTCTACTGGTAACTTAAAAGCTCTAAAGCAGATCTGAAGGAGAACAGTGCACATAAAAACACACAAAATCCCATTAGGTAAGTCATACTCCAGAAAACTCCTACCCCATATTTTTCATTTCTTACCCTCCACTAGACGTTTAGCCATGATCCTTTCAGCTTTGAAAGATCACACTGCAGCTTTCTTAGCTAGGCAGGTTTAATGTACATGTTCAATGTACGTGTAGGATTTGTGCAGCCAGCATCAGGCTTGCCCTGATTACACTAACAACGAGTGATTTTGGAGGTGCTCTGCCCTTAGGCAACTTGGGTCTTCACAGCCACTTCTAGGTGCTGTCCTGGTAAATCCAAATGCCCCAGTAGAGAAAAGCCCTCTACTCCTACTGGTAGATGGCTTTCATGTGGGCTATGTTTTCATTTTAAATACTCATGTTCTGAGCATAGACTTCTATTTGTCTAAAGGTGATACTATCACATTCCAAATCATCATCCTTTTAAGTAGTAAAAAGAGATTCTTGAAACCTTCCAGCCACTGACACAAACTCAGGAAACGGAGCCTTTCAGGTGGAGCAAGCCCAGGGGAGAGCATCCAGACAAGGATGGCCGCTTGCTGGCCGACTTACACACCTATGGTAGTTAAGGCTGGCCTCAAGTGGGGAGCTGAGTATTAATCCCATCTACCAAGAAATCCTGGCGACTATCAATAAAGAGGTTACCTGCAATGGCAGGCTGCCACTCTCCATGCAGCAGCCCACAGTAGCATGTACGAGTGCCTGGAAGAGCCCAGCTGGATTGAAAAATCTATAGTCCACTCACCAGTCATATCTAAAGAGCCCACTAATGTCCCCCATAAAAAAAAAAAATCTAGAAGTAATGACTGAACTCCTGACATCCATTTCACTTGGAAACACTTAAGCTACTAGGAGCATCCACTCATAGCCAGCTAACAACTCCTCGCTGGTACCAGGCCAAGCAGCATTTACAGTCTCCGCTAAGCATCACTGATAACCACGGGACATTTCTTCATTGATATAAATAGCTTATGGCCATGCTACCATTTGGCCTCCTATTTCTGCGCCTGAAGAAAGCTAAAGAACAGCTACACACCACAGAGACCTTACATGCTTCCTCCTGCCCACATCCTCATGCAACTCTCTGCTTCACTCTGGCCCTCAAGATAAACCAGAGACAGAAATATTGTCCACCGTCTACTTGAACACTCTCCATGTCTCGATTTAAGTCTCCTGGCCCATGTTCAACGTTGTCACTCGATTTCATCTCTTTGCATCACACTTTGGAGGGTAATTAAGATCAATAGTAAATGACATAGTATGCTCCAGTAAGCTGGGAAGGTTATAGAAAAGCCATAGAAATTCAAAAGCAGCTTCTTGTTTCAGTTGTCTTGTTTTGACACTTTCTCCAGCATTTGCAGCTTTAATTTCTCTTTCAAGCTAGAGGCATGAAATGAAGTGCAAAAGAAAAACATTTTTATCCAAACCCAGCTAGTCATTTTGAGGTAATTATAGTGCTGAATGTTCATCCCAAAGTTTTCCAGATAATTAGAGGTTCAAGTTAGCTGCCGTTCTTTAGCAAGCATTTCAATTCCAACTCATCTCTCTTAAAATAACTGCAAAAATCACAGAGAAAATGACATTTTCTGGGTAAAACTAAACAGACTGTCCCGTAGCCTAATATTCTTACAGATTGCCTAGATTTCTAGGGAAATAAACTAAAAAAGTTATGCTGGATTAGAGGATGGTGATTTTTGCTCCATATGATACAACCTGGCACTAAAGCACTTCCGAGAGCCATAGAAATCAACTGCTGTGTTTATTTATGAATACGACACTAGCACTAGAGACCCAGGGACAGTTAGTCTTATTGGCTAGAGTTTTCATATGCGAAGGTTATTAACTGTGGATGTATAGGTCCTTGCTATATATATATATATATAATTAGATGTATAGGTCCTTGCTATATGCAAGGCACTGCTATATGGAGGTTAACAAGTAACTTTTCACATACTCAAACTTCAGTAAATCATCACAGCAAAGCACCAGGAAGACGCTGCAGAGCATCTTTATTTCATACTGTAGTTTCATACACTTGGAGTGGAAATCTCTTACCCAGACAAAGTGGAGTATTCTCCTAGGTTTTGAGCTCACAAATAAGAGCTTTAAACATTGAACATGAAACAAACATCACGGGTTCGCAGTTGGATTTGATGATCTTAAGGGTTTTTCCCAACTATAATGATTCTCTGATTCTGAAATACAAGTGTTTTTTGTGTTTTAGAACACAATGGCAAGTTTCAAATATTTCATATCTTTAGGGCTTAAAAGAAAGCAGTTTGGCTAAATGGACACAGCCTTGCAGCCTGCTTCAGATTATTCAGATGTATCTCCTTAAAACATCTGCTAAAAATTGCACCTAGACCCAAATGACAGCAATTGTGAAAAGCACACAGCTCACATATGCCAACCACATAATCTTTAATAGAGAAAATCAAGTGAGCATTTTTAGAAATACTGATATTAGCCATCTTCACAGATTTAACGGCAGAGTGTTTATAGTACCTATCCTTACTACCAAGATGACAAAAAGGTACTGTATACCCCAAGCCTTCTGCCATCGCCAGTCTGCACTGTAGCTAAGGATTAATTCTCAAGTGCTGTTTTTCACTTGCACAGTGTACTTACAGCAAAGAATGTAGCTTAAAGGCATAGGTTTTGCACTTGGTCAAAATATATAACTCACTATCACAAAGCATCGCCACTGTGGTCACTAGAGGAGGCTAGAAAAGGTGACACCACAGCCACTGCTCAGTTCTAAGAAGGTCTTTTTACTAAATTAAAAGCCTAGTGCTGCACCACTGATTTAATGAACGTTTTCATCTCAAGGTAATGGCATCATTTCAGCTCTCTGAAGAAGCAATAATAAATTATGGATTCACAATCGCAAGTTCTGCATTGTGACTGTAAATTCCCTTTCACATATCCCTCTGTCTATAATTAAAAATTAAATTCTTTGCAGTGTATTGGAGCCATAAGCAATCCTCTGAGAGTTTTAAACGAGCTTTAATGATCACTCTGCATGAAGATTTTGGAATACTAATGTTATCAATAAAAGCAGCTCTACAAAATACACTACCTCCACAGATCCTCATAATATAATGTTATCACTGGGAGGAGCTACATCATCCTGAGGGTTTTAGGAGGTAGAATAGTAACCACTCTAAAAAGCTGACATGATATCAAAAGCAAACTTGCACAGCTTTTGCAGCCTGGCACCCTGGCTTTCAGCAAGAACAGAACTGATGCAGCAAATTGTCTAGTACGAAACAGCATCCAAAGGCATGCTGCTCTCTAAAGTGGTTTTTATAAAACACGAGGAAAACGTAGCGCAATTGCACTGTTTCGAATAAAGCTTACTCTCCTGTATCTAAGCTATTACAGAATTTAGACTTTGCATAACTTCTACAAGAAGTTAGTGAAGTTTCAGTTTAAAAATACATATTAAAATAAACATATACTATGAAGACACTAAAAGAGAAGACTATTCCCTGAAAACACATTGGAAGCAAAAACACTAGAAATAGTTTATATTTGATGCAAGGGCAAGTCATTTTCACACCTTTACCAGATCATTTTTTCTGTTGCAGCACTTTCCTCGTTAGCTCTTTATACATTGACCATAATGTGGACAATGTCCACACTGAAAAAGAGAAAGAACATGCAAAGTCCTGGGCTCATTTAACAATTTACCTAGGTCCTTCAAGCCAATGAAGATGAACACCCCAGCAAGAGCCAGCCCATTACTTTCCAGTTGCCTGTGAAACTCCTAACCAGTTTCCCTCCCGGCCACTGCTGCGGTGCTGAGGGCCAAGGGACAGGCTGGGCAGGGGCCTAGGACCCCCCAAGGGGCCAATTCTTGGCACGCAGCACACAGTAACAGCAGTCAATCTTTGGAACTCTTCTTGTATTAAAAGCCCTGAAGTGCATCAGGACCTGAAGCTGACTGCAGAATGATAAAGTCCATCACTGTGTTTATAGCTCACACTCTACCATTTATCCTCCTTTACATAATAGGTTTTCTTCTCCAGGCACTTGCATCTAAACAGGCATCCAATCTTCCCATAACCTAAACTGCAATGTAGCAAATGCAGCACTCCCATAAAAATCAATACTCACTCATCAGGACTGGGCTGAATGTCCTACAAGCAGGGAAAAGCGAGTACCTCAAGCACGGATAAACACGGATAGAGGTCAGAGATCAAGTCAGAACACGGGTTTAACAAACTTGACTATATGAAAAGCAATATTGCTTTAACTAAAACAGTATTTCAAAGTGGTTTAGACAGTATCATAAAGCATCCTTTATTTCGATGATGTGTGTTTACAGCACATTTATCTTTACACTTTACAGTACACCAAAAATTAATGCACAGATCTTTGAACTACTTTTGCTAACTAGCAGGTGCGTCTGAGCTCTCATCTACTTCAAGCTTTCTCCAGAAATGAAAGTTCTTCACAACAGCATGTGAATCCTGTGATACATTATTTTATAGCATCTCCAATACAGAAACTGGCCTCAAGTACCCAGACCAGAAAACAGTGTCTGCAGTCATAATGCTCAGTTTTTTTTTCCTGACAGCAACCTTCACTTTTCTATATTTAAACATATATAAGCTCCAGACTGTCCCTATTTGCTCAGTAGGGTGCAGCAGGGAAAATGGAAGCAGCAGCTTAACTAGCATTCAAAGTTGCAGCAATAAGATCTTCTGGCTAATTAAGCTGTAATGTCAGCCTCTGCTATACTCAAAAGAAGCACTCCCAGCAGGAGGGATGTAACTTCAGTGAGAAATTAATGGGATTTACAAAATCTGCATCGCACAGTATATTGTTTCCTGCAAAGAGACAGCTAATAAGATGCATACAACCTCACCAAAAGAAAAAAAAGTCTATTTCTTCCCCCCATATTATTCTCAACTTCTCCATGACAATTGCCTGTAATACAGTGATCAAAATCAGACATATCAAAAAAGGGATGCTATAGGTACCAGCAATAAAGTTAATAAACAACCTTTTTGCCCAGAGCATCTTTTCTGGTACAGGCGATATTACGATTAATTTTCCTATGGCCCATGGTACAGTGCTTGGTTAAGGAAATTGATGTATGTACCATTTGTCACACAAGAATTTACAAATAGACTTTCAACTGTGTTTTTTTTTTAAACCAAATTTAAAAAAATAGAAAAAAAAATATCACACAATCCCAAGGTGGTTCCTGCTAATGAATGGAGGACTAGAGGAGACCTCATGTTTCATGAACACAGTTGGCCTGCTGCAGAAGTCTACAATCTGCTCTGCAGATTCATCAAGGCTATTCAAAAATCAGTTAAGAGAGTGTTCTCCTTCCACTCGCACTAAGATCCATCCAACAAACCCTTTCTTACCAATGGAATCTGGCCCCTCATGCAGCGATCCTGCCTGCTTGCACAGTTTGTTCTTGCTGCCTGCTCCCCTCTCCCTCTGCAGGGCATCACCCTAAGGCAGGTGCCTGCCCTCACAAACCCCAACAGAAACCCCTGTTGCCATGTAAGGTATTTTCCAAGACAGCTTCAGACCTGTCTGGAGGACGAGAGCTTCAAACATGCCATTTTCAGTATACCTGCTACTGTGAAGACAGCTCCTTTTGTGTTGGTCTTAATAATTTCAGTCACACCTGCCAAACGTCTCACCTGACACCTCTTTAAAGCCTAGTTGTCCTTTCCTCAGTGACCCCAGCATTAGCAGCACATGCACCAAGCAGTGCAGCGGGGTGACCAGCTGCATCTCTTAACAAAGTTTCTCTGTTATTCTTAGGAGCACAACCTTGCACTTCATACCACTAAACTGCATCTGGTTCTATTAGGTCCTTTTCCAAAGTTTGAATCATTTGCAAAAAAACACAAAGACTGACAATTTTGCATCAGCATCAAATTCACATAGTGCCCCCAAACGGGCACAGGTCACACATAAAACAGGCCAGGCTCCAGATTAGTGTGTGAGGGCAGCCTGGCAGAACAGAGGCCACTTCCAGCCCTCCCTAGGCTTCCTGGGCATCTCTCCACATTCGCTTCCACACTATCTGCACTGTCTGTTGTATTTGTCAAAAATTAGAATGAAGAATTAAACATGTCCCAATGCTACTAATTTTTAATTAGCAATCTATGACTGACTTTCTTTTGTGGTCTTCTAAGCCCCTAGGGCAAAGTCTATTATCCCAAATGAATTTTTCACAGTAATGCTAAATTGAGCATCCCAAATTTGCAGCACACTAATTTAGCTCAATTTGATAAGCATTTTTGATTAGCCAGCCCTAGCGTGTTTGAACGGGAGAAATGGGGTATTCAAGCTGAATTTAGCTCTGTAGGTCTCACATTTGGGAGCAACGTTTGCATGCACTAGACTTTTCCCATAGGAGTTACTGTGAATACAAAAGGCACCACTAACAGGAGCAGAGATAACCCCAGAAGGGAGTCCAGCCAAATCACACCGCGCTGCCTTAGAAGGGCAGGGAGGCTCAGGGCCCCAAAGGCTGCATGTCCCCCTGTGACTGCCCCACTGGCAGTGCAGAAAGTTGACAGCAAGCACAAATTAAGGTATTCTGAATGCACTAGTCACATTATCTCTTCTTAAGACTCAGAGACAGACCCATCTAGAGTCAGGTACTTTTTAACTAGAATTCATTTAGTCAGAGCCAAAAAATGCTACACTTTTTTTTTCTCCCCTCCTCTACACTGAAAATAGTTCAGTTGATCCAGAATTAGATTAGATGACCCCAGAGGTCCCTTCCAGCCTAAAAGAGGCATGATTTATTATGACAGATTAAAAAAAATAAAGACTATTAGCAGCTTACCTACAAAAGATGGATAAAACAGTATTTAGAGCCTCCATTTCAGTTGCAACCTTTTAAAACAAGTGTTTAAGAAAAATTAGAAGAGTAGTCAGACCTTACCAAAGGGGTCACTGTCCCAAGGTTTATTGTACAACTGTTCAGTGATATTAATGTTCTTCTCCCCTCCTCCCCAAGTACCTGTGTACAGAAGAGTATATAAGAAAGATCAAAAGTTGTTAACAGCACAACTTTTTAAAGGTAATACTCCTATTTATTGCCTCCAGAAGAGGTGACAAAAAAAAAAAAAAAGGCAATTTTCCAAGCCTTTGACTTTGTTCCATTGCCAGGCAGGCCTCTGAGTCCGAGACCAGCAGATTACTCCCAAATGGTGAAGAGTCCAGGAATGGGCAGCTATTAAAACACATGGATCTCGAGGACAGCTGCATCAGCCAGCACACACTCCAGGCTTGTCAGCATCCATTATGCAGATCTCACAGCAGGAAAGAGCTTAAACACGTATACAACCTGGAACCCTTCCACACACTACAGTGGTAGACTGGCTTTTCTAGCCTTTCAGATCAGTGAGCATCGTACCACCCTCTGTTTTTTATGATTATATTACTTCCTACACTGCAAAGCCCCATGCCTAGGCCACTGCTCTCATTTGTGGGAAGTAAACGACATCCCCTATGCTGCTGCTACTGACATTTAGTCACATGTAAAAATATGGGGCGTATAATAAGGATGAAGCAATCTTTATGATAACACTGCTCGATCATTTAAACACAGATGTTCTCAGACGATGGTTCCTCAAACTGCCTCCTCTTATGCTCCAGCTCACAGAAACTCCGAGCAGCCAAACTGCAGGGATGACTCCAACTCACCAGGGCTTTCCTAGCACTCCTCACCACACGAGCCCCACGTGGACCCTGCGTGACGGCAAGCGAGCGGGAATGGGGGGCAGCTTCCTCGGGGCGCTCCTGCCGCCCCCAGCGCGGACAGCGGCCCCACTAACCTCGCTTCACAGCTACCCTCCCCTGCAGAAACCCCTGCCCTCCAGGGAAAACAACAAAGTATTTTACCTTAGTCAGGGTTCATTTTCTCAGAGTGGGGCAGCAAAACTGATCGACTGTAATTTGTCTTCCAAGGCCTTTTTTTTCTGGCACGCATTGCTTACCACTGAAGAGCCAGGCAGCTAGAACTGCGCACGCACAGAGAAAGTTCCCTTTTTAGTCGTATTGAGTTGCAAATTGAAACATCTTACAAGACACGTAGGAGTCATAGGAAAACCTCTCGGTAACTTAGCCTGAGTTACCAGTTTACAACACAGAAAGGTGTTACAAAGCTCAAAGTGAAGGTTATAGCAAGAGAAGAATGCATAATGTAAGAAATTGCTGCCTCAGAACATAGTAAGTGAAATAAAACGAGAATCCTTAACCATTTGGGTCCTGTGAATTTTGGGCACCATCATAAATTGCATATGTGGAACACCCATCACAAAAGTCATGAAAAGAATCCCAAGAAAAAGGAAATCTCTATCCCTATTTTCTCCTAGAATACACAGTTGCTGAAATAAATTGATATCTGTCAGGTTCCTTTTCTACTTCACTCAGATAAATATAACTCAGAGAAATTTCTCCAAAAGAATACACCTAGTCCTTCCCCTCATCCTTTTTATGTATTTCAGAAAACAAGATCACCCCGTTAGCCAACTGGGATGAATATTCCTACAGTCCCTTTTTTCTACACCGCAATAGTTGTACCTGCTCCTGTTGAAGCTCTCAGGAGCTTCAACCTTAAGATTAACCCTTAATCTCCATATATATATATATATTATTTTACAAGCAATATTTGCCCAATTTTAAAAATGAAAGAAATGGAAAACAGTGGGATTTATGGGCAAAGTGAATTATGTATGAAAGACTAAAGACTTAGTATATAAAGATAGATGCTTGCTAACTAAAACATATTTCTTGTGCTAAAAACAACCTAAAAGGTCTGGAACACAAACAAAATATGAAATGGCAGTCAACAAAATTTATGCGAAAGGAAATAAGATTGCCAATATTTATACATTACAAATGACAACAGCCTCTAAAGTTTGCAATGAGTGTTGTCTGTTGTTTCTCTTCGCCCCCTTATATTTGCCTAGTAATTTCTTCTCATCTGAAAAATAATTAGAAGATTGCTCTTTTCTTGAGGACGGAGTTCATTTATACAGAATAACAAACAAATTACAGAAATATGATGCAACATTCAATCATATGGGTTAGCAAAATAAAAGCATATACCGGTGGGACATATCTTCATAGTAAAGATTCCCTGCTGGGAACTGATAGGCAAAGAAACTAAAGCCGAGTGAGATCCACTGGCTCTTCAATATTTAAATTTCTCTGCATACAAAGTTTAGCTACCACATCACCCATCCTGACAGAGGATGGATCTTTACTGATCGTACTACCTGGAAGCTGGATCCACCAGCTCCAGAACAAGCACCATGACAGCAGCTCTCCCTGCCCGCGCAGAGGAGGGTGCCAGTTGCTAGAGCATTTCCAGACGGGAAAGGCCGTGAAAGGCAGGAATGGTGAGAAAACAACCCCGTGGCAGGAAGGAAGCAGTCTAGGAAGTGACAACCCCTCGCGCACTGCGGGCCGGGCTGCGTGGGAAGCACGGCAGGCAAGCTGAGCACAAGCAGCCCACTACCCAAACGGAGCAACGCCAGCGACCAGCACAGAGCACAGCCTGCAGACCCAAACCTGCTTTGCTTCCTTGTCAGCCCCTGGTGGGGATCTTTGATCAGAGCACAGAAGGAAACCAAAAGTGTTATTGAAGCCCAGAGAGCAAAACAAGAGAGGTTTCTACCATATGAGATTTAGGGGCAGATGTTGAAGCCAGGCTGTGTGTACGAGCACAGGTGGCTCACAGAGGGAAGGGGCACGTTTATGCATCTGATTTTTCCAGGAGAGCGGATGGCAGAGCCACATCTACCGCAGAGCGCCGGGAAGCCGCAGCTCTTGCACGCGGCTCCGCGCAGCCCTCGAGCTGAGCTCACCGGAGCCAACAGCTACCGACACCGGCAGCCACTGCATCTTCATGCTCTCGGGCTCCCTTTTGCTCTCATCTTCGAGAGGAATAATCAGGATTATCCCTGACAGGAATTCACATGTAAACAGACGAATGCCACTTCTCATTCATTTATCAGCTTACCTTCGAGAGTTTCAGTTTTCAGACACCTTGTAGCTCAAGATCAGGCGAGAGTCAATATAGCCAATAGCTAAGCCCCATCTTAACCAGAACTGGAAGTTTTGCTTTAGTAGTTACACTGATCACTGAGTACCCATGCTCTTTTGCTGCAATGAACCGGGAGAAAACTCATCTAGAACAGAATATAAACTATTTCAAATAGTGTTAGTTAGCAATACTCTTTAATGACTTTTTATAAGTAGAACAAAAATCTAATTTCCAACATTTCCAGCACATTTTGTCCTTGTTAAATATAAACATGCTTATCACCATACAAAAATATACAGTATCTTAAAATCAGATTTAAAACAGAATATGTAGACATATTCAGAGACAGTAGTAAACCAGTTCAGGCACAGCTTGAAAAGTATCTGCATTAGCTTAGAGCTCACCACAGCCAAATAATTCAAATATTACTTCAGTCTCTTGGTGAGTTTTGCAGCCTATATTGATTTTTTTTTTAAACACTCCTGTGATTGCACTTCAGTGACTATTCTCTAGCTTAAAACAGGCCTATAAGAGCTTAGCCTAGATGGATTTTTCATCTCTGATTTAGTCATTCTGCCTCGCAAAGAGCTGAAATAAAAAGATAGAATGTCTGCGTGAGGGTGATCCACAGGATTGGTTTCAATTAACCCAAATTTAAGTAAAGTTTTAATACTTCAGATCAATGTTTCCACAGTTATTTTAGTCCAGTGCATATCTACAGGATTCCTTATGTGGCCCTGAATGCAGTAAATATCCTAAAGCTGCCAAAGGCATAAATTAATAGCATCAAAAGTGAACTAAAAAAATTGTAAACTGTAAGCCAGTGAAAACTGACACCAAGCAGGACGTCTAGATATTTCTAAAGAGCATAACAGCAGCACAGGAAAAGGCCCAAAAAAGCTAAGGGCGCTACTTTTTCTTTTTTATTATTCCAAAACTGTGTGGGTTTGTAGAGGGAAGTTAGTTCCAGTACTTATTCCCTTTCACAGCTGGCATTCCCATTCCACGCATTCCCTCCAGATTGTTTCCCCCAAAGACTCCAGTCATAAAAATACCACGGAACAACTGAAGTTTTCCTCCTTCCCAGGAGGAAAAGTCACAGGCAAGAAACCTAATTCATCTTCTCATCATATATCTCATACACACCCAGCTAGTTATTTCAGTCAAAGAGTCCCTAGGAATCTGTGGCTGCCAAGGCCTTTTTTCTGGAGGAAAAAAAGAGCTGTATTTTTTTTTTTAAGAATTATCTAATTTTTTAAGAAAACATTTCTCAGTTGTACAACTGAACCTATCAAGTGTGCTACCCCAGGAGTAACTTGTGTATTTAATGTCCATCTCAGATTCACTTACCTTCGAGAGTTTCAGTTTTCAGACACCTTGTAGCTCAAGATCAGGCGAGAGTCAATATCAAGCAGAACAGAGAAAAAAAAAACATTCATTTTCCTGTAAACTTAAATAGCCAATAGCTAAGCCCCATTTTAACCAGAGCACATAGATAAGATTAATATGTTTTTCCACACAGCTGAAGTAGTTGAAAGATAAAAAACAAACTTATTAGGTAAACTTAGTGATTGCCTTGGCCTCACCTCCATAAAGGCTTTCTCTCCAAAAAGGCAGGAGCAAATGAATAAAAACTAAGATTTTACTCCTTTAAGCACTGGTGTGTTTTTTCTCCAATGAAATACTCCTTTTGAGAGCAAAATGGTTTCTCGAAGGGGCACCGTTTGGTCCACACTTGACCAGAGGCTCCGCTTGGGCAGGAGCAGGTTCTCGGGCTGCGGTTCTGGGCAGAATCCTGCTTCCAGCGGCCGCTTCCTTGCGGGGAAGCTTTCAGGCCCACTGGACTCGACTCCTGCTCCTTTTATCCACCACCTAGCGAACCATTTAATTACATGCCAGAGCCTTCGCTCGTCTGAACTCTGCGGTTTCATGTTATTGACCCAAGGCCTCTACTGATTTGTCAGTCACTAAACAAAAAGAGCATTTGAACTACTCTGGCAATTAGCCTGCAGGGAAGGGCACCTGCTCAAAGGAGCTTAGCCCCAAATCAGAGCTGCAGTCAGCCCAGAGGTGATTTGACTTGGAGTTTAGACTTCAGCACAGTAGGAAGCACAAAAGGTTGGGGTAATTAGAGTATCACCCTTTCCTCATGTGTTAAAGAGTGACTGTAAGGGAAGAGTAAGAGATAGGAGGTAGGTTGCTCAGGCTCTAGAAACAAAGCCTGGAAATTAACTTCTAATTTTTGAGGTTCAGAAAGTAAAGTGATATATTGATAACATGACCAGTTACAGATAAGCAACGTATTAAAAGCAGTGTTCATTTTACAGTCAAGGCTTGGGAAGGTGTCCGTGACAAGTGCATCAGGAAGCTATTTTCACCTGCTTATCCATCGGTTACTATCACACCCATCCATTGTGACCGACTATTGTCTAATGTCACAGCTCTAGAGGCACAAAAAGACCAAGAAAAACGCCGTAAGTATAACATCACAACAACATACAATCTATTGCTGCTCTTTGCTTATTGTACTAGTCCGGACCCCTGCTGCGCACTCCCCAGAGGTGAGGAATAACACGACCTATTGGCAAGACTCCGTCATCCACCCATCCACCGTCATGCCCTTCCCACCACACACACACGGGGTGCCGAACTGACAACGCATTCAAGACTGGCTTTTCAAATCAAGATGTACATAGACACACAACAGGCATCCATAATGCCAAAATGCTCAAGGATGCTCATCTCTCAGAAAATACAACACATAAGAATGACATCGGTCATCTGAGCTGGTTCAGCTTGAAGCACTCGGCAGATGTCCTGAGAGTGAAAATCTAGAATAGTTAGAGAGGTGACTTCGTTAATAACACAGAGCACTAGTAAACAGGAGGCAGGATTCACAAACAAGTGTATGGTTTGCCATCAATTCCACCACGTGCAATTGCAGTGAGCATGGCCATGCAAAACGTGACCATTTTTATCCCTTGAGCTTTAGCTCCCGCCGGGCCCCCACCGCTTCCAGCGCTCCGGAAGCGGGTCCAGCCTTCCCTAATGAGCAGCTCCAGGGGGCTTGCCTGGAAGCAGCAGCTGCTCAGCTAATTTCATCTTTCTGCCGCTTTGGAGACAGCCATCAGGTGGAAACCAACACTTGCTCAGGGAGAAGTTTGTTTCTGATCAAAAGAGAATGGAAACATTTGGAATCACAGTTCCTACCTGTAGCAGCTCTTTGCAAATAACTACATGCAAGTCTATTCACACACAGGTGACGAACAAAAAATAATCTGTGAATCTGTTTTTGTGTAGAAATACGTTCTTCATATAGTAGCTTGTGAGCTCTTATTTGGAAGAGTATTTTACTGCAAATAAATGCTGAAAATACCACAACGTTTTAAAACAGGGAGAAAAACACCAATTAAAAAAGGTACCACATCTAGCCAAAATAACAGCAATTATTCTCTAGCATATGTTGCAGACAAAATACAAAATAATGTGCTACTGTATTACTGCTCTGCACCTAGGTCAGTAATTCATTGTCCAAGCCCATATAATATTGCATATGGTGCCACTATTAAAATTTCTTACATTACTTAATGCCGTTTATGATTAACTATGCATACATTTGTTTTTGTATAGTTAAATGTGATAAAACAGTAGTGCAATAACATAAGGTCATTTTTATTTTTAGTGTTTTTGTTTATTTGAGTTTTTTTGTTTGTTTTATAACTTTGGGGTAAGTAGTCTTTTTGGTCAAGTTTCCTTTTCAACAATCCATTGAGAAAGAAAGAATAAAAATACTCTTTCCTGGTCATTTTTTTCTGTTCAATGTCAAAATCCTTTTGAAGCACAAACTTTAAGCAAAGTGACAACTACTTCATATACAATTCCTTATCTGTTGAGTAATTTCACTGATATTTACTTGAGTAAATTTACTACTTCTGTGTAACAACAACCTCCCTCCCTTTATACTACTTTTACTGCTAGAAAGTTAACAGAAATTATTTCATATTCCTATATGAAAAAAATATCGGTTGTCAGCACTTTAACTGAGGAGGTTTGCCTACTACTCACAAATTCAATTACTTTTTCTCTTGGTATGGAACAGTCTTTTAAGTTGTTTTGTTTTGCAGCTCTAAGTTGCCTTCCTGCTGATTTTTGCTTTATTTGCTTATTTAAATGTGCCTGCCATTTCTGATGATGTGTCAGCAGGACTCATCATGGGGGAAGCTAACAACAGTCAGGAAGTAAAAAGCAGCTTCAGTTTGCACTTTGAATCAACTTTGGAGCAGCTTTCCAGTTGTTCTCCTGCCAGGATTAAATCCTTCCTGTAGCAGATGAAACAGGAGTGACTGGTCCCTCAGTTTACATTGCCCCTGTAGCTGACTCAAGAGCTTCCATTTACCTTCACCCAGTCTGCAGAAAATCTAACTGTAAAGACCATACATTTTCTGTATAATTTTCTAAACCATGCAGTTGAGGAGCCACATAAATGCACATTCACATGCTCATTTAATACATACATGTATGCTGTATTTTGGCGTGGCTCTACAGCTCTCCTTCCAACCAGCGAGAGCTCCTCGCTGCTCCCGGGAGCATCGCTGCCACATACTGCCAGCTCTTCCCATCTCCAGCTGGGCATCCTTTGGAAACACAGTGTGTCCAGCACCGCTCTCCCAAGGCCACACTCCTCGCAGCCCCATCTGCTCACGGCCTTCTTCTTGCTGGCCCCCTCCAACCACAGCTCTGCTTTGGCAGCACTGGCATTCGTGCACATTTAGTGGCTTTGCAGATCAGCTGGATGCTGCTAGAATGGAAGAGACTTCCTCACTGCAGCAGTGAGAGCCACAGACAGACCTAACAGGAGGCAGCTCAATCTGTGAGCAAATACCTGAAAATAGGCAGGTGCTGATGCACTTGTAGGGCTCAAAAAATTGAAGCTTAACTATGATTAAGTTTTATTAACCATAGCCTAACTGGGAATACAATGCTACTGTGCACATGTATGGGTAGTTTCCAGTGGTCCCCAACTTAACCAATAGCTACATTTGAAGAAAAGAGTCTGCTGAGAAAATTGAAATAGTCATAAGCCACCAAGTTACCATGTATTTAGGTGTAATGGTATAAAGTTACTGCTGTGAGCAAGCACTCAGGTGATACATAGGTTTTTTTCATACTCTCTAAAAATGCAGCAGCACTGGCTTCTTGTACACCACAGGCCTAAGCATTTCAATCCCCAAGCGGTTCATACGGCCTACAGTTAAATTTAGACCTGCTGTCAAAAAATCCAGAGCGCACCCCTGCTGTGCTGCGACCGCTGCTCAAGGGCCCCATCTCTCCCACTCAGACCACCCTGAAGAGATTGGCACCCCCTGCCCTGCAAACCCTTCTCAACAACTGCTCTTGGTGCAGCACAGCCTGCTCTTCTCTCCACTTTCTTAGGGCATTTCCCAAAAACCCTCTTTCTACTCTCAGGTCTCACCTTTAGAAATCCAGATTAGATGACTGTCCTGCTCAACTAACTGAGAAGCACCAGCTCAAACCAGAACCTCATCAACCATCTGTGTAAGGGATCACTGATGCCAGCCCTGCCTCAGAAGGAAGCACTTGGCTCTGCAGAAAACACATCATGTCCCTATGTTCATAGGAATTCCTCTGAAACACCCCAAACTGTGAATTCTTCGGTATACTGAGGGAAATAGCGAGTTGCGCTTTTTAAAGACAAAAAGCTGAAAGGGCCTGTCACTCTGTACCTAGCTAACAGAAAGCAGCACTTGCAGATGCCAGGGTACACCGAACACGTCTCCCTCTACTACTGCTCTGGAGGGCTTAACAAGAGGTGAATTTCCTTCCAAAGGTTGATGGAAGGAAAAAAAATGCTAGGAAATGGATCAAAATAAAGCTAGTAACCACAATGCATACACAAGCAATTTAACAGAGCTGTTCCTGGGGAAATACTGACCAATTCTTAGTTGTCTCCACAACGAATAGAAGTAATTACCTAGAATGACATACTCCAACCATTTTCAGGATATTTTTGTATTCAGTACAATAAAAACAATTAATATCCTTAACTGATAATAATGCTTACAGCATAATAATTTATCATTAAGTAGGTGAAATCAATTCTAGGAAAATAATATGTAGAAGGGGGTCAATAACCAGCTCAAGGCTAATTAATTACTCATGAAATATTAAGATATACTTTTTATTCCATGTTGGCATAAGAAGTTTCAGTAAACCTGTACTTCATTCCATCCTGAAAAGGAAAGCTCACCATTATTGCCACACAATAACACCACTGAAGCTATGGAAAACCACAAGATTTGTGTGCTGCTACCCAAGCGACTGGGGAGACAGCAATCAGCTGCTAAGATCCTGCAAGTTTCAATAAAAAAAAACACTACAAGAGTGATTATGAGCCATTTCTGGTTCCAAGAGAGTCTTTCCATTCACAATGTATATATTAATAACTGGGACAAGAACTGCATAGCAATGGCACTTCGGACTGAAATCAGAAAACAGCTGGGAGAGGCTTTTGGCTCCCAGGGGAGGCTGCCATGCCGTGGGATGGAGCGAGTGCCACAGCCACGGGTGTCCCACGCATCCCTGGGCACCAGCACTGCTGCTCAAGGCCACTAACCCCAGGACACAGCCTGGGACACTAACCCCAGGCCAACGTTTATCAAGCACATTCACAAGTCTCAGCAAGGTACTACGGAATAAGAATGCAACATGAAGCATTGAAAGGTTTGCAAAGAAGCTCAACTGCCCCTCAACTAACCTTTCTGATTACTCCTTGTCTAAAGCCAAATTAACACAGAAAAATAGTGGCAGGTACTTAAACGCAGTTAATATATTCTGAGTTACTGTAAGAGACGCTGCTAACATTTAGAAGAATAATACAATGGAGGTCTAGGTGGATTTAGTAATAAATAGCTTATGGGTGACTAACTGCCTCCTAGCTCTAAGGATATAGACATAGCTCCATTTTCTGATGGTTGTTAAAGATGACAAGTAAAATGACTTTTGGCAGTTGCACTCAGTTCCCCAGAGAAAGAGAGTCAAATTCAAAATACATGCAGCAAGAGAATGCTGTATAAATGTGCTACCACATTTGACAGGTTGAAACAGCCTCAGTGGGATAGCCAGGGCAGACTGAAACAAATCAGGCCCCATAAAGGTGTCCAGAGTATTTGAGGATTACATTATTCAAGTGACAGGAATGATGGTGCATTAAGGAACTGTTTTCTTAGAGCAAAAAAAGTTCTATTAATTTGATTTTGGCGATCATGCTTTTTAAGCTTCTAAACTAATCACAGTTTGGACAAAGCTCTTCTTGTCACAAAGCCAGACAAAGTCATACATACAGGATAAAAATGGTGCATCTGTGTAGCCCTATAATACCATACTGTCATTGTGGTAACAGGCCATAAATTTCATACCGAGTTTGCAAGGCCTCAGGACTGAGGTTTGCCTGGCTTGCTCTGCCTGATCTTTTCTTGACATTTTGTTTTTCCTGGGTTAAGTTTAACAGCTCTTTATTTCTAATTGAGCAGGTGTCTATGGTTAATTTATTTTATGGTTATATTTCTATGGTACAGCCACAATTATATATAGGCAGCAATAACAAGGAGTTACTCTGTGCAGAAGGAGGTCTGTGTGACTAGCACCAGGACAGCAAGGAGAAACACGGACCTGCGGGAGAGCCAGGGTGCTGCCAGAGTCTGGGCATGGGGCGTGAGGGATGGGCACAGGCACTCCCACGGTCAGCTCAAGAAATGCAGACCCGGAACTGGCCAAAAGGGTTTTTAAGGGTAGCAAAGACAACAGAGGAATGGTGTCCTCAGCACATAAAAGGAGCCATTTACAATAGACTCAAATGGCATGTAGAACCACAGACCGATGAAGAACAAATTCCAACAAAGAAAGGCCGAGGGGAGGGTAAGTACAGTGGTAGGAATGAAACCCCTCAAGCAGAACCATAAGTGCTGGAAAAATGCCATCACCATCACCATGGTATTTCCCCCAGCAAAGGATTCCAGCTGCTGACAACTTACTCTAATACCTTACCACCACCTCCAAACCTTAGGAGCCAGAGGAGCTGGGAAAAGGCAATAATAGCATTAAAAAGGGTATGGCAATTTTTACCATATTAAAGAATTTTCCCTCCACACATTCTTATTTTTTGCAATAGTTATATCTGGACTAATCACAATTCTTGGATTAGATTGAGATTCCAAGATTAAGATTCCAATTACACTAGCACTATGGGGTCCAGAGACAGCTTGGAGCGTCACTGTAGCAGCTCTGACTCATTGATTTTCAAAGAATGAAACTTCAGATTTGCTGATAAAAGGTCATCTTATGCAAAAGAGTTTTATTTCTCTATATAACTTTATTAATCAACCATAATTAACAAGGAATGAAAAGGCATCATTCACCTACTACTATTGCTACTCCAACAAGAGAGTTGTTACAGAAAAAGAGAAAACACTAAGAGTATTTATTCCCTATTTGTTCCTGCGCTAACACTTTCCTAAATGTTCTTCAATGTCTACAATGTTTACCTTTTAAAAACACTCAATGGCTGCTACTGTACTTTTTCCTGAGTCTTTATTTTTCCAAGCTAGTAAATTTTAGGGTCCCATTGCTAAATGCTTATTTTCCCTAATTTCTTTAACCCTTCTTTATACCTGTTCCACTTGGAAACCTTTCCTCCTGAACATGACAAACTGCACTTATTCAGGATTAGTATCAAGGAACAGTAGCAAGATTCAGCGTTTGTCTTGTCCCTCGCACTGCAAGATTTAGTGTTAAATTGCATCGCACTTTCGTTACCTTTCTTCTTGTAGCAGCCAGCAAGTCCAGTCCGTTGTGTTCTCACTCTCCACACTTTCACAGCGAGGCCGCCACAAGCACATCTACAATTTCCTGCTCGATGGACACTTGCATCCTGCCTCAACCCCTCCTAAAGCCGTTAACACGATCAGTCCCCAACCTGAGCTAAGAGAAACAGCAGCTGAAGCCTCTTTACCTGGATAGCTCCTATTAACACAACACTTTTTCCTTAACCCATTTCATACATAACGTGTATTTTATGACAGTCTCCATCTTAGTCTGTCAACTACTTTCCCATATGGCACCATTTCAAAGGCTTCACTGAAACTTACAGAGCAAACAACACTCAGTGTTGGATTTCTCACATTACCCAGTTTTCCCACGTTTTCCATCACCATTTCAAAAGAATAAACTTCCTTTTACCGAGGATCGTGCACTTCACTAGCCTCAAAATAATTTCAAAGGCCAAGTTTCGACTTGTTATTTTGTTACCTGCTGAACAGAAAAAGAATTACAGCTTGTATGTTGACAAGTGTAAGTGAAGATCTATAGAACTCTCTAAAAAGATCTACAATCTATTCAACTCTGTGCAGCTCTTCAAACTCCTTTAACCAACACTCAAGAGGAGAGCCTATGAGCCTAAGCAGTTATTTAGTAGGTATTTCCATTAACAACCTCTACACTACAGAAGGGTCTATCTATCGATCTATCTCGAGCCATCTCAATAGCTTGGCATTCTTCTTGCCTCACTTTTTATCATTTCACATGAAATTTTGAAAGTATAAATTAAGAATGCAGGTTGAAGAAACTGAGCATTTCCCCAAACATTTAGATGATTTTCCAACCACTCAAGTTTCTTGCATGACTAGCTGATTTGCTTCCTCCACTTACATCACTCCCATCCTGTCCAAGAGCTGGGAACGCTGAGAGGTACTGAATGCCTATCTCTCTGCAGGTAAAAATAAGAGTAGCAAAAACTTCTGGGAACAGTCATCCTCTCCACTTAGATGACCAGAGCAGTCCAGTCCATTAAATTGCAAACAGTCAAATAATGCCTGGGCACGGTTCAGGACCTCTACAAAACCTACAGTTTTCCAGTAGCTCCCTGTTTTGAGAGCTAAGAGAATTTAAAAGCAACAGTGCAGGCTACTTCATGTAAAATAGTTGGATTCGGTGCTTCAAAATACCCCTCCACATGTTTAATTTTCTAAGTACAGCTTATGTATATAGCTACCAAGGAAATGTTGCATTACAAGATAAAAAGTAGATGTAAAAAGTAGATAAACAGATTCCTTCAGCATACTCAAGGATATACAGGACAAAAAAAAAAAAAAGGAGACTGGGTTTCTTGATCTCTTCTTCTCATCCTTAAAGTAGATTGTGATTGACAAGACTGTGCTAGGATGCTAGGAAGGATTTGCCAGAGAAAGTTCTATCTGGAAAACAGAACTCCAAATGCTTTTCTCATATGTAGCCATGTGATCCCATCTCCTTGCAGTTTCCATGTGATCTCCTTGCAGTTTGTAATGTTTCTTTTCACATTTTTAATTAATACGAAGCCTGACTAGCAACTAAATGTGCAGCAGCACCTCCTCTCTCAATGAAGGATAGATTTTATTGTCATATAACTTGAAAAAAAAAAAAAAAGCCACTGCAAATGTATTGAAAGTAACAGGAGATGCACAGAGAAAGGAATTACAGGAATGCAAAGCCTGTTTCACTACAGAGTATTAAAACAGTTTGGCTTATTTTGCCATTAAAACACGGCTGAGGGCGACTTGGTTTTCATGAACACAGAAGGCCTGAGCAAATGCCAAAATGGCAGTGAACTGAGTTTGTACTTATTGTTTAGATGAAGGACAAATCTAATGTAACAAACAGGCTGTGCATAAACAGAAAGGTTTCCAGAGAATAAGACTCTGGCCATCCTCTGCACTAGAATCAAAGGAGCAAAACAAATTATTCAAGATAAAAAGCAGCTTATGGAAGGCTTATAGGCTGTGATTGCCTGTACTAGTGGAATAACTTCAGCAGCTCAGAGCTCCCCTCTGGTAGCTGCTTTAGGTACTAATGCATCAAGGCCACTGTTCCCAACCCCACTCCTTCTCTTGCTCTGCAGGGAAAGCAGGCAGGAGCAAGTTAGAGCCTAGCTCCTGGGAAGGGGCAGCAGTTCCATGTCTCTTCCCAGGACCCAAACAAGCATAGACATATGGCACAGTGCACCTGAACTGTACACCTTCACCGGAGTAGATCTCTAGAGGTTAGTGCATTTCTTGGTCTCTACACAAAGTTCAGGAGTTACTATTGATAAAGCAGAGTTAAATTCCCCTCCAAGAGATACTAGGGCTGCACCCAAAAAGGACCGCCAGTGACAGCATGTGTTGTGGGGACCTTCACACAGCCAGAAGGCCAGACTAGCTCTGCCTCCACTAGCAAGCAGCCCACACCAACAGGAGATCCATCAGGCAAGACATTTGGCACTGAGGATGACATCCTCACTAGAAATATTTCAGCAATTTTCCCCTTGTGCTAGCTCTAGCTTGACTCTCTTTGTCACTGGAGTGCATCTGATATCATCCTGCAAGACATTTTCCAGCTTACTTTCGTCAGAAACAAATTCAGTGCATGTTGCGGAAAGTGGTCCAAGACGCAAACCAAAGCACACTGAGAAGGTACAGTCAGATTTTCATCAAAAACTCATTCTTGATCTGAACAGCAACAGTTTCATACCCACTGACACTGCGTAGCATGAGGCTGCTGTCGCTACGGAGTTGTCACTCCTTAAGCTACACATCGTTCAAGATGGACAAAACTTAGACCTTCCCCCACCCTGCATATCCTCCCTGAGCTTAATGTACAGCAGCAATGATTTGAGCAGATATTCCCATCCCTCTTTTTCCCTGGTTCCCGGAGGGAACCATTTGGCTCATTCCCTCAACACCATAGTGTGAGGGCACTATTCAGTCAGACGAAGCACATCCGCTCTTAACAGGAATCACTGTGTCTTATTCAAGAGGGTGGAAAAGCCGGACGTTTTTCCATCCTGCCTTGCACTCATTAAATGCAGGCTCCAGAAGGGAAGTCTCAAGGCCGGGCTGAATTCATTCATAGGTGTTTTCTGGCCTGGGTCCCCCGCTCCCTTTCCGCTAGGCCATCAATAAAGTGCTGGTTGTGAATGGCCGATCTGTTCCGGCTCCCGCGGGGACACTCCACGCTCACTACGGCACTTTTCAGTTTGCAACCGTCTTGGACATAACACTGCTGTGTTACCCTCTGCCTGAGGGACCAATCCCAGAAAAACAGCTTTGCTGGGACACCCTCCGGCCCTCAACACACACCCTACGCTAAACTTCCAGGGGCAGTTTAAAATATCTTAAGACCAAAAGAAAACACTATAGCTTGCACAGAACAGGATATGATGAACGGGTATATTAGAATATACAGTGCCAGAGGCCCACGCAGGAAGAAGCAGGTGAAAGATATACATTGTATTTATTAGTTATTGCAAATGAAAAAGCTCCAAGTCATGCTGGTTTCCCATCTCATGATGGATGTCATGAGCTGCAAGGAAGAAACAGGAATGTAAGAAAGGAGCCCTTTCCTTTCAGGCAGGGTAGAAATTTGAAAGCTTTCTCGTATTTAGCATATGCTGAAAGAGAAAAGGTCCTTTACTGCCATCACCTGGAATAAACGAAACCAGCAAAAGGAACTTCCTCTTCAAGCAATAGGTTAAAACTAAAAGGGTGCTACTTTGCTGCTACACAGTAAAAAGCAACTATGTAAGTGAACAGAAGGGGATAAAGACCTCACTGTTTTCCCCAGGAACACGTGCAGTCATTGAGAATCTGTTACTTACACAAGATCACGTTGACATCCCACAGGTCGGTTTTAAAGTAATGGGACCATTAAACACTAAATGAAGGACCTACCTGTGGTGACCATATATGTATGGGGGCCTCAGAAAAATAACAGTGGAAGGAGAGGCAGACAAATTGAGGGTATAGGTAGAACTTTATTGAGTACCAAGGCAGGAAAGAAAGCAGGGTAAGAAAGGTGTGCCCATCAAATCATGATACGGGTTTGCTTTCTGCATGCTGATCATGACAGATTAGCTCATTGCAGCTTTCTCAAGTCATTTCAAATGCACACCCCAAGCACCACTGGCTGGGACTCCCGATGAAACCGCAAGAACAGTTTCATCGTGACAGTCTGATGCTCGACCAGAGAACAGAACATGCATCTTCTACTTACCAGCCTCATTGTGCACCAGAGCCCGCACTATTTCTTGTATTCTCCACACTAATGTGGGGTCTTTTTCAGGTTCCCCCTATCCCAACAGTCCCATCAAATAGTCAGTCCTTTTTATCCAGATTAGGTTCACTTTCCTCCATCTGTGATATACTCTGGTCACAGTCCATCCTTCTCCATCCAAAGCCCTGGGAATACCCCCAAGAAAATCTCTCCAACCTTGCACTAGTAGTAATATGCAAACATGATCACTTCTGCTTTGAGTACGATGAACATGAACAGAGCAGAAAAACCTAAACAGAGACACTCCTCTGCTTTCAGGAGAGACCACCGTATCTTTATTTGGGATACTACAAATCTTAATACACCCCCATCATCCAAGGTCCATCTCACACGCAGAGCGTCGAGCACACACTTAACAAGTTTAGCTGCTCAAAGCCCATGTTGGATTTGGGCTGGTGACGCTATCAGGGCACTACAGCGAAGGGGCTCAGACCGTCAGGCAAGACCCTGGCTTCTTCTCATAGGAAGCAGAATCCTTGCTTACATCCCAGGCCCATGAAGGAGGCAGAGCCAGGGGAAAGGCAGGGTTGGCCTGGAACCTGCCCAGTCCCAACCAAGGCCTGCCTCTTAAGGGAGGACTTTCCATCCGGAGAGCAGATACGTTTGGGCGCTGCAACTTGGACAGTAATTTTATGATCTAGCGGGCCAGAAGCTGATCCTTTTGGGGATGTGCATGAAACTATTTTTTTGCACACTGATGAGACAGACATGACTGCAGCTGAAACCAAAGGCGCACAGACAGATCACAGCTTCCTTCCTGCCTTGCACAGGCATGTAGAAACACTCTCATTCAGGAAACACTGCACAAACGCCATACTGTGAACAAGGGCTCCCTACTTAAGCAGGCATTTCAAACACTCCTTGGGTCAAAAGTAAAGATGAATCTTGCAGCTCTGATTCACTTCCCAGATTTTATATCCACAATCTCAATTCACTGCAGTGAGCTTAGCTACAAAAAGTACCCAGTTGTGCAGCAGCTTTATCACATCTGCCACTCATGACTATCATTAAGTTTAGTCTTAAAATAATACAGGAAAGAGCTCCTATATTCTTTGAATGAGCTCTGTGCTGTCAAGACAAAAAGCCTTTCATAAGCTTGATGTTCAATAAATTGTCTTTTCTTATGCAGTGAAGGAAGGTGTCACAAAAATGTTAATGCTGCATTTCAAAGTCCTAAATGATGAATTCAGGAATGCTGAAAATTCAAAGAGTGGAACACTCAAAATATTGATATAATGCACTTTTCTATTCCCTTAGGCATGCATTAACTCAACAAAGTGAAAAAGGGTGATTTGAGCTGTGACGGCTCTCCCAACACCTGGCAAAAACTGACAGATGCAGCTTTGATTAACTAGGTACCACACAGGTGAGATACCTACGTTCATCTAAGTCTTGTAAATATTACACTCTGGTTGAAGATGCAGGCATAAAATTCCTCAGCTGTTGCATATTAATAGATCTCCCATAACAGATATATTCCTAATGTTTCATCACGCCCATTTTCAAATGAAGTCAAAAATGGAAGCTGAATGAAGGGCAAAACTGGAAAAAAAATCAATTAATCAGCTCAAGTTTTAAGCAAATCCCTGTGTCCAGTTCACAAGTAATAGACATCACAGAAAACCTAGCATGTTAAGATATATGAAATGTGTGAAATAGGAAGAACAGCAAAAAGGTTCTACAGGGTTGCAGCGTTGAGAGTCTGTGTCCTGCAGGAGGATACCAGCTTCTAGTTGCACACCCAGAACAGCAGTTTCCAGTGACAAGATGCTACTGTACAAATTCTGCTTGAACACAGATGAAGTTTCAAATGTACTTGGATACCTCATTGAGCAAGCTGGTTTTTTTTTTTTTTTTTTTAATCCTATACCAATTATGAAGTACAGGCATTTGTCCCAAAAGAACTCACAATGAATACAAATTTCTAAAATTAAAAAGTAAAATGGCAATACTAGCTACGAAAAAGCAAAGTAAAAACCCTGACCACTAAACAGAGCTTTGCCTACATCTCCTTAGCTTCAAAAAATACTGCTTTCAAGAAGGATTTCAAGACCTTCTACAGAATTTAGAAGCTACCATCCCATCAGAAGTCATGGATTGATAAGAGGTTATTAGCTTATTATACTTTTAATATAGTGTCCATCATATTTAAGGTTCTATTAGAAGACCAAAGACAAATTTTAATTCCTGGTTCTGCAATATCTATCTAGAATCGCAGAATAATGTAGGCTGGAAGATACCTTTGGAAAAATCGAGTCTAAGTTCCTTGCGCAAAGCAGGGCCACTTGTTGAAGTCCGAGCAGGTTGGTTAGGGCCTTGTCCAACCAAGTGCTGGAAATCTCAGGGATGAATATTCCAGCTCACCTGTTGCACCTCTACCAGCTCATTCAAGTAATCTGCCTCCCACCCGTAAATTGGGATAAGGATACAACCCTCCTTGAAGCACTAGCATGGGAGCAGATTCTATGCCTGTGATACATACCTCGATTAACAGATCTATAGAAACATTACTAATGTGTGTATTATTCACATGCTTGGAATCTCTCTGCTAATATTTAAAGATTAGGGAAGGTAATATTTGAAATTCTATGCATCAGAAATCTCTGGAAGGCAATTCTGATTTAAATACCCATTTCACAAAGTTCTTCAATTGTTGAATAGTCAACACTATATAAGACACAAGAACCACCTGCTTTAGGAAGCACTGCAACACTTCCTAAAATAAAAATAATCAAAGCTTCATGGGAGGAGCTGCCTGCTGCACAGTAATTGGCAAAAGCAAGTTACATCAACCTCTCCATTGTCCTACCTTGCCCTCATCTCAGTTCACCTTTGAGAGCTCCTATAAAATAAATTGTAATAACAGCTTTTAATAAATCAATTCGGACTTGATAGGTAATTTATTTCCCCACACACAGAGTGACCCTCCCTCAATTCAGGCACAGCTGCTGAGTGCCAGGCAACAAAAACTTCAGCCTAAAATACCTCCTGAAAAATCTCTGGGTGAAGCTAATGGCCCCAAGACTTGCCTCAGGCCATCAACTCTCCAGCAGACATTAAACCCCAGAAATCGCCCGAGGCCTCAAATCATTACTCAAACTCACCAAATTAGGTTTTGAACAAACAGAACAAATGAAAGTCAATATCAGGAAATAGAATTCAGTGAGAATTAAATAAAATTGAGAAGTATATAATAGGCCTAAATCAGTATATGTCTTGTACAAAGGATACAGGGATTTTATCAAAGGTCTTCTGAGGTTATTTGGGATACAGCAAAAAGTGCAGGGAGGTCACCTCTGACTTCAGTGGGCTCCAGGTCAGATGCTTGAAGCTCTGAATTCCCATTTCTGAGAAAAGGTCAGGTCATAAAAGGTGCCTGCAACACCAAAACGCTAAAAACAAATTATAGTTGCAAGATATTTTTAGTTATCCTGAGGGAGACAATGCATTTCGATAACAGTCTGTCACAGGCTTCTGCAGATACTAACAATACTTTCTAGATCTTTCAAGCAAAAATAGTACTTAGGAATCAGCTACCTTCATGACAGATTTTGTTTGGGTTCTCCCTCTTCTCTCCCAAAAAGTTAACACTCTTTAGAGATTCTATGCAACATCCTCACAAAATTGGTTTCTTTCATTTCAACCCTCCAGCCTATAGAGCGCAGACTCATTACCATTACCAGTAAGTGCTTAGAACCCATTCTCCTAATCAGGAGATGAGAACTTTATTCCTGAGCTTCCTTTAGCTTAGTTTGCCTTCTTACATGGCACAGATATTCAAATCTTGAGCACATATATATGTGCTATATATATAGCCTGCTAAAAATTTAATCAGTGTATGCCGGTTCTTTTATTAAGCAAATAATTTGCACTAAGGCCTAGCAACAAGGAGCTATAAAAAACAAAAGAAAAAAAAAGGTATAAACAGTAGCAACATTTTCATTTTGCCTTATTCTGGGCAGTATATTGATAACCAAATCTATCACTTAACCCTTTTTTTAAACCCTTCAGTAAACCAGGACGCCTAAAGGCAGTTACATGTCCTACTGTCGGTTCTTACCAAAATAGATGAGATTAAGCACTAGAGGTTTAAGCTCACTGAGAAAGCTTGTGCTTGCAAAGCTGTCTCAAGGCAGCAGGCAAAACCATCTAGAGGAGCATCACAGCACACACAGGTGATTAGCTCATCACCTTTACCAAAGGGATCAGCTGCTCAGAGCACCACGTAGTGCTGAAAAGGCCTCCGTCCTCCTGCAGTCCCTGGCAGAGCTTGGGCTGTATCCAGGGCTAGGCACTCTCTTGGCAAACAGGCTCCCACAGCAGCAAGAGCTGCTGTGCCTGCCTCAACCTACCTACCTACTACTCCTGTTGTAGACTGCGAATGAAGCTCCTTCAGCCCTTTCCTGCTCCTGCCCCTTCCTCATGGAAGGCAGCTCCGCTCCCGAGTGAAGACAGTTGCCATAGGGAGATGTGAGCATCTTCCCAAACGGCAATGGAGAGAGGAGCTGGAAGCGTAGGTACAGTGATCTTGTGTCACGGGGGACTAGGTGCAGCGGAGTCGCTCCTAAAACACAGAGTTCTTAGTCTTGAAAGACCCAGTGACCACTTCCAGCTCCCCTTCCTTATTGAGGATCAGCAATTCAACTTGATCAGTAATCTCCAGCAATCCCTATGCTCCTCGGCCATTTCTCACATGATCTCTAATTTCACCAAATCCTTCTTCTCCTTCCTGCAGCCCCTGTGAGCTCCTCCAAATCTCCTTGTAGGCCTTCAAGCCAGCCTCCCAGGACTTCCTCTGATCCCCAGCTTCACCCTCCTGGAACATGCACGGCCTCCTGACAAACACTTCACAAAACCTCCTGAAGCATCTACCAAAACACTATATGCTTCTAGAGAACTAGAAACACAAAATGCAAGCAAACAATTAATGTCTTCTCAAATAAGCCATAATGGTTGAATTAAAAAATTGCAAACAAATATTATGGAACAAAAAAATATCCACTGAGAGGTGTCAAAAACAAAGACTACTTCTTATTTAGCTATTTCCTGACCTGCAAGTTATTAGAGTTTGCCAACAACAACAAAAAAAGCTACATGCTTACCATCTTACGCTTTTTTCTAATCACCTACTATGGGCCACTGTCAGAGTCAGGACAGACAGAGCTTTAGCCTGACATGTTCTTACAGCGACGGTTTAAGATATAAAGTTATTTATGAAATTTAAGTTACTCATCTTTCATTAAAATCCCTATTTCACTCTTCATTTACTAGACACTGTAAGAACTAATAATCCTGTACATCTGACTTCAAGATAGTTCTCATGGAAATTAGGGAGATCTTGCAAACTCTAAGTGCTGGTACTTCAACAGTATTGTGTGCAGCTCATTACAGCTCCTGCACCCCTCTGTATCCTGGTTCTGGTTTTATTGACTTAGTTTTCTGCAATTCCCTGAGCAGCTACGGTCAGAAGATCGTTACCTTCACATCTGCTCAGAAAACGCACTATCAGGACTCTGCATCTCTTCACAGTAATTCCACTTAACATTTGAGCTACTTCATTCATTGCTGCATTTTCACCTCAATGACATCTTACTGTACTCGTAAAATACGTCTGTCCTCCAAAATTCAGCTCGGATGCTGTACTTGTAATAGAAAACAAAAACCTGAGCGCTAAAAGGGACCATTTCCCATTTTCCTCGTGTGCTCATCTATTTTGTGCTTCAAGCACTGCTAACTATAGCCTCAAAAACAGTTATTTTCAGTTCTAAGGGTTACAAAACAAAACCAAAAGCCAGATAAGAGCTGATAGCCAAGTCTAACAAATGGAGATTTGTATAGATATCACTGCCAAGACTTTGAAGGCAGATGCTAGAAGCAGAGCAACTTTGAAAACCAGAACACATAATTAGGCATGAAATTGAAACATGAGAACTACATTTCATGCATTTCAGTTCTGAAATCTTAGAAACTAAATTCACTAGTGTATCATTAAATTAACTTAACATCAAGGCTGTGCTCTTAAAAACAGAGCTCTTATGAGATTTCCAGGATTATTTGCTTGGAAACCATAAATATGAACAACGAAAATAGACCTCAACTCTAAATCTGCAATTGAAAACTTGCATAATAAACTATGATAGAATTCTAGATATTCATGACCTAAAACTTAGAAGCAAGAGACATTTGAACTACAGGTCTAACTGCAGATCTCCATGGATAAGTTGCACATCCCTGTATGAAAGGGAAATATTGATTCAGCATCTGCTGAAAGCTATAGTTACTTGCACACACACACCATTTGAAGCATATATGCAAACAGAACACTATTGGATGTTAGCTACAGCCAAACCTGGAAGTAGAGGAGCATAAGAAAAACATAGCAAAGGCAGAGAATGACCATCTGCCCTCTGCGCTCTGCTGGCATCCTGCAGCTGCTCTACCTACACCAAGGAAAATCACTTGCTCTGCTGGATGTTTTGCTTCCTTCCCTTCCTTCCAATTACAACTATACAGTAATGGCTGGAAATACCACCGATTTGGAAAAAATAGCAGGGGAAAAAAAAAAAAAAAAAAAAAAAAAAAAAAAAAGGATTATCTGCCAGCCCTCAAGAGCAGTTCTCTCTTCCTCTCAGTACTAGAAATTCGCAATCTACTTCTGTAACCAGGGACTCAATCATGAAAATTAGACACAAGCCTCCAGCCTCTTCTCCCCTACAGTTAATCATTCATGTCAATTGCCTACACCTTTCTCTTCCTATGCTAAAAAATAGTATGTTAACTGAATAGTACAGTAACTTTATCCTCTTCTGCAATACATGGTGTTCAAAATGACACAGCTGTGAGAGGACTGAGACAACACCACTCTCACATTGTACTTGATCCTTTAATTCAGGGGCTTCCATTCACCCTTTTGAATATAATATTGATATAAGGAATATCTTTTTGAAAAATATATCCCGAGGTGTGAATGTCATCTATAGCCTCCTCTACTCCCTTAAAAGGGGAAAAAAATTCACTCGGCAAATGAGAAACTAGAACTTGCTGGCAGCCAATACGTTTTCAGAAGCTGGAATCAAGAGAACAGATATCAGACTGAATCAAGAAATCAGGATAAGTATCATCAGATTTTAAACATGATTTGGAAGAGAGTTAATAGATCCTCCATGACAGAAGAACTTTAATGGAGCCAATTTTGTATCCATAGGCTGTTTTATAGAATTCCTAACACTTCAGCAACGTTGTTTTAGTATAGCTAGCTATACAAGAAGCGGTGAGTGTTTAGGAGCCAGCCTATCTAATACCCGCCTTGGGAACTAAAGATCAAATGTAAATCCTCAATAATCATCACATTCTCATTGCTAGCTCATGGGATTATTAACATGGCCGTGATGTTTCCAAGTCACTCCTTGCTAGGCTTAATTTGCAATATTCGAATATGTCAAATATTCAATATTAAATCAAATGACTCATTAAAAGCAACACAAATACTACTGTATGTTTTTAAATGTACTGCATGCTGGGGATCCACCATGGAAGTCTTTTAGAAGGACTCTAAGTATGAATTTAATAGTCCCTATCACATTTGCTGCCAGCAAAGTCTCCCTCCCACACAACTTGCAGTGCCACTGTACCTATAATGCTGTGCTTTGCAACTATCATTGGCTAAGCAAGCAGCCTAACACCAGTGGTACTAATTCATGGCCACATGAGGGCCAAGAAGGAGGTTTTAAGTTAAATGTCAGAGGAACGATCAAAACCTAGAGCAGGGAGATTGGATTCACATGTGCTGGTTTTTATACTAGCAGCCTGTTTCAGGATGCTTCTGCTTGGTAACACTGCAGCTGATTGCCTCAGCCAGGAGCACTGCCTTCTGCACACTCCTATGGTCACCACCAACCATATATTAAATCACTTCGTACTTTGTCTCTCACAATTTTGCTTTATGTTCAACCAAAAAGACTAATCCCATTATAGGAATATTCATATGGCCATGGTCTCATTCTTTGTACCCTGCATGACTTTTTCAATTTGTCAAGAAATGTACATTTGCAACTTACATATAAAGTAGAAATATCTCTAATCTCAGTTTAGGGTAGCTAGGACTTACAGGGATATTCCCTGAAATAAAGACAAACAGCTATCAACATGTGTATACACAAAGCTGTTCTTTCCAAATTATAGGCTTTCCTGTGCAAGTTTGTCATCCAGACAGTGATAACAATCAGAGCAGAACACTGAATAAAAAATATTGACTATAGTAGGAAACATTCAAGGCAAATAGTAAAAAAAACAGGCTGAAATGTTTATGAGTCATCTGCAGATCATTTTAAGGCAATAAGCAATAGAATGGAAAAAGAAAATATTTCACTAAATACAGTTTTTGTGACAAAGATTTTATAGAACTTGAACTGAATGTTATTGACTTTACTGATAGGAATATGAATTAGAGATTTTATATGCTATCACCAAAAGGTAAAAAAAGTGTTATTTACTGGATAGGTTTTTTATATAGGCAGACAAAAGGATTCATGCATTTAACAAAAAAAATGGAAGAGTGTAAGCATAAAGAAATGTGGAAAAATTGCTTGAAGAGAGGGAACTGGGGCCTAACAGAGCTTTGAGGCACAGTTGCCACTTCCATCTAGGATGGCTGGTGCGCAGGGACGCTGCTCCTCCACGGTTCCCTGGGCAGCACAACCTGCCCTCCAACACCTGCAAAGAGGAGTAACGGAGGATGGAGCAGAGCGAAGACACCGCGGCCAAACTCTGCTGTACTCCCCGTGCTGATAAGCTCCACGGTAGCTGCCCAATGGGAGACACATGATAAGGCGTGAGGTACTGAGCCGGCACGGGTGGCAAATCACTCCTTTCGGATGAACTTTCCTTGAACTTTTCCTCATTATAAGCTCATTATAACACCAACACACACCTCCATCCCAAAAGTTACCTGCCTCTGAGGTACAACCACCACTGAGCGCGCTCTCCAGATTTTCTATTGACTCTACCTTTAAATGAAAGCAAGAGACTTTTTCATCGACCAGCAACAAAAATGAGTATGTCTATAGTCACTCAAGCTTCACCTAAATGTTAAAAATATATGTATATATATAAAAGGCGAATTAAGGAGGGAAGAAGTTGGAGGGAAAGACTCCATCGTAACTTCTGAGATTGACCAATGGGCTGAACCCCATTTCCTCCCCTCCTAGTCAAGATTGAGAGCCCTCTCCCTTCTTCTTGGGTGAGCGATGATTGCAAATTTGTACATCAGAGCTAGCTAAAAACCCCACGCTGTAGTAGAGAATTTCCTGTACTGACATCTGCAACCTGCCTTGTAAGTGTTGCATTTGTCTAAATCATGCTATTCATGAACTCGATTACTTGTTTGGAAGTGAGTCAGACATACAGTCAACAGACTTGCAAATCCAATAATGCCAGAGCCTGTAGCTACCACAGGATTTGGTATCCCTATTAAGAGATGAGTCCAGCTGTGCTCAGTCCCTCAAATCTCTGAGGTTCAGCTGGAACACAAGGAGATTCATCTCTTACCAAGTTAGGGCACCTCCACCCCACTTCAACCAATACCCACATAGAAAGGTAACATCAGCCCCAATTCTAGATGGAAAAGGGAGGCACAGAGAGATTGGTAACTTCCTCAAGGGACCTCAGACAATTAACAGCAGATCTCAAAGTACAATCTCAGCATCCCAGCCTACCTTTCAGCATTACGGCCCCTCTTTCTCCCAACAGTGAAAACTATAGCCAAAATAAAAAAACAAGCCTCAGAGAAAACACTGGCAGCACTGGGATATTTTCAGATACTAATTTTACTACTTATACTTTCTCTAACTTTAAAAGTTATATTTGCATCACTGGTTAGAGTTATAAGCTTTTCTTCTTAGGCATATTCAATGTAAATAACTTTTTCAGACAAAGTGCACATATTAGCACCAAACTTAATCCAGTTACTAGGGCAACGAAGACTTGAACTTAGACAAATCATACACGCCAGGTAAAAAACAATTCCATTTTGTGCATAAAACGTGACTTTCAAAGATTTAAATAGCCTGCTCTAGTCGTTTTTTGAGAAAGGCAGCAATAGTTTCACCTTTCTTTCTGCTGCACCCACCTTTTTTTCCAGCACATTTCACTCACATCCTTTTGCTATGACTCCCAGCAGAAAGCTGTTCTACCTCAAATGTGGAGGTTATCATTCCCTCCTTGAGATTCAGACATCCAAATAAATGCAATTTCAACTATGCTTAGCATTAAATAGCTGCTAAGCTCTAAGCTCCACCAGTCGGTGGAACTACAAGATATTAAAAGTCGCAGAGAGGGCCTAAATTGTCTAGGACAAATAGATTATGTAGGACAAATATAATGCCTGCTATATGAGCAGTAATTTGACAGTAAAGCAGTAATATTGAGCCTTACACCGTACCTAATCAACCCTAAGTTATAGCATCATCTCAAACCTTTATGAAACTAATCTTTGCAAACAATTTTTACAGAAGTTGATTCACTCAGTGCCATTTTAGTCACAGCAGTTACTTCTCTGTTGTAAGCAACTTGCTAATTGTATTTATCAGTCTTTACTGTGAGAGACAGAGACATGCTAAGGGGTTTAAGCAAGCCATTACAGCCATTACAACAGAAGTTCTTCACAAGAAACAACTGCTCAAAGCTCACAAACAAGCTCTGCTCTCCAGATAAGCTGTGGCTCACAAACAAGCTCTGCTCTCCAGATAAGCTGTGGCTGCCTCATGCACACACTGGCAGCCGCTCTATTTCTTTGAGTGCCCGTGGTCAAGGCGAGCAGCATCCACTGCTGGAGCGCAGGCCCCAGCACAGGTGTCCCATCCTCTCCAAGACCAAGCAAACGCAAGACAGAGATAACATTTTACACTGACAGCTTGGCACTACAGGAAATCATGTAGGCATTACATTTTCTAGAGACAGGCATATAAATCACCATATCACCATCAATTTGAGGTACGTTATGGTTTCAATCCAACTTACAATACCTAAGAAGCTTTATGATATTTAATCATGTTGAATGTTACACTTCTGCCTTCTTAACAGAATTGGGTTTTATAGATGCTACTTTGTTTCCATCCACCATATTTTGTGTTTTATTTTTTATTTATATACATATATATCACTACACAGAAAAATGCAATGTTGTCTATAGGACCATAATGACATAAGCTCATATAAATAATAAAATTATATTCTGTAAGTGGTCTTTTAAATGTCTGCAGTAAATTCTGTGCATAAGTATCTGATTTTTGAAGCCATTACCACATAATTTACATGCCAGTATAATTTGTTTACTATAAAATTGAAACAATAACTAAATTTGGGATTAATCAGAACTAAGTAACCCTTATATAAACACATTTCCAGAGAATCATAAATGACCTTTTCTAAACCAAAACACTGTTAGAGCAAAAAACACTAAAATTGGTGACTCTTCTTTTAATTCAGTTTGAAATAACATTCCAGACAACAGTGGCAGGAAACTTGATGGGGGGATAATCATGTAGGTTATGACATCCTCCTATTTGGTAAATAACCAAAGAGAAGTAAATAGCCACATTTGGACTTTTTAAGGACCACTTAAACATCTTTTGAGTCTTACTGTAAGGAGGAATTTGTGCTAAACACAGGAGAGGTTCCTTACCAAAAGAAGGCTCAGAAACTCAAAACCTACCACCAGCTCTGACACAAGTTTCTTGGGCGACTTTTTACAAGTCACTTAATGATTACCTCTCTTCCCTTGGAAAAATATACAAGATAGCACTGATTGTGAAGACAACACACAATAACTCAAAATACTTAAAATATGTGCCAACTACAAGTTGCCACAGGTGTAAGCTATTAAAAAGATATCATATCCCCGATATGGACCAGAAAGGGAAACTAGAAAGTTGATTGCACCTTTTTTTATTCCTTCCTCCCTTCAAGATCCATTAGACTTGACAGAGTCTAAACTTGATTTAACTTTAAAAATTATCAAAAATGCAACAGCAAAGTTTTTATATATGTGTCCATACTCCCATGCCTACTCCCTCTTCAGTAGATTCAGTGAGGTTTACAGATTTAAGCAAAGAATACTGAAAAAATAATATTTGAGGAGGTAATTGCTTGTTTTCGGGAGGTTTAGAGCCAGGAGGGAAATCTCATTTTCCCCACAGAATTGCAATCCATCTAATGTACATAGGTTGCCAGAAGCCAGTAACATTTTCATCCATCACACTCGAAAAGTTTTTCCTCAAAAGATAAGAGACACTGGTTATGCACAAAATTTCTTACCACAGCTGCAGACATAAGCCAGGGTGAGCTTAGGGACTTTAAGCTATATTCAACACTACCTCTGAAAACTCTGTATTGGCTTAACAGATGCACAAACCACCTCTGAGGCACACAACATTTCTTAAAATACTCTTTGCTATTAATTTTAGCATTTTTTTTTTACCATATCACAAATGCATGCTTTTGAAAAGCTTAAAGAATGACGTTTTTGATTTAAACATACTGTTTTATACCAAAAAAAATCACTAAAAACAAACAAAAAAAATCAAAACATTAAAGTCTATTTTCAGTTCTTTATGCTCCTGTCAACTTTACATGGCTACAACCTACAGGTTCGTTTGAGAAATGCTACTGCCAAAAACACTTCATTAAAATAGAAGTGACCTCTTGCAAATTTATCTTGCAAATTAGGTGCACCTGCCTACAAAGGTGCTTAGTGTCTAGTCAGCCACTTAGGAAGATAAACGTAGGTAACACAGACATACTTAAAGCGCTTTTTATATGCTCCTTAAACACAGCTCAGCTCAAAAGTACTTAAAAAAACAAAACAAAAACAAACCAACAACAAAAAAATCCACTCACGTCGCTCCCTCCACGCCAGGCCCCGAGGAGCCGCTGCGCGTCCTCGTCGCCACCCGCGTCGCCAGGGCAGCAGCGCGCAGGCGCACACGGCACCACGTGATCTCGCCCCACCCTCTCGGTCTGGTCTCGCGAGAGTAGGAGCCCGCCTTCACGGCGAGGGAGGAGAAGGCGACGCGATGCGAAATGGCCGGTGCGTGTCGGGGTGTGAAATGGGGGCCACGGGGCCCGAGGGGGGATGACGGCTCTGGGCCCAGCACAGTTTCAGTTTCAGCATTTTTCTATAAATAAGCCCTTTGAAAGTATAACTGCAAAGTGTGTTAATGAAATAATGAAAGAGGTCTTTGTTGCAGAGTTTTTTACCCACTATACAGTAATGCTTCTGTTATGCCTAGGAGCTGTGTTCACTGGAGTTTTCACTCCTATTCTGCTCTTCAAACATCTTCTCTAGCACTGCTTTATTTTGTGAGCCTTTTGTCACTAGCTGTATCCCACCCCTTAAAAGCTTTCTATTTCACTATCTAGTTATATAGTTAATATAACTTAATAAATAACACCAAATGGCAAGTATGCACAAGTGGATTAGACCCTATTATTTTGTAATGTGATGTTTTTGCCTTTTCTAATGTAACAGTCTTTTTTTCTTCTTCTTGTTCCAAAACTTGCAATTTGAAATCCAAACAGTGGTTACTGTTAAAAAAGGTATTCCTATTTTCACGGATGATTTCATTGTGGCCACAAGATGGTAAGTTGTCACTCCCTGTGTTCATGTATGTTCACCCAGAAAAGAGAGTATCCATGCTTGCTGTTGCCTCCTGTGCACATATTCTGTGTACTGTGCTAGGGCAGGACCTGGCCCTGGCAACCCCAAGAGCAATTCATAGGCAGATAAGTTTCTTAAGTTTCTTTCGTACTATAAACAGAGACTTGAGAGTTGTGAAACTTAAGCTTGACTCATGTATCCTCCAATGATTCATTTTGTTAAGATACTTACTGCTGTATCCATCCAGCAGTTTTTACTCATGCTTACAAATGCCTTGCACTCCTAAGAGAGTGTAAGCCCTAATGTATTCATCATCCTGTATTTAAAGCACTAAAGGGTGCTCCTATGTCATAGTTCGAGATTATTTCTTTCCACCATATTTTCTTTATCAGTGTATTGCACACAGAATGTGTGCCTGGAATGGACAAGGTTCTATTCTCTTTCCACCACAAAAACTGCGTGCCGAAAGACAGTGAGAAGCGCCATCCCTCTAACGTGCTATGAATGTGTTTTTCCTAGCTTTTCAATTTCAGTTCTCTGAAGAGACTCCACGGCCATATGTGAAGCTTATTATACTAATAATGTGAATTTTGTTTTTACCAGATATGTTAGATCCTTGCTTTCAGAAACATGACTAGACTAATTCACTTTAATAAAACCATTCTTTGAAGTGTATGGATCTCTAGTCAGAAATTAATTATTCATTATCAGGAGACTGGTTCCCACCCTAGGTTCTATCACCACTTTCAGAACCTTAACTGTGCAGTGTTTCAACTGGCCGGGTTACATTATTTACTGATTATTTAGCTTAGCTGTAAAATGGGCTATGTACCCCAGCTATCCTCGTGGAGCATTTGAGATGTAAAGCAAGTACTTGGTACAATTTTACAGGAAAAGTTTTACCGTAGCCCTAAGGGAAAAATAAGGATATAGCAGCACGAAGTCCATTAAAACTCATGTTTCACAAGTGTACACCAAGAAACTTCCAGCTGTCTGTAAGGCCTGGCATGTAATCCCTATGAATAGTACACAGTAACATGCAAGAGTTGGTAATGAAATCAATACTGCAGAGTTCCTACAAACAGCACATGGTTCTTGATGGTTACTGTTGCTGAGATATTGGATATGAAAGAATTTTTTCTTCTTTCCAAACTCTTTATCAATTGTTATAAGACACCTGCAACTTCCAGTTAAGTGCTGCAAAGCATGTGATTGATATGGTACCCAAAGCAAGAAAACTAGAAGTCTAAAACTCTTACCTGACTATTTCAATAAAATAAACCCTCTCTACTATTAGAATAGCAATAGCCCATGCTTTCAATTAAAGTTTTACTAGAGAATATACAGGCTGCTTCAATATATCTATTTTAGAGAAGTTAAAAGTAATGATTTTTTTGGAGGGGAGAGGAAACATTTTTCAGTGCTTGAATATAACAGAAACTTTAAAAAGCGGTAGCAGCTATAAAATGATTTTGCTAGCAGTCTCTAGAATGCTTCAGATTCCGCGTAACTTTAACATAACAATGTTAGATTTTTTTGCTCATCTCTTTGCAGTATCTTGTAAACTGTAACTTGTGTGAAAACATCAAGGGAGAGCCTCATCCACACTGTTCCACTGAGGCTGCAAGGGTCTGTCACCATTGCTGTAGGTAACGTATCAGTTCTTTAGAGCCTGTTTCTCTGCATTCCAGGTGGAAAATACTTTGTAATATAAGTGATGACCTGAGTGATTCAGGAGAAGGAAAAAGAACTAGACCAGATCCAATGCTGAAAGTAAATCATTAACACAGGGAGTTTCTGTGTGTTAACATTTTGTTCTCTGACAGGCTGAATTCTGATTCTAAAAATCAACACGGTAGAACTGAGGGTGTTGTGCTAATGACTGTTTACTTACATAATAATCATTCTTATTCATATATGATTAATGACTAAATATACAGTGCATCTGTAAAACCCGGGGACATACAGTACCAGGTACCATTCCTGCTTCACTGTTTTGTTGGAGCGTAATGTACTTAGTATCAGCTTGATTGGATGGTTTTTCTCAAATCTTTAAAATAGAGTGAAAGACATTTAACTTGTTGACTTGTTAGCCTCATCTAGGAGAACTTTCATTTTGATCTCAACAGAACTTGGAGACTTGTGTCAAAATGTATTGTGGCAACTACGTAAGTACCATAATCTATTCTGTGAAATCTTTAAAAATTCTTTTCTGCTCTTGAGCTGCCATGCTTGTTGGGAGCCATTCTCCTCCATTAGAAGAAATTAGTCAAGTGTAGTTAACTTCATTGATTTATGTCTAGTTATGGGATTGGAATATTTATTTAATTATTTATTTATTAAAAAAAAGGTTAAAAGACACAAAATGAACAGTTCTAGTTTCATGATTTTAGACCATTTAAGACAGTCTTCTACATGTTTCTGAGTTTCTTAAAATTCCACCTAACTGTAACAAACATGAAATTATATACCATCACCAAATGGTATTAAAAATAGAACCGAGTTGCTTAGATTATATTGATAAATGCTACAAACTTGGTGGGCATGTATGTTCCTGATGTGTGTCTTGTGTAATTTCATTAACTGTGTAATTTCAGGATTCATAAACATTTCTTTCTGCTGGCAGTGCTTTAGATTCTAAAGTGCCATTTTTTTCAAAGCTATTTCGTTAAGGAAATGGGGAAAAGCATTGATTGTTACTAACTAATAATTTATAGCAATTAATTGAATGTTTCCTTTAGTGTCCTCATGAAAACAAACATTTCATACTGCAGTTCTAACTCATTCTGGAAGCTACTATAGTTATTTTCTGACAACAAAACTGAAATTGCTTTCTGCACCTGGCATACGGATAATCATAATTTAATGGGGACATTTGTGTTCTTTAAAATTAGTAAGAGTAATGGTTTATTGTTCTTAAAGCTTTTTTTGCATGTGCGTTTACAATTAACTTACAGATCAGAGCAGAATTTTCTAGGGGAGAAGCATTTTTGTTTATTTTAAGGTCTAATTGCACTAATTGTTCCAGCCTCCCAGTAAAGTGTTTGTTTATAGAAAACTGTATTGTATGTATTTTCTTTTTCTATTGAAATAGGTATTGAACAGGTTTCAATTAGGTGCTGGTTTTTTGATATGAAACTTGATCTTTCATTACTAGATCTGGTTCTAGTTAAAAACCGAAAATGAATTTTTTACCTTTATCATTTAATTATTATTTTATTGATGTATTTCTGATAACTAAATCAAGGTAAGAAGAGTTAGTCTGACAAAACTGATAGAATTTAATTACTATGTTATTAGTGAATTTTCCATTTTCATATTAGTGAATATTTCGTTTATTATGTTTTTAATTACTGTTAGATGCTACTAATGTATTAAAGCAATTTAATTACTAAGTCAGGGCAAGAAGTCCCATCAGAAACTTTAGTTTCATTTCTTTGTTGGATTTATCAAGACCCATCTTTTTAAATAATTAATGCTTTATCACTGTTATATATTGCTTGTAGTGCATTACAGTGTAGCTTGTAGAGGGAACTTCCCACTTTTATGTCATTAAAACTGGTACTTATGTATCATGAAAGAAATCTAATAGACTACATGGAAATTCTTGACTAGGGGATATTTACATTAGTATTTCAGACTTGTTTAAATGTGATTATTTGTCTTAGCTTCAAGGGCATCCTTACCTGAGAAGGAATTGAAGTTCTTAACTCTGATCTTCTGAACAACAACGAAGTAAATGGTGCCTCTGTGCATTCCTTGTGTTTCTAAATGTGCAGGGGCCTACCAGTTAGCCCTTTAATTCTCCTTCTTGCAAGGAAAAGAGGGACAGGCAAGTGTGGACAACGGGGTGCAGCTCAATCTGAAAGACCTCAAAATCTGAGTACGGGCATTAGCCGGAAAAGTATGGTGAAATTCTCAGGTTGAGTACACTGCTCGGTTTTATTCCTGTTTTTAATGATTTGTAGGGTGTGAAAGGAAGAGAAATTAAAGGAAAAACAAGGAAATAGTTCAGCATTTCCCAACCAGTGAAGCAGACTTGCCTGCAGAGCTGTTGACCCTGAATGGGAAGAGGTGGTTCAAAGCTCAAGCAGGCATGAATTCCAGACTTGACTGGAATCCACCAAGGCTAGGAATGAAGTTTAGAAAAGGCCACAGCAGCAGTTCTGGCAAACTCAACAACATTATACGGGTTTACTCTTAGAGGTTAGATACACAAAATGGCTCCCCACAGAACATAGAGGTAAAATTACCAGAAATTAGATAAGACATCTAATCTAAAACCTCTCATCTTTCTCTGAATACAGAAGAGAGAATGAATGTATTATATTTAAAAGTATCCCTTCTGTTACTGTCGCATGTACTTTGCAGTGAAGTATGCCATATATAACTAGGAAAGTAAGTCAAAACTAATTGTGATACAGTTTTTAAAGCAGGCATTTTATTTTAGTAGCTATTCCTTCTTGGAAACATTCAGTCTGAGAAATCTGACTTTGATTGTTTGTTATCAGCAGAATGACTTACTGAACAAATATTAGAAGGTTGTTCATACTGTAGATTGCTTTTTTCCATCACAAGACTGAATCATCTAAACTTTATACCTCATAATTGGATAAAAGTAGCCCAAGCTACTCTTACTGATACTTTTTCCTGCCACTGACCAAGACTGCAAACAATTCAATACAAGTAACTTGTGTGGAAAAGTACAGTGCAAGTATTCAGGTTTGGTACAAATTTTACAGTCCCTTTCCAATCTTTCTTTTGTCTTATTCAGCCAACACCATGCAAACATGTTCAATTTTCATATCTACTTTGGAATCAGTTTCTTAAGTGTTAAATGCGCATGTGCAGGCCAACAGTTGTGTATAAGCGTCTAGCTGGACAACTTCTGTGGAAATAGATCTAGTGTGGGTTTTTGGTTTTTTTTTTTTTTTGGTGATGGAAGAGGATATCTTGACATTTGAGCTATTTAAGGGAGGATTTTTTTGTGTGATTTTTATGTTTGGTGAAAGCAAATTGCCTTGCTGTAGCTCTCCTCCATAAATTATAATTAGGCTCCCCTTGAGGTCCGTAAACAGTGACTTCCTCTTCTATACAAGGACCAAAGTCTGCAGCTGCTGGTAGTCTAATCTTTCAGGCACTGTGCTTTTTATACCTTTGCTAATCTGCCTTCCAGAAAATGAAAATACGTAAATGATTCCTGAAATTCACAGTTGCATTCTGATAATGTGCACGATTCTCAGCAATATGACAACTGAGATATCATGGTAGGTACAGTGTAACCCAGCTCTGTGGTATGTGTCAGCTCTGTGCCTGTCTCACAAAAGCTGTCACACCAAAACAGGTGATGGGAACTGGTGTGCACCTCAGATTTGACCCCAGAGGGTATAATACAAGCTGCTTTATTACTCTGTCCCATGTCCCTGAGTCAATAGGGGCTTGATTTGCTTGCTTATTTTTTTAAAATGCCGATGGACTAATTCCTGTTAGTTTTTTAGCTTTGGAGAATAATTGCTATGGAATCTTTCAGAGTGGAAGGGATAGTGGGTGGTTGTCTAGACCAGCCTCCTGCTCACAAGGTCAGTGCTGAATGCGGACCAAGTCAGTTACAGTTTTGTTCAGTCTGGTCTTAAACTGATACAGATTCCACACCTCTTTGGGCAACTAATTCCCCTCCATTAACCTCACAGTTTAAAAATAAATAAATTAAAAACCTCAGTACCAGTGGTCTCCCCCGTTTAGGTTTACGATGGTTGCTTCCCTTTCTGCTGCGCACCTCAGTAGAGAGCCTGCATCCTTGTTCTCAGTGCACTCCCTGTACATACTAGGAGGACTGCTGTTGGGTCCCCAGCCTGAAGCTGTCTCTTCTCTGGGCTGAGTCCCTCAGCCTCATGTCACAGGAACATCTGTGCCTGGAACATCTTGGTGACTCCCCTGACCTTGCTTCGCTTTATCAATAAGCAATCCTTGCTTGCCTTGGTGAAGGGTTGTGCAAAATGGTCTGTGCTGGTGGCACTCCTGCATGCTTTTGCCTCCTAAGGAGAGGACCCGGAGTTCCCTGAAGTCAGCAAAAAGAGCTCTGCTAATACTAGGTATGAGATTTGGATGAAGTCCTAGTATTTAAAAAGGTTAAATGTTCCAAAAACATTTGTTCTCTTAAATTTCAGAAGCATTTCCATTACTTCAGAATCGTGATTTTGTTTTACTTTGTGGCGGGGGGAAAGTCTGAGCTTTTTATTTAGTGAAATCAGGTTTAGTGAAAGTACACCAGATTTGCCTTTGGCAAGGGCAGTTGCCCAAGGGCAATTGTCACTGACAAGGCAGTGACAACACAACTTTAACTGTTACAGTCTTAGCTTTACCATGCAATGTGACTGTTGCACAGGACAAAGAGAAACACTATTTCTGTGGACATGAGTCTTAAATCTAAAATCCTGTGTTTAGCCATCTTTCTGATTTTAACAGTCTTGGATTTCGGTACCTATATCATTTATTTTGTGCTCCAGTGAACTCAGTCTGGAGAGATGTTACTACCTCAAACTATAGAAATAAGCTTACAGTAGCTGATGATAAATAAAAGCTTAGAATGGAACCCTTCTTACAGAGAAAAATATTTGTATATGTTAAAACAAGGATAAGAGGAAGCACTATGGGCCAAGACTGCTGTCCTTTGAGAAAAGAAAATATTCCTTCATCCGTTAATATAACCTAGTGGAGGGTCTAAAAATAGCTTAATGCACTAAGGATGTGCAAGATTATTGCACAGGTATTGTAGTAGATTTTCTTTCTCTAAAAGTTTACTCATAAGGCAATTTTAGCAGATTAAAGCTAAATTCATGTTAGAGTAATGACGAGAAAAGTTTTACTTGAAAGAGTCTTTTTTTTTTACAGATCAAAGAAACTCATTCAGTCTGCAGATTAAAGGCTAGAATTTAATTTTTAGTATTATAAATTATAACCTAGAAGTGCTGAATTAACCTACATTTAAATAGTAACAATTTCAAATATCAAATATTCAGCCCTTAAGAAATGGGAAGATTATTGGTTCAATCCTAGCCCCCTCCCCCACCTTTTAATCTTTCCTTTTTTTTTTTTTTTTTTTTTTTTTTGGCCATAGCGGGCTAGTAACTTGCAGCGTGTTGATTTTTGTTGAGGGTTGTGACCACCCTGGTTAGGCACCTAACTAATTCTTAATTCTTTTCTTTGCCTCGTTCCTGTCTAGCATGGCTTCTAATAAAAGGACAGTTTTTTTCTTTCCACTGTGATGACGACCCACAGTGCCTTGTGTTTCCTGTCCTTAAAAGGAAGCTGTAGTGATTCTGCAGGTTTTTATTCACTGTGATTTATGATGTGCTCTCTGGTCCTGAAAAATATTTTAGACTAATCTTCAGGAGTTAATGTAATGTGATTTGTGTCTTAAAGCTGTTGGCATTTGGTGATGATACCAATGTTATGGCTTTTCTAATAATTCATCGTGATTGATGAGGAGTTGTTACTTGAATTATTCAGAACGCTGTTGAATGTTTCGTCCACTGGAGGGTGTTTAAAGGTTTATTTCTCTTTACATAAGGTAATTTTTTTTTCTTTCAGATGAATTTCACATGAGTCTTCATGATCATGAACCCTCTGCTGGATGTTTGGAAAAAATGTACTTTTAAAATAAACTGTCAGAAATAAAATTTTAATGGGGAAGTGACTTAATGTATCTGTATAGTGACCATCTCAGAATATATAGAAGAAAAGTCATGAGATCGTATTATTAATTTCTCTCTGCTTTTCAGAACTTGGAGAAAAAAATATGGAACTGACCATACATTCCAAGTTGGCTGTGCTGTCTCCATTGCAAACGAATGCAGGGAAATAACAGCACATGGAACTAAACTGCTGTTCTGGCCCCTCTGAGGACATTGACACTTGCTAGCTTTGCATCTCCCAGGCACACGTCGATGAGCGAACGCTGTGTAGCAACTCGTTTTGGAATACAGTTTTGCATACTGAGATGTAGAGTCTGGAAGCAGAAAAATATATTGATTAGTGTTAACATTTCAACTTTTTTCCAGGTCCAACTCATATGAGGCACAACTTCCCCAAATATGCTCTGCCTTCTCTGTGTTTACCAAGATTGGTTTCTGTTTCTTGAATTGAAAACTTCGTATTCTCTTCGCTATAGAGTGAAGACTGCTTAATCTTATGATTGTTAATTTTCAGCAGGTATATATGCAACAATAAAGATGTAAAACACCTTAATTAAAGGCTTTTTTTTTCCTTTAGCAGATACAGGGAACAATTTTTCCTGCTCCAAATTTTAACCCTGTTATGGATGCTCAGTTGCTAGGAGGAGCCCTACAAGGAATTAGTGAGTATCGTGACTGGTACTTTCAGCACATCTTTTCTCTCTGCAATAGCAGGCATTAAGCAAAGTAAGAGCTCCTAATATTAAAAATATCGCCACGTTTCTACTGATTCTTCAAGATATCACAAAAAGATTAACTAGTGATTCCAGATAAGTGATGAATTGCGCTTACAGGAACTCAGGGAGGATTGATTAAAGCTTATGCTGATGCTTATAGCAATGAGCATTTTCATTTAAAAATTAGAGGCAGTTAGAATTTTGTTATGTCATTACTGTGACCAATAAAGGAAAGGTTTTAAATTGTCACTTCAGTAGTTAGCTATTACCTGAGACTATTATGACTTTTAAAATATCAGTCACCAAGAAATAGAAATAAATGGAGTAGAAACTTAAAAAGTATTGATTGTCTTTCCCTCAGGATCAACTCTTGCTTTCAGCATATAGACCAAAAAATGTATTTGTTCACCAAAGCATTTTTCTCTGTTCCCATTTTTGTGTTTTTCTGATGAATATTTTTGGTATTGCTGAGTCAGAATATTGATTATTTCTGGTTATCTGAAACATTTTCATCATGTTAGGATTGTTGTGTATACTGGAATTTTTATACCTCTTGGGCTTCTCACAGAGCCTTGCAGCACCAAATCTTGCCTTCTTTTCATTCAGATTCTTTAATGGAATCATGTGAGGTTTCCGACTTAATGTCAAATTAAACACTAGGAAGGGCGATTATTGATCCAGAGCCATGTAAAATACCTTTTTTGATTAAATTGGCTACGGATCTACTTAACCATTTTGCTAGACCTGAAACAGTGCCTCTTAATAGGATGCTACTAAGATGTCAGTGGAGAGGATTCTCTTCCTTAATACTAAAAGGAGAAGTGCATTAGCCTTACTGTTGATTACCCATAAAAGCATATTGAAAAGAAATTTTAATTTCAAGACAATCTGCAAAATGCAAACTTCAGCTTCAGAGGGATGCAAGTCTCCATAGTATTTACAAGTATTAAAAGTATTTACAAACACCCTTGTGCACACGACACCCTTGTGATGAGGTTCAGTCACATCAGTTATCCCACTGATTGCAGTGATATTACAGAATCAGTGATATTACAGAATGTTAAAATAATTTTCCGAATCCTTTTTTAGTTATGGACTATATAAGATGTACAGAATCCTAGCAATAATTATTTTCCAGGAACTAAAACCTTTATGCACAGACTTTCAATAATATACCAATTTTGTGAGTTTTGAAATTAATCGAACTGTTGTGAAATTGGAGCAGAGCTGAAAAACTTCTGCGATGGTGGTTATGTCATTCAGAAAAGAGAGAGCTAAATCCACTATTGAAAAGCAATCACAGAGATTATAGAGGCATAGAAGAAAGCTCTGGCCATTAGCAGATCATGGATAATTTCCAATAAAATAGATGCAAATTGTTTTTAAATTTTTAACTAAAATAATATTTTTATCTTGTACAGTTCCTCTGCAAATATGTCGTTCAGTTTTTCAGCAAATACTCTCACTGTAAATTGTCATCCCCTTAAAAGACATCCCTAGTTCTGAAATGACAATATAATCAACCTCAATGGGACATACATGTATGAGCTTTCAGGCTGAGGTACAAGTTCTACTGGTATGTCTAGTTCTGATTTGCTGAAAGCCATTATCTGATTTAGTGATGCTTTCAAGTTCTTTTTCCTTGAGAGAAACAGTAATGATAATACACATTTCTTGTCTATTTGCTGGTATTATACCAGCAACTGAAAGGTATGTAAGCATGGTAAATCTAATTGATGTTGGTAAATACCAGTAGGATATTGATCTGTTGATTTTTTTTGATTGTTCACAAGAAATGTGGTTAATGTTCTTGAACAAAATGTGAACAACCACAAATATAAACAACAGTAATTTATTGATTTAGACAGTGTCCTGTTTCCTTTCCAGGTTGTGAAAAAGATGTGTTGATTGATGTCCTAACACAGCGTTGCAATTCACAACGTGTTATGATTGCAGAGGCTTACAGAGACATGTACGGCAGGGTACGATGGGGCCGTTTTGTATTTTCATTGCTTCTATCTCCCCTGTGTTTTTTGTGGTTGGATTTTCTCTCAGGTCAGGCAGTGAAAGCAAAAGGCTGGCAGACAGCTGCTTGTCAACCGGCAGATGGGGACCCAACTTTGCTCATATAACTGTCGATACCTCTAAAAGTTTCAAGTTGTCATTTATATAGTAGTAGAACTTAAATTCATTGGCTACACAAACAGGAAAAGGAAGGAATAGGCACATGGAACTTTTTTTTCTGTGATGTTCGCTCAGCTCTTTTGTTGATCTAGCAAGAATCTTTAGAAAGTCATATTTCTTCTTACATTTTTTTTGGGGAGGGGGCTGGCCTGTATTACTTTCTTTAAGTCTTTGGAATATGTCATAAAAGAATATTTCATATTAGCAAAAACACCATCCCAGCAAGTATAGAAATTCTGCTGTAAAGTGTAGTTGTAATTTTATTCTCTCACTGATTTACGTTCTCATCTCAAGCACTGACTTTCTCAGACCTCAAAGCATACACTCCTTGGTCCATACACCAAGCGTAATACTTGTCTGAGCTACATAAATTTATGGTTTTGTTTCACTTTATGTTTGACAAAATGAACAAGCACAGTGGCTATTGTATGGAATGTACCTTTCAATCAGATTCTTTTCAATCAGATTTAAAAGACCACCATTAATTGCCTGAATAATTCATATATACATATACAAGCTTTAAGATTCCTTCTAGCAATTAGCTGTCAAGGACTTCTCATAGCAGATACAGTCAACTTAGAATTGTCTTTTTTCTTTCTCAGTATTTCACTTTTCCTAGTTCTGATTGCAGGGTAATTTTTAATTAGTATCCATTTATATTATGTATCCGTTTTCCCACAGGCATGTTGTCAGAAGTGGAAAGCCTTAATGAATTAATTTATATTCCATGTCAAATGCATCTGATATGCATTCAGTGAAAACTGCATATTGTTTCTCCATCATAAATTTATTTTTTTAATCTGCATGTCTCTTCCCTCCTTGCTCTTCCAGCTACTAATTTAATTGTATCTAGATATATATTCAAAACCAAAGTATAGGTGTGTCAAGATGCAATTTAGAGTTAAAATGAACTGTTTCTGGGATTGCTTTAAAGTTGGACTTAAGTCAGAACCTGTCTGACAGCTGCTCGAGAAAGACATACGAGGTATAAAACGATAGTTTAACTAAGAAGCCTTTGGCATTCCTAATGTTTTGAAGGATTCTAATGGGTTAGTGTGGGCAGGGAAACTCTCAGCTTTTACTGGGTGGTCCTTTACTCATACAACTACTGGGCAAGTGATTACTAAGGCACATGCATGGGAGAGGGAAGGTGCTTTTTATTAATCCAGGATCTGTGAAAAATAGCAGATTCCATTTAAATATAATGCATAATTTGAAGCACTTAACCTTCCTGTAATCCAAAGCAGATATTTTTATGTATTGGGAGCAATGTGGATGACTTTTTTTTTTTTTTTAAACTAGTGAATAACAGTGAGAAAAAGCACAATAAGTCTCCTGTACTTTATAGGATTTGATTTCCAAATATACTTAGTTCCCACAGATTCACCTGGGGATTATGTCAATGGAAATTACAGATGCTCTGCCCTGGTACTCAGATCTCAAAAGTCTTAATTAGATAATAGTAGATAGTGTTTCAAAGTCTTAATTAGATGACTGGTAGATAGTAAAACCCAGCAAGCCTATGTAGTTTACTTGGTGTCGTCATCTCACTCCTATTATTAGAAGGAATAGGCACTGCTTAAAGATGAGATTAATGTTGCTTATTTTAGCCAAAAGTGTTCCTGTTGAAATAATCCTGACTGTGCTTTTTTGTCATCTTCCTCCTCCCCAACTGGCTCTTTTAAGGATTTAATAACAGACCTAAAAGAGAATCTCTCTCACCACTTCAAAGAAGTCATGGTTGGCCTGATGTATCCACCTGCTTCCTATGATGCTCATGAGCTCTGGCATGCCTTAAAGGTAACTGTCTAATTCCAAATTGCATAGAGTCACAGTGACTGACTGTTTCACTTAACATATGTTAGTCTGATTTATTTGACATGGAAATGGTTGATACTCTGCGGTAAGGATGTATACCAGGATATGACAAATACAGAGCTGTATGGAGGATATTCACTGGTATGTTAAAAGAGTATAGATAAGATCTCAATTATGTAAATAAAAGAAAAAAAAATGCAGGTGATTTAGCACCTGTAAACCAGTAAACCTGGTAGCTGAAGAAATATTTATACAGGGAAGTGCAAGGCGCTCATCCCGCAAGGCTTTATGTGGTTATTAACAAAGTTCAATTGAAAGTGGTGTTAAATACTGATAAGGAATGCTCACAGGTGAGCATTAACAGTGTTGGTAGAAAAAAGCAAACTGAGCAGGTCTTCTCTACACTGTTCCTGCCTTATCTCCAGGAGCTGCAAAAATTTGGCTTGATTTTTGAGACTGCAACTTCCATCCACGCAATTAATTGTTCAGTCTTCTGCCTGGAGGTTCCCATCTTTCATCTGGGTGGGTAATCGGCGGGGTAGTGAGGCAGCAGCAACCCGATTTTTTTCATTGATGACCTCACCTCTGAGGACACTGATTCTTCTTTAGAATAACACATTGTTTCATAAACATATGAATAATAAGATTGTGAAATATCACTGGTAGCTCAGAAGTATGGCTTTCATTAACATTACTGATTGGATTGGGAAAAATCGTATTTTTCCTGTATTTGGCACAAATTCTAACTTCTTTAGGGTTTTCTATCTTCATAGGTACTCATATAGCTAAAGTGAAGAACACGTGTCAGAGTTTACAGACTTGGGCTGAGTGTCACATTTTTCCACTCTGTCCAACTTAAAATACTCATCAACAGTATGCATTTTGATGAATACACTGTATTCTGAAAGTCATGATTTCTACTAGTAACATCTTTACTTGTTTTTATACAGGGAGTAGACGTGGAAGAAAAATGTCTAATTGATATACTGGCCTCAAGGTCAAATATGGAGATCTACCAGATTAAAGAAGCCTACTTAATGCGTAATTCATTTATTTATTTTTACACATGTGCAATAACTGTTACATTACTTGTGGTGAGGTTGTATTAGCATGGATGAAAAGAGGGAACTACAAATGAAGACTTCTCAAAACTCTGACATCAACATGATTAGGTCCATACAAAACCTGCACAGGTTACTGCAGAGTAATGACGTTAGAAATGGACAAATGTCAGCATCATGCAAGAATTTGCATCCTGTTTATTTCTTTGTTTGTTAATCTTCATTCAGAACATTTATGCTACAAGTGACATATTTTTGTTTTAACCTAGAGTATAATAATGATCTTCAACAAGACATTGATTCTGAGATTTCAGGTCACTTCAGAGATACACTTCTGAACCTTGCTCAGGTACTATAAAATAGTACGACCTACATTTCTTAAAAAAAATCAAAGCAACTTTTTATATTGTTCAAGTAGTCTTAAATTTTAGAGGTTACCGTGGCTGGAGATAGTTCTGTAAGGTGGCACTTTTGAACGAGAAGGGAGGGAATAAGAGCAGAAGAGGAAAATAATTTCAGTTCCTTCCCCTGTTTTTGCTTGACTTTAGCTTTCAACAAGAGGCAAAGCTAACTGACTGTTGGATTGAATAAGCCTCTGGATATTCAACCGCTGACCCTGTCTCTTTCTTTTCAAAAGAGGAAAGACTTTCATTTCTTTCATGTACAAATGAAATACTCAGTTTTAAAGCTCTATTTTATCTACCATAAAAATATAAGACTCAGTTCAGTTTAGACTTCAGTGCAGATTTCCATTGCTTTGGTTTGGGTTAATTCCTGTGACTGATAGCACAGGTGTATAACTGCTGCAAAACATTTTTGTATATTGTATTCAGCTAGCATATAACCTGACACAGATTATGTTTATTCCCGTTTTTTATGGCTATTAACTAAAATATGATTCTTCTCTGGAATTTAAGAAAGTTTACATATTGTGGGATTCTCAATTGAAACTGTACCAAGAGTACTTGCTGTTAACTACTACCAAGACGAGTAGGCATTTGACCCATGTAAATTACTGTTTATTGTTCTTCTGTCTTTTTGTCTCATATATGTAACTTTATGCAGCCATTGCAGTATAATTTCCTTGAAGTAAATTCATCTTGTTGTTTGGAATTCCTTTTTCTGTGTGTGAAATTCTTTCAATTTAATTAAAATGCAAATTAGCATATTTACCAAGAAAGAGCTACAAATCAGTCATTCCAAGAGTTGATAGGCAATGCATAGGTTTTATCCTCTCTTTCACTATTATGGTAAAATGATTCTAGGTTCTAAAGTAAAGCAAAATGCTTGAAGCACTGTCAACTCATGCTGTTTGACAATGATAAGAGTTCTGCACCTCAGGTTCTTTTTTGTCCTTACAAGGCAATTATGATCAAAAAGTAATTGTAAAAGTTTTTTTTGTTTTTCTTTTCTAAAAACACATAATTTGGATCATAATATGTTTACTAAATCATATTAGCTTGTTTTGCGCAACTAAAAAGCTATTAAATATGGGGCAAAACTAGAATTATTCTTCTGTGGTATATGTATTGAAATTTCCCAGTCTTGAATCTTAATTTTACATGATGATTATATGCAAGCAGATGATCCATTATTTGATGTGTTTGCTCTTACAAATTTGGCAGAAGAAAAAAAGGATGAGAAAAGATTCTTTTGATAATAAGTATATTGATTAAAAAATAAATAAATGCCAGATGTTTTATACTTGTTTTACCATCATAGTTAAATATTACAGCATGTAATATTTATTGCATTTTTTTATATTTTTGGTATTTATATTTTATATGCAATACTTATTGCATTTATAGCACAGTTTGCAGTATGCAATCCACAGTACTATGGGGGTAAGATAAAAATTCAGTTTAAATAGAATTAGAAAGAGCAATGACTTATGTGATCAATTTATCCACTTACCCAACTTACTCATCTTTTCTTGTCTCATTAGACCCCTTGTCATTACAGGGTTCATCTGTTTAGGGGAAATCATGATGATGTTAGTTTTTTTATATATATTTGTTTACTCAATTCATTATTACAATGATCCAAAGTAAAAATATATTTCTGATATCTCAAGAAATGACAAGTATCATCATGCAGAGAAAACTTCATCTTCTAAATGGTTGAAAAAAATGCATCTTTTTTTCTCCTTTTTTTCCAGGGAACAAGAATGGAAGGATTTGCAGATCCTTCTGCAGCTGCTCAGGATGCAATGGTAAATGTTACTATAAGTTAGTTTCTCAAATATTTAAAAAAAAAAAAAAAAGAAAGAAAAAAGAACAATTAGAAATGTTGAAATGTGATTTAAGACTTCGCTTTTTTTTTCCTCTTTTTCTGATCTTTTAGATCCTGTGGGAAGCATGTCAGCGGAAAACAGGGGAACACAAAAACATGCTCCAAATGATTCTCTGCAATAGGAGTTACCAGCAGTTGTGGATGGGTAATCCAACATGCAGTAGAGAGGAAGAATCTGACTTGCTTTAAAAAAAAAAAAAAAAAGGGGGATTCTGTACTAGGAAGCTGTGTGCAAAGTATTAGTCTGAAACTTTAAGCATCCATGTGTGAATTCTTTGAGCTCTCAGCTCCCACTGATGTGAGGGGGAGTTTGGAAGTAGTGCAAAATCGAACCCTGCCTGATACTGATAGGCAGCTCCAGGAAGAACCCATTGACTCGGCAGTGCCTAGTGAAAGAGAGGAGACCCTGCCTGTGGGCTCTGACTGTGCTGAGCCTGCACACAGAGAGGCAGCCGGATGAGGTGGATAGATCTAAACTATTTTTCCGTTTCTCCTAAATTACCCGTTATTACGGGTGAAAACTACTCGGAGGAGGCGGGAGTAGTATTTTCTGTAAATGTTAGTATGTCAAACACACTGCTATGAGGAGGCATTTCCATGGATGTTTCAGAGTAGTTTTTGATGGGAAAATTTCTGAAGTCCACATCTGCTCTCCTGTAATTAGCATACACGAACACAGAAGAGTAACTAGATTGTTCTGATTTGAAGGTAGGTAGTCCAACATAATTACATATCCATGACTTTCCTTCCACTGCAGAACAGAAAACATACCTGTTTGGAGAGTTTGAAAAGTCTTTTGTTTTGTAGTGGAAACAAAGTCTGTTTTGGTGACAAGTTTATAATTCTGCAGTCATGTATACTTCTTATGCCAATTTACGAAAGTGCTTCAGAATTACTGTCACAAGTCAACAAATAATTACTCTTATGACTTCTGTGTGATTAGTAGTGGTGGGATTGATGTAGCATAACAGACTTGGTTATGTTCCCTCTTTGTAGCAGAGATTTGGTGCCTGTGCCTATAAAATGGGATCCTGCAGAAGTTTAATGGGGGACAATGTCAGTATGGCTGCTCATAATTTTTGAACCTTTGGCCAATTGTAGCTAAGAGGGAACACGGAAGATGCCTTCAAGTTAGGAAATTCTTTAAAGATCTGTAAACAGAGGTAGTTAGATAAAGAATATTAGAGCTGTCGGTGAAACAGAGGCTTTGACATAAGTTACTCAATTGTTATATATTGGAGAGACTGCGTAGGAGAAAGACAGGTTTCAAGGTACTCATTTAGATTACCTTAACTGAGGGATAATGCAATGAAACACATACAGATACATAGGAGGGGGAAGAAAATCAGTAGTTAAAATGATGGAGGAAATGAGGAAGCTTATCACTATCACTGAACAAGAATGAAGAAAGCTTTTTTGTTGTTTTTTTTTTCTTTCCAGATTTCCAGGAGTTCCAAAATATCTCTGGGCAAGACATAGTAGATGCTATTAATGAATGTTATGATGGATACTTTCAAGAACTACTGGTTGCAATAGGTAAAATAAAACTTTAATTTATACTAGCAGTAATCTCTTGCTAAGTATCTTGTTGCACCTTGTGAAGAAACGGACTCAGTCTGGGGTGCAGAGTGAGACAACTTTATTTCCAAACCGACTTCTTTTTATACTTTCTTAACACAAGTGTTGCAAAGCGCACAACCAATCAGCATCTGGCCACCTGCGCGGTTGTCTGGCTTTGTTTCTTTTCTTCTGGCAAGACACGTCGCACACAAGGCAGGGGGAGGTGTTCCTCAGTCCTCGTCTTTCTCGGCTCTGTCCCCCATCTGCTGCAAAGACTGACACCCTTGTGGTTAACTATCTGCTAACAAGGTACTATTGTCTTTGAACAAGCCTCCACATCTCACCCTTCTTTATTTGTTTTTGTTTGAACAGCCATGACTTAATTAAATGATCTATCCTTAAACACATAACAAGAAACAAAGCAGGCATGCTAACAATAAACAAAATATGCCAAACATCAACAGTCTGTCCTACTAGACAGGTTACGAACGGATTTACTGAACTAGATAATCTTCTGTGGAAATCCCTAAGGAGGGACGGATCCAATTAATAGTTCCCAAAAGTTTTTGAAGATCATTCAAAGTCGTTATGTCTGTCTTTAGGGTCAATGATTGTGGCCGAATTTGATGATCAGAAATTCTCCATCCTAAATATCGCCAAGGCGGACTTTCCTGTACTTTATCTTCTGCAATTTTTAATCCTGCAGCTGATGCTGCTCGCGTAATCTGATGCAGAGCCTCTTCTGCTGTTTCCTTTTGCTCTGCAGCAATCAATATATCGTCCATATCTTCCCATTGGCACAGTACAGGGTGGTATCGGAGTCCATACCATTATCTTAATTTCTCCTATGAAATCTGCATTGACAACTCCAGGTAACACACAAACAGCCCTTGTCTCGTGGTTGAAGATCGCCCAATTAACAGTGCTGCCATTCCTCGCCCCAGGGGGCCGTGGACACCAGTTAGCACAACTAGATGTATCAGTAATTAACACTTCTATTGTGGTGGCCAGGTCCACCCCGGAGCTGCCGCTTGTGCTGGTGCACAAGCGGCGGCTGCTTCCCGGTGGGAGCCACTCCGAGGGGTGATTTGCCGTCATGGCGCGACCCCTTGCCGCGCTCCGCTTGAAGTTTCCCGAAGGGGCTAGCGGTCGACCTTCCTTATCAAATTTTGATCGACACTGATTAGCATAGTGTTGTCCTTTGTGGCAGCGCGGACATAGTCCAGGCGCTCCTTTGTTTGCTTGCGTTTTTGGACAGTATTTACGAATATGCCCAAATTGGCCACAAGCAAAACATGGCTTTTTCATAGACATTGTTGCAAATGTTTCGGCCATCAGTGAATATTCATACTGTTTGGTACCGACATTAATACATGCTTTTAGCATGTCATCAATAGTAGGATCCTTTAGTGGCCGCAAAACTCTCTGGCAATCGGGGTTAGCATTCTCAACTGCTAGTTGCTTAAAAATGTAGCTTCGTGCTTGTTCATTATCAATTTGTTTCTCCAGAGCCTCCTTAAGCCGATCCAAAAACTTCATATATGGCTCATTCGCATCTTGTCTTATGCTAACAAAAGGTTGTCTTTGTTTACCACTCTCCGGAACGGCCTTAAGGGCGCGGAGAGCAAGTGCCTTAACTTGTTGCAAGCCCTCAGGGGGGATTTCTGCTTGTGCTGTTGTAGCACTGTGATCGCCCTCCCCCATTAGCACGTCCACAGTAACAGCCCGTAAAGGACCTTTTTTCGACAGCCGCTGGTTTTCCTCCCCCTGAGCTCGAGCAAGCTCTCTCATTTTCGATTCCCACATCGTGTATTGCATATCAGTCATAATGAGGCGAAACAAAGTTTTAAAATCATGGGGAGTAAAAACCGAAGAATCACAAAGAGATTGTATAAGGTGGGTGGTATATGGTGCGCCAAGGCCATGATCTGTCACCGTACGTCGCACGTCCTTAATAAGATTATACGACAAACCTTCCCAACGCGGATTCTGGTCTGGTGCACAGATAACGGGAAAGGCTTTCAGCATGCCCACATCCCCCGCCTGTTTTGCTCCTCGTTTTACTGAGGCCCATTTATCGTGAGGATCCGGGGGGTATAGGTCTGGCTCCTTTCCAGGGTCAATAGGACCCGGACCAAAAGGATCATCGTCCTGTTCATCAGGTGGCAGTACCGCAAAGGCTTTTGCAGCACGTTTTCTTTTCTGATTCTCATCAGGACACGATTGAGGTAAAGGAGGCGCGGAGGGGATGGCAGGGGCCCCGATCCCGTCATTTATGTTCGACTGCAACCCACTATGAGATTTCAATATTTCGAGTACAACTCGCCATTGTGGCAACAGGTTAGCAGCAGCCTTATCACCGCGCGTGGCACTATCCCACAGTCGGACCCCAATTTGGTCCCATCTTTCCAGATTAAAAACATTCTTACTATTCACCGAAGGATCGTCTTTAGAAGCCCATGCAAGAACCTTTTGCAGCTCTTCTTCACCTAATTTTTTTCTTTGCGGTTTCAAGTTTTTAGGAGAAGCTTCTAAATCGTCCTTTTGTTCCTTCATTAGGTATGAACCCATAGTTCCCAGCCGCTTACCTCTTTCCTTTCAAGAGGCTTTTAGTGTGCACACAAAGTAAGCTTCCTTTCAGCTTGATCCTTACGCTTCCTTTCAGCGTGATTCCCGGGAGTTCAGCTGGGCGGTGCAACCGGAGAGACAGCTAGTCTTCGAGCCCCACGTTGGGCGCCATTTGTTGCACCTTGTGAAGAAACGGACTCAGTCTGGGGTGCAGAGTGAGACAACTTTATTTCCAAACCGACTTCTTTTTATACTTTCTTAACACAAGTGTTGCAAAGCGCACAACCAATCAGCATCTGGCCACCTGCGCGGTTGTCTGGCTTTGTTTCTTTTCTTCTGGCAAGACACGTCGCACACAAGGCAGGGGGAGGTGTTCCTCAGTCCTCGTCTTTCTCGGCTCTGTCCCCCATCTGCTGCAAAGACTGACACCCTTGTGGTTAACTATCTGCTAACAAGGTACTATTGTCTTTGAACAAGCCTCCACAGTATCTGGAATGGTATCTCATGCATTTCCTTCCCCCTCCCTTCACTTACCTATATTGTGTGATGACAAATTTGGGGGATAATTGATTGATGATTGATGTAGAAAATAATATTTGTATAGAAATACTGTTCCATGTTTGTGCAAATCTAAAAATGTATATATGCAGCACTGAATTATGAGTGCTAATATTGATTACTTGGTAACGGCCTTCCTGTGCGATCAATGGCAAGTGCATTGCAACTGATCCCTCATGTTTAAATCATTGGCAGAATTTTCAGAACTTGTGTGGTATACAAAAAAAAAAAGGTTTATGTGCCTTCATTTTCCATTTATTAAAAAAATGGTAGTATTTCTTCAGTGATGTCACATGAACATATTCATTATAATTTAATAAGCCCTTCTGTGGAATAGTTGCGAGTACCCAAAAAAGTATCTGACAAACAGAGTCGACCTTTGTAGTCACCCTCTTTGTACCTGACAAATATAGTCATGTTTGTGAAAACTGGTAGGATAACTTGAAGGTGAATCACAGGAAGTGCCACCCAGCTTTATATTTCAGAGCCCAAAGCCAATAGAAGTGTGTTTTAAATAATCTTATTTTCCTCTTGTAACTTCTTTCTCCTAGTCCTCTGTGTTCGGGACAAGCCTTCCTACTTTGCTTATAGGCTTTACAATGCAATCCATGTAAGTACTCTTTCTTCATATATCTTAAAAAGTAGCTTTTATGTTTTTGGGTTTTTTTAAGCAAATGCATGTAAATCAGACCATTTATTTTTAGGGTCTTGATGTTTGTTTTAATGCTTTTGGTATCTAAATCAATTTAAAAGTAGTGGTGTGTTTGCAACAGTTGAAATTGTGTAAAACTAAAAAGCTTAAATCTTTAAAGTTTATCATTTTTTTAAGATTCGAAACCTTTATTTTCTATGGATTATATCTCCCCCTGCTGTGCAGAAATCAGTGTGCACTTTGCAACAGTCTGTTCTTACTATGCAGCTCTGTCACTAGAGATTTAAGTACTGTTTATTAATAAATTAATGGTGATTAATAAATATTAATTGTTGTTGTTTAATGTATTGTTGTTAATTAAATGATAAGTTAGAACATATGGTCAGATTTTTGGGGGACTTAACGTGTATATTCAGAGTCTCATGTCTTGGTGTATAACTGCTAACAGACTAAACCTAATCAATGTCAAGAAGAAATGTAGGTAGTTGCAAAGGACTACAGCTACAGGTCACTATTGATACTTCCTTTTGCTTTTCATTCATTAGTGAAAATAATAAGACACTATGTTATATGAAAAAAAAATGTAATATGATCTTTTAAGCTTCAGAATAGAAGACAGCCATAAAATCAGCCACAGGTAAAATGAGAAGTAACATTTTAGATCCAGAAAGGCAAAGGTAGGATTCAAGTCAGAACCTTTCCATAAACTAAGCAGCAACACTTCAGCAGGGGCTCAGTATCCTCTTGCACATGCTGCCACTGCTGCTGTCACACGTTTTAGCTAACCCAGCAACAAAGTGGCAACAAAGGACCAAGGCAGACCCCCTTGTGAGAGAGGAAAAGGCAGGGTGTGTGGTGGGTGGTGGTTGTTGTTGTTTTCCTCTGTGGTTGAAATTGGATTCTGACACATCCTGACATGAGAAAGCTTTGCCAAAACTACCTCAAGAAATGACAGCTCTCTGGAAAAGAGATGGTTCTCAAAGGTCCTGCATCAAGACTGATTTTCATGTTAAAACCTTGCTTTAATTTTAAAAAAATGTCATATTGACTTTTTTTTTCCTGTATTGCAATCAGATGATGTGTGTGACGCAGGAAGGCTTCAGAATGAGTATTCTCATTTTATTTTAATTTTTAACTATTTTCACAAAATATTTTAGTAGACATGGCATGCTTAGTCTTTGAATCAAAGGTGGGAATTTTATATTGTTTCTATTTTTACAATCTATTTTTGGACAGATTATACCAGTAGTGTTTTTTATACTTCCGTGTACAATATAATTAAGTCCATACAGGATTCTAATGCTTGAAATCATAGTGTGTGTGACTTACAAGAATCCATATTGGTTTGTAAGAAAGATTTTGATTTACTTATCCATGAGCATGTTTTGAATATCTCTTACTTCTTGCTTTTTGGAGGACTGTATTGTAATACAAACAGCCAGTTGATAAAATCATGCATTTGGCTTTAAACAGGCCAAATTTGTAACCAGTCTCCCCCCAAGATCTGTTTTGATCAATGTTATTGCCCACTAGATGTCACCATTTCCATGCAATAATGATATGAAAATGGATTCATTTGGAAACTTTCAGTAATAGTTGAGCACAAGCTATGTAGGTTCTAAGAGAATGGGTAAAAATCTCTCTGAATGCGAACTGGGTAGCAGCCGCGTAAAAGAGATTTTTGGCTTCAGAATAGCTTGAGGGGATACAGTCCTCACAAGAAATCCTCAACAGCTAACTAGAAAAATGAATGCCTGCAACTATTGACAGGAGAACATACTGTTTTCCTTTCTAAAGTTTCAAAGCATGAGCTCACAGATGCATGGTGCAGTCAGTAGTATGAATTCTATTGTCCAAAACTCTGTAGAATAACAACTGGGAGTTCTTAGAGTCTTTTCAGATCCACATTATAGGTGACCTCAATTTGTTGTTTAATAAAAATAATATAAGCATAAACAGCAAGCTATCAAGTTTCTTCACATCTTTTCTTCTTTTTAGGATTTTGGGTTTCATAATAAAACAGTTATAAGGATTCTCATCGCTAGAAGTGAAATTGACTTGATGACCATAAGACAACGATACAAGGAGAGATATGGGAAATCACTTTTTCATGATATTAAAGTAAGTTGTTTCCACACATTTGCATGTATTCCACACAGGCTCTGTGTAGACTGTGCCAATCGCTATCAAAAATTACTGAGGGTTAATATCCAATCACTTGGTTAAAAAGGGAAAAGAAAAATAATCATGGTCATAGTCCATAACTTGTATCTCAGTAAGTGCCTCGGGCTGAGTTCAGTATGTGAATTCTCGACTCACTCACTGAACTCCCACATCTCAAATCATGTCATTCCACATGATTTTCTGCCTCCCAGTAGCATGAGGAAAAAATAAACAGAGCAGCATAGTGTATGCTGGGGAATATTTTGCATGAGTAGTTTGTGCACTAATTGGTAACATCATCTTTTATACAACATCATCTTTAGCCTGATATCATTTATTGTCAAACTGAGATCAAAATATGGTCAGCCTTCAGGAAAACTACTTCTCTTGTAGTGCATTTTCAGCCAAAACCCTTGCACTTTTAATTGTATAACAGGAATTCTTGATAGGGCACTTAGCATTTTTTTTATGTTGCTATATTCTGACTTCCAGAAATAACTAATTATTTTGAGGAGATTGAATTTGAGAAGTGTTTAAATAGGTATTATCGAACTTTTCAAAGCTAAAACATTGCTAGGTGCCTGAGCAACCAATAACTGTGATACATGAAATGAAATAGCTGCAAACTAAAATCCATGTGAAAATACTGCAGATATTTTACATAACCTTACCACAGTATCCTAATCCTTGTCATACACAAACAGGGGAAAATGAAGAAAAAAAAAGTCTCAAAAATATGTTTTTCTTGCAGCATTTTGCTTCTGGGCATTATGAGAGTGCCCTACTTGCCATCTGTGCTGGTGATGCTGAAGAATATTAAGCAAGACAACAACAAATTCTGAAGTCTATACAAATCCATTTTAAGGAGAAATTGAAGCTATAGAAAATCTGTAACTGTAAGCTATCCCTGTACTATAAGAAAAAAGTCCTGTGCATTTTCTAATTTTAAATCTTCCTTGAAGTAGGAAAGGAATGTATAAAACAAAAAAACAAAATCAGGAACATTGTTTCATCTGTCTTTTCTGATTAAATCGTGTCTGTTTCTATGATTAAACTAGTAAAACAATCGACAAGTAACTTAATCAAATATACGTTTGTATGTTTATTATTCTGTCTTTGAACGTGCGATATATGAGATAGTAAAGATAGCCTCTTGAAGAACATACACTCTTCTCCATCAGAGAGAAAACTTATTTTTCCCCACACTTCTCACACCTCATCTTTTATGCTCTTGGACAGCATTATTTTAGTTACTATCATAAGCATCTGCCCCTGTCTATTAACGGGCACTCACCTAAGAGTGGTTTTATATTCTCTTCCATTTAACATGCATATCTAATCTGTTTATTGCATTTATCTTTATGTTTGTTTTAAACTGAAGGAAAAAAACAGAAACTATTATCACAAATCATTCCTGCTTTACTGTCGTGCCCTGAAAATTACTGGAAGATAAAACAGTGTATGTGGCTTTGAGAAATTCACCATTCTAAACCATTAAACCTTAAAATATTATTTGCATGTAAATGTAAAGCTTTAATTGAATACTGACATACATGATGCCCAGGTATCTCTAGGATGCCTCTAATATACTTCCCGAGTTAAGGTCTAACTTTGGCCCTAAATAATGTTTAAAAACATAATCCTAGCAAAAAAAAAAAAAAAAAAAGTTTTGCGACAGCCTCTACTTGAATTAAGTGTAGCTTCCTGCTAGTCAGCTTGTGTAAAGGTGGCAGAACCTGATAAGGCCTCCTCCCAAAAAGAAAGCATCACCCTATAACTATCTCAAGAGGAAGCTTGGTCTATGCACACAGCCTGTTTGCACCTCCTGTCAGTCTCTTGTGTAGTTAGATTCTAAAGTAAGGAAAATGTAGCAATTTTTACATTAAAACAGCTACCCTTTTTTCCTAGAGCTATACCGGCTCCAGATTAACAGATTTGACTTGTACAACAAGCACCATGGCTTGGGGTAACGAGCTCAGAATGATTGAAGAGTGTGGTCACGGAACAGGCCGGTAACATGCTGGCTGCTGTGCTCTTTGCATCTGTCCTTTCCTGGGGCTGGCGAAGAGCTGTGTGTTTTCAGTACACTGCTCTTTACAAACACCAAGTGCTGGTTTACAGTAAACTTCAAACTTTGATTGAGGATCCCTGAGTAATTTGACAGGTTGGACAAGAGCCACCACCGGGAGTTTAAGGCAGGGCTTCGGAAGGAAGGGGTGTGGGCTAAAGAGAAACGCAGAGCTAGGTCGCAGGTGGGACAAGCGCTGCCCGGATGTGCCCTTAGTTCGGCTTTATGGGGTCTTTTCCTGGCGGCCGCAGGGCGCCAGTTCCTCCTCCGCGCGCGGGGACTCCTAGCGGCGCAGGCGGGGCGGAACCCGCGCGCGGAGCCTCCCCGCGGCCGCGGCTCCAACGGCCGCAACGGCCGCCGCTCGCGCGCCCCGCCCCGCCTGTGACGCCGCGCGCGCTCCCCGCGCCCTGATTGGCAGGCGCCAGTGTCAGTTCGGCGCCTTCCCCAAATGGCAGCGGCGGCGGCGGCGGCTCGCCCCGTCCCCCGGTGCCGGCTTCCCCTTCCTGCCAAGTTCGCCGCCGGCGGTTGGAGCGGGAAGGCGGCGGCGGCGCCGCCGTTGGCGGTCGGTTCGCGGGCTCGCGCTACCCGCTCGCGGCCGCGCTGGCAGCTCCGCGGCGGGGCCCGCCGCCCGTTTCCGAGCTGGAGGCGACGGGGTCGCGCGGCGAGCCCTGCGAGGCGGGCCGCGGGGAGGCGGCGCGGGCGCGGCCGCCCAGCTGCCTGCCGCAGATGGAGGCGAGCCTGACGTGCGCCGTGTGCCTGTCGCTCTTCGAGGAGCCCGTCACGCTGCCGCTCTGCTCGCACAACTTCTGCCGGGACTGCGTGCTGGAGTGCCTCGCCTCGGCGGAGGCCGCCCGGCTGCAGCAGCAGCGCGGCCAGGGCCAGGCCCGCCTCGCGCGGGGAGGCCCGGGCCAGGGCGGCGGCGCCGCGGCCGGCAGCCGCGTGTCGTGCCCGCTCTGCAGGAAGCTCTGCCCGCTGCCCCGCGGCGGGGCCGCGGCGCTGCCGGTCAACACCACCTTGGCCGAGGTGGTGAAGCTCTACCGCTCCGGCACGGCGAGCGCCGCCAAGGCGGCCGAGGCGGAGCAGGGCCCGGCCGCCGGCCTCCTCTCGCCGCTGCCGCTCGGGGGAACGTGCCAGAAGCACCCGAGCCGCCTGGTGCAGCTCTACTGCCGCATGTGCCGCCAGGCGGGCTGCGGGCAGTGCGTGTCCGAGGAGCACCAGGGCATCTTCCACTCCGTCAACCTCATCGACACGGTGTACCAGGAGGAGAAGGTAAGTGCGCCCCTTGCGGGCTCGGCCTCGTCTGTAGGTTCTCTGGCTTCGTGTAGGTAATTCGGGTGATAGATAATGACCTATTGCAAAATAACTCGGCTTAATAACGACTTAATAAATGCATAACATACATTCCAGCCATTGGCAGACCTAGTAGGAATTTGGGGGTTGAGGTGTATTAGTAGCAGGAGGAGAGTTTTTTATGTACACAGCTAGTGTTTTGTTAAAGCGAGCTCTTTAAGTGACCCTGCCTAGACTGAGTGCTGGATAGGATGTCACAGAGCAGTTCTGATGCCCAGTAACAAAAGAGTGCTAAAGAGCATAGGTCTAGTGGCTATTGTAGCTAGGAAAATAAGCGTGATGATTAAAATAAATAAATAAAAAATCAGCCCCTGCTTTAATGTTTTGTCCTTGATATAATTTTTTACTGACCAGGGCCAGAATGGGAGAATGTGATTTATGTTCTTAGTAAAGGAGAAAGGTTGGGTGGTTTGTTTGTTTTCTAGACTTTTTCTTACCTAAATAGTAAACTAATTAGAAATCACAATTTTGAGGGTGATGTAGGATTTATCATATGCTAACTAGAGGCCTCAAGGTGGTAATGAGGTAGATTTTCCATTAATTTTTAACAGTTGTATAAGACAGATGTTTTCATGGAGTCTTCAGCTTTTGCAATGGGCAGTTTGGTCATTAAGAGTTCAAGTACAACATCAGCTGTTTTTAAAGTCAGAAGTTACTCCTGCACTGATTTCTCCTTGCTCCCTCTCCTCCCTCCTCCTGTCTGTGGAAGAACTAGGAGATAACAGGCTATGTAACAGACTGTGTTTAAAAACAAAATAGTTCAGCTGTGGAAAGCTTTCCACTTTGTCACTATGAGGCATAATACTTTGAAAGAAAATACTCATGTGTACTTGTCCAAATGGAATGATAGGAGAGTTATAAATGACCCCATGAGAAGGGAATTAAAAAGAACATGGAGGGCAAACAGCCTTTTGTTGCAGTTACACGGTAATTGTGGCAAAATGTTGTATTGTAGGTGAGCCTGAAAGCATTAATTGGCGGAATAGCAAATGGAAGTTTGTTTGCTATCACAAGAAGATATGAAATGTTACAAAGTGGTGCTTTGTGTCACTGCCTTTGCTTATATGGTATGCAAAGCATTCCAAGATATTGTCAAGATAGCCACAGAAATATATTAATTTTATGGGATGGATAAAGCTGTAACAAGCTTTTCAATTGCTGTCTTTATAGTTGACCTTCTTCAGCAGTCTGAAAAAACTGAGAATAATCAATGAGAAGCTGACAAATGAAATCTCAAGTCATCCAAATGACACAGACGTGAGTTACGGATACTGCGTGTTTGTTTTTGTTTGCTTGTTTGTTTTCTAATGTAGCTTGATAACAACAACCTGCTGCTTCAATCATGCAGATTATTCACAACCTGGTGCATATGTTGGCTACTCTTCTGATGTTTAGACACCTTCTGAGCTTAGTTAGGGGTGCAGTTCTCATGTAGACTTTGCTACTGCAAATTCATGAGCGTTTTCGTCCTCTTGCTTCTAGGTAATGCTGAACAATGAAGCAGAGGTAATTGCCCTGGAATTTGGAGAGATATTCAAGACTCTGGAAACAAAGAAAAAACAATTACTGGAAGATGTTGAAAGCCAAAGAAGTAAAAAAGAGAAAGAATTTCAGATTTGGAAGAAAATGAAGGAGACTCACAAGAAAACCATTGAGAATTTTCTGAAAGATTGTGAAAAGCTTGTTCATGAATGTGATCCCCAGTGTTTCCTGGAGGTAATAGCCTTTCTATTGCTACTTGACATAATTTCTATAATCCTCAAAACGTCACATACAGCCTGCTGCATTATAGATGATGATTACAGTAATGACTAGATCGGAGAAAGCTAATATTTTCGTTTTAATTTGGACTAAAATAATTTGACATTTTATACTACTTTTTGTAGTGTGTTCTTTATTTTTATTCTTACAAAGTTTTAAAACTTCCTTGTGACTAATGGGTGATATTTAATGGGATTTAGTAATGCTTTTTGCTTTCTTTGCATTAAAAATGATGGAATTGATTGTATAGCTGTGGCTGTAATGCTTGCTTATATTATGCTGCCAACTGTGAAGGTAAACTGGCTTGATGCTAGGTAAGGGAGTTATTTCTTAGTATTGCTGTCAGTGTTGTCTTGCATTTATGTGCTTGTTCATGTTTATTTTCAAATAATCTGTACTTTGAGCACTTTCATCTTGTTATATTTGTGAGATGCTAAAACTTTTGAGAGAGAAGGTTGGAGCCAAAATTGGTAATTTTCTGCACTGCAGAGTGGAAAACCATAGTAGGTACCTGACTTGAGTTGCATTATACTGATTCAAAAACCTACTTTAACTTATGCATTGAGGTATGCAGTTGAGAAATATTAGCTTCTTCACAGCCAGTTTACGTACTAAATCAAGTAGCTTATGTGCTCCTGCATAATCCCCTGGAAGTCTTACTCATCATATCAAAGGAGACTGGAAAAAAAAAACCATTGTTTTAATGAATTTTGAGAAATGCTAAAGGAGTGAAAGACAAAGGCTCAGTCATTGCAGTTACTGCAGCTAGGATAGACCTTTCATATGACTCTGAAACAGCTACGTTATGTCTAGCACTGTGGCTGCTGTTGCCTGGATTTTAGTTCCACCTTCAGATATGGGGCTAAAACAAATCTGCTTCCTTTTTGTGTTCTCTGCCAAGAGACTGCAGCACATTGCTGTTTCTTGCAACTGATTTTTTTTTTTTTTTTTTTTTTTTTTTACTGTCCTCAAATAAATGAGAAGTTTGAGTACTTGGAACTTGACTGAGTAACTCAAGCTTGTTTGAGAGGGCAGATTTCAGTTTCAGATGGAAGTGGCCCCCATCTGTAGAAGTGCCCTGAATGTGTCCAGGGATCGGTATGCCTGAAGCATAACAACTTTGTCCACCGAATCAGTACACAGCTGGTTTTGGTGAGGGGTCCTCTTTAGGATTCACTGTAGTGAGGTCAGGGGAATCTGACAGGGAAGGACCTAGTCTATAATTTACTTTTTTGCTGTTACCTGTTCTTTGTGAGGTTGTCACTTGAGGGACTGTAGTGAAGTACATTTTGTACTGCTGTGATTTGACTGATCTAAAACTAAAAGATGGCTTTTTCTTTTTGGTCTCAGAATAACAATAATACCCTGAGAACAATTAGGATGCTTCCCTCAAAAAGAAATGTAAAATAGTCCTTCATTTGAATACTTACTAATATTTGAACTTCCAAAATGTACAAGGTGACCGTTTAGTTCATGGCTTGTGTTTGGAGGGCTTTTCTTTGGCTCACAAGAAATCTTTATTCCTCAACACAACATTCTGGGGTAGGTTGTTTCTTTCCCAGAACTAAGTTATCTTTTATGTGGCTGGTTTTATTGCTCTTATTTTAAGAGTGTGTGTATTAATATATATGCACACATGTGTATGTATACATCCATATTTATATATATGTATTTTTTAAAGGTTTATTTCATATAGTTCTGTGAAATCAGGGCAGGGAGTTTAACTTTAGAAGTATTCTAATAAAGCAGGAGTCTGTTCTTGTAAATTCAGAGAACAAACTTACCTCTTATAAATTCTTATTTTATTTATAGGTGGCCTGTGGCTTGAATACAAGGTATATATGTCTTTTTTGTTTGTTTTTAACTTTATTCATTTTCTTGTGATTTCTTAAGATTAAACAGTTATTGAAGATAATATTAAGATTGAACAGTTATTTTTAACGTTTATTTTATATGTGGCTATAATTATCCGCTTAATGAAAATAATGTTTTGTAACTAAGTCATTTTGAATGCTTGTGGGTGTTTGGATGCTGGATGCAGCAAACTTTAGGCAGTGCGTGTCTGACTTGTGATATATTATCTGGGATAACCAGCCTCTTGGATATCAATTCTTGCATCACTCACTGGCAAAAACCCTAACACAGGAATTCATAAATGCAGGATTATTGGCTGTACTTAGGTACCATCCGTGAGCTAGAATCAGGACTGCTGGAGGGTGTGCTTCTTGTTCAGTTATAAAGTATTTGGAGTTAAAGTAGACTAACAGAGATCACAGTGTACTTGCCCCAAAGGCTATATGTTTCCTTCTAAAGATAGCATTTAAACTTATTATGATTCACATGACTTCTTTTAAGAAAGGATGCTGAAATTGTTCTTCAGAATATTTTGTGGTTCAGACAAACAGCAGCAATTTTCTCTGAAAGAGTATTATTTTGGTTCACATACAGCCCATTCATGATAAGGGTGTAGTTTAGTCATTTGGATGACTTTTTTTGCAACTTTGATTTTCCATGAAACCTAATTCTGATGAATATTTTTAAATTGGGGTGTTTTTTTGTTGTTGTTTTTATTTTGTTTGTATCCTTGTCTAGAATGAAAACTCAGCTTGACCTGATGAACATATCATCCAGCTATGAGAAACCACCACAGTATGTCCAAAAGAAAATGGATATCCAACCTGTGGTCAATGAAATCTTGGCCTTGAAGTTAATACCTGTTAATGTAGGTGTAGTTAAAGGTAGGTAAGGTGGGTTAAATATAGGAGATATTCAGGAAGGCACTTTAGGAACCCACAGTTTGTGGAATTCACTGCAAATAAATGCTATGGATGGCAAAAGTATGCCTGAGTTCAGAAAGCATTTGAACAAATCAATAGAAGTTCATCAAGGCTTCTAAACAAATTGTCTGAATGTCTTCTATCCAGAAAGTCCTTAAGCCGTGCTCTTTTTAGAAGGTGGGAGAAGTTTTATTATAACTTTATTTTCTTTAAGAAAACAGTCTGTACGACTGTTGTTCGAAACATAGTATTGAGCTAGATGAATGCTTGTTGTAGTGTAATACCACAGTTGTCTACTCTGTGATTAAATAAATGTTTTTTAGCCTGTAGGATAAAGGGATAGGTGCCACACCAGGGCAGGCCTCTTGAGAGAGATAGAAGGTCTCTTAAGTGGGCATCTGGATTTGCATCACAAGCGTTAAGTGCTAGAGTCTTAGTTGCTTAAGGTATTTTAAGTTTGATCTTAATTAGAATGTATGTTTAGCTGCACATGAATCTTTAAGAACACAAATACAGGAATAAAATAATTTCAGTCACACGTGGGATTTTGAATGCTGCAGCAAGAGCTTTTTGTCTTCTGTGGGATGAGGGATCAAGGTTAGTCTTTTTATTAATGTAAGTCCAGTATTAAGTATATAATACTCAATGCCTCCTGTGCCTTTTTATCTTACCTGCAATCTGTATCTCATTGCCTGGTATCTTAGATATTTTGAAAATATCTACTAAGCTTTTTGTCAATGTAAGCCTCATATTCAATTAGTACCACGTTCATTTATAAAAACTGCCTTTTTTCATAATTTTGTGTCTAGAGAAATGTTTGTGGGTTTTTTCATATTTGGATGGTCTCCCATCTTTATTTTTTCCTTCTTATAGATCTACCTTCTGTAGGAAATGAGAACTCAGCCAGCGGTTCTGTATTTAAAAGTAACGTCAAGCAATGGAAAGACCAGAAAAATACCCCCAGCACCTTTCGTGTAAGCCCTTGCCTGTGAGGTTGCGGTGCTGTGTACTAATTTGTTTTGTGTTTTATATCAAAATGGTCTCTAGTGTCTGATGCCAAATATCTTTCAGCCAGTAGCAGGACAGGAGGAAGCACTCGCAGACGGTGCTCGGATCTGTACCCGCCTCATGTCAATATCGGAAATGTCAGCGTTTCAAAATATGAGCCATGAGGTAGGACTGAACCTCTGTTGTAAGTATAGGCAAGTTATTAATTGTTACAACAGAACTTTCAAAATATGTCTTTTTTTTTTTAAAAAAAAAAAAAAACCTTTTTTTAAAAAAAAAAAAAAACCTTTTCTCCCACTTTTATTTGGAGATGGGTATCCTTCCAACTCTAGAATGAAAAAGTTACTTAAGCTGCCAGGATTTTTTTTTTCCTTCAGAATGCTAGAATTTGATACCTAGTAACTTAAAATGCATATATTTCAATGTGACTTTTCCAGACACATCTGTAGCTTTTGAATCCAAATATGATTCTGTTTGAGGAATAAGTAAGTGTTTGAGATAAGAGAATTTGCTCTTCTGCGTCTGCCTGAATTCCTGAAATTTCAACATGAAGCCGAGACCACTGATCTAGCTGCACACTTATTTCAGACCCGTATGGGTGTTCAGTGTGTTTGTGCAGGGATGACTCTTAGTCTCACTAATATTTGTTTAATCAGACAGTGCATTGTTTTCAGATGAGTATTATTCATGACAGAGCTTGAGAATTTGTCATTTAATTTAACTCTAAACTAGTGTTTTAAAACTTTCTTGGCTTTGATAGTCATCTTACAAACTTCTTTATTCTCTAGTTTCCTAATTCGGTTTTGTCTTTAGGGTCCCGTGAGTCTTGTTTAATTGTTCTTTTAAGATTGTTTTTTTCTTAATGATACGGTTTCTCTTAAGTTCTAGAAGCAATGGAGAAAAAAACATAAATAGTACTAAGTATACAAACTGGCTTTTTTATCTTAGCATTGTAC